>NC_058519.1:320348136-320948136 GCF_904849725.1 Hordeum vulgare subsp. vulgare | reverse complement strand
GGTTTTGGGTTTATACAAAGTTTATGAGAAACTTGTATTTCCAAGAAAGTCAGTGCAAGCACTATAGAATTTCTGATAAGTATATGTGGTTGACATATTGTTGATCAGAAATAATGTAGAATTTCTAGAAAGCATAAAGGGTTGTTTGAAAGCAGTTTTTCAAAGGAAAACCTGGATTGAGCTACTTGAAAATTGAGTATGAAGATCTATAGAGATAGATCAAAACGCTTAATAGAACTTTCAAATGAATGCATACCGTGACAAGATTTTGAAGGGGTTCAAAATAGATTAGTCAAACAAAGAGTTCTTGGTTGTGTTATAAGGTGTGAGTATTGGGTAAGACTCAGAACCCAACCATGGCAGAAGAAAGAGAAAGGACGAAGGTTGTCCCCTATGCATTAGCCGTAGGCTCTATAATATGCTATGTTGTGTACCACACCTAATGTGTGCCTTGCCATGAATCTGTCAAGGGGTACAAAAGTGATCCATGAATGGATTACTCGACAAAGGTCAAATGTTATCCTTAGTAACTAGTGGACTAAGGATTTTTTTTCTCGATTATGGAGGTGATAAAAGAGTTCGTCGTAAAGGGTTACGTCGATGCAAGCTTTGACACTAATTCAGATAACTCGGTGTAGTAAACCGGTTTCGTATAGTGGAGCAGTCATTTGGGATAGTTCCAAATGGAGCGTGGTAGCAGCATCTATAGGATGACACTGAGATTTATAAAGAACACAAGGATCTGCAAGGTTCAGACCCATTGACTAAAACCTCTCTCACAAGCAAGACATGTTCGACGCCCAGAACTGTATGGGAGTTAGATTCATTACAATCACATAATGATGTGAACCAGATTATTGATTCTAGTGCAAGTGGGAGACTGTTGGAAATATTCCCTAGTGGCAATGATAAATTGGTTATTATTATGTTTCCTTGTTCATGATAATCATTTATTATCCAAGCTAGAATTGTATTGATTGGAAGCTCAAGTACATGTGTGGACACATAGACAACACACTATACCTAGTGAGACTCTAGTTGACTAGCTCATTGATCAAATATGGTCATGGTTTCCCGGCCATAGACAAGTGTTGTCACTTGATAACGGGATCACATCATTAGGAGAATGATGTGATAGACAAGACCCAAACTATGAATGTAGCATATAATCGTGCCAGATTATTGCTACTGTTTTGTGCATGTGAATGTATCTGGTCCTATGACTATGAGATTATGTAAATCTCGGACACCGAAGGAATACCTTGTGTGTATCAAATGTCGCAACGTAACTGGGTGGCTATAAAGGTGCTCTACACGTATCTCCTAATGTGTCTGTTGGGTTATTATTGGATCAAGACTGGGATTTGTCACTCCGTGTGACGGAGAGGTATCTCGGGGCCCACTCGGTAATACAACATCACAACAAGCCTTGCAATCAATGTGAGTAGGGAGTTAGTCATTGTATCTTGTATTACGAAACAAGTAAATAGACTTGCCGGTAACAATATTGAACTAGGTATAGAGATACCGACGATCGAATCTCGGGCAAGTAACATACCGAAGGACAAAGGGAACATCATACGGGATTAACTGAATCCTAGACATAGAGGTTCAACCGAGAGATCTTCGTACAATATGTAGGAGCCAATATGGGCATCCAGGTCCCACTATTGGTAATTGATCGGGGAGTGTCTCAGGTCATGTCTACATAGTTCTCGAACCCGCACGGTCTGCACACTTACGGTTCAGTCATGTTTCGGTATAATTGAGTTATGTGTGTTTGGTAACCGAATGTTGTTCGGAGTCCCGGATGAGATCCCGAAAGTCACGAGGAGCTCCGAAATGGTCTGGAGGTAAAGATTGATATATAGGAAAGTTGCATTTGGCTTCCGGAAAGTTTTCGGGCATTACTCGTAAAGTACCGGGAGTGACGAATGGGTTCCGAGGTTTTACCGTGAGGGGCCACCCACCCGGGAGAGAACCTAACAGGCCTAAAGGTGGTGCACCGGCCCTTAATGGGCTGGTGCGCCAGCCCAAGATGGCCTATTTAGGCCAAGGAGTAAGAGAGGGAAAATCCCAAAGGGAGAGGAGGAATATTCCAAGTGGGAGGAGTCCTACTTGGATTAGGATTGGAGGTGGACTCCTCCACCTCCTATTCGGCGGAACCAAAGGAGGAGCCTTTGGCTGCCTCCTCCCGTCCCTCCCTCCTATATATACTAGAGGATTTTGAGGATAGACCTAACCCTAATAAGCCACGACTGCCCTCTCTCTCTCTCTAGATCATTTTCCCCTCTAGAATAGTTCCGCAGAGCTTGGCGAAGCCCTGCTGGATTAGTTCACCACCACCACCACACCATCATGCTGGAGAACCAATCTACTTCTTTGCCTCTTTTCCTGGATCAAGAAGGAGGTGATCGTCATCGAGTTGTACGTGTGCTGAAAGCAGAGGTGCCTTCCATTCGGCACTAGATAGGGATGGATCATGATGGGATCACGAGACGGTTCGTGATGAGATCGTGGGACGGACTGTGATTTGGATCGCGAAGATGTTCCACTACATCAACCGCGTTATATACGCTTCCGCTTAGCGATCTACAAGGGTATGTAGATACACTCTCCCCTCTCGTAGATGATCATCACCATGGATAGGTATTGAGTGTGCGTAGGAATTTTTTTTGTTTCCCATGCAACGTCCCCATCGGTTATATTTACCGATTAATTAGCCACTCAGTCCATGGTTGCGCATGCGTGCATGTGATTAGAATATTCAATTAAAACATACGCAACAACTGTTGTGTGTTGATAGTTTATTCCGATCACTCTTCATCGAGTCAACGTTTCATACATCCAGATTTAACTCATAGAAACCCCTAACCTCTACCAGCCACATGTTTATTAGTTCAATATGTCTCTGAGTCCACGCCTTTATAATAATCTGGACTCAGTTCAAGCTTCTCCTTGTACTTTTAATATGTTGGTTAAAGTTCTTGAGGTTTGTTTTTAAACTTGTTAAAGCCTTCTTTGTACTTTTAATAATTCTATATTTCTACTTGTTCGATTGAATCATTCTTTTTCTTGACTATAATCTTCTATGACATCCTTATATTTTAAGTTATAGTACTGATATTTGATTTTTTTTAATATTCAAAAAGCTCACACTTATGTTGTCAAATTTCTAGGAATTATCGGATGTCCACATTTAAGACTTTAAATTCTACTTGTACATTTTCCTAAACATCATCCTTCTTACATCCCAAGTGAGGCATTGGGAAAAGTTATGATTCTATTTTTCTTTAGGTGATGACCGCTAGCTAGCATGTGTCCTAGACAATGATATATAACAATGGAGGTTTTCCTTCTCTATTTTCTTTCCTTGCTCTTTTTTCATTACCTGGATGTTTATTGCATGGTGTAACACGTTGGACTCTTGGACATGTTGGATATCTTTTTAAAACGTACGTACATCTAATCATGACGTGGTAGAGTATATGCATCTCATTTTTCTCTCTCAAACAAATACATATCTATTTTAATCCTAGACGCATAATTAAGATCTAATGGTTAGTTTACAATAGTTTTTGAGAATTAACGTGGAGGCTCGAATGATGCATCCAATTAGTAAATATAAGATATAAGATGTTGGCTGCATGTGAGAAACCATCTATTTAATAGCATGTTTTTCTCCTATCTAATTCATGTTATCACTTTACTTCTTGACTGTATAGTCTTATAGGAAGTAAGATTACACAGGGACAACTTCCATTTAAAGTATTTCTAAATCATATGTGTAATTTATTCAGGATAATAAAGCAATGCATAATCTATTTGTACCAATTTTTCTATAAAGTTTGAACATTTTTGGGGTTAAATGCTCGCTTTCTTGAGAAATTTGTATGATTATCAAGTACATAGACACCTAGCGCATGGATATGATGACTTTGTCATGGAACATTGGGCTATTTGCAGCATTTTGGACCAGTCAACTTCAACCATGTCATGAATCTTATATGTGTTATTTGGTGCTTCATGTATTTTGGCGTAGAACTTTATGCTCCTGGATATGACTGGTGTTCTAGACTAGTATTTAAACTCTTTTAGACTAGTAAATATTGTTCTGGACTAGTGTTGTCTTCTGGACTTGTGTTGAACAATGTTGGTTGTTGTCAATCTGGTCAATATATATGTATGTTGTCATCTTGATTCTATTTGTCAATGAAATTTGCGCATGGTGTATGTATATTCAATATTTTCATTTGGTTGTTGTTTGTTGAAGACGTTTGAGCAGTGCATATCTACCAAACTATTGTTTTGATGGACATTTTATATGTATGTTGTACATACCTATATAGAGAAAGTATGTGTTGCCAAATGTACCTAACTAGCCTGACATATTAAGTGTCGGTAAAGGTATGTACCTAAGTTGACATATTAAGTGTCGGCAAATACATATACCTGCAAGACAATTTATATGTCGCTAAAGCTAGGGTCTATGCCCACAAATCAAATGTCGGGGTAGGTAGGGTGTATGCCCACAAATCAAATGTCGCAAAAGGTAGGGTGTAAGCCGATTGAAAATGTGTCGCCAAAGGTAGTATGTATGCCGACCGAAAATGTGTTGGGAAGTCAGCAACTGTCGACGATACCTTTGCCCATAGCGGTTCCTCCGACTGTTTTATCTTGTGTCGGCATAGGTGTTAGCTATTATTTATGTGTCGGCAAAGGTACTCTATGCCAACAGATTGATGTGTCATTAAATCTTGACCATGGTGTAGTGGTGGCGCATCCTACTGCCACTCGCTATAGCAATAAGGACCGGGTCAATGCAGATGGCATTGTATGATTGGTGATGTCAAATGACACCATCTGCATTGACTCGACCGAACGACCATTACCGCCACACGGAGTGCGGGCAGGGTGTGTATGCCTATCGCCACAGAGGGGGTGGTAGGAAAAAGGGCCAGATACGAAATTTTTTCACAAACATGATCAGATCGGGCTAAAGTTAGCAAAAATGGTCAAAACCGTGAATTTGGCCGCGACCTGCAGACCCGCAATGAACTCGATGACGGGTCCTCTTTGAACTCGATGATGACGTGTAGGAACTCGACGGCGGCTCCACCTTCTACCTTTATGGTGGCTCCTCTATCCCCTCGCCGCCGCCAAGGAGATCTGCGATGGAGGCGCGCGAGTTGTTTCCGTCGTCATCTCAATCGATTGACGGTGGCTGGGCTAGGTCTCGTCGTCATTTGATGTGATCGAGGTGTGCGGGGGGCGGGGGATGAGGGGGAACGATGATGCGAATCGAGGGGATGCCTTCACTACTAGTTCGTTGGTTTTTTTTCGTGCGGGGACGCGATGTTTTTTTAACTAACAAGGGGTGATGGGTATGTGAGGGAATCTTTAAATGGAGGTAGGAGGCAAAACAATCAAACAAAAATGAAAGGAGAGACAAAAATAAACCGTGAACACCGGCTATCAACTCTTCTTTCAGAAGTGGAGATAAGTGCAAGGATTAAGACAAATTTTACAAAAAAAATATGGTATTATACGTAAGTTACACGTGCACACTTACTAATGGATTCTAATAATCAATTTTGTCCAACCAAATATTACCCATTCCAACATTGGTTCTACACATTTTGTCTATTTATACGTGGCCACAATTTTTTTTAGAGAATTGCAAAAATCTCTACTTTGAGCAGTTTGTACGTCCTTCGTTCGTCCTCACACCTCCTACGATCGCAATCACCATCTATTCCATGATTTTTTTCAGTCCAACCCCGCCTCCCTATTACTGATATTTTTAATTCTACCTTAAACCAGTGAATAAAACCATGGAATTAATATTGCTCGCTGAAACACAAGCTGCAGGCCTGCACGACCGCACCCCGTTTCCCCTCCTCCCTCCGAGCAATTTGATAAAACATCACTCTTTTCCTCGTACCTTGATGAAATAGCACATCTTTCTTTTTGCTAGATTAAATGGCACATTTTTTTCTTCATGGCTAGATAAAATTGCACAAACTATTTTTTCTCAATTCTCAGGTTTGAACCTACACATCATAATATTTTTAACGATTTTGCCCTTTGGTCTTTTCTGGATGGTCAAGTGGTTCGATCCAAATAGAGAAGACAAGGGTTCATCGAAACAAGGAATGAAACAACAAGCCGCCATCTTGCCGTGATTCCTTCCTGAATGTCGTGATCTCGTCGCGCCTCCTACCCCGCGCTATCCACCTCGCCGCACACCACCCGTTCCGATGGCTGAGGCGCCATCGTCTGCCTCGCACCGGCCGCTCCCATGCCCTGCCGGAGAAGAAGGGCGCCGCCGCACGCCACGCTCCGGCGGCTTCCTCGCCATGCGGGATAAGATGGGCGCTGGAATTCTTGAATGTTTTGGAATTCGAAATAATTCTAGAAAGTAATTTATGTTTTTCTTTTTCATCATTTTTTACACTTTAAATAATTCTGGAATTCGAAACAAATTTGAAAATTTTAAAAATGAGAATTTTAAAATGAAATGTTTAATAATTTGTAAACCATTGTAGTTTAAGAAATTATTGGTGATTTAAAAAAACTATGCGCAAATTTTAAAATAGATGGTTGGGAAATAAAAAACGTCCATGTTTTTTTTAAATGTTAGCGTATTAAAAAATGTTAATGAAATTTTGCACAATTTCACCAATTCAAAAATGTTTATGACTTAAAAAATATCCTAAAATCTAAAACTGTTCATAAATTTAAAAGTATTTTATTCATTCATAAAATATTCGTTGATTCAGAAAAAAATGATCGTCGATTTCTAAACTCGTGCCATCAATTTCTTAATAATTGTTCGTCGATTCTAGAAATGTTTGCCGGTTGAAGATTTTCTTTCAAAAATGTTCATATTTTTCTAAAAAAGTTTGTAAATAGTATAAATATTTGTGAATTGTGTGCACGATTTCAAATATGTCCACGAGTTTTAAAAAGTGTCCATGATTTCTAAAAATTGTTCACGATTTCACGAATACGAGAATGATAGGGTATCTTGATGATACAATAAATTACGTATGATCATTACCAATGGAGATTTTGATTCTTTTTTTCGTTGCAGACGTTTTGCTAGTCTAACGAAAAGAAAGATGTGCTATTTCATCAAGGTACGAGGAAAAACGTGCTGTTTTATCAAATTGCTCATCCCGAGAGGACCTCTCTCAGCTTCGCCTCCGATCTATGTGGCCATGGCGGGCCGAAGCTGCTGGCATAGTAGCCCAACCGCACACGCCGCAACCTCCGTCCCATCCCGCATGACGCCCGGCTGTCATGCTCCCTTAGCAGGCCGAGCCCTCTTCATCCTCCCTCGCAGCGCTGTGATCCCGCCGCTGCTTGCGTCTATCGTCCCCGCCCTGCCGCCTGAACCCTAACCCCGCAGGCAGCTGAGAGATGGAGAAGGGGCTGCCGGGGTCGTCGTCGCTCGACCACGCTTGCTGCGGCAATCCCGCGTCTCTCCGGTGTAGCAGAATTATTTATTATTTAATCTATACTTGCATAAATGTGAAACTCAGGCAAGCTATTCTGTTCAGGTTGTTTGCTAACAGTCCCGTATTTTCAGATGTCACACGTGTGCATAACTGAAGCTCCCCGGTGAAGCTGCTGCTTTCTGGTCAGTCGCAAGACTCCTATTTCTTCCCACAATTTGTACTGTAATGACCTCGATGAAATTTTTGATGTGTTCTATAAATGCTGCTCATTTCACAACTTCTCCCTCGGTTTTTAAATATAAGACCTTTTAGATTTAGGAACGGAGGAAGTAGATTGGTCTTGATAGCTAGTTGAGATGAATTATACTTTTGTTAGATTGCCAGTTATCTTAGTTAAACCTTCTACTCCCTCCGTTTCTAAATTGAAGACTGTTTAGAAAGTTCAATCCAGGCTACGTATGGATGTATATAGACGGAGTGTAGATTGACTCATTTTATTCCGTTTGTAGCCTATAATGAAATTTCTAAAAAAACCTTATATTTAGAAACGAAGGGAGTAGATGTTTGTTCTATGCAGCATCATCTATGAAATCACTACTAAGCATACCGCGCTGAGTTCCATTACAAGGTTCGTGTGTTGCCACCACGCCTCAGCTCTTCCGGCGTCACCCTGGGGAGCGGAGGCAGCGAGAGAAACTGACCATGTATATTATTTTTCTTCTGCCCGAGTAGTGAATAGAAAAACCTCCGAGTGCACAAACCGTATGAAAGCTTTCATGTTGTTGTAAATAGATCTTCCCTGTGATTTTCTTCTTCTTTCCGTTTCTCTTCTATATAGCAAGGGAGAGAAGGATGTCGTGAACAACAGAGCCCAAGTTCAGGGCCACCGAGATCCAGGCTTACCTGAAAAAGTTGCCGAACATGCCACATGCCACATGCCTCGTCCCACATCACCTGCTTGTCGTTATTCTACGCCATGTAGAGAACTTCTCGAGAAGCCGCTCTGGCCGCTAGGATCTGGTACATGAGCACTATTTTTTTACAAAAGGAGGATGACCCCGTCTCTGCATCTGGAAGATGCATGCGACTATTTTATTAATTATTTTCGAGGACCTTACAAAGTAGTACAACAATATGCTTGAATACGCCATCTTGGCAACATTTGCCGCTACTTCTATCTATATGATGAAGGGGTACAAGCTGAGCCAGATAACCAGACCTCTCATCTAAGCCTAACATCTAAATCCGGAGGCCTCGACCGAGCCACGTACCGGGTCAGGGACACAAACCGGTCTGACGCATTCATATGTATCGCTGCTACCATCTTCCATCGGTTCATCTTCAGTGCAGGTTGAGGTAGCAGCCTTAACAGATGCCTCCGGTACATGAGCACTTGCATCTATACATCTATCTTGCCCTTCTATTATTCTTTTCGAGTTAATTAGCATGAATAAATGGCCAACTGATTCCGTTATTATGCAAGTAGGCCCAAGGCAGCCTTATGTACCAAGCAAGAAAGCTAGGATCTGGTGGAAGAAGTTGTTCGAGCATGGAAAAATCAATACCAATAGTGACAAGTCATATTATGTATGGGGCAAACGTTTTTTTTCTATAGCTTAATTTCTATACTCTATGTGCAAACACCAACTATCTTAGGACCTGTTCTTTTGGTAGCTTTTAGAATAAGCTGAAATAAGCTGCCTCTACCCAGCTTATTCTAGAAGCTTAATCAAATTTATCTTTTAATGTTAGGAATAAGCAACTTGTATTCCCATGAGGCCATAGGCCGGTATATATACATGTACAGATGATGGACTATATGCAAGAAAACCCCTTATATATTGGGATAAATATAAAAAGGTACATGACTTATAATATAACTCTAACACCCCCCCCCCTCAAACTCATGGTGGATGAACAACATTGAGTTTGGAGAGATAAAAGCCATGTTGTGCTCTAGTCACGGCCTTCGTCACGAAATCTGCCAAGTGTAACTCGAAAGGTACATACTGAAGAGCAACAACCTGATCCTGCACAGCAGCGCGCACATAGAAAGCATCAACACCAATATGCTTGGTGAGCTCATGCTTCACAGGATCGCGCGCAATGCTAGTAGCACCTGTACTGTCAGATAAGAGCAGAGTCAGTGTAGTGACAGAAACACCAAAATCCTGAAGTAACCACCGTAACCAAGCACCTCTGCCGTCAAAAGAGCCATCGCTCGCAACTCAGCCTCTGCACCCGATCGAGAAACGGCAATCTGTTTCTTCGTCTTCCAGGCAATGAGAAAACCACCAAGAAAAACACAGTAAGCAGAAAGTGAACGGCGATCTGAAGGATCAATAGCCCACGTAGCATCCGAATAGGCCCGAAGCTGTAAAGAACTGGAGTGAGGAAAGAATAAACGGTGAGAGATCATGCCCCGAAGATATCAGAGAACACGGAGGAGATGACTATAGTGAACTGATGTGGGAGTAGAAACAAACTGACTCAGAATATGAACCGGATAAGAAATATCCGGACGAGTGACAACTAGATAAACAAGACTGCCAACAAGATGACGATAGCGCGCCGGGTCAGGGAGGGGATCACCATCAGTAGCAGAGAGGTGAACATTGAGCTCCATAGGAGTCTCAACAATGCGCTCATCAGTAAGAGCAGCACGAGCAAGAAGATCCTGGATATACTTTTCCTGGGATATAAAAAAGCCATCAGAGGTAGAAGAGACTTCAATCCCAAGAAAGTAGCGAAGAGGTCCAAGATCAGACATAAGGAACTGCTCACTAAGACGAGACTTGACAAAGGCAATATACTCAGGATCATCCCCAGTGATGACCATGTCATCAACATAGAGAAGAAGAAGAGTCCGACCACGAGGTGAAAGGTGAATAAACAATGTTGTATCATGAACACTGGGTGAAAAACCAGCGGCACTCACCACAGAGGCAAAACGCTCAAACTAGGCGCGGGGGCTTGCTTAAGGCCATAGAGAGAGCGACGAAGACGACATACCATGCCATCAGGAACAGAATACCCAGGTGGAGGCTGCATGTACACCTCCTCACGCAGCTCACCATTAAGAAAAACATTCTTAACATCAAGCTGAGAGATAAACCAGTGGCGTATAGAGGACACGGCAAGAAGTGTACGAACAATGGTCATATGAGCCACATGAGCAAAAGTCTCGTTATAATCACGACCATGTTCCTGTTGAAAACCACGAGCCACAAGACGAGCTTTATGACGCTCAAGAGAACCATCAAAGCGAGTCTTTACCTTGTAGACCCACTTACAAGTGATGGGACGGACTCGAGGAGGAAGGGAAACAAGATCCCACGTACATGTGCGTTAAAGAGCAGCAATCTCCTCAGCCATCGCAAACTGCCATCCAGGATGAACAACAACCTCATGATAAGTAGTCGGCTCAAGAATAACAGCTCCAGCGGTGGAAAATCTTAAGCGATCAACAGGCGGACGAGGACGAGAAGGCAAGCCATAAGTAGGCTGAGACGAGGATGACGACACATCCACAGAGGCATCCACAGAACATGAACGACGAGTGTAACACTAAGGAAAAGATGGAACAATGGAAGGAGGAATCGCCAAAGTAGATTCGGGGAGTGGCGTCGAAGATGTCACCGGAGATGAAGGTGTAGAATCCGGTGACATGCTAGACGAGGAGACCGTGGAAGATGGTGGCGACAAATCGACTGGAGGTGGAGAAGCAGAGGGAGCGGAATGAGTAGGCAAAGGCTCGACGAGTGTGAGAGGCATGTCAGGAAAAGTGAGAAAAGAGATATCCTCCACTAAAAAAGTCGAGGAAGATGGGCATGGGTAGAATGGACGAGACTCATCAAAAGTCACATCCCGAGAGATATGCATCCGACGACCGATAGGAACCCAACAACGATAGCCCTTATGCTCATCATTATAGTCTAAGAAGACACACTCAACAGACTGAGCGGTCAGTTTGGTGCGTTCGCAGGGGGGCAAGAAGAACATAGCAAACACAACCAAACAAGCGAAGCATCGAATAATCGGAGACCGATCAAAAAGACGCTCGAAAAGAACACCATCCTGTAGAGCAGCGGAAGGCTGGAAATTGATGAGACAGGTGGAGGTGGAGATGGCCTCAGCCCAAAAATGAGGCGGGAGAGAGGCAGCAATCATCAATGCATGAGCCGTCTCAAGAAGATGACGATGCTTGCGCTCAGCCACGCCATTCTGAGCGTGAGCACCAGGACAAGAGGATTGAGAGAGAGTCCCTTGCTCAGCAAGAACACCACGCAACATCTTAGAGATATACTCGCCAGCGGAGTCAGCACGGAACACACGAATGGGAGAAGAGAATTGAGTATGAACCATGGCAGCAAAACGCTTATAAATGGACAACACCTCACTACGAGAAGTCATGAAATAAAGCCATGTGTAACGAGAGAAGTCATCTATGAAAATAATATAGTATTTATGACCCCCTTTCGAAGCGAAGGGAGCCGGACCCCATACATCGGAATGAACTAAATCAAAAGGACGCTTAGACACTGACTCACTACATGGATATGGTAACTGAATCTGCTTGCCAAGACGATAACCCTGACACTCTAAAGAGGCATCTCCTGAGACAGACCCCAGAAGACCTCGACGAACTAACGACGACAAACGAGAACCACACAGATGACCAAGTCGATGATGCCACTGCTGGAAGGAACCAGTAGCCGAGGCGACCAAAGCGGAACAACTGGCGATAGAGTGGCCAGCGGAAGGAACATGAAGCCAGTCCAACTCCCAAAGACCCTCAGAATCATGGCGGCGAGGACCAGCCCCAACCAGAGTGTGCGTGCGGCGGTCCTGGACAGAACAAGATTCAAGGTCAAGGATGACACGACAACCAGAATCAGCAAGTTGACCAGTGGAAAACAGATTCATGGTAAGTCGAGGAACATGAGCAACATCAGGAACAGAATAAGGAGTGGTAAGAGTGCCTCTACTAACGACAGGAAGGGGAGTACCATCAGCGGTTAGGACATGAACAGGATAATCAAGTGATCGAAGAGAGGACAGAGTGGAAGAATTAGAAGTCATATGGAAGGAAGCTCCAGAGTCCAGAACCCATGAGGATGTACCTGACTGTGTAGAAGGTGGTTGCTTAGTGCGGGAAGCCTGTTAGGGCATAGTTTATGCCTAAGTAATTTTGGTGATTGATGACAGTACCGCAAAGTACTAACCGTGTGTGTTAAGATTTCAGATAACACACGTCAACGGCACAAGACGACTCGCCCCCTCTTTCATGGAACAGAAGCACGGTGTTATCTACAATTCTCTTTATTTGAGTCATAGGAAAGCCGTACTATTAAGAGGGTAACCGTAGTGGAAAGGTTTGGGTGGAATCAATCTTGCACGCACACACTACACCTCTTTTCCCCCCTTGCCGGCAACTTTGGAGTGGCTCCCGCCTTTGTGTTTCTCTCCTCTTTGCAAATGGTCCCCCAGCGGTAGTACCGCTGGGCTTAGCGGTAGTACCGCTCGCCCTAGCGGTAGTACCGCTGGTCCTAGCGGTAGTACCACTGGAGTGCTAGCGGTAGTACCGCTGCAACCAGCGGTAGCACCGCTAACTGGCGGTAGTACCGCTCCTGGTTAGCGGTAGTACCGCTCCAGGTGCTTAGTACCGCCTTCCTAGCGGTAGTACTTGGAGGGACCTTTTTGCGAAGACTTTCTTGGCGGTGGTAGTGCCTATGCACTACCATGGGCCCAGCGGTAGTACCGCTGGAGTGCGATCGGTAGTACCGCTGCATCCAGCGGTAGTACCGCTAGGCACGGGCTGTGAGTGGGAAAACGGTTGGATCCCCCCCACTATATAAAGGGTTCTTCTAGCTGTGGAACCTTATCTCTTACCCTCCCAAGCTCCATTGTTGCTCCCTAAGCTCAAAAGTGCCCGATCTCTCTTCCTAGCCAATCAAACTTGTAGATTCTTTAGGGATTGGTTGAGAAGGCCTAGATCTACACTTCCACCAAGAGAAAAGTTGATTCCCCCACCAATCCCTTGCGGATCTTGTTACTCTTGGGTGTTTGAGCATCCTAGACAGTTGAGGTCACCTCGTAGCCACATTCCATTGTGGTGAAGCTTCGTGGTCTTGTTGGGAGCCTCCAAGCTTTGTGTGGAGTTTGCCCCAACCTTGTTTGTAAAGGTTCGGTCACCGCCTTCAAGGTCACCTATAGTGGAATCACGGTACCTTGCATCGTGCGAGGGCGTGAGGAGAATACGGTGGCCTTAGTGGCTTATTGGGGAGCATTGTGCCTCCACACCGCTCCAACGGAGACGTACTTCGTGTCAAAGGGAAGGAACTTCGGTAACACATCCTCGTCTTCATTGGTTCCACTTGTGGTTATCTCTAACCTTTACTTTGTGTATGCTTATGTTGTTGTCTATATCTTACTTGTCTTACTAGCTCTCGTTGTTAGCTTCATTACGGTTCACCCCATTGTTGTTATATTTGTGAACCCGTATGTTCTTTACCCTAACTTGCTAAGATTAATTAAAAAGTGGTCGTTGCCTATTCAGCCCCCCTCTAGTCAACCATATCAATCCTTTCAATTGGTATCAGAGCCACGTCTCTTTATTAAGGGTTTCACCACCCGAAGAGTATGGAAGGCGAAGAGGGAATTAACCATGGGCAACCCGAGGCCATGGACTTGACTTCGGTCACAAGGGACGACTTGAATACGGCTATGGCCGCCCTCAAGACGTCCTTGACGAACGAAGTCAAGACCATGCTTAAAGAGTTAATTGAGGGATTTAAAAGTCCACCCGAACCGGCGTTGTGGTTAAACCCACCATCACCGATTCGGAGGCCAATTCTTCTAAGGAAGCGGCTAAAGGTATGCGACCTTCCTCATCTCACGAGAAGGATGGGACTGGAACATATGCCTCAGTTCCACCCCCATGGTCTATGGAGGATCCGTTCCCACACCGCGTCTTAATCCTATTGGTCCTCCTCCTAAGCTTGTGAAAGGTGACTTTGCTAACTGGGTATTTTCTATTAAGTCTCATTTGAATCACAGCTCAACAAACTTGTGGAGAATCGTCGAGCAAGGATATTATCCCCATGATCCAAGCAACCTCACTCCAAGAGAAGATGCATACAATCAATACAATCACTCCGCCTTGTTTATTCTCCAGTCCGCAATGCCACCTGAAGATCTTCCTCACTTGCGTCCCTTCACTTCGGCCAAGGATTGTTGGGAGCATATTATGGTGTTGTACAAGGGAAGCTCAAGCATTCAACGATCCAACTATTAAGTGATACTTGATAAGGCCGATGAGTTTGTGATGAAGGAAGATGAGGACCCTCGTGATCTCTATCGGAGGGTGACTGCTATTGCTGTGGCACTCAAGGATCATGGGAGCAAGGATGTGGATGATACATGGGTCAAGCGCAAGTTTCTCAAAGCCATCATTCCTTTCAACAAAGCCATGTCATCTGTCATTTGTCAATGGCCAGACTTCCACTCCTTGTCTTCCAGTGAAGTGTTGGATGAATTTATTGCAATGTCAATCATGAACGAAACATCCGACAATGCACTTGCTCGTGTTCTCTCAAAGAAAACTTCACCCAACCTTGCGTTAAAAGCAAAAGCAATGTTTGAAGAAGAAGAAGAGGATGAGGAAGAGGAGAGCTGCCCTGAAGACACAAAGTATGCCTATCATGAGCACATGGCTCTTGCGCCAAGGCAATTCTGGGGCAACAAGAGGAACTCAAGACCCACGTTCACCAAGAACAACTCGAGTGGATTCAAACCCAAGCAACGAGTGAGGACATGTTATAACTGTGGTAACGTGAGCCACTTCGTGGCCGAATGTCCCTATGAGAAAAGGGAAGACAACGGGGGCAAGCTCATTCGCAAAGACAAAACCAAATCATTTCCAATCAAGAACAACTTTGTGAAGAAACCCCACCCAAAAGGGATGGTGGCCCTTGAAGAGTACCCTTCCGATGATGATGATGACGATGGTACAGTGGCAACGACAACTGTTGCTATTGCCACTACCTCTTCCCAGAAGGTGTCTCTCTTCAACGCCCCCAACGAGAACCACATCACCAAGTGCCTCATGGCAAAAGGTATCAATCAGGTAACCCCCATCATTAAGACCAACATCGCTACTGCTCCTTCATTGTAAAATTGTGTTGATGATAGTGATGTTGGGGAACTTAATGAGCATGATCTTGACAAGTTTCTATGCACTATTAAGGTAGAATCCAAGAAGCACTTTGTTGCTCTCTTGGAACAACTGGGTGAGGCCAATGACCTCATTGAGTCTCATGAGGAGACCATCTCCGAGCTTCAGGGACAGAGTCGTGACTATGCCGATGAAATTGCTGAATTATCTATTGCTCTAGAAAAGGAGCGCACTCTTCGTTTGGCTCTTGAGGAGTCATACAACGATGACTGCGCTAAAATGCAAAAGAAACTAGATCATGATGTTATTCTTACTCGTATGCTTAAGTCTGAAAAGTATGCTCTTGGGGTTGGCCATGACAGACTCAAGGTGGAGTTTGACACACTTGACAAGGCCCACAAGGTCTTGAAAGGTGTTCATTTCTCTCTGAAAGAGTCTCATGATCAACTCCAAGCAAAGCTTACCAAGGAGATCTCTACTTGTCCTCCCTTTGTGTTAATTGATAATGCTTGTGCAACTAATCCCTGTTGTGAGCATGTACATCTTGTGGAGGAAAATGCCAAGTTAAAGGAGAAACTTGAGAAGGGCCTTGTGGGATGCATACAAGGTGAGAAGAGCCTGAACGACCTCTTGAGCACTCAAAAAGGTGTTGTAGGAAAGGAGGGACTTGGACTTACCTCCAAGTCAAAAGGTAAAAGGAGGAACAGGAACAAACGATCTCCTACCCTCATGGACATCTTTGTCAAAGAGGGTGAGGGGACTCAGAAGGTGAACATGAACAAGGTGGACTATGGAAACCTCAATAAGGGCAAAACCATTCCTACTAACACAACCGACAAACTCAATTCTTCTTATGTCTTATGTCGTGCTAGTGATGGGCATGTTTATGCCAGATTTGTTGGTTCCTACGATGAATACATTGAATGGGCTATCTGGGTTCCTAAGACCCTTATCTCTAACATGAATGGACCCATTAAAAAATGGGTACCTAAAACCAAGCCTTGATCTATTCTAGGAGTTTGCTTCCGGTGGGGTGTCATGGTTGCTCAATAGTGGAGCAACAAATCATATGACCGGAAGCAAGGACTTAGTGGTGGATGTGCATCCTTCTCCATCTATGCCCACCCATGTACAATTCGCCGATGCATCCTCGTCAAAGGTATTGGGATTTGGTAAGGTGGTCGTCTCTCAAGAGTTATCTATTGAGAAGGTCATGCTTGTTGAGTCACTTGCCTACAATTTACTTTCGGTTCGTCAACTTGCAATTATGGGTTTTTCCACATTCTTTAATCTTGATATTGTGGTCCTCCTGTGGAGCAAGACTCTTAAAGTAGCCTATGTTGGATATGTCGAAAATGGTCTTTATGTGGTGAACTTCTCAAAGTGACCCACTAAGACCGCGACGTGTTTAATGGCTAAAGTTGATGTGGGCTGGCTTTGGCATCGCCGTTTAGCTCATGTAAATATGAGATCTTTGCAAAGTCTTCTAACAAGGGACCATATTCGTGGACTAACAAATGTGAGTTTTGCTAAAGATCGTGTTTGCAGTGCCAGCATTGAAGGAAAGATTCATGAAACTGCTCATCGCCCAACGACTCTCATCTACACTAAGAGGCCATTGGAGCTCCTCCATATGGATCTGTTTGGCCCTCCATCATTTGATAGTCTTGGAGGCAGAAAGTACTGCTTGGTGATTGTTGACGACTACTCAAGATACACCTGGGTATATTTCTTCAAAAGGAAGAGTGAAACTCAACAAACTGTCATCAACTTTGCTAATGAAGCTCAACGTCAACATGAAGCAAAGATCTTGATGATTAGAAGTGACAACTGCACCGAGTTCAAGAACTACACCTTGGATGAGTTTCTAGGTGATGAGGGAATAAAACATCAATATTCAGCACCATATACCCCTCAACAATACGGCGTGGCAGAAAGGAAGAACTGGACCTTGATAGACGCTGCAAGAACAATGATGGCGGAATTCAAATCTCCATATAACTTTTGGGCAGAGACCATCAACACATCATGTCATGCGTCCAATCGGCTCTATATCCGCAAAGGCTTGAACAAGACTCCGTATGAGATTCTAACTGGAAACAAACCCAATCTCAAGTACTTCCGGGTATTCGGTTGTAAGTGTTTCATTCTCAAGAAAGGTGCACGTTTAGCTAAATTTGATTCTAGAGCACATGAGGGCATCTTTGTTGGTTATGCTACAAACTCTCATGCTTACCATGTCCTCAACTAGTCCACCGGACACATTGAGGAGACGTGTAACGTGGAGTTTGATGAAAATAATGGCTCCCAAGTGGAGCAAAGTGGTCTTTGTGATGTAGGTGATGAAATTCCTCCCCAAGCCATAAGAATAATGGGGATTTGTCAAATACTACCCATTGAGGAACCCCTTGTGGCTGAAGGAGAAGGACAATGCTCTACTCAAATGGAGCCATCACCTCCACAAGCCCCACACGCTTCCGATGAACAAAGAGAAGACTCTCAACAAAATGAACAAGCTCAAGGTCAAGATAAATTGCCCAACAATGATGATGTGTCCCATGATATTCAAGCACTCACCCATGGCTCCGAACCTGCTCATGATTAAGATCAAGTGCAACCGCGAGATCCAGACCAAGTAGAAGCACAAGATCAAGATCAAGAGCAACCACAAATACAAGAACAAACAAGTGAACTTGCTCAAGTCGAAAGTCAAGATGATCAGGATACTGTCTCACAATTCCCTTCTGCAGCACCAACAACCAGTGCCAAGGGAGGCTCAAGACGCAAGGGCAAGCGACGTAAACAAGTTGATGCTCCCCAGTTATCCAATGAAGAACTCTTGGAGCGTCGAGCAGCCAAGATTGCGAACAAGCTGAGAGTCAAGTCACATCTTATGAAGAATGTACTTGGCAGTTTAAAAAGGGGAGTATCCACCCGTCAACAGATTTGTAATTATTGTGAGCATCACGCGTTTGTTTCGTATTGTGAACCTCAGCAGGTACAGGAAGCGCTCGATGATGAGGATTGGCTTATGGCCATGCATGAAGAACTTAACAACTTCGAGCGTAACCATGTCTGGGATTTAGTGCCAAGGCCAACGGAGGAACATAATGTCATCGGGACCAAATGGATATTCAAGAACAAGCAAGATGCCAATGGGATTGTGATTCGAAACAAGGCAATATTGGTGGCTCAAGGCTACTCCCAAGTCGAGGGTATCGACTACGGTGAAACCTTTGCCCCTGTTGCTCGTCTAGAATCTATTCGCATGTTGCTTGCATTTGCTTCTCATCATAACTTCAAATTACAACAAATGGATGTGAAAAGTGCCTTTCTTAATGGTCCTTTAAATGAGTTGGTCTATGTCAAACAACCCGCGGGATTCGAACATCCCAAGCTCCCCAATCATGTGTACAAACTTAATAAGGCACTCTATGGCCTTAAACATGCCCCATGTGCGTGGTATGAGTATCTTACTGAGTTGTTACAAGATCGTGGGTTTGAAATTGGGAAGATAGATCCCACTCTTTTTACTAAGAGGGTTAAAGGGGATTTGTTCATATGCCAACTATATGTTGATGATATTATCTTTGGCTCTCCTAACATTTCCTTCAATGAAGAATTTGCTGCACTAATGACCGAGAAATTTGAGATGTCCATGATGGGAGAGTTGAAGTTGTTCCTCGGGTTCGAGATTAAACAAGGCCTAGAAGGGACCTTCATCAAACAAGCCAAGTACACTCAAGACATGCTCAAACGGTTCGAGCTTGAAGATGTCAAACCGGTCAAGTTCCCCATGCCAACAAGATGCAAGATTCACAGTGATCCCAATGGTAAAGTAGTGGATCAAAAGGTATATCGCTCCATGATTGGATCCCTCCTTTACCTTTGTGCATCTAGACCGGATATTATGTTGAGTGTAGGGATATGTGCACGGTTTCAATCCGCACCAAAAGGAAGTCATTATATGGCTGTTAAGCGGATCTTTCGATATTTGGCTCATACCCCAAACTTTGGCCTATGGTATCCCAAAGGAGCAAACTTCAACCTAGTTGGCTATTCTGACTCAGATTGGGCAGGAGATTGTGTGGAGAGGAAGTCAACTTCTGGAGGATGCTTATTCCTTGGTCGCTCACTGGTAAGTTGGTCTTCAAAGAAGCAGAATTGCGTCTCTCTATCATCCACCGAAGCTGAATATGTGGAAGCTGCAAGTTGTTGTGCACAATTGCTATGGATGAGGCAAACTTTAAAGGATTATGGTGTCACTTGTGACAAAGTGCCTCTTCTATGTGACAATCAAAGTGCTATCAAGATCTCCCTCAACCCAGTGCAACATAGCAAAACCAAGCATATTGATATTCGCCATCACTTCATTCATGAACATATCAACATGGTGATATTGAGGTTCACTTCATCCACACTGAAGAGCAACTTGCAGATATCTTCACTAAGCCCCTAGATGAAGCAAGGTTCCGGGAGTTAAGGCATGAGCTAAATATCATTGATTCAAGTAATGTGGATTGAAGCTAGGCACGTTGCACCTTACTATGCATTCTATCTTGTTCTAGATGTAGGCATGGACATAGGGGGAGTGTTGTTCTCTCAATGAACTCTTCCTCCCCCCATTATGCATAAATCGATCTAGTCTTTCACTTTAGCCATTGCCAAATGACACTTGTGCTTCAAAGACGAGCGTTGGTCATGAACCCAAGGATAATTCTTCGCGGTGTCATACCTTTGTCTCAAACATAGGTGGCCTCGGCCACCGCCCCCACCTTTCTCTCATATGGAAGAAAGGATACAAAATGACAAGTCGGTATATCTTGCTAGTGCTATCTTCTTTTTTTCACTAACTTGTCATTTCCCACGTTCTTCTCTTCTCCTAGGTCCCATTGTGACATTTGCAGCGGTACTACCGCCAGGGGTAGCGGTACTACCGCTAGGGATAGCGGTACTACCGCCAGGACCCCAATCTACCACGACGTAACTAGGACATTTTTAGGGCTATCTCAGGGGGAGCGTTACTACCGCCAAGGGGAGCGGTACTACCGCTGCAACCAGCGGTACTACCGCTAGGACCACAGCGGTACTGCCGCTGCCTCTTCCTTCTTCGTCGTGGCTCCTCCCTCCCCAACCGCGAACTCCCCCTATTTGGATCTCTATCCATGGAGCCCCTTCTCTCCGTTGAATTGGAGGGTTTGCTCCACTTCTCCTTCCTCCTCCAAGTGCCATGGATCCCGGTAAAGCTCCTCCCTTTCTTCTCTTGGTTGATGTCTTCTTGTTCTAGGGTTAGGAGCATTGGTGGTTTGGATCCATGTCTTTGATATTGTGCTTTGTTCTTGGATGGCATGAAGGAGGTATTCGAGGGGAGTGTAGGTCCTATGAATCTTTGCTTTTATATTGCCATGCCCTAGGATTTTCATGTTTTAGATCAAGCATGTCTTCTAGTTTTGGATTAGATATAAAACTTGCATCATCTTGCCTGGCATGTTCTTATTTAGATGGTACTTGTGATCCTCATGTGGTTAGGGATGTGGTGGAGTTCTTAGTGATTATACACAGCCCATGGCCCTCGTCAAATTCCATGTAGCCGTCTTTATGGGTTCTTTTCATATTCAGATCTAAAAATCAAACCCCAGGGGTACTACCGCCAGGGGTAGCGGTACTACCGCTAGGACCCCAGCGGTACTACCGCCAGGGTTAGCGGTACTACCGCCAGGAGGAGATTCTGTTTCTTCTTTTCATGTGCTTGGCAATGAGTGTTTACTTTATGCCTCTTCTTGTTCATTACCTTGACTCCTTCTGTCGCTCTTTTTCGGTGTGTGTTTTGTGTCACAGGTGGTGCTCGCCGCTCGAACCCCCCACAGGACACACAGTCAAAGCATTATCGCAATCCCGAGGCTCCAGAGGGCTCTGCCACTTCAGGTGTGCAACCCAAAAAGAAGGCCTTCAAGAAGGCCGCTCACAAGGACAAGGGGGTCAACGTTCGCACCGTGCCCCCTAAGGATTTTTTGCGGTTCCGCAATCAAAACCACTATCTCCAAGAGAGGGCTGTGATCAGGAATGTCGAGCATGTTTGGGCAACGGATCACTACAGGATCTACCGTGACATCATCAAGCATTTCAAGAAGAGTTTTGTCCCAGTTCAGTGGATTGACTTGGCTCACCTTCAGCGGAACCTGGATTACTTTGGTGACGCTCTCTCTCTGATTGACAAGGTGGGCATTAAGGAGATCATCACTTTCAAGAAAGACTTTGACCCAAATCTTGTTGCCCAGTTCTATGTCACGGTTCACTTTTCGCCTGATGACGAGCGCTCCCTGGTTTGGATGACTGGGACTCAGAAGATGATAGGGTCGTGGCGTGAATTCATGGCATTTCTCTAGGTTGATTTTCACGGCGCTGACACTCCGATTGGGTCGCGTCCTCATGCTGTAGCTCCCACTGATAGGGCCCCCGCCAAGGACAGGTTGCAGCAACTTTATGTGAACAAAGGTGTGCTCCCCAGGCATCTGGATATCATGCATTGGATATTCCGCAACACCCTCTTTCCTCGCATTGGCAACTTCGACGTGGTACACGGCTCTCTGGCTGAGATGCTTCTGCTCTGTGAGGAGGCTATGACTAAGGAGTCTGCCCCTCTCGATATTTCTGATGTGATGTTCACTGAGCTTTGGAACTACATTATGATGCGCAAGGTTCCCATCTACGGGCCCTACTTGTTTTCTTATATCCTTCAGAAGTGGCAAGACACCTATCCGCAGGAGGAGTTCGACATTCAGGCTGACTACTTTGTGCACGATCTGATCAAGCTTCGCGTCAAGGACAAATGGGCCAACCCATCAACTTCATCTCAGCACATGGACATTGACATAGAGACTGCTGCTGATAGAGGAACTGCTTCTCAGTCCCGCTCTTCTGCCATGCCATCTTGGGCTGTGAAACTGCATGATATGATGAAGACTCTCTTCTGTATGCAGGCTAAGAGACAGTATCAGACACACGTGGCCCAGAAGGAGAACCATCAGAGGCACAAGCGTGTCCTGAGGACACTTGACGTTGACATCTCCAGCGGATCAGAGGACGACATCACTCCAGAGTCTGCTTGGATGCGGGCTCAAGGTTACCAGTGGTCTGATGCAGAGGAGGAGGAGGACAACGAAGAGCAGCCGGGACGAGTCTGGGGATGATGAGGATGAGGAGTGACCACCTGTGGCGTTAGGTCTGCCCCTTTTTGGTGTCTTGTGCCAAAGGGGGAGAGAGTCTAGGAGCTGGATTTGCTTTGAGAGTTGAACTTTGCTTAGCTTTGCTTATCTTTCGTGTTTGCTTCGAACTTGGTTTGCTTCTATTTTGCTATCCTTGCTTTGTGTGACGTGAGACATGAACTAATATGAGATTTATTTCCATCATATGCTGTGAGTCATATGCTCCTTATTTTCATATATCTCTATCTTTTTGTTCACATGTTATACACTGTGCAAATCCGGTATTGTCATCAATCCACCAAAAAGGGGGAGATTGTTGGGGCATAGTTTATGCCTAAGTAATTTTGGTGATTGATGACAGTACCGCAAAGGACTAACCGTGTGTGTTAAGATTTTAGATAACACACGCCAACGGCACAAGACGACTAGCCCCCTCTTTCATGGAACAGAAGCACGGTGTTCTCTACGATTCTCTTTATTTGAGTCATAGGAAAGCCGTACTATTAAGAGGGGAACCGTAGTGGAAAGGTTTGGGTGGAATCAATCTTGCACGCGCACACCACACCTCTTTTCCCCCTTGCCGGCAACTTTGGAGTGGCTCCCGCCTTTGTGTTTCTCTCCTCTTTGCAAATGGTCCCCAAGCGGTAGTACCGCTCGGCTTAGCGGTAGTACCGCTAGCCCTAGCGGTAGTACCGCTGGCCCTAGTGGTAGTACCGCTGGAGTGCTGGCGGTAGTACCGCCCCTGGTCAGCGGTAGTACCGCTGCAGCCAGCGGTAGTACCGCTAGCTGGCGGTATTACCGCCACTGGTCAGCGGTAGTACCGCTCTAGGTGCTTCGTACCGCCTTCCTAGCGGCAGTACTTGGACGGACCTTTTTGCGAAGACTTTCTTGGTGGTGGTAGTGCCTATGCACTACCATGGGCCCAGCGGTAGTACCGCTGCAGCCAGCGGTAGTAGCGGTAGTACTTCGAGGGACCTTTTTGCGAAGACTTTCTTGGCGGTGGTAGTGCCTATGCACTACAATGGGCCCAGCGGTAGTACCGCTGCAGCCAGCGGTAGTACCTCTGCAGTGCTAGTGGTAGTACCGCTGCATCCAGCAGTAGTACCGCTAGGCACGGGCTGTGAGTGGGAAAACGGTTGGATTGCCCCCCCACTATATAAAGGGTTCTTCAAGCTGTGGAACCTTATCTCTTACCCTCCCAAGCTCCATTGTTGCTCCCTAAGCTCAAAAGTGCCCGATCTCTCTCCCTAGCCAATCAAACTTGTTGATTCTTTAGGGATTGGTTGAGAAGGCCTAGATCTACACTTCCACCAAGAGAAAAGTTGATTCCCCCACCAATCCCTTGCGGATCTTGTTACTCTTGGGTGTTTGAGCATCCTAGACGGTTGAGGTCACCTCGTAGCCACATTCCATTGTGGTGAAGCTTCGTGGTCTTGTTGGGAGCCTCCAAGCTTTGTGTGGAGTTAGCCCCAACCTTGTTTGTAAAGGTTCGGTCGCCGCCTTCAAGGAAACCTATAGTGGAATCATGGTACCTTGCATCGTGCGAGGGCGTGAGGAGAATACGGTGGCCTTAGTGGCTTATTGGGGAGCATTGTGCCTCCACACCGCTCCAACGGAGACGTACTTCCTGTCAAAGGGAAGGAACTTCGGTAACACATCCTCGTCTTCATTGGTTCCACTTGTGGTTATCTCTAACCTTTACTTTGTGTATGCTTATGTTGTTGTCTATATCTTACTTGTCTTACTAGCTCTCGTTGTTAGCTTCATTACGGTTCACCCCATTGTTGTTATATTTGTGAACCCATATGTTCTTTACCCTAACTTGCTAAGATTAATTAAAAAGTGGTCGTTGCCTATTCACCCCCCCCCCTCTAGTCAACCATATCGATCCTTTCAAAGCCTAAGTCACAGAATCAGCAGTACCCGTCGAGGAAGAACTCGAAGCAGCGAGCAGACGCTTAAGTCTCAGAATATCCTGCTCAGTCAAAGCGATGGTTGAAGCTGTCGAGGTAGATGACGAGGCCTCTGTAGATGATGAGTGCGCCTTGCGCAAGTGTTTCTTCTTCGTGTAGCAATTGGACTCAATATGACCATCATTGTTGCGGTAGCCACAATGTGGACGGGGGCGACCTGAGCCTCCAGAAGGTGTGGGCAAGAGCGGCGGAGCACTCGAGCGAGAAGGGGTCGGTGCAGCAGATGGCTTAGAAGTAGCCCGAGCAGCGAGTACCGAGGGAACCTCCAGCAAACCAGCACCATGTAAGCGAGTCTCCACATCACGAATCTCAGAAAGCGCTTCCATGAGAGAGATACGACCTCGAGCAAACAACTGAGCACGCTGGGGCTCAAACTCCTTACGGAGCCGAGACAGGAACTCATAGACGCGATGAAACTCGAAATCGGCCTGGACAGCCTGGCAACTGGGGCAAGTACGACAACCAGCACTGCGGAGAGAATCAAGCTGGCGCCAGATAGCAGTACTCTGTGCATAGAAGTCATCAACAGTGGAGTCACCCTGCTGAAGAGCATGCTCCTCACGGACCATAGAGAGGTATAAGGCATCACCCGAGGGCTCATAGCGCTAACGAAAGCGAGTCCACATCTCAAACACAACAGGGAGGCCCAGAAACTCAGAGGCAAACTGAGGCAGAACACTAGTAGTGAGAACAGCTGCAACACGAGCATCATCATCAAGCCACTCGGTGTAAGCAGACAGAGCACCATGATACGTCTGAAGAGCCTCCTCATAAGCCAAAGCCTTCTCATCATAAGTACGGATAGCAGCCTCATCAGCAAGCTTAGCCGTATCCTTTGCGGCCTGAGAAGCATCCGCAGGAAGAGCCGGCGGGGTCGGCGGAGTGGGAGTCACGGGAGGAACCGGGCATGGCGGACAACAGACCTCGCCAGAAAGAAAACCACATAGGCGGATGCCACACATGTGAATGCGCATGAAGCCAATGAACTCGGTGTAATTAGTGCCATCAAAGGTCACCGGACAACGAGGAACAGCAACGTAGCCGGATGAAGCAGACATTTTTTTTGTTAGTCAACGAACCGCGTCAGACAGCAGGACTCGATCTGGCGATGGGGGAGCCGCCTCGATCTGGGAGAGCCTCAGATGTGATCTGGTCCGGATGGCGTCGAGGGCCAGGGGCGGCGTGATCTGAGGAGTCGCGTCCGCTGGCGGGAACCTCTTTCGCCTATAAATCCTCTAAAATCCCAAAACCACAGAAGAGAGCCACGAAAATACTTTTCCGCCACCGCAAGCTTCTGTCTCCGCAAGATCCCATCTGGGGCACGTTCTTGTGCCCTGCCGGAGGGGGATTCGGACACGGAGGGCTTCTTCATCAACACCATTGCCTCTCCGATGATGCGTGAGTAGTTCACCACAAACCTTCGGGTCCATAGCTAGTAGCTAAATGACATCTTCTCTCTCTTGGATCTTCAATACAAAGTTCTCCATGATCTTCATGAAGATCTATCCGATGTAACTTTCTTTTGCGGTGTGTTTGTCGAGATCCGATGAATTGTGGATTTATGATCAGATTATCTATGAATATTATTTGAGTCTCCTCTGATCTCTTATATGCATGATTTCGTATCCTTGTAATTCTCTTCGAGTTATGGGTTTCGTTTGGCCAACTTGTTCTATAATTCTTGCAATGGGATCAGTGCTTGGTTTTGGGTTCATACCGTGCGGTGTCCTCACCCAGTAATAGAAGGGGTAGCAAGGCACTCATCATGTTGTTGCCATCAAGGGTAAAAAGATGGTGTTTATATCTATTGCATGAATTTATCCCTCTACATCATGTCATCTTGCTTAAGGCGTTACTCTGTTTGTCACGAACTCAACACACTAGATGCATGCTGGATAGCGGTCGATGTGTGGAGTAATAGTAGTAGATGCAGACAGTATCGGTCTACTTGTCTCGGACGTGATGCCTATATGTATGATCATTGCCTTAGATATCATCATGACTTTGGAGAGTCTATCAATTGCTCGACAGTAATTCGTTCACCCACCCTAATACTTGCTATCATGAGAAAAGCCTTTAGTGAAAACTATGGCCCCCGGGTCTACTTCACACCATATTTTCAGCTCTACACTTTTACTTTGTTGCACTTTCCACCTTCAGATCTCACCTTGCAAATAATCGTGAAGGGATTGACAACCCCTTTATAGAGTTGGGTGCAAGTTTGTTTGTTTTTGTGCAGGTACATTGGTGTCTCATCTTGATACTCCTACTAGATTGATACTGGATTAATACTTACTGCTACTGTGCTGCATCACCCTTTCCTCTTGAAGGGAAAAACCAACGCAAGCTCAAGAGGTAGCAAGAGGAATTTCTGGTCCCGTTGCTGAGGAGGATCAAGTCAAGAATAGTCTCCCGTCAACGTGCCAGTTTCTGGCGCCGTTGTCGGGGAGTATTCAAAGTGAAGCATACCCAAGTAACTCTCGCAAACTCATCTCTTGCATTTACATTATTTGCCTTTTGCCTCTCGTTTTCCTCTCTCCCACTTCTGAAAAAACGTTACAATTTTTTTTCCTTTTCGTTTACCTTTCCTTTGCTTGTGTGCTATGTGCCTTCATTATGCTTGCATCTTCGCTTGCTGAAAATCTATTGACATGGATCCTCATCCACTTGCTAATCTCTTTAAGAGATCCAATTATGTTGATCCAATTGCTAGTGAGTTTTGTGCACTAGATTATCTTTTTGATGTTTTGCTTGAGATGCGTGAATCTGAAAATTGTGATGAAGAAATTTATGAAGTGATTCACGAGGGCTCCTTGAATGAAAAGCATGATTGTAATGGTTTCACTATGAATTCCATTAATGCCAATCAAGCTAAAAATATGCAAAACCCTAAGCTTCAGGATGCTAGTTTTGCTATGTCCACTACTTGTTGCAATGATCGTGATTGGGGTGATAATTTTTCTTATGATCTTGAAAATTTGTTTAAGCCTCATGATGAATATGATATTTGCAATAATATTGAAAGTGGGTTTGGAGAAGTCATGACTTTAGTTGATGATAATCCCACTATTTTTGAAGAGCGTCAACTTTGCATGCATGTGGATCATGAAAAGAATATCCTATGTGATAGCTGTATTGTTGAATTTGAATATGATCCCACATGTAATTTTTATGAGAGAGGAAAATATTGTGGTAGAAACTTTCATGTCACTAATTTACCTCTCGTTATGTTGAGATTGATATTGTCCCTTTCTTCTTCCTTGCATATGGTAGTTATTGCTTGTCTTGATAATTTGTTTTCCTATAAAATGCCTATTCATAGTAAGTATGTTAGACTTAGATGTGATTTTCACATGCTTTATGATTCTTTCGTTGTTCTTCAACTCTTGTCTTTTGTGTGAGCATCATTGAATTATCAACGCCTAGCTAAGTGCGTTATAAACGATAGCGCTTGTTGGGAGGCAACCCAATGAAGTTATTTTTTTCTTTTTGCTTTCTGTTTTTTGTCTCCACACCATCATATTTCTGTTATGATTGTTTTTTTATGTTTTTTTTGTGTTTGTGCCAAGTAGAACCTTTATGATCAGTTTTGGTGATGGTTGTTTGATCTTGCTGAAAAAGACAAAAACTTAGTGCTCACAAAATTATTTTTAATTCCTATCCAGAAAGAGATTTTGAGTTGATTCTTTTTGCTTCTGATTCATACGAAAATTGCCCTAATTGTCATAATTTTTCAGATTTTTTTGGATACCAGAGGTATACTAAGTATACATATTGCTACAGACTGGTCTGTTTGTCACAGATTCTGTTTTTGTTGTGTTGATTGCTTATTTTGATGAAACTATGGTTAGTATCGGGGGTACTAGCCATGGAAAAGTGAGAATATAGTAATCTAACATTAATCTAAATAGAAATCAAGTTTACAACAGTACCTAAAGAGTGGTGGTTTGTTTTCTTATGCTAATGATATCACGAGTTTCTGTTTAAGTTTTGTGTTGTGAAATTTTCAAGTTTTGGGTGATGTTCTCATGGACAATGGGATAAAGAGTGGAAAGAGCTTAAGCTTGGGGATTCCCAAGGCATCCCAAGCCAAATTCAAGGACACCAAAAAGCCTAAGCTTGGGGATGCCCCGGGAAGGCATCCCCTCTTTCGTCTTCAATCCATCGGTAACGTTACTTGGAGCTATATTTTTATTCACCACATGATATGTGTTTTGCTTGGAGGGTCGTATATTATAGGAGGATTTTCTTTTTGTTTTGTCACAATGATCCTTTGCGGCACACCTTTTTGAGAGGGACCTGCACTCATCGTGAATTTTCTAAAATACTCATTGAGCTTCACTTATATCGTTTGAGTTAGGCAATTTAGCTCGCATGTGCTTCACTTATATCTTTTGAGCTAGATAACTTTGCTCTAGTGCTTCACTTAAATCTTTGTAGAGCACGGCGGTTTCATATTTTGTAGAAATAAAAATTCTCGATCTTCACTTACATCTTTCTGAGAGTGCTCTCTCTATTTAACTTGGTAATTGGCTCGTGCTATGAAAGTAGTCCTAAAGATGATAGGCATCCAAAGAGGATACAATAAAAACTTCCATATTCAAGTGCATTGATTAGTAAGAGAAGTTTGATTCCTAACAATTAAGTTTTGAGATATGGATTTGATAATATTAGAGTTAGGTTAGTAGGGTGTTGTGAATCTAGAAATACTTGTGTTGAAGTTAGTGAGTCCCGTAGCATGCATGTATGGTGAACCGCTATGTTAGGAAGTCGGAGCATAATTGATTTATTAATTGTTATTCTTTGTGTGGCAGTCAGGATCACGCAATGGTTAACACCTACCAACCCTTCCCCTAGGAGTATGTGTTTAGCACTTTGTTTCGATTACTAATAATACTTTCGCAATAAGTATATGAGTTCTTCATGACTAATGTGAGTCCATGGTATAGATGCACTTTCACCTTCCACCATTGCTAGCTTCTCTAGTGACACGCAACTTTCACTGGTACACAAACCCACCATATACCTTTCTCAAAACAGCCACCATACGTACCTATTATGGCATTTTCATAGCCATTCCGAGATATATTGCCATGCAACTCCCACCGTTCCGTCTCATGACTTGTGCCATCACTTACATATTGCCATTGCATGATCGTAAGATAGCTAGCGAGATGTTTCTATGTCATACGGTAAGCTAGATCGTTGCACATCCCGGTACACTGCCGGAGGCATTTCCTATAGAGTCATCATTGCTCTAAGTATTGAGTTGTGAGTAAATAAAAGTGTGATGATCATCATTATTAGAGCATTGTCCCATGTGAGGAAATAAAAAAAAGAGGCCAAAGTTGCCCATCCAATTTTTTTTTGAAAATAGGACAAAGAGCCCAAACAAAAAAATGAGAGAAAAAGAGAGAAGGGACAATGCTACTATCTTTTTCCACACTTGTGCTTCACAATAGCACCATGTTCTTCATGATTGAGTGTTTCTTGTTTTGACACTTCCATTTACTAGTGGGAATTTTCATTATATAACTTGGCTTGTATATTCCAATGATGGGCTTCCTCATAATTGCCCTAGGTCTTCGTGAGCAAGCAAGTTGGGTGCACACCCACTAGTTATCCTTTTGAGTTTTCACACACTTATAGCTCTAAGTGCATCCGTTGCATGGTAATCCCTACTCATTCACATTGATATCTATTGATGGCATCTCCATAGCCCGTTGATACACTGAGTCTATGTGACCATCTCCTCCTTTTTGCCTCAAAACCTCCACCACACTCTATTCCACCTATAGTGCTATATCCATGGCTCACGCTCATGTATTGCGTGAGAGTTGATTTTTTTTGAGAAAGTAAGAGTGCGAAAACAATTACTTGGCCAATACAGAGGTCTTTAATGATTTAAATTCGTTGTGTGGGGATGAGGGAGCATAGCTAGACCATATGATTTTGTAGGGATAACTTCCTTTGGCCTTGTTATTTCAAAAGTTCATGATTACCTTGCTAGTTTATTTGAAGTATTATTGTTTTCATGTCAATAGTAAACTATGGTTTTGAATCTTACGGATCTGAACATTCATGCCACAAGAAATAAGTTACAAAGGACAAATATGTCAGGTAGCATTCCACATCAAAAGTTCAGTCTTTATCACTTCCCTACCCGAGGACAAGCAGGAGTTAAGCTTGGGATGCTTGATACGTCTCCAACTTATCTATAATGTTTTATGGTTCCATGCTATTATCTGGTCAACTTTGGATGTTTTGTATGCATGAATATGCTCTTTTATATCTTTTTTGGGAGTAACCTATTAACTCAGTGCCAAGTGCCAGTTTCTTTTTTTCCGTGTTTTTGACCTTTTTCAGAGAAGAATATTAAACGGAGTCCAAACAGAGTAAAACCTGCGGAATGATTTTTTCCATAACACAAGATACGCAGGGGACTTGAGAACCAAGGCAAAGGACCTCGGGGGACATCACAAGTCCCCTAGCCGCGGCTTGGGGGGCGCTCCTAGTAGGCTTGTGCCCCCCCCCCCCCCCCCGTGGCTCCTTTGCCCTACTTCTTCCACCTATAAATTCTCTAAAAATCCAAAACTGCCAGAGGGAGCCACGAAAATACTTTTCCGCAACCGCAAGCTTCTGTCTCCTTAAGATCCCATCTGGGGATCGTTCTGGTGCCCTGCCGGAGGGGGCATTCGGACACGGAGGGCTTCTTCATTAACACCATTGCCTCTCCGATGATGCGTGAGTAGTTGACCACAGACCTTCGGGTCCATAACTAGTTGCTAGATGGCTTCTTTTCTCTCTTGGATCTTCAATACAAAGTTCTCCATGATCTTCATGGAGATCTATCCGATGTAATCTTCCTTTGCGGTGTGTTTGTCGAGTTCCGATGAATTGTTGATTTATGATCAGATTATCTATAAATATTATTTGAGTCTCCTCTGATCCCTTATATGCATGATTTCGTATCCTTGTAATTCTCTTCGAGTTGTGGGTTTCGTTTGGCCAACTTGATCTATAATTCTTGCAGTGGGGAAGTGCTTGGTTTTGGGTTCATATCATGCGGTGTCCTCACCCAGTGATAGAAGGGATAGCGAGGCATGCATCGTGTTGTTGCCATCAAGGGTAAAAAGATGGGGTTTATGTCTATTGCATGAATTTACCCCTCTACATCATGTCATCTTTCTTAAGGCGTTACTCTGTTTGTTATGAACTCAATACACTAGATGCATGCTGGATAGCGGTCGATGTGTGGAGTAATAGTAGTAGATGCAGACAGTATCGGTCTACTTGCCTCAGACGTGATGCCTATATGTATGATCATTGCCTTTGATATCATCATGACTTTGCGCGATTCTATCAATTGCTCGACAGTAATTTGTTCACCCACTCTAATACTTGCTATCATGAGAGAAGCCTCTAGTGAACACTATGGCCCCGGGTCTACTTCACACGATATTTTCAGCTCTACACTTTTACTTTGTTGCACTTTCCACCTTCAGATCTGACCTTGCAAATAATCGTGAAGGGATTGACAACCCCTTTATAGCGTTGGGTGCAAGTTTGTTTGTTTTTGCGCAGGTACATTGGTGCCTCATCTTGATACTCCTACTGGATTGATACCTTGATTCTCAAACTGAGGGAAATACTTACTGCTATTGTGCTGCATCACCCTTTCCTCTTCAAGGGAAAAACCAACGCAAGCTCAAGAGGTAGCAAGAAACACTATGGCCCCCAGGTCTACTTCACATCATATATTCAGATCTAACTCGCCTTGTCTCCCACATAAGGAAGCTTCCGGTGTCTCCTTCCTCACGTGGGATGTATGTCCCCCATGCCGAGTCTTGGGTCAACCGTCTCATCTAGGGCCTTCCGCTTCTTAGACAGCGGCCCATCCTATTCATAGAGGTAGAGCCACCATTATCCTGACCCGGCCTCATAGGGCAGGTTTTATAACGGGGTAATATCCCCAACACCGAGTCATCCGAAAGATTAACTCCCAGTTGAGACAAGCGGTTGTGCAACCCAGACATTTTGAGTATGTGCTCGCTGACAGAACCATTTTGAGTATGGTCCTAGCTTAGAGCTTGGCGGAGTCACCATCCAGAGGCGGCGTGAAATTGGCTTTCCTGCTGCCGCCTTGCCCAGCCATTCCAAACAAAAACACTGCTCCGGATCACGAAAATCCCCTACCAGGTTAAAGAGAAAATCGCCTTCCAATGGACTTTCAACTCCCCGAGCCTCTGACTCCACAAGGACAAGCCGCCCACAAATATATTTGTCCTGTGCTGAGGGATTTGAACGCCAATGGTTTGACTGGCGTCGACTTGATCCGATGCTGGATTGAATGGCGGATCATGCCTATGAGTCGCCTTGAGGGTCTGATGTGTCAGTATGACGGCAATTTGAACAATGCTCAGTGTTTCACGAATGTCATGCTTGATACTGAAGAAATCAACAGTCTCGTGAAGAAGCTATGTGGTGAAACCAAAGAGGCTTGTTCCAAAATTGGTATAAAACCATTGTGTCTTGCCAATCCTGCTCCTGATTGTTATAAATTTACCTCTCATCCGTTTAATTTGATGCCTTCTTATGCTCTTTGGTAGAACTAACTTCCCCTTTTGCAGAAAAATGCACTCTTCTGGAAACGAAGGATTGTAAAGCCGTCCGTGAAAAGGGTCAAGACCCTTGCCAAGAAGAAGAAAGGCAAATCCAACGTGGGCGAGTCTCGAACGTGGGCGAGTCATCCAACGTGGGCGAGTCTCCACATATTGAAGATGCGTCTGAGGTAAATATCTGGACCGTCCCCTCGTTGCATCACATATTGGTTCTAACCATTTACTTAACTTCTAGGGGGATGACGTGGAAAGCGATGCGGAAGAGGCTGAGGTAATTTCCATATCTTCTGAGTCAAGTATTTCCTTGGAAAGAACTCAAAGGTGGGTTTGTAGGAAAGTTCCTATGAATCACCCAGATGCTCACCTGGATCCTAACTTCCTTTTAAAGAAGGGCTTATATACTCGAAAACACCACACCCGTAGCTCTTCATGTGATATTATGGCGGGTTTGCCTGAGAAATCATCCGGCTGCAAACTTCGTAATGAGGTACCTTCTCATTTATTATCAAGCTTTATTGACAACCTTGATTGTATTCATCAAACTTCTTGAATATAATAGGTTTCTCCTCCTTCATCTCGCGACTCAGCATCCTCCAAATTACCACCTCTTGTTCGTGTCGCAGGGTATGATGTTAACTGTTGTATAAACTCTTCATATGATATTTTGATTAAGTATATCCTGACCCTTTCATCCTTGTAGTGCTCAAGCCAACAAACGGAAAATTGGCGGGTCAACTCTGAATGCTGACAAGGCTGGAGCAGACGAAACAAACGCTCCTGTCCCTAACATTCCAGATGAAGATATTGGGGCTTACACTGATCCTCCAGAAGGCGCCCCCACGAGTAACATTCTTGATGCCCAAGCTACCCCAGCAAGAAGTGATGACATGGCGTTGGAGCCGAGTCACAAAGAGAAACTCAAGCCGCCAAGTCCCATGAAGTCAGCCAAAGGCATTCTTCCCGAAGATGATACTGTCGTTATTACTGGGTCGGGTCATAAGACCCCTGTCCGCAATGTGTTGGTGAAGCATATTGCCCGGGATATCTTCACCAAGATGAAGAAATGAAAATCTGGACTTGACCTCCAAAATATTGAGAAGTTAAACTTCAAAGAACTTCACGCGGAATATTTGAACCGCCTTGCGTCGAGCTAGGATTTTGAAGCCGGCTTAGTGAATATGATGAAGAGAAGATACGAGGTACGTATGGAAGAAACTGCCTTATATATCCTCCTGTAGCCCCCAAGGGCCGGGTCATTTTCTTAAAGATGAGTCGGGTCTTGTATACGTGTCTTTGAAAAGCTTCAACCTCTAGCCCCAAGGGCCGGGTCATCTTCTTGAAGATGAGCCGGGTCTTATATACATGTCTTTGAAAAGCTTCAACCAGTAGCCCCCAAGGGTCGAGTCATCTTTTTAAAGATGAGCCATGTCTTGCTTAATAAACTAAAAAAGCTTCAACTTGTAGCCCCCAAGGGCTGGGTCATCCTTTTAAAGATGAGCTGGGTCTTGCTTAATAAACTGAAAAAGCTTCAACCTGCAGCCCCCGAGGGCCGGGTCATCCTTTTAAAGATGAGTTGGGTCTTGCTTAATAAACTGAAAAAAGCTTCAACCTGTAGCCTCCAAGGGCCGGGTCATCTTTTTGAATATGAGTCGGGTCTTTCTTAATAAATTGAAATTTACCTTTCCTTTAGAAAAGCAAATACATTAGCCCCCAAGTGTCGAGTGTATTGCTTGCAATATGCTTGAGACATGAGTGACCGCCTTTCAAGGAAACCAAATAATAGTAAGGTCACTGATCCTTCTTTCTTGATATTGTAGGAGACTATCAGTCAAGGTGACCTCTCCCTAAGCTAGATGAGAAAAAAAACTGGGATGCCAGCAAGACGCCAGGGTCATAGTAGAAGAAAAACTCCGGGATACAACGGTCGAACTTGGCCAGGTCAAGGCTGACTATCTTAGCTTTCACGAGTCAACCTTAGAGGAACAAGCCACCCTTATAAAACTAGCAGAGAAAGCTGAGGGTCAACTGGCAGAAGCCACAACAGAATTGACTGGTCTGCATCATCATATCTCCCAAATGACCAACGCTATCTTTGGTAAGTCCTTCATAAAATATGTTATTACTTCTTACAAAGGACACAAGGTGCTTGCCGACTTATACTTCACTTGTTTCTTTGTAGGCCCTCGACCCGCCAATCTTCAAGATGATCCAGTTCTGAAGCTAAAGGCCATATACACTCTAACGGAGCAACTGTATGCTGGTGGATTGCTAACTGTCAAGGACGTCTGGGGAAACAAAGACCTGGTGAAGTACATCAAGGATATGCTGCGGTGGCTCTCAACCATTCCTCTACAGATAGCCGAGATAAGGAAATCATCCACGCGAAAGCGCGTGATGGCAGCCATGAGTCGGGCAATAGCTTATGCTCCCGAGCTTAAGCTAGATTAAATAGCCGAGGGCTTCCCTGAATACAAGGATGACGGATCAGAATTCATGCAGGAAGACTACACGCAATACGTGAAGGATGTGCGCCCTCCGGTGAGCCACCTTGTTGAAGACCTTGATCTGCTGAAGTTCCAGGCGACTTACGATGACGAGGGGAAGCGCGTGGCGATTCCTAGTTTTGCATCTTTGGACTTAATGGCTCAGCGCCATAAGCCTCTTTTTGCCTCTGATGGTAACCCATCAACCATCTTAACGGAAGAAGACGAATTCATGCCTTAATCAATTGTACCTAGGATGTGGACAACTTCTAGATCCAAGACCCCGAAACCCCAGCACATGATGAGCCGGCGACGACTTAGGCGTGGCGGCTCTTTGAAGCTTCATCCCGCAGTAGAGATAGAACCCAGAGAAATCTCCCCGCCGGGTTTTAACATAGAAAATTTCTCGCCTTGATGAGCCATGTAATCTTTGCTTCAGAACATGCCAAAAACTGCCTTTGTCTATGTATTTAATGTGTAAATTTGCATGACATTACCCTGCAATAGAAGTCGCCTTGGTTTGGCTAGTTGAAGAAGCATTGTCATTGCTATTGAATCTTCTACTTGAAAGCATAATCACCATATAAGGTGTAAGATAAGCCGGCTCTATGAGTCACGGCGGGTTGAGGAGCTTGCAAGGCTCTTAATCGTACCCAAAGAGTTATGTATTTAGACTTGCTGATCAGGCTCAAGTCAACCTTCAGTGAAGCAGGTTCAGTATACCCATGGTTTGTCTATTTTCCATATGCTGGCTCTCGCAAGTACCCCAATGTTTTAACCTTGGGAGTTCAGGGTCCCATACTTGGATTGACTCGCCAAGAGTACACGGTCCTTAAGGGCGAGACGCAAAACATACAATCTAGTATAACCATTTAGTAATGCGTTAATTTTTCACTGGCCAAGAGGGTATTAAGGCGGGACTCAATGAGTTATAAGCCCCCAAATGACCTATGATCAAGGAAAAACGAGCATTGGATAGCAGAAGACAATGCTATTACTGCTAAACGACTCAGGAACTAGTAGCCCCCAAGTAAGTCGGTTTTTATTGTTCATGATCATACATAGGCGCCTATGTTTGAACCGTGCAGCATGGCATTTGATCCTCTTTGGCTTTACTGGTACCCATGATTGAGTGGTCACATCACGACGACTTACTCTCTTTGATACCAGTAGCGTCCATGACCCTGTTTGGATACTCTAACTCGGTTAGAGGTTAGAGTTAGATTCTAACCCTGGACTAACCCTAAACTAACTCTAACAAAAGAGGTGTTTGGATGGAAGGGTTAGATTGTCAATAAATGCACCTTTTCCAATCATTTGGCTCCTTTATCAAGGATTTGGTGTGGTGGAGGTAAAGAGAGAAGTAACTTTTTGTGGGCCCAACCCAACTCTAACCCAAAGAAGCACCTCTTGGATGGGTTAGTTTTTTGGGTGGGTTAGGTGCATCTAACCAACTCTAACCCTCCCTGTTTGGATGTTTTCGGTTAGATTGGTCCAATCTAACCAACTCTAACTCTAACTCATGGATCCAAACAGGGCCCATGTTTGAATAGCCCCCCAATGGTGACTTATCCTCTTGGGCGACTTAATTTAATCAATAAAGACTCATGCTCAAATGTGGCGGAAATGACAGAGACTCCGAATTTCATGGGCGCCGACTTTATTGATTTAATGTAAAGAGTACACAATAATCCAATTATGTACATAAATAAGGAGCCAATGGCTTTAAGTATAATAGGGCCGCAGACGAGCAATGTACGAGGGGTGGGTTGTCTCTTCCTCCGTGGTTGGCTTGTCAAGGCGTAGATCAATCATGTAATACGAGCCGTTGCGGAGATTTCTGCTGACGATGAAAGGCCCCTCCCAAGGAGGTGAAAGATTGTGCATACCCGTATGATATTGAATCAACCGAAGCACCAAGTGACCGTCCTGAAAGACCCGGATTTTGACACGTCGACTATGATAACGACATAGGTCTTGCTGGTAAATCACCGAACGGGCAGCAGCCAAATCATGCTTCTCCTCCAGGGCATCCAAAGAATCTTGATGTGCTTGCTTATTATTAGCTTCAACATATGCGGCGACTTTGGGGGAATCGTGCTTCATATCACTTAGAAGAACCGCCTCTTCCCCATAGACGAGGAAGAAAGGAGTGTAACCAGTAGACCTGTTAGGCGTTGTCCTGATACTCCAAAATACAGAGGGAAGTTCTTCAACCCAACAACCCGGAGTGCGCTGTAAAGGAACCATGAGCCGGGGCTTGATTCCACGCAATATCTCCTGGTTAGCCCGCTCAGCTTGACCATTAGATTGTGGATGAGCTACTGCAGACACATCAAGCCGGATGTGCTCTCGCTGGCAAAACTCTTTCATTGCCCCCTTAGACAAATTAGTACCATTGTCGGTGATGATGCTATGAGGGTAACCAAAACAAAAGATCAACTTCTTGAGGAACTTGACTGCCGTTTCTGCTTCGTACTTACTGACTGGTTCCGCTTCAACCCACTTGGTAAATTTATCAACCGCAACCAGCAGATGTGTCTTCTTGTCCGAAGATCTTTTAAAAGGACCAACCATGTCAAGCCCCCAAACTGCAAAAGGCCATGTAATGGGGATCATGCGCAACTCCTGAGCCGGCACGTGCTCCTGACGTCCGAACTTCTGACACCCATTGCATCGACGCACTATATCTTCAGCATTGGCATGAGCCGTCAACCAGTAAAAACCGTGACGAAAAGCTTTTGACACCAAAGATCGTGACCTGAGGTGATGTCCACAGTCGCCCGCATGTATCTCATTGAGAATCTCTCTCCCCACTTCTGGTGAAACACAACGTTGGAAAATCCCACAAGTGCTTTGTTTGTGCAACTCGCCTTTATGTATAACCATGGATTCGCATCGTCGCACGATCTGCCTGGCGAAAACTTCATCAGCTGGCAACTCGCCTCGAGCCAGATAAGCCATGTAAGGTATCATCCAATCAGGAATTGCTCTGAGGGCACCATCAATTGCGACTCCGGGCCAGGAGTTGCTATATCTTCTTCAGAGGGCAATTTCACAAAGGGGTTATGTAAAACATCCAAGAATACATTAGGAGGGACAGGCTTACGCTGTGATCCGAACCGAAAGAGGGCATCAGCCGCCTCGTTCTATCGACGATCAATATGATCAACTTGATACCCATGGAAATAACCCGCCACCTCGGTTACCACTCGCTTGTAAGCCGCCATCAATGGATCCTTGGAATCCCAGGTACCTGACACTTGCTGAGCCACTAGATCTGAGTCGCCCAACCACCTGACTCGACTCAAATTAATCTCCTTACATATCCCGAGCCCGTGGAGCAAAGCTTCATAATCAGCTGCATTATTTGTGCAAGGAAACATGAGTTGTAGAACATAGCAAAACTTGTCCCCTCTTGGAGATGTCAACACCACTCCGGCTCCTGAACCAATTGCCTAGAGACGTCGAAATAAATCGTCCAATAGGTGTTATCTGGCCTATCTTTTGGAACTTGCAGCTCGGCCCAATCATTGATAAAGTCGACCAGTGCCTAAGACTTGATGGTAGTACTCGTCACATACTTCACATGATGGGGACCAAGATCTATCGCCCATTTAGCAATCCGCCCTGTAGCCTCTCGATTTTGTATAATCTCCCCGATGGGTGCAGAACTGACCACGGTAATTGTATGCTCCAAAAAATAGTGCTTCAACTTCCGGCTTGCCATAAAGATCCCAAAGAACAACTACTGCCAATGTGGATACCGCCGCTTGGACAAGGTTAACACCTTGCTAACAAAATACACCGGCCGCTGGACTGGGTATTCCTTGCCTTCTTCGTTGCGCTCAACAACCACTGCCATGTTCACCGCCTTAGAATTAGCGGCGACGTACAAGAGCATCGACTCCTAGTGAGCTGGGGCTGCCAGCAAGGGCGGCTCAACAAGTTGTTTTTTGAGGGCCTCAAATGCTTCATTCAATGAATCACTCCAGACGAAGTGATCGGTCTTCTTGAGAAACTTATTGAGCGGGATGGCCTTCTCACACAGGCGACTTACGAAACGACTAAGTGCGTGTGGCACCCCGGCTCAGAGAACCGGATTACCAGTGTTTCCAACCCAGATATCATGTCTTCTGGAAACACTCAACAACTTGGAACGGGACTGAAGTGACTTTATTGATAGCATATGCTTACAAGTACATATCTTACAAGGATAGCGAGGCCAAAGGCACCATTGGTGCTGCAACAATATCTACATTATTGATGAAACATAGTGGGGCCTCGAGACTACTAAGTACTTCTACAGCGTAGCAGAACATAGCGGCAACTCCATCCACAGGGACACTGCAGTGGACACTTCCTAGTACAGACCATCAGGACCTTCGTCCTCAGCTTCTGCTGCATCTGGCATGATACGCCAGGTGAGTACTTGGAATGTACTCGCAAGCTCACAACAACCAAGTAATGCAGCAAACAATAGCATGTCAATCAATATAGCAAATTATTAAGCAAGATTACTGATTGTACCAATTATCAACTTACTCCTGTCTGGGTTGTCTCACAACACCCAGAATACTCATCGAGCATCTCTAATCCTTTGAAGAGTTCTTCCATCATTACTAACATGGATATGGTTGACCATCTACTGAGGTCTGGTCGGGCTGTCCAATACTGTGGACACGGCTATTCGAATAGGTTTGACACTCTGCAGAGGTTGCACACTTTACCAACACTATGGAGCACTGACCTCGGGATCACATTTGGGTGGACCAGTCTTGCTCCAACGAAACCTGTCTGACCCGTGACTCTCTCATCGTACCACCGGAAATCATCCTCCCCCGGAGTCCTGCCCTAGGTAGCCCTGTGTCCTCATGACACCTGCCACCGTAGTGGCCAAACTAAACTGTCCCAACCTAGGACGGACCGAAAACAACTCAACTGGGCTCAGAGGGTTATCACCGCCTACCTGATCATGGTAGCACGCGTGCATAACCCTCCCTCTTTGGAGGTACTGGTGAAAGGTCACGCGATCAGGTCAAGCCACGGCCGCCCCATACCGACAAAATGTGGTTGCACGGTTAAGCCCGGACAGGTGACTCTAGATCAAGCACTAAGTTGTTTCAAATATAGTGGTTTATAACAATGAGCATTTGTTTATATTGAATAATTTACTATGAATTTATTTTATAGAAAATAAATGGCATAATGCATGAAGATATGTTATGATATGAAAATACTACATCGCATGGGTATCCTGGCTGGATCAGTAGGGTTGTTCAAACACTCCTGGTCTTCACAAAAGTTTCCCTCTAAAATATTTTGAAATTGCAAAAGAAAAGAAAATGTCACATAATACCTTTTTATTAACCAAAATTCTGTGAGTATGGAAAAAATACCAAAATCTACCAGAAATTAGAGGGGATCAATACTAACTCAATGCAAAAAGAATCAATTGATTGGGTCTTAGGAATAAAAAGTTATAAAGGGTCAAAGTTACTGGTCAAATATGAAACTAAATCAAAAATATTAAAACCTAACAGGGGCCATGTTGGAGGCGTAAAGTGGAGAAGGCGCCTCCACTTACCGCTTCAGGCGTGGGCCTCAGACACTGGCAGGTGGGACCTCCCCTTTTTAAAACAGAGAGAGAAGAGGGGAAGAGAGGAGGGCGGCTAACCGGCGGCGCTCACCGGTGATAGAGACGGCGACGGGGCTGAGAGATAACGGGAATGGATCGGCCTCTCGATGGCGGTTCCCCCTGTACCTGTAGCTCCTCCGGAGGTGGACGGACGGCGTCGCCCCTTTTCTCTGGCGGGTGGAAGCTATGGTGGTCATCGACGGCGATGGTTCCGGGAGGGGTTTGGCTCAACGAAGGCTCGAGGAGGACTAGGGAGACCAAGGGTACTCGATGGCGCCCTCAGATTTGACTAGGGAAGGGCGGAGGTGGCTGGCGACAAAGGCGATTTGGTGGTGGACCTTTCGCCGGAGCTTAGGGAGACGAGCTCCTGGCTCTTGCTGGGGGTCTCTAGGGCTAATCCAGGGGTGGAGGAGAGAGGCGATGGCTAGGACGGGTTCGGGCAGCGCCTTATATAGGCCAGCGATGAGCGCTGCCAAGCTCTCAGAAGCAGCGAGGCTCGGCCTTGCCATTGGAGAAAGGACGGAGAGCTGGCCGTCGTGGCGTGGGGGTGAGGTGATGGAGGAGGGAAGGGGAGCGATGGGACGGGTCTAGAGCCATTAATGGCTTGCAGATGATCATAGTGGCCGAATCCCATTGTGCTGCCCGTGGCGGAGCTTGGATGGGAGTGGCGGTGGCCATCTCCGGTGAACCAGAGGCTTCGGGAGGTACCACGCGGCTACCAGGGACGTCGTCGGCACCACTGGACAAGGGGGGAGAGCGAGAGACGGCTCGGGCGAGCACATCTTCCAATGGAACCGCACAGAGCGCGCGCTGTGGCATGCCCGCACCATGATCACCACGGGTGCGGCTACCACGAGGCCACACAAGCCTGCACACCATGTCCACAGGGTAGTCCTTCGACCATTTAGCCTCCCTGTGCTACTGGCTCGACTAGGTGCCCTCTCTATTGATGGATCTAATCAACAACAGGTTCTGCCATCCAACTTGAGGAGGTTCTAGAGCTCAAATGAGATAGATATGGAGCAAGGTGACATATCTGGGGTTATCAGCATTGGATATACTACAAACTAGCCAAGTTTGAAATGGTTTGAAGAAGAATTGAATATAGTTCGTTTGAAAACCATATTTCTCGTCCAAAATGGAAATGAGCTTGGGGCACTTACATGCAAGCTCTGCTGAGGGTGAAACTTGGTGGAGGAGTGTTATTTCGTAGTGCACACATGCCCAAAAATTTATAGATCATTTTTGCACCCCTAGCTAGCACTTCCTTCACAAAGGTTCAAATTCGACAGAAACTTAACAGAGCTTTATTGCTCAAAATTTGTACTGGACCATCAGATGTTTTTGCATATTGGGGCTAAATAGGATCCCTAGGATCTGGGGAAATTTATTGGGAATTTTTAGAATAGGAAAAATGGGGTTGCTTTACAATGGGACAATTCTGGTGAGAAAAGAAATAATTATTCTGGCCAAAATTTTACATTGGGCAGGGAAATATTTTTGGAGATTTTGGAATCATATGATGATGAGAAGATGTGGAAAAAGTTTGGGGGTTTATAGAGCATCCAAACTATAGGTTGCTTCACAACCCATGGTGATGCCATAATTCCCCAAATAAAGAAAATAATTATTGGAAAGAATCAAATTTTGAAAATTAATCCAAGAAAGGTTTTGGCAAGAGGAGGAGGGTTTTGGGTTGCTTGGAAAAAATTTAGAGACTCACAATCCAACTTGGTTGAAAAGATTTGAAAATCCACCAAGTTTGCAAATAAAAATCCAAAAGGTTTTGAAAAGAAAAGGTTGAAAGAAACAATCAGGGTGTCACAAACCTACCCTTCTTTGGATGAATCTCGTCCTCGAGATTCGGTTGCTCAGGGAACAAGTATGGATATGCTTATCTCAAGAAATCTTCTCTTTCCTAGGTAGCCTCTTCATCGGTATGATGTTCCCATAGTACTTTACAAAACTTGAGTACCTTACTCCTGGTAGTCCTTTCCATCTCATCCAAAATCCTTACGGGTTTCTCTTCATAGGTCAAATCCTTAGCTAATTCTAGCTCACTCATATCTGCATTCTTGATTGGTGGTGCGATGCACTTCCTTAGCTGTGAGATGTGAAAGACATCGCGCACATCCGACAATTCGGACGGTAATTCCAACTGATATGCTACTCTGCCTCTTCTAGCGATTACTGCAAAGGGACCGATGTATCTTTGTGCGAGCTTTCCCTGTGTGTGAAACCGTTTTAGTCCTTTCATGGGGGTTACTCAGAGGTAAGCATATTCTCCGGGCTCAAAGGTCACTTCCCGGTGCTTTGGATCATAATAACTCTTTTGACGGGACTTGGCTGCTCGAAGGCGCTCCTGAATGTCTTTGACCTATTTCTCAGCCTCCAGCATCAAGTCCGTGCCAAAGATGCGACTATCTCCTATCTGGGACCAGTTCAATGGGGTGCAGCACTTTCGTCCATATAATGCCTCAAACAGTGACATCTTCGGACTTGTTTGATAGCTATTGTTGTAGGAGAATTCTGCATAGGGTAGGCTATCTTCCCACTTGGGTCCATGGGTGAGAGCACATGACCGAAGCATATCCTCCAATATCTGGTTCACTCTTTCCGTCTGTCCATCCGTCTGCGGATGGTATGATGTGTTGTGCTTCAGTATGGTTCCCAAATCTTGATGTAGTCGTAGCCAGAATGCCGAGGTGAATAGGGAGCCTCTATCTGAGGTGATAGATTGGGGTACTCCATGAACGCTTACTATCCGGGACATGTATAGTTGTGCCAGTTGATTGGCGTTGAAAGTGGTCTTTACTGGGATAAAGTGGGTACTTACGTGAGCATATCCATAATGACCCAGATAGCATCATTGCGTCTAGTTGACTTGGGTAGTCCAACAATGAAGTCCATGCATATGTCATCCCACTTCCACCGGGGAACCGGTAACGGTTGTAGTAACCTAGCGGGTGTTTGGTGTTCCGCCTTAACCTTGTTGCAGATGTCATAGCAGGCGACATAATAGGCTATATCCCTTCGCATTCCTGACCACCAAAATGTCTCTCTTAGATCCTGGTACATTTTTGTACCTCCTTGATGGATAGAATATGCGGAATCATGAGCTTCCCTGAGTATTTGCTGTCTCAGGCCATCCTGGTCGGGGACGCATATCCGTTTCTCGAACCATAAAATGCCTTGGTCATCTACTCGGAAGGATTTGTCTTTCCCTTGCAGAATCAATTCCTTGATCTTCTTGATTCTTTCATGTGATTCTTGAGCCTTCTTGATCTCTTCTATGAGAGTGGGAGTGATTTCCAGCGTATCTGAAGTAGTTGGACCGCATAATATCATGTTGAGGCTAGCGAATTCCTCTTGTAACCTTGGGTCCATGCTCCCCATCAATGCATTCACAGTGATCGGCTTCCTACTGAGAGTGTCTGTGACCTCATTGGCTTTTCTGGGATGATAGTTGATTCCAAGGTCATAGTCCTTGACTAGTTCAAGCCACCATCGTTGCCTGAGATTCAGATCAGGTTGGGCGAAAATATACTTAAGACTTTTATGGTCCGTGTATATTTCGTACCGTTGTCCAGTAAGGTAATTCCTCCAAATTTTCAAGGCATGAACCACGACTGCTAGTTCCAAGTCATGTGTGGGGTAGTTCTCCTCATGCAGTCGTAGCTATCGGGATGCATATGCTACAACCCTTCCTTCCTACATTAGTACGCAACCGATTTCTCTTCATGAAGCATCACAGTAAATATCAAAACTCTTGTGGATGTTTGGAAGGACTAGGACATGTGCTGTCTTTAGTTCCAAAAAACTGCTGTCGCATTCTGTCGTCCAGACGAATCTCTAATTTTTCTTAAGCAATTCCGTTAGTGGCTTAGCTATCTTGTAGAAGCCTTCTATGAACCGTCGGTAGTAGCCTGCCAATCCCAGGAAGCTACAGACTTCGGTCACCGTGACTGGTCTCTTCCAGTTTAATACTGCTGTTACCTTGCTGGGGTCAACGGCCACACCTTGTTCGGACAGGACGTGTCCCAAAAATCATACTTCTTTAAGCCAAAACTCGCACTTACTGAACTTGGCGTATAATTGATGGGATCTCAGTCTTTCCAAGATAGCACGGAGATGTCGTTTGTGCTCTTCTTCATTCTTGGAATATATCAGGATATCATCAATGAACACCACCACAAATTTGTCTAGGAAATCCATGAAAACTTTGTTCATCATGCTCAGGAAATAGGATGGAGCATTTGTCAGTCCAAATGACATGACCGTAAATTCATACACGCCATATCGGGTGGTGAATGCTGTCTTGGGTATATCTTATTTTTCGATTTTTAGCTGATGATACCCCGTCCTGAGGTCAATCTTGGAGAATACTCGTGCTCCATTTAAATTGTCGAATAAATCAACAATGCGGGGAAGCGGGTACTTGTTTTTAATAGTGACCGCATTCAGTTGGCGATAGTCTATGCACATTCGCAAACTTCCATCCTTCTTCTTGACAAACAGTACTGGTGAGCCCCATGGTGAGATACTTGGACGGATATATCCTTTCTGCAATAATTCGTCCAACTGCTTCTTTAGCTGTGCCAACTCCGGACCTAACATACGATAGTATTTCTTGTAAATAGGGACACTGCGGGGAACTAATTCAATTGCGAACTCCAATTCCCGGTCAGGTGGCATTCCTGGTAATTCCTCAGGGAATACGTCCGAAAATTTGCATACCACCGAAATCAAGTTCATGTCTGTGACATTAGCTTGGTATGCCATTCCTTTCCTTGACATCATCTTGTTGGCAAGAAATTGGACGGTTTGTTTGGCCGGATTAACCAGCGTCACGGTCATGGTGGCACAATTGATACACAATTGATGGGGTGTCAACCAGTCCATTCCGAGTATCACATCCAGTCCCGAGGATTCGATAGAAATAAGTACAGCTGGGAACTTAGCTCCTTGTATCAGTATTTCCATATCTCGGTATATGAGATTTGTTCTGAGCACTGAGCACGGGATTGTAGTGATACGTCTCCAACGTATCTATAATTTTTGATGGTTCCATGCTATTATCTTGTCAACTTTGGATGTTTTGTATGCATGAATATGCTATTTTATATCTTTTTTGGGACTAACGTATTAACTCAGTGCCAAGTGCTAGTTTCTGTTTTTTCCGTGTTTTCGACCTTCTTCGGAGAAGAATATTAAATGGAGTCCGAACGGAATAAAACCTGCGGAATGATTTTTTCCATAACAGAAGATACACAGGGGACTTGGGAACCAAGGCATAGGACCCCGGAGGAGGTCACAAGCCCCCTAGCCGCGACCTGGGGGGCGCCTAGCAGGCTTGTGGGCCCCTGTGGCTCCTTTGCCCTACTTCTTCCGCCTATAAGTTCTCTAAAAATCCAAAACTGCCAGAGGGAGTCACGAAAATACTTTTCCGCTACTGCAAGCTTCTGTCTCCACAAGATCCCATCAGGGGACCATTCTGGTGCCCTGTCGGAGGGGGATTCGGACACGGAGGGCTTCTTAATCAACACCATTGCCTCTCCGATGATGCGTGAGTACTTCACCACAGACCTTCGGGTCCATAGATAGTAGCTAGATGGCTTCTTCTCTCTCTTGGATCTTCAATACAAAGTTCTCGATGATCTTCATGGAGATCTATCCGATGTAATCTTCTTTTGCGATGTGTTTTGCGAGATCTGGTGAATTGTGGATTTATGATCAGATTATCTATGAATATTATTTGAGTCTCCTCTGATCTCTTATATGCATGATCTCGTATCCTTGTAATTCTTTTCGAGTTGTGGGTTTCGTTTTGCCAACTTGATCTATAATTCTTGCAATGGGAGAAGTGCTTGGTTTTGGGTTCATACCGTGCGGTGTCCTCACCCAGTGATAGAAGGGGTAGCGAGGCACGCATCATGTTGTTGCCATCAAGGGTAAAAAGAAGGGGATTATATCTATTGCATGAATTTATACCTCTACATCATGTCATCTTGCTTAAGGCGTTACTCTGTTTGTTATGAACTTAATACACTAGATGCATGTTGGATAGCGGTCGATGTGTGGAGTAATAGTAGTAGATGCAGACAGTATCGGTCTACTTGTCTCGGACGTGATGCCTATACGTATGATCATTGCCTTAGATTTCATCATGACATTGCGCGATTGTATCAATTGCTCGACAGTAATTCGTTCACCCACCATAATACTTTCTATCATTAGAGAATCCTCTAGTGAACACTATGGCCCCCAGGTCTACTTCACACCATATTTTCAGCTCTACACTTTTACTTTGTTGCACTTTCCACCTTCAGATCTCACCTTGCAAATAATCGTGAAGGGATTCACAACCCCTTTATAGCGTTGGGTGCAAGTTTGTTTGTTTTTGCGCAGGTACATTGGTTCCTCATCTTGATACTCCTACTGGATTGATACCTTGGTTCTCAAAATGAGGGAAATACTTACTGCTACTGGCTGCATCACCCTTTCCTCTTCGAGGGAAAAACCAACGCAAGCTCAAGAGGTAGAAAGAAGAATTTCTGGCGCCGTTCCCTGGGAGGATCAAGTCAAGAATAGTCTCCCGTCAACGTGCCAATTTCTGGCACCGTTGCCTGGGAGTATTCAAAGTAAAGCATATCCAAGTAACTCTCGCAAACTCATCTCTTGCATTTACATTATTGGTCTTTTGCCTCTCGTTTTCCTCTCCCCCACTTCTGAAAAAACAAAATTTACAAAAATATTTGCCTTTTTTGTTTGCCTTTTCTTTTCTTGTATGCTATGTGGCTTCATTATGCTTGCATCTTCGCTTGCTGAAAATCTATTGATATGGATCCTCATCCACTTGCTAATCTCTTTAAGAGATCCACTACTGAAATTCATAAATTTGCCGTCTGCCAAAGTGGACGGCAAAGGGTGCAACCACGGATGGCAAAGGCTTTGCCGTCGGTTAGCAGACGGCAAAGTAGACGGTAAAAAAAAAATCCGGTGAAGAGGTTCTTTGCCGTCTGCTTTCCCAAAGCGGACGGCAAAGAAACTTTCCCATGAGGGGGCAGACGGAAAATTAACTAGGATGACATATATTGCAATGTCCCCGTGAAGTGTTAACGGCAGGCCTCCTCCCTTTGCCGTCTGCCTCCCCCCTTTGCCATGTGGGGGCAGACGGCAAAGAGGGGAGAAAGAGGGGGCAGATTCCCCCCTTTGCCGTCTGCCTCCCCCCTTTGCCATGTGGGGGCAGATGGTAAAGAGGGGAGAGAGAGGGGGCAGATTCCCCCCTTTGCCGTGTGCCTCCCCCCCTTTGCCATGTGGGGGCAGACGGCAAAGAGGGGAACTAGCCCCTTTTTTATTTATTTTTTATTATATCCAGCATTTTTAACAATAATCAGGATATATATATATATATATATATATATATATATATTTGACATAAATAAATTTCTTTACGTACTCATAACCATATTAAAATAACCTCTTATATCCAGCTTTCAAGTTGCATCCACGTGCATACAAAGTTTCATATATTACACCAGTTTCATCCACGTGCATACAAAGTTTCATATATTCATATACTACAATAGTTTCAATACAACCCTGGTACAAGAAATCATCTTCAAGCATTCCATCAATATTTTCCAAGCTTCCCGTGAAGTGAAGGAATCTGCAAAATGACAAATAAGAAAGTTAGAAGAATAATACTAGATGAAGTAGTGTATATATAGGTTATTTCGGAGAGAAATTAGCTAAGTATAGACCATTTCGGACCTAACTAAGCTAATTATGTCATTTAGGTGGAACCCTCGCTAACTATAGGTTGTTTCGGAGCTAACTTCGGTAAAATAGGTCATTCCGGAGCAAACTATGCTTATTAAGCCATTTTTGATCTAGCTAGGCTAATTATAGGCCATTTAATACCTAAGTTAGGGGGAATAGGTCATGTTGCAGCTACGTACGCCTTATTATGTCATTTAGTAGAGAACTTAGCTAACTATAGGTCATGTTTTATTAAATAGACCATTTAGGAGCTAACTAAGCTAATTATGTCATTTAGATGGATAATTAGCCAATTTTGGCTTTGTTGGATGAGTCTAAGCTACGTAGAAGAAGAGAAAGAGAAGAAGAAGTAAAAGAAGGAGGAGGAGGAGGAGAAGGAGAAGGAAGAGGAGAAGAAGAAGAAAAGAAGAAGGAGAAGGAGAAGGAGGAAGAAGGAGGAAGCAGAAGGAGAAGGAGGAGCTCCTTCTCCTTCTTCTCCTTCTTCTTATCCTCCTCCCTCTCCTTCTTCTTCTTCTCCTCTTCTTCTTCTTCTTCCTTCCTTTCATTTTTCCTCTTTCTTCTCCTCTCGTCCCCTTCTTCGGGCTTAATTCGTTAAGAATGCCTTTTTGGAGCTAATTATGTCATTTCGAGGATAATTAGCTAAGTATAGGTCATGTTTTATTAAATAGACCATTTAGGAGCTAACTAAGCTAATTATGTCATTTTGATGGATAATTAGCCAATTTAGGCTTTGTTGGATGAGTCTAAGCTACGTAGAAGAAGAGAAAGAGAAGAAGAAGTAAAAGAAGGAGGATGAGGAGGAGGAGGAGGAGAAGGAGAAGGAAGAGGAGAAGAAGAACAAAAGAAGAAGGAGAAGGAGAAGGAGGAAGAAGGAGGAATAAGAAGGAGAAGGAGGAGCTCCTTCTCCTTCTTCTCCTCCTTCTTCTCCTTCTTATCCTCCTCCCTCTCCTTCTTCTTATTCTCCTCTTCTTCTTCTTCCTTCCTTTCATTTTTCCTCTTCCTTCTCCTCTCGTCCCCTTCTTCGGGCTAGATTGGCTAAGAATGCCTTTTTGGAGCTAATTATGTCATTTCGAGGATAATTAGCTAAGTATAGGTCATGTTTTATTAAATAGACCATTTAGGAGCTAACTAACCTAATTATGTCATTTAGATGGATAATTAGCCAATTTAGGTTTTGTTGGATGAGTCTAAGCTACGTAGAAGAAGAGAAGGAGAATAAGAAGTAAAAGAAGGAGGAGGAGGAGGAGGAGGAGGAGAAGGAGAAGGAAGAGGAGAAGAATAAGAAAAGAAGAAGGAGAAGGAGAAGGAGGAAGAAGGAGGAAGAAGAAGGAGAAGGAGGAGCTCCTTCTCCTTCTTCTCCTCCTTCTTCTCCTTCTTCTTATCCTCCTCCCTCTCCTTCTTCTTCTTCTCCTCTTCTTCTTCTTGCTTCCTTTCATTTTTCCTCTTTCTTCTCCTCTCGTCCCCTTCTTCGGGCTAAATTGGCTAAGAATGCCTTTTTGGAGCTAATTATGTCATTTCAAGGATAATTAGCTAAGTATAGGTCATGTTTTATTAAATAGATCATTTAGGAGCTAACTAGGCTAATTATGTCATTTAGATGGATAATTAGCCAATTTAGGCTTTGTTGGATGAGTCTAAGCTACGTAGAAGAAGAGAAAGAGAAGAAGAAGTAAAAGAAGGAGGAGCAGGAGGAGGAGGAGAAGGAGACGGTTGAGGAGAAGAAGAAGAAAAGAAGAAGGAGAAGGAAAAGGAGGAAGAAGAAGGAGAAGGAGGAGCTCCTTCTCCTTCTTCTCCACCTTCTTCTCCTTCTTCTTATCCTCCTCCCTCTCCTTCTTCTTCTCCTCTTCTTCTTCTTCCTTCCTTTCATTTTTCCTCTTTCTTCTCCACTTGTCCCCTTCTTCGGGCTAAATTGGCTAAGAATGGCTTTTTGGAGCTAATTATGTCATTTCGAGGATAATTAGCTAACTATAGGTCATGTTTTATTAAATAGACCATTTAGGAGCTAACTAAGCTAATTATGTCATTTAGATGGATAATTAGCCAATTTAGGCTTTGTTGGATGTGTCTAAGCTACTTAGAAGAAGATAAAGAGAAGAAGAAGTAAAAGAAGGAGGAGGAGGAGGAGGAGGAGAAGGAGAAGGAAGAGGAGAAGAAGAAGAAAAGAAGAAGGAGAAGGAGAAGGAGAAAGAAGGAGGAAGAAGAAGGAGAAGGAGGAGCTCCTTCTCCTTCTTCTCCTCCTTCTTCTCCTTCCTCTTATCCTCCTACCTCTCCTTCTTCTTCTTCTCCTCTTCTTCTTCTTCCTTCCTTTCATTTTTCCCCTTTCTTCTCCTCTCGTCCCCTTCTTCGGGCTAAATTGGCTAAGAATGCCTTTTTGGAGCTAATTATGTCATTTCTAGGATAATTAGCTAAGTATAGGTCATTTTTTATTAAATAGGTCATATAGGAGCTAACTAAGCTAATTATGTCATTTAGATGGATAATTAGCCAATTTAGGCTTTCTTGGATGAGTCTAAGCTACGTAGAAGAAGAGAAAGATAAGAAGAAGTAAAAGAAGGAGGAGGAGGAGGAGGAGGAGAAGGAGAGGAGAAGAAGAAGAAAAGAAGAAGGAGAAGGAGAAGGAGGAGGAAGAAGGAGAAGGAGGAGCTCCTTCTCCTTCTTCTCCTCCTTCTCCTTCTTCTTGTCCTCCTCCCTCTCCTTCTGCTTCTTCTCCTCTTCTTCTTCTTCCTTCCTCTCATTTTTCCTCTTTCTTCTCCTCTCGTCCCCTTCTTCGGGCTAAATTGGCAAAGAATGCCTTTTTGGAGCTAATTATGTCATTTCGAGGATAATTAGCTAAGTATAGGTCATTTTTTATTAAATAGGTCATTTTGGAGCTAACCAAGCTAATTATGTCATCTAGCTATCTCTTATTAAAACACTAGAAATAACATACCTAAGTTAGGGTCAAGCACGGTGGCTCTGGCTTGTTTCACCTGGAGAAGGTTGCCCTGGAGAAGGCTCGACTGTAGAAGCGTCGTGCGATGCGTTTCGGGACATATTCTGCACCAAACATCGTTTGCAATGTGTAGTTAGCATGAGGACACTCTCAAGATCACTCCACTGAAATAAAACTCACCGTCCCCGCCATGTTAATGACTGGCATCGGCGGAGGGACTTGGCCGGTCTTCTCGCACATAGACTATACATTTGGTTTCCACAAGTCAAACTTTTTATTTATTAATGAAACGGACATTCAAATGCAAGATTTGAAATAACATGAAGAAGAAACTTACCACGAAGAGCTCGTATATGGCCCTGGTAGACGCATCATTCTGTGCCCTCTCCGCCTGCACCAATGCAGTCGTCCTCTCCTCCAGCTCCCTAATTTCCTTATCCTTCTCCGCCATAGCCGCCTGCATTGCCTCTCTCTCTTTTTGAATAGTAGCCTACAACACAACTCATTGTTAGCAATGTAATCATATTGGTTCCAACGCACAACATAATGCGGAAAGATAGTTGAGTCCATTAAACTAACCTCGATGGCGAGCTCGACTGGCCGTGGACGACGTGTTATCTCCGGACAAGAGCTCGTTTAACGTGCCTTTATCTGCCGGAGAGAGCTAGGACAACGTATAAGGCCGTATCCAATGGCGATCGAGCCATGGGGCCTCCCGTTGCCAGCTATCATCAACAGGTCTGGATCAATAGGCCCCTCGCTCGGGTTAAAGTCCTCCCCTTTCCTCGCCTTCCCGTGATCTCTGTACTTCACGAGCTTGTCGTGGGAGGAGATGTTGGTGAAGTTTTCTGGATGCTCGAGGTCAGACTCAGAGAATGCCTTAACCTTCTTGTACGAGGCAGTATGGGCCATCGCATACAGGTCGTACATCTGTGGCACCTCCGTCTTATTGTGACGCGCCTAAAAGAGAGAGAGAGGAAAATTGTATTGGTAAAGTGCTCAAAATAGCATTAAGAATTAATTGCATGAGGCATGAAGCAAACCACATACCCAGTTCTCGCCAAATTGGATTAAGTTGACGCTCCCTTGATGGTGTGGCACGCCAACCATTTTGCCACGCCTCTCCTTGGCGTTGTTGTGGCTGGCCTCCCACGTTTCGGAGCACCACTGATCCACCAAGGCCTCCCAACAATCCATCTTATCCACACACCATCTCGGGGGCACCTAAGTTAATAAAGAGAAATTTGAGCGCGTAAGAACCAAATCAAGGAAACTAACTACAAAGCCTTAATAATATGTAATTACCTGCATGTAATGCTCCTTCTCCATCTTAGCATCACGACACTTCGCCTTGTCAAGCCTAATACGCCACGTGGCATAGTAGTCTCGAACAGCCTGCACCCGAGCCTCGTGCCGAAAGTTGTGAAGTAGGAGGCGACATTCGGTTTCGATAACCTTTGCCGCGTCCTCCTCGTATCCCTCCTCACACCTGTAGTAGGTCTGCAAATGAGACAACACCGATTAGTACAATAAATAGCTATGGTTGATTTATAATTGTGTGAAAGAGAAATTACCCAGAACTTTCGGATCACCATGTGCGCCCTCGTGTCACACAAAACACTGTCGATCTCCACCTCCGGCGGGGCCGGGGCACCCAAGTAGTGCTCCCAGGTCATTCCTACCTCTCGCTCCCGACCGGGCAACGAAACAAACCCTGGGAAGTTTTGACGGCAAAGAACACCAAGGACGCTGTTGGGCTTGCGGACACCCTTGGCAACAATCCAACACCTACAGTATGACAAATGAAAGCCAAAACATTAGATATTTGAGAAAACGCGAAGGCAAAAGGTTAAATAAGAGTAAATTAACTTACTTGTCCCCATTTGGCCTAATCGACCACCTCTGCTCGGGGGTCGCTGGCACGAGCGGGAGCCCCGAACTACCACGCTGGTAGGCGGTAGCCCCCTCACCCAGCTCCTCGTCACTACCAGCATGACCACTTGCCTCAGGCCAGGTATCCCACTGGGTCTCTTGGGACGTACCCTCATCCCTGCTTTGCTTCGGAGTCGCCTGGAAGGAATGCTTTGGGACACGAGTCTCATGGGTCGAAGGCTCGTCGACCCGAGGCTCGTGAACCGGAGACCGTGTAGCCTCCACCTCAGACGAATCCACCCTAGAAGTCCTGTGCTTAGGTGAATCAGCTTGGGGTGGTGGCGTAGACCGTGTAGCCCCACCTCTCCCGCGGCCACGTGTACCTTTAGTACAACATAAATACCAACATGACTAATAAAATGTATACAAATACCAATATGCATACAACATGAGTACAACATAAATACCAACATGAATACAACGTGTACCTTTAGTGCCTATCGGCTTCGCGGGGGGTCGACCTCCTCTCACGGGGGGTGCTCCTTGCAAAGTAGAGAGCAACACTCTCCGAAGAGGCGAGGCAGGAATGGAAGTACCCATCCCATCACCCGCCGATAAAGAAGCAGCCGCGGAGTGCTTCCGACCCTTTCCTACCATCTTTCAACACTTGTCATGACAAAGAGTAAATGAAATTAGTACAACATAAAGCCTCCAGGTCGATTCTAGCCTTAGGATTATCTTTTGACTTCCCCTCTATGCCGAACAATGTACCAAAAATGGCCTCCGCAATATTCTTTTCAGTGTGCATCACGTCAATGTTGTGTGGGAAAAGGAGGTCTTTGAAGTAAGGGAGATCCCATAAGCATGACTTGTGAGTCCAGGCGTGTTCCGTATTATACCCTTTGAAGTATCTTTGACGCAAAGGTTCAGGCTCGAGAGCATTTAACTGATCAAGGGTCTGTTGGCCTGTCAACGCAGCTGGTGCAGTGTTTTTGACAACTCTACCTTTGATGAAATTCTTCTTGTCTTTTCTGAACTTATGGTCAGGATCCAGGAATTGTCTATGCATGTCGAAGCAAGAATACTTGCGACCAGCCTGCAGCCAACGGAACTGAAGAGCTGCCTTGCATGTGGTGCATGGGAACCTTCCATGCACACACTAGCCAGCGAATAGCGCAAACGCCGGATAATCATGCGTCGAGTACATGTACCACACACACATTTTGAAATTTGTTTTGGTAGCCGCGTCGTAGGTCTTCATCCCATTATCCCAGGCTTCTTGCAACTCATCCTTAAGCGACTGCATGTACACATTCATATTCTTCCCCAGATAGTTGGGCCCTGGAATTATCAACGTCACGAAAATGTTCTTTCTTTTCATAATCTCTCCGGGTGGCAAATTTAGTGGAATGACAAATACAGGCCAACAACTGTATTGTGCTGCCGTCATACCATACACATTGAACCCATCCGTGCTGATGGCAACTCTAGGTTGCCTTGGATCTTCCGATTTATCCTTATGTAATGCATCAATGTGCCTCCACGCAAAAGCATCTGAAGTGTGTACCAGCATCTTGTTCCCATACGCATCTAGTTCGGTTCTTGTGCCCAATTTGGGCCATGTCATCTGTCTGGCCGTCTCTTCGACCATGAAAAGACGTTGAAGTCTTGGTACGATTGCCAGATATCGAAGAACACTAATGGGGATTTTGGTCTGATTCTTCTCACCCATGCCGTTTTCTACCACAATATACCTGGAAGAATTGCAAATGGGGCAATAGTTCAAGGCCGCATACTCAAGCCTAAATAAGGCACATCCATTCTCACAGGCATGTATCTTCTCATAGGGCATCTTAAGTACACGGAGGATTTACTCTGACTGGTACAGGTTTGCACGCAGTACATGGCCTTTTGGGTAGAAAGCGTCCAAATATCGTCATTATCGCGTCGTAGCATTCTCTGCCTAGGTTGAATTGAGCCTTCAGAGCCATTACTTGCGCGATGGCATCCAGCTGACAAAGCTCAGTCTGCTCGTGGAGAGGACGTTTTGAAGAATCCAGCATTTCACAGAAGGCCTTTGCAGATTCCTCCATCTCATCGTCCGAATCACGAGCATCATCAAAGTCTTGCACCATGTCTTCAATCCCGGTACCATGCTCGTCGGTGCGATGACGAATCACCTCAGCTCTGGCACGTTGGTCAGACTCACCATGAAAAGTCCACACCATATAATTAGGCGTAAAACCCCACTTCTGCAGGTGTTTACCCATTTCAAACTCTGTCTGCTTTTTCCAGTTGTCGCAGTTGGGACAGGGGCACCATGTTTTATTCTGGCCATTTGCAAATGCGGCTCTCACAAACCCCCTGGTTTTGTTAACCATTCATGGGTCATCTCTTTCTGACTAGGGTGACCAGTGTACATCCAAGCACGATCACTCATGTTGCCTAGTTACCTATGGGGGCACAAGAAATAAATATATAATTCATCATCCATATTCATACGCTAATCAAGTTTGTCAGTTTTATTACGTCCATGCAACCTACACGCTAATAGGTAAAGATAGGTCCTAATCCCACCCGAGTATGTGTAGACTGGGTTCGTTTTCCCATGCTCTGCTCCAGATGCGACGCAGAATTTCGGCAGCACCTCCCCGCTGTTCTCCTGATACACGTCTCGACAATAAGCAGAGAGGATGTGTACCCAGAGAACAACAGGGGAGGCACTGACGAAACTCCGCATCGGATCCGGAGCACAACATACGGGAAAACAAACCCAATCTACACATACTCGGGCTGTCCATGGATAATGTTGGACAATTCAAAAGGATGGCGGTTATAAATATGCAAAGAAATGCATACTTATAGATGTCGCCCTTTCGAACGGGAGACGCATACTGGTCACGCATACTCATGATTGAAGAAACCTATAGCTGGCAAATTTCATCGGCACGAAGACTGGGACAGAGCAAATTAAGGGGGTAGGAGGAGAAGTCATTTGTGCTCACCAACAATCGCAAGGGCGGAGCTCGTCCAACGCACGTGGAGGTCGTCGAACAACTGCACATTGAAATTCACCGATCAACACAAATATGATGTTTTTATAATTAACATCATCGGAAAAATATGTGATCTAACTCATAATTTACAAAATTATGACCCCGTCGGCTTAGTGGCGTCGATGGTCAGTGGTGTCGGGTGTCAGTGGCGTCGATGGTCGGTGGTGTCGGGTGTCGGTGTCGTCGGCGGTCGGTGGTTAGTTGTGTCGGTGGTCGGGGGTTAGTGTTGTCGGGGGTCGAGGATCACTGGCGTCGGGGGTTGGGGTCTCTTTGGTCAACAAGAGGCCAAAGAGGTGTCGGGGGTTGGGGGTCAATGGTGTCGAGGGTCGGGGGTAGGGGCCCGGGGGTCGAGGGTCAGGGGCGTCGGGGGTCGGGGGTCGAGGGTTAGTGGCGTCGGGAGTCGAGGGTCACTTGCGTCGGGCGTCGGGGGTCGAGGGTCGAGGGCCAGTGGCTTCTGTAGCCGAGGGTCAATGGCGTCGGGCATCGGGGGTCGGGGGTTACTGGAGTCGGGAGTCGGGGGTTAGTGGAGTCGGGGGTCAGGAGTCAGGGGTCGGGGGTCAGTGGTGTCGGGCGTCGGGGGTCGGGAGTCGGGTCTCGGTGGCGTCGGAGGTCGGGGGTCGAGGGTCGGGGGTTGGTGGCGTCGGGTGTCGGGGGTCGTGGGCTGGGGGTCGGGGGTCGGGGTCCTTTTCTTTCTTCTTCTCCTCTCTCCTCTTCTTCTTCTTCTTGAGCATCATATTATTATTCTTCTTCTTCTTTCTCCTCCTCCTCCTCCTCTTCTTTCTTTTATCTTTCTCCTCCTTTCCTCTTTCTTCTTCTTCATCTTCTTCTTCTTCTTCCTTTTTCTTCTAGTTTATTATTCTCTTATTTTCTTCTATACTATATACTATATGTCCATACTATATACTATATGTCTATGCAGGCCCGGGCCCATGGGTGTGCAACCTGTGCATCCGCACAGGGCCCCAGATTTTTTAAACAACGTATTGGCTTATAGCCCATTTTTTTGTAGAAGGCCCAACTTGGTAGCACGCAGCCCATCAAATGGATCCATCGCTGGCTCCTCTCTCTAGCCCACAATAGATCAATCTGGTGCGGGTCCAAGAAGCGCAGTGTGTGGGCACCGGCATACATGCAACCGCCACCGCGCACATGCTACATGTCTAGCACACAAGTACGATCCCCCGCCGCACGCGCCGCTCCATCCGAGGAGGACCTGTTGTGCGAAGCCACCGGGAACTTCGGGGACCTAGCCTGATTCACCGGGTTGTCTTTCCTCTGGGGCTGGTGGTGCCGCCCACGAGTCTAGGACACCGTCAAGCTCGATCAACATGGCGCAACTTAAGTCCTGGAAGCCAAACGCCAGGCCACTTGGATCCCCTCCTCCCGGTGAGCTCGTTCTTGACACTGATAAAGTCTTGTTGATGTGATGTTGTCCATAATCCCTTTTATTTTCTGTCAGAATTTCATTCATCTTGCTACATGTAAATTTCAGTGTATGTGATGTCCCAATTTCAGTATTTTGTTGTACAAAATTCAGTGTTGGTGTTGTCCAATATTCACTATATAGGCTCTCTAAGTTTTATTTTATACATTGTCTAAATTTCTGTGTACTTCCTGTGCTATTTGACTGCCATTTATCAAATGTTTTGCCGCCTTTTATTAAAGTGCACAAGAGTTGGAAATAACCCTCAGTTCTTTTTTTCCTCGGCCCGCACGAGCTGGCCTTATTGTTTCAAGGATGAACTTGCCGATATAATAATCAATGGGAACAAAATGTATCAAGTGTGTATTATTTTCACTAAAACACTACTACATATGGTTTGGAATTTACACCTTTTATGTGATCTTCTTTAGATTACTCCGCTAAAGAAAAGTGTAGCTCGATCAGCGGAAGATAGGCCTCATTTTAGAGTTTGCACAGGCCCTTGAATTTTGTCGGCCCGGCCCTGTGTCTATACTATATACACTATATGTCTATATACTATATGTCTATACTATTCTCTTATTTTCTTCTATACTATATACTATATACACTATATGTCTATACTATTCTCTTATTTTCTTCAATACTATATACTATATACACTATATGTCTATACTATATACACTATATGTCCTCCTCTTCTTCTACACACTATATGTCTATACTATATACTATCTACTAGTTTAAAAGAAAAAACAGGAAATAAAGAAAAAAGAAAAAAAACTTACCTACAGTGGGAGGAGGGCAGTGGGAGGAGGGGAGGGCGAGCTCCGGCCCTGGGCGGCGGGGACGAGGGGCGTGCGGAGGACGTGTGCGGGGAGGAGGGGAGGGCGAGCTCCGGCCGTGGGGGTGGCGCTCCTTTGCGGGGAGGAGGGGAGCGGGGAGCTCCGGTCGTGGGCGGCAGGGAGGAGGGCCGCGGGGAGGAGGGCCGCAGGGAGGAGGGACGCGGGGAGGAGGGGAGCGGGGAGCTCCGGTCGTGGGAGGTGGCGGTGGGCCGGAGCAGTGAAGGGGGTGGTGGCGGCGGCGTTGTAGTGGGCAGGGGCGCACGCCAGAGAGGCAGGAGATCGAGGGGAGCGGGGGTTCAGCGTGCCGTTAGGGGAGCGGGGGTGGGGGCTGGGTGCCGTTAGGGGGAGCCCCCCTTTGCCGTCTGCAGAAGCTGGGAGGCGGACGGCAAAGGGGTGGGTGGGGTCGGGCGGGCTTCGGCCGTTAGGGTGGTGCCCCTTTGCCGTCTGGGTTCTCTTTGCCGTCCGCCTCTGGGGCCTTTGCCATGCGTCAGCAGACGGCAAAGAGGTGGCCGACGGCAAATAAAACCTTTGCCATCAGCAACCTCTTTGCCGTCTGCTTTGTGCTAGCTGACGACAAAGAGGATCTTTGCCATGCGTCAGTAGACGGCAAAGGCATGGCAGATGGCAAATTTCTCAATTCCATTAGTGATCCAATTATGTTGATCCAATTGCTAGTGAGTTTTGTGCACTAGATTATCTTTATGAAGTTTTGCTTGAGATGTGTGAATCTGAAAATTGTGATGATGAAATTTATGAAGTGATTCACGAGGGCTCCTTGAATGAAAAGCATGATTGCAATGGTTTCACTATGAATTCTATTATTCATAATCATGCTAAAAATATGCAAAACCCTAAGCTTGGGGATGCTAGTTTTGCTATGTCCACTACTTGTTGCAATGATCATGATTGGGGTAATGATTTTTCTTATGATCTTGAAAATTTGTTTAAGCCTCATGATGAATATGATATTTGCAATATAATTGAAAGTGGGTTTGGAGAAGTCATGACTTTAGTTGATGATAATCCCACTATTTTTTAAGAGCATCAACTTTGCATGCATGTGGATCATGAAAAGAATATCCTATGTGATAGCTATATTGTTGAATTTGAATATGATCCCACATGAAATTGTTATGAGAGAGGAAAATATTGTGGTAGAAAATTTCATGTTACTAATTTACCTCTTGTTATGTTGAGATTGATATTGTCTCTTTCTTCTTCCTTGCATATGGTAGCTATTGGTTGTCTTGATAATTTGTTTTCCAATAAAATGCCTATGCATAGGAAGTATGTTAGACTTAGATATGTTTGTCACATGTTTCATGATGCTCTCTTCGTGTCCGATTGCTATCTTTTATGTGAGCATCATTGAATTATCAATGCCTAGCTAAGGGCGTTAAACGATAGCGCTTGTTGGGAGGCAACCCAATGAATTTATTTTTTCTTTTTGCTTTTTGTTTTGTTGTGTCCACACCATCATAATTCTGTTATGATTGTTTTTTTGTGTTTCTTTTTGTGTTTGAGCCAAGTAAAACCTTCATGACTAGTATTGGTGATGGTTGTTGGATCTTGTTGAAAAAGACAGAAACTTTGCGCTCACGAAATTATTTTTAGTTCCTATCCAGAAACTTTGCGCCTTTGAGTTGATTCGTTTTGCTGCTGCTTGATATGCAAATTTCCCTAATTGTCATAATGTTTGAGAAGTTTTGGGATACCAGAAGTATACGAAGTATTCAGATTGCTACAGACTGGTCTGTTTTTGATAGATTCTGTTTTTGTTGTGTTGATTGCTTATTTTGATGAAACTATGGATAGTATCGGGGGCACTAGCCATGGAAAAGTGAGAATACATTAATTTAACATCAATCTAAAGAGAAATAAAGTTTACTACAATATCTAAAGAGTTGGTAGTTTTTTTTCTTATGCTACTGACATCACGAGTTTCTGTTTAAGTTTTGTGTTGTGAAGTTTTCAAGTTTTGGGTGATGTTCTCATGGACAATGGGATAAAGAGTGGAAAGAGCTCAAGCTTGGGGATGCCCAAGGCATCCCAAGCCAAATTCAAGGACACCAAAAATCCTAAGCTTGGGGATGCCCCGGGAAGGCATCCCCTCTTTCGTCTTCAATCCATCGGTAACGTTACTTGGAGCTATATTTTTATTCACCACATGATATGTGTTTTGCTTGGAGCATCGTGTATTATAGGAGTCTTTTCTTCTTGTTTTGTCGCAATCATCCTTGTTGCACACCTTTTTTGAGAGAGACATGCACTCATCGTGAATTTGCTAGAATACTCATTGAGCTTCACTTATATCTTTTGAGTTAGGCAATTTAGCTCGCATGTGCTTCACTTATCTCTTTTGAGCTAGATAACTTTGCTCTAGTTGTTTCACTTAGATCTTTTTAGAGCACGGCGGTGTCATATTTTGAAGAAATAAAAACTATCGATCTTCACTTATATCTTTTTGAGAGTGCTCTCTCTAAGTAACTTGGTAATTGGCTCGTGCTATGAAAGTAGTCCTAAAGATGATAGGCATCCAAAGAGGATATAATAAAAACTTCCATATTCAAGTGCATTGATTAGTAAGAGAAGTTTGATTCCTAACAATTATGTTTTGAGATATGGATTTGGTAATATTAGAGTTATGTTAGTAGGGTGTTGTGAATCTATAAATACTTGTGTTGAAGTTGGTGATTCCCGTAGCATGCACGTATGGTGAACCGCTATGTTAGGAAGTCGGAGCATAATTGATTTATTGATTGTCATCCTTTGTGTGGCGGTCAGGATCGCGCGATGGTTAACACCTACCAACCCTTCCCCTAGGAGTATGCGTTTAGCACTTTGTTTTGATTGCTAATAAGTATATGAGTTCTTCACGACTAATGTGAGTCCATGGTATAGATGCACTTTCACCTTCCACCATTTCTAGCCTCTCTAGTGTCGCGCAACTTTCGCTGGTGAACAAACCCACCATATACCTTTCTCAAAACAGCCACCAGACCTACCTATTATGGCATTTTCATAGCCATTCCGAGATATATTTCCATGCAACACCCACCGTTCCGTCTCATGACTTGTGCCATCACTTACATATTGCCATTGGATGATCGCAAGATAGCTAGCGAGATGTTTCAACGTCATACGCTAAGCTAGATCGTTGCACATCCCGGTACACTGCCGGAGGCATTTCCTGTAGACTCATCATTGCTCTAAGTATTGAGTTGTGAGTAAATAAAAGTGTGATGATCATCATTATTAGAGCATTGTCCCATGTGAGGAAATAAAAAAGAGGCAAAAGTTGCCCATACAAAAAAATGAAAAGAGGCCAAAGAGCCCAAACAAAAAAAATGACAGAAGGGACAATGCTACTATCTTTTTCCACACTTGTCCTTCACAATAGCACCATGTTCTTCATGATTGAGAGTCTCTTGTTTTGACACTTCCATTTACTAGTGGGAATTTTCATTATATAACTTGGCTTGTATATTCCAATGATGGGCTTCCTCAAAATTGCCCTATGTCTTCGTGAGCAAGCAAGTTGGGTGCACACCCACTAGTTCTCCTTTTGAGATTTCACACACTTATAGCTCTAAGTGCATCCGTTGGATGGTAATCCCTACTCAATCACATTGATATATATTGATGGGCATCTCCATAGCCCGTTGATACGTCGAGTCGATGTGACCATCTCCTCCTTTCTGCCTCACAACCTCCACCACACTCTATTCCACCTGTAGTGCTATATCCATGGCTCACGCTCATGTATTGCGTGAGAGTTGAAAAAGTTTAAGAAAGTAAGAGTGCGAAACCAATTACTTGGCCAATACCGGGGTTGTGCATGATTTAAATTCGTTGTGTGGGGATGATTGAGCATAGCCAGACTATATGATTTTGTAGGGATAACTTTCTTTGGCCTTGTTATTTCAAAAGTTCATGATTACCTTGCTAGTTTGTTTGAGTATTATTATTTTCATGTCAATAGTAAACTATTGTTTCGAATCTTACGAATCTGAAAATTCATGCCACAACAAAGAAGTTACAAAGGACAAATATGTTAGGTAGCATTCCACATCAAAAATTCAGTCTTTATCACTTCCCTACTCGAGGACAAGCAGGAATTAAGCTTGGAGATGCTTGATACGTCTCCAATGTATCTATAATTTTTGATAGTTCTATGCTATTATCTTGTCAACTTTGGATGTTTTGTATGCATGAATATGCTATTTTATATATTTTTTGGGACTAACCTATTAACTCAGTGCCAAGTGCCAGTTTCTGTTTTTCCGTGTTTTTGACCTTTTTCACGGAAGAATATTAAACGGAGTCCAAACGAAATAAAACCTGCGGAATGATTTTTTCCATAACAAAAAATACGCAGGGGACTTGAGAACCAAGGCAAAGGACCCCTGGGGAAGTCACAAGCCCCCTAGCCGCGGCCTGGGCGGCGCCTAGCAGGCTTGTGGGCCCCCCGTGGCTCCTTTGCCCTACTTCTTCCACCTATAAATTCTCTAAAAATGCAAAACTTCCACAGGGAGCCACCAAAATACTTTTCCGCCGCCGGAAGCTTTTGTCTCCGCAAGATCCCATTTGGGGACCGTTCTGGTGCCCTGCCGGAGGGGGGCTTCTTCATCAACACCATTGCCTCTCCGATGATGTGTGAGTAGTTCACCACAGACCTTCGGGTCCATAGCTAGTATCTAGATGGTGCTTCTCTCTCTTGCATCTTCAATACAAAGTTCTCCATGATCTTCATGGAGATCTATCCAATGTAATCTTCTTTTGCGGTGTGTTTGTCGAGATCCGATGAATTGTGGATTTATGATCAGATTATTGATGAATATTATTTGAGTCTCCTCTGATCTCTTATATGCATGATTTCGTATCCTTGTAATTCTCTTCGAGTTGTGGGTTTCGCTTGGCCAACTTGATCTATAATTCTTGCAATGGGAGAAGTGCTTGGTTTTGGGTTCATACCGTGTGGTGTCATCACCCAGTGACAGAAGGGGTAGCAAGGCATGCATCATGTTGTTGCCATCAAGGGTAAAAAGATGGGGTTTATATCTATTGCATGAATTTATCCCTCTACATCATGTCATCTTGCTTAAGGCGTTACTCTGTTTGTTATGAACTCAATACACTAGATGCATGCTAGATAACGGTCGATGTGTGGAGTAATAGTAGTAGATGCAAATAGTATCAGTCTACTTGTCTCAGACGTGATGCCTATATGTATGATCATTGCCTTAGATATCATCATGACTTTGCGCATTCTATCAATTGCTCGACAGTAATTCATTCACCCACCGTAATACTTGCTATCATGAGAGAAGCCTCTAGTGAACACTATGGCCCCCTGGGTCTACGTCACACCATATTTTCAGCTCTACACTATTACTTTGTGGCACTTTCCACCTTCAGATCTCACCTTGAAAATAATCGTGAAGGGATTGACAACCCCTTTATAGTGTTGGGTGCAAGTTTGTTTGTTTTTGCGCAAGTACATTGGTACCTCATCTTCATACTCCTACTGGATTGATACCTTGGTTCTCAAACTAAGGGAAATACTTACTGCTACTTTGCTGCATCACCCTTTCCTCTTCAAGGGAAAAACCAACGCAAGCTCAAGAGGTAGCATGTACCATCGTCATATTTTCCAACAACGAAGGGGAAAACTTGTGCAAGCCAGAAAAACTTCACGAAATAAATGAGTGGGAAGCCCCATAATCAAATAAAACTATTGCGGGTATGTTGTTAATAGAGAACATACCGAGGGCGACTTTTGGAGCTTCGCACGCTTCCTCGACGGAGACATGGTAGACGCGGCCTTGGTTATAGTTGGGATTAGGGCGGCGTCCAATGGTGTTAACCTGCGGCTTGATGTTAGAGGATGGTTTCCCGTTGTTGTTGGGGCACTGCTTGGCATAGTCTCCACTTTGGCCGCAAATGAAGCAAGTGTTGTTGCGGCGAAAATCCTCTAGTACTGGCTGTTTGCCGAAGGTCTTGTTCTGGCTCACTGTCTTGTTGGTATTGTTGCTATTGTTCCAGGTAGGCTTATATATGGATGTGCTTGGTTGCCAGGTACGTGGCTTCTGTGCAATCTGTTCCTTGTTGTCCTTCTTGGGTTCAAACTTCCTCTTGCGGTCATCATACCTGGTCTTATGCTCCCGTTCGGCTATGAAAGCCTTGTTCACCAGAGTCTAAAAGTCCAGAAAATCCAGCTTACACAGCTGACAACGGAGGGCATGATTCAGTCCTCCTAGGAAGCGATCTATCTTCCTTTCCTAAGTGGATACGTCATGGGTAGAGTATCGTGCCAGATTGTTGAACTTGTTCGGATACTCAGCTACTGACATACCTCCTTGTCTAAGAGCAAGGAATTCTCTTTGCTTCACCTTCATTATGCCAGTAGGGATATGGTATTTGCGGAATGCTTCCTTGAATCTTTCCCAAGTAATATCTTCTCCATAGGGCCATGTTGCCTTTGTGTTATCCCACCATATAGCTGATGGACCTTTTAAGTAGTGAATGGCAAAAGGGACCTTATCTTCTTCATCGCAACGGGCTATGTCCAGCTTTTTTTCAATAGTCCTTAGCCAGTCATCGGCTTCTATCTGATCCACGGCTTGACCAAAGTTGGGTGGCTTAGTGCGTTGGAAGTCTGACAACTTGGAACATGACACATTGTTGTTATTCTGTCCTACCATGGCCTGCATGCTTCTCGCAAATTCCATAAGATCCTGGTTCCTCTTTTCCTCAAACATCCTCATGATCCGATGAGTAGTCGGTGCCTCGGGTGTTGGAGGTGGTAGGTTTTCTGGTTGTTGACCTGCCTGTCTGGCAGATCGATGGATAGGGGTTCCATCGCCGCTTTGGCTACAGCTTCTCTTCATCCTAAATTGTTGTTCCCATTGCAAAATACTGAATCGATGGGCAACATCCATAAGGGAAAGCATGGTCATAAAACACCAGAAGAGAGTTCACGAGAAAAGCGAATAAGCAAACAACATAATTATACAATACGACCCAACATTATTCATGGCAAGCTAGTAGGGGAAATATCATAACTAGACTGCTCATACGGCAGTTGACATATGCAAAGATGCATGCTCAACAACTCCAACCTCGACTCTAGTGGTGCGGATGGCACGAACACTGATAGACTATAGACTCCTCATCATCTGATCCTGAGTCAGAGTCGGAACAGATGATGTTGATCTCTTCCTCCGGACCAAAGGAAACACGACGACGCTGACGAGACGGTCCTTCTTCCGAGGAAGAAGGAGCACGACGCCTCAGCATCGGACCAACAGGAGTGGCTAGGAGTGAGGCCCACTCAGAAGGATTCTCACGACAGCTGCCAGACGAAGTGTCTGGTGGCACTGAAGAGCTAGCGGGAATATCAAATCCGGGTGGGGGTGGAACTGGTGGAACCGCAGACTGGGGTGGAGGTGGCACTGCAGTTGTGACAACAAGTGCCGCCTGGAGACGAGACAACTCCTCAGCCAGGGATACAATTGTGCGATAGCAGGCGTTCACATAGCGAGATAGCACAACGGTCGCACGGTCACATGTCGGGTCTACAGGAGAAAAAATGACTCGCCCTGTCGAATGCGATAGGGTGGATAGTGGAAGAAACCTGGATGAGTCTGCATCTCGACCTCGTGGAAGCGCAAGTCAGTGAGAGCCTCCACTACAGCAATCTGGATTGCCAGCTCCGGAGTAGAAGCCGTTCCACCCTTAGTAGAGTGAGAGTAGCTACCAATATCCAAGCTCGCAACCAAGTAAGCCTATGCATGGTACTCGTACATAGACTCGACAAGCTGCTCCCAAACAATTGGTAGACTGGTTATTTGCCGTGAGGGTACAGTCGAAACCAGATGTTCCGGAGCAGTGCTGGAAAGGAGGACGGTGTAGGCTCATATTGGAAATGATATGGTACTGGTGCCATCTACACTCACAAAGTCAAAGGTTAGCAAAACAATGAATCATGATGCATGCCATGCAACAATCAAATGAAGCAATCAAAATGCAACAAGCAAATGCATATTCAAGACCCTATGCTACTCGTCGTGCTAACGCGGCTAATTAGGGTGTCCCACAGTCACCGTCGCTTTGATACCAAGCGTTGTGGCACCCCAGCTCAGAGAACCGGATTACGAGTGTTTCCAACCCATAGATCATGTCTTTTGGAAACACTCAACAACTTGGAACAGAACTGAACTGACTTTATTGATAGCATATGGTTACAAGTACATATCTTACAAGGATAGCGAGGCCAAAGGCACCCTTGGTGCTGCAACAGTATCTACATTATTTATGAAACATAGTGGGGCCTTGAGACTACTAAGTACTTCTACGGCGTAGCGGAACATAGCGGCAACTCCTTCACTCGGACACTGCTGTGGACACTTCCTAGTACGGACCATCAGGACCTTTGTCCTCTGCTTCTCCTGCATCTGGCATGATACGCCATGTGAGTACTTGGAACGTACTAGAAAGCTCACAACAACCAAGTAATGCAGCAAACAATAGCATGTCAATCAATGTAGCAAATTATTAAGCAAGATTACTGATTGTACCAATTATCAACTTACTTATGTTTGGGTTGTCTCACAACACCCACAATACTCATCGAGCATCCCAAATCCTTTGAAGAGTTCTTCCATCATTGCTAACACGGATATGGTTGACCGTCTACCGAGGTTTGGTCGTGCTGTCCAATACCGTGGAGCACTGACCAGTGTTTCTCCAACAAAACCTGCCTGACCCATGGCTCTCTCATCGTACCACCGGCAATCATCCTCCCCCGGAGTCCTGCCCTGGGTGGCCCTGTGTCCTCATGACACCTGCCACCATCGTGGCCAAACTAAACTGTCCCAACCAGGGACGGGCCCAAAACAACTCAACTGGGCTCACAGGGTTATCACCGCCTACCTGATCAGGGTTGCACGCGTGCATAACCCTCCATCTTTGGAGGTACCGGTGAAAGGTCACACAATCAGCTCAAGTCACGACCGCCCCTTACCGGAAAAATGTAGTTGCACGGTTAAGCCCGGACATGTGACTCTAGATCAACCACTAAGTTGTTTCAAATATAGTGGTTTATAACAATGAGCACTTGTTTATATTGAATAATTTAATATGCATTTCTTTTATAGCAAATAAATGGGCATAATGCATGAAAATATGTTATGCTATGAAAATACTACATCACATGGGTATCCTGGCTTGCCTGGATCAGTAGGGTTGTTCAAACACTCCTGGTCTTCACCAAAGTTTCCCTCTGAAAATTTTTGAAATTGCAAAAGAAAAGAAAATGTCACATAATACCTTTTTATTAACCAAAATTCTGTGAGTATGGGAAAAATACAAAAATCTACCAGAAATTAGATGGGATCAGTACCAACTCAATGCAAAAAGAATCAATTGATTTGGACTTAGGAATAAAAAGTTATAAAGGGTCAAAGTTACTCCTCTAACATGAAATTAAATCAAAAATATTAAAACCTAACAAGGGCCACGTCGAAGGCGTAAAGTGGAGAAGGCGCCTCCACTTACCGCTTCGGGCGCGGGCCTCAGACACTGGCAGGTGGGACCTGCCCTTTTTAAAACAAAGAGAGAGGAGGGGAACAGAGGAGGGCGGTGTTGGAATTATGCCCTAGAGGCAATAATAAATATAGTTATTATTATAATTCCTGTATCAAGATACTCGTTTATTATCCATGCTATAATTGTATTGAATGAAGACTCATTTACATGTGTGGATACATAGACAAAACACTGTCCCTAGCAAGCCTCTAGTTGGCTAGCCAGTTGATCAAAGATAGTCAGTGTCTTCTGATTATGAACAAGGTGTTGTTGCTTGATAACTGGATCACGTCATTAGGAGAATCACGTGATGGACTAGACCCAAACTAATGGACGTAGCATGTTGATCGTGTCATTTTGTTGCTACTGTTTTCTGCGTGTCAAGTATTTGTTCCTATGACCATGAGATCATATAACTCACTAACACCAGAGGAATACTTTGTGTGTATCAAACGTCGCAATGTAACTGGGTGACTATAAAGATGCTCTATAGGTATCTCCGAAGGTGTTCATTGAGTTAGTATGGATCAAGACTGGGATTTGTCACTCCGTGTGACGGAGAGGTATCTCGGGGCTCACTCGGTAATACAACATCACACACAAGCCTTGCAAGCAATGTAACTTAGTGTAAGTTGCGGGATCTTGTATTACGGAACGAGTAAAGAGACTTGCCGGTAAACGAGATTGAAATAGGTATGCGGATACTGACGATCAAATCTCGGGCAAGTAACATACCGAAGGACAAAGGGAATGACATACGGGATTATATGAATACTTGGCACTGAGGTTCAAATGATAAGATCTTCATAGAATATGTAGGATCCAATATGGGCATCCAGGTCCCGCTATTGGATATTGACCGAGGAGTCTCTCGGGTCATGTCTACATAGTTCTCGAACCCGTAGGGTCTGCACACTTAAGGTTCGACGTTGTTTTATGCGTATTTGAGTTGGTTACCGAATGTTGTTCGGAGTCCCGGATGAGATCACGGACGTCACGAGGGTTTTTGGAATGCTCCGGAAACGAAGATTGATATATAGGATGACCTCATTTGATTACCGGAAGGTTTTCGGAGTTACCGGGAATGTACCGGGAATGACGAATGGGTTCTGGGAGTTCACCGGGGGGGGGGGGGGGGGGCAACCCACCCCGGGGAAGCCCATAGGCCTTAGGGGTGGCACACCATCCCTAAGTGGGCTGGTGGGACAGCCCAAGAAGGCCCTATGCGCCATAGGAAGAAAATCAAAGAGAAAAGAAAAAAAAGGAGGAGGTGGGAAAGGAAAGAAGGACTCCACCCACCAAACCAAGTAGGACTCGGTTTGGGGGGGGAGACCTTCCCCCCTTGGCTCGGCCGACCCCCTTGGGGCTCCTTGAGCCCCAAGGCAAGTCTCCCCCTCTCCCACCTATATATACGGAGGTTTTAGGGCTGATTTGAGACGACTTTTCCACGGCAGCCCGACCACATACCTCCACGGTTTTTCCTCTAGATCGTGTTTCTTCGGAGCTCGGGCGGAGCCCTGCTGAGACAAGATCATCACCAACCTCCGAAGCGCCGTCACGCTGCCGGAGAACTCTTCTACCTCTCCGTATCTCTTGCTAGATCAAGAAGGCCGAGATCATCGTCGAGCTGTACGTGTGCTGAACACGGAGGTGCCGTCCGTTCGGCACTAGATCGTGGGACTGATCGCGGGACGGTTCGTGGGGCGGATCGAGGGACGTGAGGACGTTCCACTACATCAACCGCGTTCACTAAATCTTCTGCTGTACGGTCTACAAGGGTACATAGATCACACATCCCCTCTTGTAGATGGACATCACCATGATAGGTCTTCGTGCGCGTAGAATTTTTTTTGTTTCCCATGCGACGTTCCCCAACAGTGGCATCATGAGCTAGGTTCATGCGTAGATGTCTTCTCGAGTAGAACACAAAAGTTTTTGTGGGCGGTGATGTGCGTTTTGCTGCCCTCCTTAGTCTTTTCTTGATTCCGCAGTATTGTTGGATTGAAGCGGCTTGGACCGACATTACTCGTACGCTTACGAGAGACTGGTTTCATCGCTACGAGTAACCCCGTTGCTCAAAGATGACTGGCAAGTGTCAGTTTCTCCAACTTTATTTGAATCGGATTTGACCGAGGAGGTCCTTGGATGAGGTTAAATAGCAACTCATATATCTCCGTTGTGGTGTTTGCGTAAGTAAGATGCGATCCTACTAGATACCCATGGTCACCACGTAAAACATGCAACAACAAAATTAGAGGACATCTAACTTGTTTTTGCAGGGTATGCTTGTGATGTGATATGGCCGACGATGTGATGTGATATATTGTATGTATGAGATGATCATGTTGTAATAGATAATATCGACTTGCACGTCGATGGTACGACAACCGGAAGGAGCCATAGGGTTGTCTTTATACTAATGTTTGTGCTTGCAGATGCGTTTACTATTTTGCTAGGATGTAGCTTTAGTAGTAATAGCATGAGTAGCACGACAACCCCGATGGCGACACGTTGACGGAGATCATGGTGTGGCGCCGGTGACAAGAAGATCGTGCCGGTGCTTGGAGCACGTGATGATGGCCATATCATGTCACTTATGAATTGCATGTGATGTTAATCCTTTTATGCACCTTATTTTGCTAAGAACGACGGTAGCATTATGAGGTGATCTCTCACTAAAATTTCAAGACGAAATTGTGTTTTCCCCGACTGTGCACCGTTGCTACAGTTCGTCGTTTCGAGACACCACGTGATGATCGGGTGTGATAGACTCAACGTTCACATACAACGGGTGCAAAACAGTTGCACACGTGGAACACTCGGGTTAAGCTTGACGAGCCTAGCATGTGCAGACATGCCTCGGAACACATGAGACTGAAAGGTCGATCATGAATCATATAGATGATATGATTAGCATAGGGATGCTTACCACTGAAACTATACTCAACTCACGTGATGATCGGACTTGAGCTAGTGTAAGTGGATCATGAACCACTCAAATGACTAGAGAGATGTACTTTTTGAGTGGGAGTTTAGCGAATAATTTGATTAAGTTAAACTCTAATTATCTTGAACATAGTCTAAGTCCACTTTGAATATATTTGTGTTGTAGATCATGGCTCACGTGACAGTCACCCTGAATTTTAATACGTTCCTAGAGAAAGCTAAGTTGAAAGATGATGGAAGCAACTTTGTAGACTGGGCTCGTAATCTTAAGCTAATCTTACAAGCTGGGAAGAAGGATTATGTCCTTAATGCTGCGCTAGGAGATGAACCACCCGCTACGGCTGATCAGGATGTTAAGAACGCTTGGCTAGCACGTAAGGAGGACTACTCAGTAGTTCAATGTGCAATTTTGTATGGCTTAGAACCGGGACTTCAACGTCGCTTTGAGCGTCATGGAGCATTTGAGATGTTCCAGGAGTTGAAGTTTATCTTTCAGAAGAACGCCCGGATCGAGTGGTATGAGACCTCCGATAAATTCTATGCTTGCAAGATGGAGGAGAACTCTTCTGTCAGTGAATATGTGCTCAAAATGTCTGGGTACTCAAACCGTCTAGCTGAGCTGGGGATTGAACTCCCGCAAGAGGCTATCACTGACAGAATCCTTCAGTCACTGCCGCCAAGCTATAAAGGCTTTGTGTTGAACTACAACATGCAAGGGATGAACAAGTCACCCGGCGAGTTGTTTGCGATGCTGAAAGTCGCAGAGTCTAAACTCCGTAAAGAACATCAAGTGTTGATGGTGAATAAGACCACTAGTTTCAAGAGAAACGATAAAGGCAAGAAGGGCAATTCAAAGAAGAGCGGCTAGCCTGTTTCCAATCCGACAAAGAAACCCAAAGCTGGACCTAAGCCTGAAACAGAGTGTTACTATTGCAAGGGTATGGGTCACTGGAAGCGCAATTGCCCCAAGTATCTGGCAGATAAGAAGGCGGCCAAAGAAAAATCAGGTATATTTGATATACATGTTATTGATGTGTACTTAACCGGCTCTCGTAGTAGTGCCTGGGTATTCGATACCGGTTCTGTTGCTCATATTTGCAACTCGAAACAGGAACTGCGGAATAGACGAAGGCTGGAAAAAGATAAAGTGACGATGCGCGTAGGAAATGGTTCCAAGGTTGATGCAATCGCCGTCGGCATAGTTTCACTTCAGTTACCATCAGGATTAGTTATGAACTTGAGTCATTGTTATTTAGTGCCTGCGTTGAGCATGAACATTATATCTGGATCTTGTTTATTGCGAGACGGTTACTCTTTTAAGTCAGAGAATAATGGTTGTTCTATTTCTATGAGTAACATCTTTTATGGTCATGCACCCAATGTGAGAGCATTGTTCATATTGAATCTTCATAGCAACACACACATACATAACATTGAGACCAAAAGAGTTAGAGTTAACAATGATGGCGCCATATTTTTGTGGCACTGCCGCTTAGGTCATATTGGTGTAAAGCGCATGAAGAAACTCCATGCCGATGGACTTTTGGAGTCACTTGACTTTGATTCACTTGACACGTGCGAACCATGCCTCATGGGCAAGATGACTAAAACTCCGTTCTCCGGAACAATGGAGCGTGCAAGTGACTTGTTGGAAATCATACATACCGATGTGTGTGGTCCGATGAGCGTAGAGGCACGCAGCGAATATCGTTATTTTCTCACCTTCACTGACGATTTGAGTATATATGGTTATGTCTACTTAATGAAGCACAAGTCTGAAACATTTGAAAAGTTCAAACAATTTCAGAGTGAAGTAGAAAATCATCGTAACAAGAAGATCAAGTTCCTACGGTCTGATCGTGGGGGTGAATATCTGAGTTTCGAGTTTGGTGCTCACTTAAGACAATGTGGAATTGTTTCACAGTTGACACCGCCTGGAACACCACAGCGTAATGGTGTGTCCGAACGTCGTAATCGTACTTTATTAGAGATAGTGCGATCTATGATGTCTCTTACCGATTTGCCGTTATCGTTTTGGGGTTATGCATTAGAAACAGCTGCATTCACTTTAAATAGGGCAGCATCAAAATCCGTTGAGACGACACCATACGAACTGTGGTATGGCAAAAGGCCAAAGTTGTCGTTTCTTAAAGTTTGGGGATGTGATGCTTATGTCAAAAAGCTTCAGCCTGAAAAGCTGGAACCCAAAGCAGAAAAGTGCGTCTTCATAGGTTACCCAAAAGAGACAGTTGGGTACACCTTCTATCTCAAATCCGAGGGCAAAGTGTTTCTTGCTAAAAACAGAGCTTTTCTCGAGAAGGAGTTTGTCTCGAGAGAATTGAGTGGGAGGAAGATAGAACTTGACGAGGTTGTCGAACCTCTCATCCCTCTGGATGGTGGCGCAGGGCAAGGGGAAACCTCTGTCGTTGCGACGCTGGTTGAGGAGGAAGTTAATGATGATGGTCATGAAACTCCGGTTCAAGTTCCTGTCGAACCATGCAGGTCGACGAGACCACGTGCTGCTCCAGAGTGGTACGGTAATCACGTCTTATCAATCATGTTGTTGGACAACAATGAACTTGCAAATTATGAAGAAGCAATGGTGGGCCCAGAATCCAACAAATGGCTAGAAGCCATGAAGTCCGAGATAGGATCCATGTATGAGAACAAAGTGTGGACTTTGGAAGTACTGCCTGAGGGCCGCAAGGCTATTCAGAACAAATGGATCTTTAAGAGGAAGACGGACGCTGACGGCAATGTGACCATTTATAAAGCTCGACTTGTGGCAAAGGGTTTTTCACAAGTTCAAGGAGTTGACTATGTTGAGACATTCTCACCCGTAGCGATGCTTAAGTCCGTCAGAATCATGTTAGCAATAGCTGCATTTTTCGATTATGAAATCTGGCAGATGGATGTCAAAACGGCGTTCCTTAACGGTTTCCTTAAGGAAGAATTGTATATGATGCAACCAGAAGATTTTGTCGATCCTAAGAATGCTAACAAGGTGTGCAAGCTCCAACGATCCATTTATGGACTGGTGCAAGCATCTCGGAGTTGGAACAAACGCTTTGATGAGGTGATCAAAGCATTTGGGTTTATACAAGTGGTTGGAGAATCTTGTATTTACAAGAAAGTGAGTGGGAGCTCTGTGGCGTTTCTAATATTATATGTGGATGACATATTGTTGATTGGAAACAACGTAGAGTTTTTGGAGAGCATAAAGGATTACTTGAATAAAAGTTTCTCTATGAAGGACCTAGGAGAAGCTGCTTACATTCTAGGCATTAAGATCTATAGGGATAGATCAAAATGCCTGATAGGACTTTCACAAAGTACATACCTTGATAAAGTTTTGAAGAGGTTCAAAATGGAACAGTCCAAGAAGGGGTTCTTGCCAGTTTTACAAGGTACGAGATTGAGTAAGACTCAGTGCCCAGCAACTGATGAGGATAGAGAGCATATGCGCTCCGTCCCCTATGCTTCAGCCATAGGTTCTATCATGTATGCAATGCTGTGCACTAGACCGGACGTTAGCCTCGCCATAAGTATGGCAGGTAGGTTCCAGAGTAATCCAGGAGTGGATCACTGGACGGCGGTCAAGAATATCCTGAAGTACCTGAAAAAGACTAAGGAGATGTTTCTCGTGTATGGAGGTGACGAAGAGCTCGCCGTAAAAGGTTACGTCGATGCAAGCTTTGACACAGATCCGGACGACTCTAAGTCACAAATGGGGGTGCGGTAAGCTGGTGCAGTTCCAAGCAAAGTGTCATAGCAGATTCTACATGTGAAGCGGAGTACGTGGTTGCCTCGGAGGCGGCTAAGGAGGGTGTCTGGATGAAGCAATTCATGACGGATCTTGGAGTGGTGCCAAGCGCACTGAATCCAATAACCTTGTTCCGTGACAACACGGGTGCCATTGCCTTAGCAAAGGAACCACGGTTTCACAAGAAGTCCAGACACATCAAACGAGGCTTCAACCTCATCCGCGACTACGTCGAAGGAGAGGACGTAAACATATGCAAAGTGCACACGGATCTGAATGTAGCAGACCCGCTGACTAAACCTCTTCCACGGCCAAAGCATGATCAACACCAGGACTGTATGGGTGTTAGATTTATTACAATGTAATTCGCATGATGATGTGAGGGCTGGATTATTGACTCTAGTGCAAGTGGGAGACTGTTGGAATTATGCCCAAGAGGCAATAATAAATAAAGTTATTATTATAATTCCTGTATCAAGATAATCGTTTATTATCCATGCTATAATTGTATTGAATGAAGACTCATTTACATGTGTGGATACATAGACAAAACACTGTCCCTAGCAAGCCTCTAGTTGGCTAGCCAGTTGATCAAAGATAGTCAGTGTCTTCTGATTATGAACAAGGTTTTGTTGCTTGATAACTGGATCACGTCATTAGGAGAATCACGTGATGGAGTAGACCCAAACTAATGGACGTAGCATGTTGATCGTGTCATTTTGTTGCTACTGTTTTCTACGTGTCAAGTATTTGTTCCTATGACCATGAGATCATATAACTCACTAACACCGGAGGAATACTTTGTGTGTATCAAACGTCGCAACGTAACTGGGTGACTATAAGGATGCTCTACAGGTATCTCTGAAGGTGTTCATTGAGTTAGTATGGATCAAGACTGGGATTTGTCACTCCGTGTGACGGAGAGGTATCTGGGGGCCCACTCGGTAATACAACATCACACACAAGCCTTGCAAGCAATGTAACTTAGTGTAAGTTCCGGGATCTTGTATTATGGAACGAGTAAAGAGACTTGCCGGTAAACGAGATTGAAATAGGTATGCGGATACTGACAATCGAATCTCGGGCAAGTAACATACCGAAGGACAAAGGGAAAGACATACGGGATTATATGAATCCTTGGCACTGAGGTTCAAACGATACGATCTTCGTAGAATATGTAGGATCCAATATGGGCATCCAGGTCCCGCTATTGGATATTGACCGAGGAGTCTCTCGGGTCATGTCTACATAGTTCTCGAACCCGTAGGGTCTGCACACTTAAGGTTCGACGTTGTTTTATGCGTATTTGAGTTATATGGTTGGTTACCGAATGTTGTTCGGAGTCCCGGATGAGATCACGGACATCACGAGGGTTTCCGGAATGGTCCGGAAACGAAGATTGATATATAGGATGACCTCATTTGATTACTGGAAGGTTTTCGGAGTTACCGGGAATGTACCGGGAATGACGAATGGGTTCCGGGAGTTCACCGGGGGGGGGGGGGGGGCAACCCACCCCGGGGAAGCCCATAGGCCTTAGGGGTGGCACACCAGCCCTTAGTGGGCTGGTGGGACAGCCCAAGAAGTCCCTATGCGCCATAGGAAGAAAATCAAAGAGAAAAGAAAAAAAAGGAGGAAGTGGGAAAGGAAAGAAGGACTCCACCCACCAAACCAAGTAGGACTCGGTTTGGGGGGGGAGACCATCCCCCCTTGGCTCGGCCGACCCCCTTGGGGCTCCTTGAGCCCCAAGGCAAGGCTCCCCCTCTCCCACCTATATATACGGAGGTTTTAGGGCTGATTTGAGACGACTTTTCCATGGCAGCCCGACCACATACCTCCACGGTTTTTCCTCTAGATCGTGTTTCTGCGGAGCTCGGGCGGAGCCCTGCTGAGACAAGATCATCACCAACCTCCGGAGCGCCGTGAAGGTGTCGGAGAACTCTTCTACCTCTCCGTCTCTCTTGCTGGATCAAGAAGGCCGAGATCATCGTCGAGCTGTACGTGTGCTGAACGCGGAGGTGCCGTCCGTTCGGCACTAGATCGTGGGACTGATCGCGGGACGGTTCGCGGGGCGTATCGAGGGATGTGAGGACGTTCAACTACATCAACCGCGTTCACTAACGCTTCTGCTGTACGGTCTACAAGGGTACGTAGATCACACATCCCCTCTCGTAGATGGACATCACCATGATAGGTCTTCGTGCGCGTAGGAAATTTTTTGTTTCCCATGTGACGTTCCCCAACAGGCGGCTCACCGGCGGCGCTCACCGGCAATAGAGACGACGGCGGGGATGGGAGATGGCGGGAATGGATCGGCCTCTCGATGTCAGTTCCCCCTGTACCTGTAGCTCCTCCGGAGGTAGACGGACGGTGTCGCCCCTTCTTCTCCGACGGGTGGAAGCTACGGTGGTCGTCGACGGCGATGGTTCTTGCTGGGGTTTGGTTCACCTAAGTCTCGAGGAGGACCAGGGAGACTAGGGGAACTCGTGGTGGCCTCGGATTTGACTGGGGAAGAGCTGAGGTGGCTGGCGACAGAGGCGATTTGGTGGGGGAGCCTTTCACCAGAGCTGAGAGAGACGAGCTCCCGGCTCTTGCTATGGGTCTCTAGGACTAATCCAGGTGTGGAGGAGAGCAGCGATGGCTAGGAGGGTTTCGGGCAGCGCCTTATATAGGCCAGCGATGACCGCTATCGAGCTCTACCGAAGCGGCGAGGCTTGGGCTTGCCACTGGAGCAAGGACGGCGAGCTGGCCGTCATGGCATGGGGTTGAGGTGATGGAGGAGGGCAAGGGAGCGACGGGACGGGTCCGGAGCCATTAATGGCTTGCGGACGATCACAGTGGCCGAAGCCCACTATGCTGCCCATGGCGGAGCTTGGATGGGAGTGGCGGCGGCCATCTACGGCGACCCAGAGGCTTCGGGAGGTGCCATGCGGCTACGAGGGACACCTCGGGCGAGCACATCTCCCACTGGAACCGCACAGAGCGCGCGCTGTGGAATGCCAGCACCGTGATCACCACGGGTGCGGCTACCACGAGGCCACGCAAGCCTGCGCACCATGTCCACAGGGTAGTACTTCAACCCTTTAGCCTCCCGGTGCCACTGGCTAGACTGGGTGCCCTCTAGATTGATGGATCTAATCAATAACAGGTTCTGCGAGCCAACATGAGGAGGTTCTAGAGCTCAAATGAGATAGAGATGGAGCAAGGTGACATTTCTGGGGTTATCAGCATTGGAAAGACTATAAAGTGGCAAAGTTTGAAATGGTTTGAAGAAGAATTGAATATAGTTCCTTTGAAAACAATCTTGGTGGAGGAGTGTTATTTGGTAGTGCACACATGCCCAAAAATTTATAGATCATTTGTGCAATCCTAGCTAGCACGTCCTTCACAAAGGTTCAAATTCAACAGAAACTTAACAGAGCTTTATTGCTCAAAATTCGTACTCGACCATCAGATGTTTTTGCATATTGGGGCTAAATAGGATCCCTAGGATCTGGGGAAATTTATTGGGAATTTTCTAGAATATGAAAAATAGGGTTTCTTCACAATGGCACAATTCTGGTCAGAAAAGAAATAATTATTCTAGCCAAAATTTTACATTGGGCAAGGAAATATTTTTGGAGATTTTGGAATCATATGATGATGAGAAGATGTGGAAAAAGTTTGGGGGTTTATAGAGCATCCAAACTATAGGTTGCTTCACAACCCACGGTGATGCCATAATTCCCTAAATAAAAAACGAATTATTAGAAATAATTAAATATTGAAAATTAATCCCAGAAAGGTTTTGGCAAGAGGAGGAGGGTTTTGGGTTGCTTGTAACAAATTTAGAGACTCACAATCCAACTTGGTTGAAAATATTTGAAAATCCACCAAGTTTGCAAATAAAAATGCAAAAGGTTTTGAAATGAAAAGGTTGAAAAAAAATCAGGGCGTCACAGTGTTGCGATGCAGCCCGCCATAACTGAACTTGATTATTATTCGCCGGCTTCCCCAGTGAGGTAATTGCCTTAATCTTGTCCGGGTTAGCCTCTATGCCATGCTCAGATACTAGAATCCCAAGCAACTTTCATGCAGGAACCCCAAACACGCACTTCGTTGGATTAAGCTTCATCTAATAGACCTGGAGGTTGTCAAATGTCTCCTTGAGATCACCTAGAAGTGTCTCCTTCTTCTGCGATTTTACCACAATGTCATCAACATAAGCGTGGACGTTGCATCCAATCTGACTATGCAGACAGTTCTGGATGCAATGCTAATAAGTGCCCCCTGCACTCTTGAACCCAAAAGGCATTGAGACATAGCAAAAGGCACCAAAGGGGGTGATGAAATCCGTATTCTCCTTCCTCCTTGGCCATTTTGATCTGATGGTATCCATAATACGCATCCAGAAAGCCGAGCCGTTCGCAACCTGCCGTAGAGTCAATGATTTGATCAGTACGAGGCAGCGCAAAGGGATCCTTGGGACAAGCTTTGGTAAGGTCCGTATAATTGATGCACATACGGAAAGTGCCGTTCTTCTTGAGAACCAGGACCGGGTTAGCCAACCATTCAGGATGAAAAACTTCGACGATGAAATCAGCAGCTAATAGCCGGGCGACTTCTTCTCCAATAGCCTTGCACCTCTCATTAAAACGACGAAGGTATTGACGAACCGGCTTCATCTTGGGATCTACATTGAGATGGTGGTCAGTGAATTCTCTCGGTACACCTGGCATGTCAGAAGGTTTCCATGTGAAGATGTCCCGATTCTCACGGATGAATTCGATGAGCGCGCTTTCCTATTTTGGATCCAAGCCAGTCCCAATGGTGAACTTCTTTGGAGAGTCGTGAGGGACAAAATCCACCTGCTTGGTATCATCCGCCAATTTAAACTTAAGGGGCGGTTCAGAGTCAACCATGGCTCTCTTCAACAGGCTCATGTCACCTGGATCCACATTGGCTTGGTGGAACTTCAGCTCTTCGACAACACATGCCAACTCAGCGTAAGCGGCGTCCGGTTCTTCACATTCCTGGGCTATCATTCGGCTTCCATTAACTGTGATGGTACCATTGAGACCAGGCATTTTAAGTTTGAGGTACACATAACAAGGCTATGCCATGAAACGGGCATAAGCCAGTCGTCCAAACAAAGCGTGATAAGGGCTCTTGATCTTGACGGCTTCAAACGTCAATGACTCGTTTATATAATTGGACTCATCAGCGAAGGCCACATTCAAATTAATCCGTCCAACGGGGTACGCTGACTACTTGGGACAATGCCGTGGAAAACCATGGTCGAGGTCATCAAATTCTCTTCCTTAAAGTTCATCCGCCGGAAGGTGTCGTAGTATAAAATATTGATGTTGCTACCTCCGTCTATAAGGACCTTAGAAAGCGTATACCCTCCAACTTGAGGTGCCACCACTAATGCCAACTTGTCAGGATTATCAATCTGATGCGGATGATCGGTCCTGCTCCACGTCACAGGCTGCTCAGACAGTTTAGGTATCTGGGAACCGCCGGCTTAGTCATACTGATAGTCCTCTGCCTCACCTTCTTGTCCCTCTTGCAAGAGCTCATGGTAAAAACATGGTACTGTCCACCATTCAACTACTTAGGGTTGCTCTGAAACCCGCCCTGGTTGTTTGGCTCCTAGAATTAGCCCCGGTCGTTATACTATTGTCCACCTGGGCCTGACGGCTGCCCATCGTTGATATGCGAGCCGCCTCGTCCTTGAGCCCCTGGGTTAGAAAAATCACCGAACGAAGAGCCACGTGACCCGATCAGGCCAAACTGATCCTGCTGGGGGTCTTCTGCTCCTCCTTGATGACCCTGAGATGCGTGAAGGCAAAACTCCTGCATTATAAAACAATTTTCCAAAGAATGAATAGATGGGGCACCTGGAGTACTGTGCTTGGGGTAAGGTCCATTGAGCATTTACTCATATTTGTGTGGCTTCCTCCCAGTAAAGCCTTTGTCTTGAAAACCGCCCTGGTGTGTGTTCCGTCGTTGATTTCGTGGTCTGGCATTGGTGTTTGCCACAAAATCGGAGATGCCATCCTGCTGCCTCCTCTTACCGTGACCTCCTTGGTTATTATTGCGCCCAGAGAGTTGGTGGTGGCCCTTGCCTCCTTCACCTCTTTTAGCTTCACTGACCTTCTCGTCATTAGAGCCGACATCCTTCGTTTCGTCCAACTCAGTGTCCATCAACTCGCCCATATCCTGCACATTTCGCTTGAGGCGGCCCAGCTTGAACACTAGGGGTTCGAAATGTCTGTTCTTCTCCAAAATCAGCATGGCCTGAGCCGCCGAGATATCTTCCGAGGAGAGGATGATTTCCGTGACCCACCGGGTCCGATGATGAGCTGATTCATCCGCCCGCTGAACACAGTGCTGGAGATCTACAATAGTCATCGGAGGCTTGCAAGTCCCGCGAAAGTTCTTGACGAAACGCTCCTTGAGTTCTGCCCAGGTGTTGATGGACTTTGGCGGTAGGTTCTGTAACCACGTACGAGCCGGCCCTTCCAACATCATGGTGAAGTACTTGGCGCAGACCGCATCACTGGCATCGAGCATGTCCATGGGCAGCTCATAACTTTCCACCCACGCCCCCGGCTCGAGATCAGGAGTGTAGTTGGGTACCTTATGAGGACCTTTGAAGTCTTTGGGCATGCGTTCGTTGCGCAAGGTGAGAGATAGGCAAGGGACTCCGACGTTCCTACCTTGTCCACCATGTCCCTAGGCTGGTTGAACATAACCCGAAACTCCTTGACCCTCCAGAATCGCTGCTGCTTCCGCCTTACCATGTCGGGTGGCTCGGGCAGTGTTGACATGCGCCTAAGCGTTGGCCACTAGCGGCTCTGGCAGATTGGCTTGAGGTTGATGTCGATGGGTATCGTTGGAAATCGCCAGAGGGTCATCTGGGCGGCTGTTTGTTCGGCTCGCCTATGGCATGGAGTGCAGAAGATCGCGGCTGTATGAGAATTGAGCCTGCTGGACCACCGCAATTTTTAACATCTCTATGGCGTTTCGTGCCTCCACCTCTAGGAAAGTATTCCCACGGATGGGGAGAGACTCCATATGGCGGGTCTTAGCCAGTATGCTATCCACCGGATTGGAGAAGTGACCTTGAGGTGTTTGGAAGTGCTGACTCACGTGCGGGTTCAATGGGGGTTGCGTCGGCTGTTGAATGATCTCCCCACATGGATCGCCTTGGCCTGGCGGGTTGTGACCTCCGCCGAGCGTTTGCAGGCTGCTGAATACGCGAGTTGGATTAAGGTTAGGCGGGACGCGACTCTGGCACCTCCTCTCATAGACAGCTTCTGACGCAACTCGTCGGCGCTTGAGCTGCCATGCCTCCAACTTCACACGCTCTTCCTCTTCATCGATCCGGGCTTGTCGATCCACCATTTTGGTTAGTGTGAATCCTGCCATATAGATGGCGATTTGACGGGGCATCCCTATGGTTCTTCGGAGATCGCCGCCTCAGGAAAACCACCCAGCCTCCCTTCATGGAGAGGACACACTGAATCGGTGTCTCCCTGCTACGGCAACAAAAGACCTTCCCCGGCAACGACGCCAGGAATCCTTCTGCTGCTGGCTACGCCTACAGGGACTTCCTTGGCAAATATGCAAAGGATTCCCCCGCGGCCTTGGAGCCTTGCGTTGGTGTTCCCTTGAATAGGAAAGGGTGATGTAGCACTGCGGTAGTAAGTATTTCCCTCCGTTTGAGAACCAAGGTATCGATCCAGTAGGAGGATCGCATCAAGTCACAAGTACCCGCACAAACACAAAGAGCTTGCACCCAATGCTATGAAGGGGTTGTCAATCCCTTATAGATTGTTTGTAGAGTGAGAACTGAAAGCAAAAAGGAAACAAAACAAAGTAAAAGTAAAAGTGGAGACGATATTTGTGAATAGACCCGGGGGCCGTAGTGTTCACTAGTGGCTTCTCTCATGAAAGCAAGTAGATGGAGGCTGAACGAATTACTGTCGAGCAATTGATAGAACCGCGCAAAGTCATGACATTACCTATGGCAATGATCATCATATAGGCATCACGTCCAAAACAAGCAGACCGATACTTTCTGCATCTACTAGTATTACTCCACACGTTGACCGCTATCCATCATGCATCTAGTGTATTGAGTTCATAAGAACAGAGTAACGCCTTAAGAAAGATGACATGATGTAGATGGACAATCTCAAATCTATGATGAAAGCCCATCTTGTTACCTTTGATGGCAACAACACGATGCGTGCCTTGTTGCCCCTTCTGTCACTGGGAAAGGTCACCGCACGGTATGAACCCAAAACCAAGCACTTCTCCCATTGCAAGAATTATATATCTAGTTGGCCAAACAAAACCCAAGACCCGGAGAGACTTACAAGGATATCAAATCATGCATATAAGAAATCAACAAAGACTCAAATATAATTCATAGATAATCTGATCACAAATCAACAATTCATCGGATATCGACAAACACACCGCCAAAGAGGATTACATCGGATAGATCTCCATGAAGATCATGGAGAACTTTGTATTGAAGATCCAAGAGAGAGAAGAAGCCATCTAGATACTAACTACGGACCCATAGGTCTGAAGTAGACTACTCACGAGTCATTGGAGGGGCGATCATGTTGATGTAGAAGCCCTCTAGCTCCAAAGTCCCCTCCGACAGGGCACCGGGAAGGGTCTCCAGATGAGATCTCGTGGAAACGGAAGCTTGCGGCTGCGGAAAAGTGGTTTCGTGGACGCCCTGATATTTTCTGGGATTTTAGGGAATATATAGGCCAAAGAGCTAGGGCAGGGGAGCGCCAGGGAGGCCACAAGCCTGGTCGCCGCGCCCCCCTGGCCGCGGCGTCAGGGCTTGTGGGCTCCGTGTGGGCCTCCTGCCTTGGCCCTCAAGTCCCCCTATCTTCTTCTGTTCTGGAAAAATTCATTTCGGGGATTTTATTCCGTTTGGACTCCGTTCCAAAATCAGATCTGAAAAGAGTCAAAAACACAGAAAAAAGAGGAACTGGCACTTGGCACTGAATTAATAAGTTAGCCCAAAAAAAGATAAAAAAGGTATATAAATCATCCGAAGTTGACAAGATAACAGCATGAAACCATCAAAAATTATAGATACGTTTGAGACGTATCAAGCATCCCCGAGCTTAACTCCTGCTCGTCCTCGAGTAGGGAAGTGATAAAGAATGAATTTTTGATGCTTTCATGCTACCTAGCATATATGTCCTTTGTAAGTCCTCTTATGTGACGTGAATGTAAAAATCCATTAGATTCAAAACAATAGTTTTCTATTGACGTGGAGACAATAATACTTCAAGCAAACTAGCAAGGTAATTATGAACTTTCAAAATAACAATGCCAAAAGAAAGTTATCCCTACAAAATCATATAGTCTGGCTATGCTCTATCATCCTTGCACAACGAATTTAAATCATGCACAACCTCGGTATTGGCCAAGTAATTGTTTTCACACCTTTACTTTCTCAAACTTTTTCAACTCTCACGCAATACATGAGCATGAGCCATGGTTTTAGCACTATAAGTGGAATGGAGTGTGGTGGAGGTTGCAAGGCAAACAAGGAGAAGATGGTCACATTGACTAGGCATATCAACGAGCTATGGAGATGCTCATCAATAGATATCAATGTGAATGAGTAGGGATTGCCATACAAATGATGCACTAGAGCCAAGAGTATGTGAAAGTTCTTAAAGAAAATTAGTGGGTGTGCATCAAACTTGCTTGCTCATGAAGACCTAAGGCAATTTTGAGGAAGCCTATCATTGGAATATTCAAGCCAAGTTATATGATGAAAATTTCCCACTAGCTATATGGTGGTGACAAGACGAGAGACTCTCAATCATGAAGATCATGGTGCTTAATATGCACAAGTGTGGAAAGATAGTAGCATTGTCCCTTCTCTCTTTTTCTCTCATTTTTTTGGTGGGCTCTTTGGCCTCTTTTTTATTTTTTTGTTTTTTTGTTGGGCATCTTTGGCCTCTTTTTGTAAATGTGCTCTGCTGGCCTCTTTTATTTCCTCACAGGGGACAATGCTCCATCAATGATGATCATCACACTTACAACTCAAAACTTAGAGCAATGATGACTCTATATGAAATGCCTTCGGTAGTGTACCGTGACAATGATCTAGCATGGCATAGACATCAATGGAAACATCATGCTACCTATCTTATGATCATGCAATGGCAATGTAGAAGTGGTGGCACATGTCATGGTGGTAGTTGCATGGCAATATATCTCAGAATGGCTTTGAAAAAGCCATAGTAGGTAGGTATGGTGGCTGTTTAGAGGGAGGCTAATGGTGGGTTTTATGCACCGGCAAAAGTTGCACGGCACTAAAGAAGATAGTGATGGTGGAAGGTGAAAGTGCATCTAAACCATGGACTCAACATTAGTCATGAAGAACTCATATACTTGTTGCAAAAGTTTTAGCAGTAATCGAAACAATGCATTCAACGCATACTCCTAGGAGAAGGGTTGGTAGGTATAAACCATCGCGCGATCCCGACCGCCACACAAAGGATGACAATCAATAAACTAATCATGCTCAGACTTCATCACATAGCGGTTCACCATACGTGCATGCTACGGGAATCACTAACTTCAACAAAAGTATTTCTAGATCCACAACACCTTACTAATATAGCTTCAATATTACCACAACCACAACTCAAAACTAATTGAGATGAATCAAACTTGTCTAACTACTCAATGCACATGAAGGTGGAAGTTTTCATATCCCTTTGGATAACTACCCCTTGGGAGACTACTTTCATAGTATAGATCAACTACCACGCCACACGCTTCCGTGGTCTAAAAGATAGAAGTGAAACACATAGAGCAAAATCAACTAGCTCAAAAGATATAAGTGAAACAGATGTGAGCTGAATTGTCTAACCAAATGATATAAGTGAAGCTCGACAAAATCACGATGAGTGCATGTCTCTCTCTCTAGGTGTGCAGCAAGGAAGATTGTGACACAACAAAAATAAAAGACTCCTATAATACAAGACGCTCAAAGCAAAACAAATAACATGTGGTGAATAAAAATATAGCCCCATGTAACGTTACCGATGGATTGAAGACAAAAGAGGGGATGCCTTCGCGGGGCATCCCCAAGCTTAGGCTTTTCGGCATCCTTGAATCAACTTGGGGTGCCTTGGGCATCCCAAACCTTGAGCTCTTGCCACTCTTTATCTCTTTGTCCATAAGAACTTCACCCAAAACATGAAAACTTCACAACACGAAACTTAAACAGAAACTCGTGATATCATTAGTATAAGAAAGCAAATCACCACTTCCTTAGGTACTGTAGCAAACTTAAATTCTACTTATGTTGATGTTGGGTCACTGTATTTTCAATCTTCTATGGCTTATACCCCCCGATACTATCCATAGTTTCATCAAAATAAGCAACCAACTCAACAAAAATAGAATCTGTTAACAGCAGACCAGTCTGTAGCAATCTGTGTACTTCGTATACTTCTGGTACTTCAAAAATTCTGAAAAATTGCGAAAATCCGAAGAATTTGCGTCGCAATCAGCAGCAAAAAGACTAAACTCAAAAGCTCTCACAGAAAAAGCTTGAAAATTAATTTTGTGAGCAGAAAGTTTCTGTCTTTTCCAGCATGACCAAACGATCATCCCCAAGACTAATCATAACGGTTTTACTTGGCACAAACGCAAAAGAAAGACAAAAAACACAATCATAACAGAATTATGAAAGTGTGGAAAACACAAAACAGAAAGAAAAAGGATAGATTCGTTGGGTTGCCTCCCAACAAGCGCTATTGTTTAACGCCCTTAGCTTGGCATTGATAATTCAATGATGCTCACACAAAAGACAAGAATTGAAGCACAACAAGAGGATCATGAAGCATGTGAAAATCACATCTAAGTCTAACATACTTCCTATGCATAGGCATTTTATAGGAAAACAGATTGTCAAGACAACCAATAGTTACCAAATGCAAGGAAGAAGAATGAGACAATAGCAATCTCAACATAACGAGAGTTGACTTAGTGATATGAAAGTTTCTACCAACATATTTTCCCCTCTCATAATAATTACATGTGGGATCATATTCGAATTCAACAATGTAACTATCACATAGGATATTCTTTTCATGATCCACATGCATGCAAAGTTGACGCTCTTCAAAAATAGTGGGATTATCATCAACTAAAGTCATGACTTCTCCAAACCCACTTTCAATAATATTGCAAATATCATATTCATCATGAGGCTTAAACAAATTTTCCAGATCATAAGAAAAATCATCGCCCCACTCATGATCATTGCAACAAGTAGTGGACATAGCAAAACTAGCATCCCCAAGCTTAGGGTTTTGCATATTTTTAGCATGATTGTCACTAATAGAATTTATAGTGAAACCATTGTAATCATGCTTTTCATCCAAGGAGCCCTCGTGAATCACTTCATCAATTTCTTCCTCGCAATTTTCAGATTCACGCATCTCAAGCAAAACTCCATAAAGATAGTCAAGTGCACTCAACTCACTAGCAATTGGATCAACATAATTGGATCTCTTAAAGAGATTAGCAAGTGGATGAGGATCCATATCACTAGATTTTCAGCAAGCGAAGATGCAAGCATATTGAAGGCACATGGCACACAAGCGAACAAAAAACAAGCGAGAGAAAAGGGTGAACGAAAAGGCGAACGAAAAAGGCAAATGAAAACGGCAAAGGAGAAGGGCAAATGAAAACGGCAAAGGAGAAAGGCAAATGAAAACGTCAAATGTGAAGTGGGGGAGAGGAAAACGAGAGGCAACTGGCAAAAAAGGTAAATGCAAGAGATGAGTTTGTGACAGTTACTTGGATAGATCTTGACTTGATCTCTCCTCCCCGGCAACGGCGCCAGAAATCCTTCTGCTACGGCAACAAAAGACCTTCCCCGGCAACGGCGCCAGGAATCCTTCTACTGCTCGCTACGCCTACAGGGACTTCCTAGGGAAATATGCAAAGGATTCCCCCGCGGCCTTGGAGCCTTGCGTTGGTGTTCCCTTGAAGCGGAAAGGGTGATGTAGCACTGCGGCAGTAAGTACTTCCCTCATTTTGAGAACCAAGGTATCGATCCAGTAGGAGGATCGCGTCAAGTCACAAGTACCTGCACAAACACAAAGATCTTGGACCCAACGCTATGAAAGGGTTGTCAACCCCTTATAGATTGTTTGCAGAGTGAGAACTGAAAGCAAAAAGGAAACAAAGCAAAATAAAAGTAAAAGTGGAGATGATAGTTGTGAATAGACCCGGGGGCCGTAGTGTTCACTAGTGGCTTCTCTCATGAAAGCAAGTAGATGAAGGGTAAATGAATTACTGTCGAGCAATTGATAGAACCGCGCAAAGTTGTGACGTTATCTATGGCAATGATCATCATATAGGCATCACGTCCAAAACAAGCAGACCAATACTTTCTACATCTACTACTATTACTCCACACGTCGACCGCTATCCAGCATGCATCTAGTGTATAAGAACAGAGTAACGCCTTAAGCAAGATGACATGATGTAGATGGACAATCTCAAATCTATGATGAAAGCCCATCTTGTTACCCTTGATGGCAACAACACGATGCGTGCCTTGCTGCCCCTTCTGTCACTGGGAAAGGTCACTGCACGGTATGAACCCAAAACCAAGCACTTCTCCCATTGCAAGAATCATAGATCTAGTTGGCCAAACAAAACCCAAGACTCGGAGAGACTTACAAGGATATCAAATCATGCATATAAGAAATCAGCAAAGACTCAAATATAATTTATAGATAATCTGATCACAAATCCACAATTCATCGGATCTCGACAAACACACCGCCAAAGAGGATTACATCGGATAGATCTCCATGAAGATCATGGAGAACTTTGTATTGAAGATCCAAGAGAGACAAGAAGCCATCTAGCTAATAACTACGGACCCGTAGGTCTGAAGTAGACTACTCACGAGTCATTGGAGGGGCGATGATGTTGATGTAGAAGCCCTCCAGCTCCAAAGTCCCCTCCGGCAGGGCACCGGAAAGGGTCTCCAGATGAGATCTCGCGGAAACGGAAGCTTGCGGCGGTGGAAAAGTGGTTTCATGGATGCTCTGATTTTTTCTGGGATTTTAGGGAATATATAGGCCAAAGAGCTAGGGCAGGGGAGCGCCCGGGAGGCCACAAGCCTGGTCGCTGCGGCCCCCCTGGCCGCGGCGTTAGGGCTTGTGGGCTCCCTGTGGGCCTCCTGCTTTAGCCCTTAAGTCCCCCGATCTTCTTCTGTTCTGGAAAAATTCATTTCGGGGATTTTATTCCGTTTGGACTCCGTTCCAAAATCAGATCTAAAAAGAGTCAAAAACGGAGAAAAAACAACAACTGGCACTTGGCACTGAATTAATAAGTTAGTCCCAAAAAAGATAAAAAAAGGTATATAAAACATCCAAAGTTGACAAGATAACAACATGAAACCATCAAAAATTATAGATACGTTTGAGACGTATCACTCCCATGGACGACTCACCATCAGAGTTGACGGGGGTGTGACCGTCAGCTTCCGGCTCTTCTGGTAGGACGGATCCTTGCGTGAAGCTGACAAAGACGCGACACCGTCCGAGCTGACGTGTGGCAGGTTGGGCGAACCGAACCGGCTCGATGATGTTGGTGCAGATGTCCTGCTCGGGAACCGGCGTTCCGATGTTGCCGATGAAGACATGGATCTTGCCAAAGGGGACCTAGTACCCGGATTCGATTGATCCGACCTCGGGACTCTAGCTTGAATTTTCGATGTAGTATTTTCCACGGTGGCTCTTCGTCATAAGGCCGACCGCATAGCTCCCGACCCCTGGAAGGGCTCCCTTTGGGAACTCAACTCCACCATGCGTAGGCCCCACGGTGGGCGCCAACTATCGTGGTTTTGTCACGACAGATATCCTTGTGAAAGGACTTAGTGGTGAAGCCATCACAACTATGTGGCGACTCAAAGGGGTTAATCGGGAAATGGGAGACAAGTTTACCCAGGTTCGGCCCCTCAGATTGAGGTAAAAGCCTACGTCCTGCTGTGTGTATATTGCTGTGGAAATCGATTACAAGTGTGTGAATTCGCCTGACCTAGCTCTCGATTGATCTTAACTAAACCCTATGAACCCTAGAGACTCGCCTTTATATACAGGTCGAGGCTCTAGGTTTACAAGAGTCCGACTCTCATTACAATTCGTAAGCCGGTCTATCTCTAACTCGCCTTGTCTGCCACGTAAGGAAGCTTCCCGTGTCTCCTTCCTCACGTGGGCCGTAAGTCACCCATGCTGGATCTTGGGCCAACCATCTCATCCAACGCCTTCTGCTTCTTAGACACGAGCCCATCCTGTTCATAGAGGTAGAGCCGCCATTATCCTGACCCGGCCTCAAAGGACGGGTCTTATAACGGGGTAATATCCCCAACACCGAGTCATCCGGAAGATTAACTCCCAGCTGAGACAAGCGGTTGTGCAACCAAGAAATTTTGAGTATGTGCTTGCTAACAGAACCATTTTCTCCATCTTACAACTGAAGAACTTGTCGGAGAATTCATATCTCTCGACCCAGGCATGAGGTTGGGAATCCAGTTTCAGCTATTGTAACATCTCATATGCTCCATGTTGCTCAAAACTCTTTTGGAGCCCTGGTTCTAAACTGTAAAGCATGCCGCACTGAACTAGGGAGTAATCATCACTACGTGACTGCCAAGTGTTCATAACGTCTTGAGCCGCTGGGAAAACGGGTGCGCCACCTAGCGGTGCATCAAGGACATATATTTTCTTGGAATCTATGATGATGAACCTCAAGTTATAGACCCAGTCCGTATAGTTGCTTCCATAGTCTTTCAGCTTGGTTTTCTCTAGGAACGCACTGAAGTTGAGGGGAACATTAGCGTGGGCCATTGGATCTAAAATATAGGTTGTAAAGACAATTTTAGACTAACTTCTTGACAATCAAGTTCATCTAATCAAATTATTTAAAGAATTTCTACTCTTATAGACATCCCTCTAGTCATCTAAGTGATACATGATCCATATCGACTAGGCCGTGTCCGATCATCACATGAGAACAACTAGTCATCAATGGTGAACATCTCCATGTCGATCGCATCAACTATACGACTCATGTTCGACCTTTCGTTCTCTCGTGTTCCGAGGCCATGTTTGTACATGCTAGGCTCATCAAGTCAACCTAAGTGTTTCACGTGTGTAAATCTGGCTTACACCCGTTGTATGCGAATGTTAGAATCTATCACACTCGATCATAACTTGCTGCTTAGAAATAATGATCCTTCCCAACGGTGCATAGTTAGGGGTAATACATTTCTTGAAATGTTTGTGAGGTATCATCTTATTTACTACTGCCGTTCTAAGCAAATAAGATGTAAAAACATAATAAACATCACATGCAAATCATAAGGTGACATGATATGGCCAACATCATCTTGCACCTTTGATCTCCATCTTCGGGGCACGGCGTGATCACCATCGTCACCGGCACGACACCATGATCTCCATCATCGTATTTTCATGAAGTTATCTCGCCAACTATTACTTCTACTACTATGGCTAATGGTTACAAATAAAGTAAAGTAATCATATGGCATTTTTGATTGACATGTAGGTCATACAATAAATTAAGACAACCCCTATGGCTCCTACTGGTTGTCACACTCATCAACATGCAAGTCGTGAATCCTATTACAAGAACATGATCTATCACATACATCACATATATTTCATCACATCCTTTTGGCCATATATCACATCACATACCATACCCTGCAAAAACAAGTTAGACGTCCTCTAATTATTGTTGCAAGTTTTACGTGGCTACTATGGGTTTCTAGAAAGAACGTATCTTACCTACGTTACAGCCACAATGGTGATATGCCAATTGCTATTTACCCTTCATAAGGACCCTCTTCATCGAATCTGATCCGACTAAAGTGGGAGAGACAAACACCCGCTAGCTACCTTATGCAACAAGTGCATGTTAGGCAGTGAAACCAGTCTCACGTAATCGTACGTGTAAAGTCGGTCCGTGTCGCTTCATCCCACTATGCCGCCGAATCAAGATAGGACTAGTATCGGTAAGAAAATTGACCAAATCATCGCCCACAACTTACTTGTGTTCTACTCGTGCATAGAATCTATGCATAGACCTAGCTCTAACGCCACTTTTGTGGAACGTAGTAATAATTCAAATTTCCTAGTGAAAGCAAGATCAATTTAGGAGATTCTAGAAACGAGAGAGGGAGAACATATTCATACCGTTGAGGATCGCTAAGCGGAAGCGTTATAATGAACGCGGTTGATGGAGTCGTACTCGCGGCGATTCAAATCGCGGAAGATCCGTTCCAAGCACCAAAGGAACGACGCCTCCGCGTTCAACACACGTACATCCCGGGGACCTCTCCTCCTTCTTGATCCAGCAAGGGGGGAGGAGAAGTTGAGGGAGAGCTCCGGCAGCACGACGGCGTGGTGGCGGTGGAGGTTGTGGTTTTGTGGCATAGGTTCGCCAAGCGCCGGGGAGGAGGAGAAGTGTAGGGGTAGGGATGCGCCAAGGCAGAGGGTTCAGGTGTGTCGCAACCCTCTCACCCCTCGTCTATTTATAGGGGGAAGGGGAGAGGGGGCCGGCCACCCTAGAAACCCTAGGAGGGGGCGGCGGCGGCCAAGGGGGTTGCTTGCCTCCCAAGTTGGTGGGTGGCAGCCCCCACGCCCCAGGGTTCCCAGCCCTAGGCCCCCTGGCCCCCCTTGGGTGGTGCGCACCAGCCCACCACGGAGCTAGTTCCCTCCCTCTTTCAGCCCATGTGGCCCTCCGGGACAGGTGGCCCCTCCCTTCGGACCCCGGGAACCCTTTCGGTGGTCCAAGTACAATACCGATAAAACCAGAAACCTTTCCGGTGATCAAAACTGGACTTCCCATATATAAATCTTCACCTCCAAACTATTTAGGAACTCCTCTTGACGTGTGGGATCGCATCCAAGACTCCGAACAACTTTCGGTAACCACATATACAATTCACATTACAACTCTAGTGCCACCGAACCTTAAGTGTGTAGACCCTACGGGTTTGGGAACCATGCAGACATGACCGAGACGCCTCTCCGGCCAATAACCAGTAGCGGGCTTTGGATACCCATATTGGCTCCCACATGTTCCACGATGATCTCATCAGATGAACCACGATGTCGGGGATTCGATTAATCCCGTATATAATTCCATTTGTCTATCAGTATTATACTTGCCCGAGATTCGATCGTCGGTATCCCTATACCTTGTTCAATCTTGTTACCGGCAAGTCTCTTTACTCGTTCCATAACACATGATTTCATGGCTAACTCCTTAGTCACATTGAGCTCATTATGATGATGTATTACCGAGTGGGCCCAGAGATACCTCTCCGTCACACGGAGTGACAAATCCTAGTCTCGATTAGTACCAACCCAGCATACACTTTCGGAGATACCTGTAGTGCACCTTTATAGTCACCCAATTATGTTGTGATGTTTGATATGCCCAAAGCATTCCTACGGTATCCGGGAGTTGCACAATGTCATGGTCTAAGGAAATGATACTTGACATTAGAAAAGCTCTAGCAGACGAACGACACGATCTTGTGCTATGCTTAGAATTGGGTCTTGTCCATCACATCATTCTCCTAATGACGTGATCCCATTATCAACAACATCCAATGTACATGGTTAGGAAACCATGACCATCTGTTGATCAGCGAGCTAGTCAACTAGAGGCTCACTAGGGACATGGTGTAGCCTATGTATTCACATATGTATTACGGTTTCCGGTTAATACAATTATATCGTGAACAATAGACAATTATCATGAAATTAGGAAATATAATAATAACCATTTTATTATTACCTTTAGGGCATATTTCCAACACACAGTACTCACCCAACACTCGTGGTAAGTCCTCAGGGCAGACTTCCAAACCCTCACAAACTCGGTCACCTGGCGATCCACAATTGACTGCTGGATGCTCTAGACCATGATGCCTAACCACCTCGAGGATGCATAGTCCTCAAAGGTAACACACGTCGGTTCCACATAGGAATAACTTCTTAAGTGATGCTCAATCACTTGGGTTTTGGCTTGGGTTTGGGTGTTTGGGGTATTTCCTCACTTGATGATTTTATCTCAAAGTCCTTGAGGATTGCTCTAAATGGCAAGTATCAGTTTCTCTCGGAGCATCCAGCCAGCTAGTGGTTGTGGGGGCAACAATTTATAGTTTGGGAGCATCCCGACATGATATGACATTATTGCACTTAATGATATGACCACTTGGGTGGATAATATTTGGGACAGATGGCGTGTGGCGCGGCAACGGTCAAAACTTTCAACTATGAAAATCCTCATGTCTCTCATGTTCCTCACTTTGAGGATGTGGTAGGTGTAGGTTTGAGTTGAGCATCATGAGGAATTTCTTTCCATAGTTTTACCTTGACCCCCTTTAACAGTACGTTATTCCTATGAGTCGAGAATAAAAAAATGGAACCGGAAGTGTAAATCTTCAAGCCTCTAAGTCTTCAGAGCATTTTCTTTGGGACACACCGAATTCATCATCTTCAATGTCTTCATGAGGAATATCAATTTCTTCGCAATTTGTTCGCGATCAAAGTCTTCAAGGAATGACCAAAGTCTTCACCCGAAGACATATATTTTTAGGGGTCGATATTCATTGAATAACTCAAACTCCTCATCGACTTATAGAGCATGTGTACACTTAAAAACTTATCGTCTCTTAACCTATAAGTCTTCAGTCCACCAAAATCGCAAAGGGGCACTAGATGCACTTACAATCTCCTAGTTTTTGGTGGTTGATGACAAATAGGTTAATTTTTCAATGGGGGTAATAATATGAAATGTAAGTACAGAGTTTGAGGAAATTTATTTTGAGATACAGAGAAACTCCCCCCGAAGATGTGCATATTTGTGGAATTTGCGTTGGACACCAATTGCACATTGATGATATATATCATGGAGATCTCCCCCTGTATGTTGTCATTCATGCATGCATTTGACATATAGTATGAACAATTTGAAATGCAAGATGAAAAATGGCGTCTGACAAATTTCAGCATGCATGCATTAATTAACTTGAGGAATAAGCATGCGAGGAAAAATGTTCAAAAGTGTCAGAACACCATTGGTCTTAAGTTACAACTCGTTACATCAAACACTTCAGAAGAAACGAGTGTCTGTAACTTAATAAAGTGTATAAGCCCATAAATTTGATCCGCTTGAAGACTTAGGCCCTGTTTGGAACCACCCAGATTATATAATCCAGTTTTTATAATCTATTCTGTCTCCAAATAGGACAACTTATGGTGTAGATTATAAAAACTAGATGGATAGATTATTAAAAACTCATAATCTACTCTATACCAGCTGAAATCAGATTATGGATTGCTAATGACCCATTACCATTGTAAACTTGGATATAATTACATTCCTACCACCGCCACCCTCCTCTTTAGAAAAAACAAAGGACAGATAGGTCATTATGCAATGTAAAACCTGAATTACAATTTATATAATCTGACCTCCAAACATGTCCACCTAGATTATTTTTATAGACCAGATTATATAATATATCTTCATGATCCAGAATATTATAATCTATTATGGTTCCAAACAGGGCCTTACTCAGATTTGCCCATTTATCATCAAGTGACGAAAAGGGACGAAACTAAGGACTAACGCCCATGAAGAACTTCACTTCTATAGTGGAGGAGAGACGCCAGCATTGTTCGTGTTAGTCTTCCTGGTTGGGCCTATTGCAGTATCAGCAGATTCTTCATCAGAATCAGCAAAGCAGAATGAGGAATATGAGCTGCCCATCAAGTCAGGAACTGGGATCTTCTTGAATTTATTCTTTGGTGGCCATGACCAGTCGAAGTCTTGAGTGAATTCTAGTTCTTTGAGTTCCTCGGTCTTGAGATGTGATAGTATGGCCCGAGTGCAATCAAATACGTCATGAATATAATAGTGGTTTTTCTTCACAACATTTTCAGTGTCATTGAGGGTTTTCACAATAGAGCTAAAATGACGCTTAACCCACTTATGGTTTTGATCAACCTTCTGATGAAGACTGGGGAGTAGTTCTCTGTTAGTCATCACCCGTGGGTTAGTTGGACTTGGAGGTTTTGCTCTGCCATCAGATTCTTGGGTGGCAGTGTCATTATAGGAAGAGTAGGATGCAACCTCGCGAAATTGACCGTCAATTGGCCGATTTCCTTCACCAATCATAGACTTGCCTTTGCCCTCAACTGGTTTAAAAGATTTCTTGATGACTTTGAGAGGAGGCAGATAGACGAGGTGTTTCTGAATGTCAGCTTGATAGTTGATTGCAGATCAGGTTCTGATCAATCTCATGATCCAAGGCGCATAAATATTCATCTCAATTGGTGACAAGGCGTTGTTTTCCAAAGTCCTCAAGAAGAAGTTGCGAACGTTCATTTTGATTCCATGAATAACGTTGAACAGTATGTTCTTCATGATCCCGACAGCATCTTCTTCAGTATGATGCCCTTTGATAGGTGCGAAGGAATATGCCAACATCCTATAGACTGTTCTGGGCACATACTTCAATTCCTTCACCATGAATCTAGTCCGTGGAGGATGGTCCGGAGATGAAGGCTTCATGAGGGCCTCCATTAGGTGATTTGGCAACTCTTTTTCATCAAATAGGTTTATTGCTTCATTTGATGGAATTGATATTGGTAGTGCTCGAAGCAATTCTGTGGTGGAGCTGTTAAGTGAGTGTGATGAGTCATCCAGTCCAAGACCCAAGAGTTGATGTTTTGGGGTCACTCAAGATGTGCAGTGTGGCATAGAACTGAAGAATGATGTCTGTACTGCAGTGACTGATATCCGTGCAGAATGGCAGTAGCCCTGCATCATGAAGAACACTCAGAATAGGGCTAAAGAAAGTAATTTCCTCCATATCACAATGAGGAATGTGTGTGTGATGGAATATCTTTATATTCTCCACAAGCATAGCAGCATAGTAATTGAGTTGTGTTCTTGTCGAGAACTTCCAGTGCCTGATACGAAGCTTGCCGTATGGATTTTCTCAAGTGAAGAAATGTTGTTCATCATAGAAATCTTCTTTCAGAAATTTTGGCCTCTTTGGGTATGGGTGATGAGGCTTTGGTTGAAGATTTTGATGTGGAATTTCATCAGCTTGAGAAATTTTGGCCACCACTATTGCGGTTTTAGGATTTTCAACAAGTGGTTCATCAGTTGCATCTTTACTCTATGCTAAGGCAGTTTCTTCAGGCGCTTGTTCTTCAGTGTGAGGAATTTGTTGTGTTGTTACTGCAGGTGCAGTTTCAGGTACATCAGTTTCATTTGCATTTTCATCAGCTGATGCAGCTGATTCTTGGTCTGGTGTTGATTTCACATGTGAGCTCTTTTCTTCAAAGCCAGTCAGAATTTCTGTAGCTGCCGGGGAGGCACTAGTTTGAGGAATTTGAGAAGTCATTGGCGAGTTTGGATGAGCCTTTTCCCAGAAATCATCATGGATTACAGGGGTGGTGCAGCCAATGTCCACATCCTCCTCCTTTTCTTTAGCAGTCGTTTCTGAGTTTTGAGGAGGAGGTGTTGAGACTTGAGGAAATTGATGTTGGAAATATGCCCTAGAGGCAATAATAAAGTGGTTATTATTATATTTCCTAGTGCATGATAATTGTCTATTATTCATGCTATAATTGTATTTACCGGAAACCGTAATACATGTGTGAATACATAGACCACAACATGTCCCTAGTGAGCCTCTAGTTGGCTAGCTCATTGATCAATAGATGATTATGGATTCGTTATCATGGACATTGGATGTCATTGATAACGGGATCACATCATTAGGAGAATGATGTGATGGACAAGACACAATCCTAAGCATAGTACAAGATCGTGTAGTTCGTCTACTAAAGCTTTTCTAATGTGAAGTATCATTTCCTAAGACCATGAGATTGTGCAACTCCTGGATACCGTAGGAGTGCTTTGGGTGTATCAAACATCACAACGTAACTAGGTGATTATGAAGGTGCACTACAGGTATCTCCGAAAGTGTCTGTTGGGTTGGTACGAATCGAGAGTGGGATTTGTCGCTCCGTGTGACAGAGAGGTATCTCTGGGCCCACTCGGTAATGCGTCTTCATAATGAGCTCAATGTGACTAAGGAGTTAGTCACGGGATGATGTGTTACGGAATGAGTAAACGGACTTGCCGGTAACGAGACTGAACAAGGTATAGGGAACCTACGATCGAATCTCGGGCAAGTGTCATACCGGTAGACAAAGGGAATTGCGTACAGGATTGAGTGAATCCTCGACATCGTGGTTCATCCGATGAGTTCATCATGGAACATGTGGGAGCCAACATGGATATCCAGACCCCTCTGTTGGTTATTGACCGGAGAGGTGTCTCGGTCATGTCTGCATGGTTCCCGAACTCGTAGGGTCTACACACTTAAGGTTCGATGATGCTGGAGTTGTAATGGGAATAGTATGTGGTTACCGGAAGTTGTTTGGACTCCCGGATGAGATCCAGGATGTCCCTAGGAGCTCCGGAATGGTCCAGAGGTAAAGATTCATATATAGGAAGTGGAGATTTGATTGTCAGAAATATTTCGGGGATCATCGGTTTTGTACAGGGACCACCGAAGGGTTTCGGGGGTCGACCTGGAGGGGCCACCAGCCCCGAAGGGCCACATGGGCCAAAATTGGATGGGAACCCCTAGATGGGATGGTGCACCACCCACCAAGGCCCAAGGCGCCTAGGGCAGCAAACCCTAGGGCGTGGTGGCTGCCTTGGGTGGCAAGCCACCCCTGGGGTGCCGCCCTCTCTGACTCTTGGCCGCCGCACCACCTAGGGGAAACCCTAGGGTGGCCGGCCCTCCTCCTCCAAGCTCCTATATATAGTAGAGGGTTTGGGAGGGATGCACACACCCAAAAACCACCTCTTGGCGCGGCCCTATCTCTCCCTTAACTGCATAGCTCCACTGCCACCACGTCGTCGTGCTACCGGAGCTCTCCCTCAACTTCTCATCTCTCCTTGCTGGATGAGGGTGAAGAAGACGTCACCGGGCTGCACGTGTGTTGAACTCGGAGGTGCCGTTGTTCGGCACTGAGATCGGAATCTTGTACGATTTGAATCGCTATGAGTACTACTCCATCAACCGCGTTCATAGTAATGCTTCCGCTTAGCAATCTTCAAAGGTATGAAGATGCTCTACCCCTTGCTTATTGCTGGTATCTCCTAGATGGATCTTGGTGAAGCGTAGGAATTTGTTTGAATTACTACTATGATTCCCAACAGTGGCATCCAATCCAAGTTCTATGCGTAGATTCTATACACGAGTAGAACACAAAAGTTGTGGGCGATGAATTTGGTAATTGGTTGCCGTTACTAGTCCAATCTTTTTTAGGCGGTATTGTGGGATGAAGCGGCCCAAACAGAATTTATACGTACGCTTACGTGAGACTGGTTCCACCGCCTGACATGCACTTGTTGCATAAGGTGGCTAGGGGTTGTCTCTCTCTCCCACTTTAATCGAATTGGATTCAAAGAAAAGGTTCCTTATGAAGGGTAAATAGCATTGGCATATCAACGATGATGCTGTCATGTAGGTAAGAAGCGTTCTTGCTAGAAACCCAAATCAGCCACGTAAAACTTGCAACAACAATTAGAGGACGTCTAACTTGTTTTTGCATGGTATGTTATCTGATGTGATATGGACAAAAGGATGTGATGTTACATATGTGATGTATGAGATTGATCATGTTCGTGTAATAGGATTAATGACTTGCATGTCGATGAGTATAACAACCGGTAGGAGCCATAGGAGTTGTCTTAATTTATTGTTTGAGATGCAACGCCATGTGATTACTTTACTTTATTGTTAACCGTTAGCCATAGTAGTAGAAGTAGTAGTTGGCGAGATAACTTACGGAGACACAATGATGGAGATCATGATGATGGAGATCATGGTGTCATGTCGGTGACAATGATGATCATTTCGTGCCCCGAAGATGGAGATCAGAGGAGCAAGATGATATTGTCCATATCATGTCACTATATGATTGCATGTGATGTTTATCATGTTTTTCATCTTATTTCTTAGAATGACGGTAGCAAAGATAAGATGATCCCTCATTAAGTATCCCCCTAAGTGTGCACCATTGTGAAGGATCGTTGTCTCGAAGCACCACGTAATTATCGGGTGTGATAGATTCTAACGTTCGAATACAACGCGTGTAAGCCAAATTTACACACGCAAAACACGTAGGTTTGACTCGATGAGCCTAGCATGTAAATACATGGCCTCGGAATACAAGAGACCGAAAGGTCAAACATGAGTCGTATGGATGGTACGATCAACATGGAGATGCTCACCCTTGATGACTAGTCCGACTCACGTGATGATCAGACACGGGCTAGTCGATATGGATCATGTATCACTTGGATGACAAGAGGGATGTCTATCTAAGTGGGAGTTCATTGTATAATATGATTAGATGAACTTAATTATCATGAACTTAGTCTAAAAGTGTCTTTACAAATATTGTAGATCCAATGGCCAACGCTCAAGTCAACCTCAATTTTAATGCATTCCTAGAGAAAACCAAGCTGTAAGACGATGGTAGCAACTATGCGGACTGGGCTCGTAATTTAAAGCTCATCGTCATTGCTTCCAAGAAGGGATATGTCCTTGATGAGCCGCTAGGTGACGCTCCCGTTCCCGCGGCAGCCCAGGGCGTTATGAACACCTAGTAGTCGCGTAGTGATGACTACTCTCTGGTTCAACGCGACATGCTTTACAGTTTAGAACCGGGGCTTCAAAGGCGTTTTGAGCAACATGGAGCATATGAGATGTTCCAAGATCTGAAACTAGTTTCGAAGCTCATGCCCGGGTTGAGAGATATGAAGTCTCCGATAAGTTCTTCAGTTGTAAGATGGAGGAGAATGGGTCTGCCGATGAGCACATACTGAGAATGTCTGGGTTGCAGACTCGTCTGTCTCAGCTGGGATTTGAACTCCGCGATGACGCGATTATTGACAGAATCCTCTAGTTGCTTCCACCTAGCTATAAGAGCTTTGTGATGAACTACAACTTGCAAGGGATGGAGAAGACCATTCCCGAGTTGTATTCAATGCTGAAATCAGCGGAGGTGGAAATCAAGAAAGAACATCAAGTGTTGATGGTGAATAAGACTACCAGTTTCAACAAAGGCAAGGGTAAAAAGAACTTCAAGAAGGACGGCAAAGCAGTTGCCGCGCCCAGTAAACCAGTTGCCGGGAAGAAGCCAAAGAAAGGCTCAAGCCTGAGACTGAGTGCTATTATTGCAAGAAAACCGGTCACTGGAAGCGGAACTATCCCAAGTACTTAGCAGATAAAAAGGCCGGCAACGTCAAAGGTATATATGATATACATGTTTGAAAGTGTGTTATATCGACTAGGGGGGGGGGGTGAATAGGCGAATTTTAGAATTTCATCGCTGAGGAAATTCCTTTTGAGGAAATTCCTCACTGATGAATAACTTGCAGAGGAAACAACAAAAGGATCAGAGGTGCAAAGACTACAACATCAGTTTTCTTGATGAGGATTATGAAAAATAGTTTGCATAGTACGCAGACACAGAGTACGCAAGTGAGGATTTACTAGTGTGAAGAATTTGAGGTTGAGGAAATTCAGAGAATGTCTTCAGCAAATTCTTTAAATAAAGACAATGAAAGTCTTTAATATACAATATTGCCAAATTGAAAGAGTTGAAGAAATAGAACCCGTATCACAGTGAAGAAAGTTGTTAACGACCCAGTTCCAATTGCTGTGACAGTCGTACTTCTGGTATGGAGCGGCTTTGAATTGAAACCAAAGGACACACAGTCCCGGGACACACAATCCCTACCATATTCTCCTTGAGCTAAGGACACACAATCCTCAGTCAACACTCGTGATAAGTCTTCAGGACAAACTTCCAAACCCTCACAAACTTGTTCACCCGACGATCCACAATTGACTACTGGATTGCTCTAGACCATGACGCCTAACCGTTTGGAGGATGCACGGTCCTCAAAGGTAAAAGGCTTCAGTTCCACACAGGAACAAATTCTTCGGTGATGCTCAATCACTTGGTTTTTGGTTTGTGGTTTGGTGTTTGGGGTATTTCCTCACTGATGATTTACTCTCGAAGCCTCTGAGGAATTTGGGTTGGTCTAAATGACAAGTGTTAGTTTCTCGCGGAGCAGCCAATGAGCTAATGGTTGTGGGGGCGGCTATTTATAGCCTCGGAGCATCCTGACATGATTTGACATAAATGCCCTTAAATATTATGACCGTTGGTGTGGATAAGATCGGTGAGGTGGTGCGAATCGCGACAACGGTCATGACACTCAACTGTGAGAGTCCTCATGTCTCTCATATTCCTCACTTGAGGCTTTTGTAGGATTAGGCTTGGGTTCAGCATCATGAGGAAATTCATTCCATGGTAGTACCTCGACCCCCTTTAACAGTATGGTGTTCCTATGACTCAAGAGTAAAGAAAATGAAACAGAAAGAATAAATCTCCATGCTTCAAAATCTTCGGACTGATTTTCTTCAGGACACACATAATTCCTCATCTTCAATATCTTCACGAGGAATATAAATTTCATTGCAATTTCTTCGCGAGCAAAGTCTTCAAGCTTAGACCCACTTCTTAAGCCAAAGACATACATTTTTTGGGGTCGATATTCATCGTATAAGTCAAACTCCTTAGCGACTTATAGAGCATGTGTACACTTAGAAACACATTAGTTACTTAACCTATAAGTCTTCAAACCACCAAAATCACTAAGGGCACTAGATGCACTTACAATCTCCCCCTTTTTTGTGGTTGATGACAATTAGGTTAAGTTTTCAATAGGGATAAAAATATGAAGTGCAAATACTCAGCTTGAGGAATTTGAATTCAAGATAGTGAGAGATTCCCCCTAAAGATGTGCACATTCTGAGGAAATTGCTTTTCACAGCAGATGCACACTAATGATTTATATCATGGAGATCTCCTCTTGTATCTTGTAAATCATGCATACATTTGACATATAAAATGAGGAATTTGAGAATGCATGATGAGAAATGGTATCTGACAAATTTCAGCATGCGTGCATTAATATTTTGAGGAATAAGCATGCGAAGAAAACGTTCAAAAGTGTCAGAGTACCATCGGGCTTAAGTTACAACTCATTACATAAAACACTTCACAAGAACCAAGAGTTTGTAAATTAATATAGTTTATAAGCCCCAAAATATATCCCGCGTGAAGACTAACTCAGATTTCTCCCCCTTTGTCATCAAGTGACGAAAAGGGACAAAACTGAGGACTAATGCCCCATGAAGACTTTCACTTCTTGGCTGATGAAGAGGCGTGAGGATTCTTGGCGACGGGCTTCTTCCTTGGGCGAGTAGCAGTATCTTCTGGTTCTTCATCAGATTCTGCAGTATGGAATGAAGAAAAAGAATTGTCCTCAAGGTCAGGAATTGGAATTGGCTTGAATTTCTATTGGGAGGCCACGACCAGTCAAAGTCGTGAGTAAACTCCAATTCATCAAGTTCTTCTTGAGTCTTCAGATGAGCAAAGGTGGTCCAGGTTCGATCAAACACCTCATGGAGATAGTAGTGATTTTTCTTCACTGCATTCTGGGTCTCGTTGAGGGTTTTGACAATGGCACTGAATTGACGTTTTACCCATTTGTGATTGCGATCGATCTTCTGATGAAGACTGAGGAGGAGCTCTCTGTTATTCATCACTCTTGGGGCAACAAGGCTTGGTGGATCTTGGGTAGCGGTGTCATCATATGAAGAATATGACTCTGCTTCACAGATCTGGCCATCAAGGGCCCTTTTTCCTTCACCAATGACATATTTTCCTTTGCCTTCAACTGGCTCAAATGTCTTCTTGATGACTCTGACAGGCGACAGATACCCAATGTGGTTAGGAAAATCAGCAAGTTAGTTGATGTCTGACATGCTTCTGACGAATCTAATGATCCAAGGAGCATAAATCTTCATGTCGAAGGGCGACAAAGCATTATCAGCCAGTGTCCTCATTAAGAAGTCATGAAGGTTTATTGGTATGCCATGGATGATGTTGAAGAGAACATTCTTCGTGATGCCTACAACATCTTCTTCATCATCATGGCCTTTGATTGGAGCAATGGCATTGCACATGATCCTGTAGACGGTTCGTGGTTCATACTTCAAGTCTTGAACCAGAAAGGTAGTTCTTGGAGGTTGATCCTTGGACAAAGGCTTCATGAGGACTTCCATCAGTCTGTTGGGCAACTCCCGCTCATCATACATCAGCACGACATTTTCTGAGGGAATTGAGACAGGAAGCGCACGAAGCAATTCAGTGGATGGTGCTTTGTAATGCATGTGCTGAGTCATCGAGTCCAACACCCAAGTGTTGACATCCTTCGGGTCTCCAGAAATATGCAAAGTAGCGTAAAACTGAAGAATTATGTCGATGTTCCAGTCATCTATGTCAGTGCAGAGAGGCAGCAGTCCAGCTTCATGAAGAACATTGATGACTGGAATGAAGCAGGGAATTTCTTCCATGTCAACATGAGGAATATGCTTGTGCTGAAATATTTTGTTCCTCCCGCAGAGCACAAAGGCATAGTAGTTGAGCTGAGTCCTCCTGAAGCCTTTAGCCAAGGAGAACTTGATGCGAAGCTTATCATATGGATTTGCACAAGTGAAGTACATCTGTTCTTCATAGAAAGCTTCCTTTTGAAACTTTGGCGTCCTTAACAAAGGCTGATTTTGCCGCGGTTGAAGATTATGCTGCTGTTCTTGAAGAGGAGCTACTATCATTGTTGTTTCTGTGTTGACCACAACAATAGCAGTTTCGGTGTTAGGTGTACGAGCATTTTCTTCATTTTGACCTTTTTCCTCAGGTTGAGGTTTTTCCTCAGCTTGAGGTACTTGCTTGGTGGATGAGGCAAAATCTTCAGCTGATGCAGCTGAACCTTGATCAGATTCATCACAGACGGTGTTCCCATCAGACCTTGTGAGGATTTCTGTTGCAGCAGGAGTAGGAAGGACTTGGGTTGTATCTTCCTAGAAGTCATCACGGAAAACAGGAGTGGTGCAATCAATATCATCAGATGTCTTTTGAGGAATGGAGGACCGAGGAATATCATCAATTTGTATTTCCTCATCCATGATTTCTTCAGATTCAGCATCTTTCATTTCCTCATCTTCTTCAGGAATGACATAGTCAATTCCGAAGCAAACAAGTGCATAGGAGGGAGCTGCATTCAGAGGCGTAGCATCCACTAGGGCAGTTGAAGACTTTGTTTCAGTTACCTTTGGGCGCTTGACCACTTATGATTTTGAGGCCATTGAAGCTTTTCGTTTCTTTGCTTCTTTCTCAGCAGCCTTGGTCTTCTTCACGTCTGATGCAAATGAAAACATCTTCTTCACCTTTGAGGGTTGAGGTGAAGGAATTCTTTCTTCAGGAGCTGGTGCAGTTTCAGTCCTGGATGTTTCCTCAGCTGAAGCATTTTCTTTAGCTGGATCATTTTCATCAGCTGGAGCAGATTCATCAGCTGGAGTAGTTTGAGGCATTTTCTCAACAACAGGTTCTTCAGCTTCATCTTCTTCAGTTAGCTGAGCCGAATAGCTGGGCTGAGGTAGCTTTTGCGTCACATGAGGAGCAACCTTCTTGTTGTATTCATCAACTGCATCAGTTGCAAACTTGATGAAATTCAACTTGATACTTTGATGAGCATATAGATTCGTGTACCTGTCAGTCAAAGTTTTCAGTTCAGCCTGGGTGGACACAAGAGCTTCAGGCGTCAGATTGAAGAGATTCTGCTTGAGTAATTTCTCCTTCTTCAGTTTAGCAGCCTTTGCTTGCTTGGCTTGATGCTCTTTCCATTTTGCCTCATTGATGAATGTGGCAACCATGTGGCTCAGACCAGGGGAAAGCTTCAAATCATCAATGGGAGTGGTTGGGTCTTCATATCAGACATTGATGAAATCCAGCAGAAGCTTGGGGTCCATGGCAAGAGGAATAGAGCTGCCTGAGGCTTGTGCAACTTGTTCCTGCTTGTTTCTGATGATTGCTTGAAGAGTTTCATCATCGAATTCCTCACTCCCTTCTTATGCAGAGGGGATGTTGATGACTTTGCTTGGGCTGGGCCTGATGCTTCTTCGAGCAATCATTTTAGTCTTCAAAAGTGTTGGTGAAGACTTTGTCACTAAGCTCGTGGCAGATGGCACAGAGGAGCTAGAATGAGCAGGCTGAAGCTTGACATCTGCTTTTGTTTAGGCTTTGAGGCTTGTGTTGTTGTTGAAGGTCTTGGCGCTGGTGCAGCCTTCTAAGGCAATTGCTCTATAGGCACTGAGGCCTTTGCTTTCTTTGGCACAATCTTCATTTGAGGAATATCTGTACCAAAAGCTTCACGAGCAGAAGAGGTGGCTACAGTGGCAACAACAAATTCCTCATTGAATTTAGTCACTGCAGCTTCTGCTTTTTTCTAAAATCTAGACAAGTGTTTGTCTTTCTCCTCAGGTTAATCCTCAACTGTTTAGATGCTTGAGGGATGTGCAACCTGTTGATTACCAAGAGGAGGCCTCTTGCAAGGTGCTTTGAGGGCGAATTTCTTCGCATACTTTGGAGTGACATAGCGATATTCCTTACACTCCTTAGTCCATGTGCGTTCCATTTTTCTGAAGCCTTATTTTCCGCTTCGGCATGGGTTCTTTTCCATGTATTTCCTCATCTGGCATGCAGAATCAGCGTATATATCCTCAGGGATAATAACTGCAGTGTTTTGTACAAGTTTCTTTCCACCCTTTTCCTTTCTGTCATCTTCCATTTTCTTCAACTCATGCTTTTGCTGAGGAATTTGCACTCTTGAAGATTCTGATTGAAGGGGAACGTCGCATGGGAAACAAAAAATTTCCTACACGCACGAAGACCTATCATGGTGATCTCCATCTACGGGAGGGGATTTCCGATCTACGTACCCTTGTAGATCGCACATCAGAAGCGTCAATAAACGTGGTTGATGTAGTGGAACATCCTCACGTCCCTCGATACGCCCCGCGAACTGTCCCATGAACCGTCCCGCGATCCGTCCCACGATCCGCTCGGATCTAGTGCCGAACGGACGGCACCTCCGCGTTCAGCACACATACAGCTCGATGATGATGTCGGCCTTCTTGATCCAGCAAGAGAGACGGAGAGGTAGATGAGTTCTCCAGCAGCGTGACGACGCTCCGGAGGTTGGTGGTGATCTAATCTCAGCAGGGCTCCGCCTGAGCTCCACAGAAACGCGATCTAGAGGGAAAACCGTGGAGGTATGTGGTCGGGGTGTTGTGGAAAAGTTGTCTCAAATCAGCCCTAAAACCTCCGTATATATAGGTGGGAGGGGAGGGGCCTTGCCTTGGGGCTCAAGGAGCCCCAAGGGGTTCGGCCGAAGCAAGGGGGAAGTCCTCCCCTTCCAATCCTAGTCCAACTAGGATTGGAAGGTGGAGTTCTTCTCCACTTTCCCACTTCCCATTTTTTTTCTCTTTTCTCTTTGATTTTTCTTTTTCCTGCGCATAGGGCTTCTTGGGCTGTCCCACTAGTCCACTAAGGGCTGGTGTGGCACCCCTAAGGCCTATGGGCTTCCCCCGGGTGGACTTGCCCTCCCCCCCGGTGAACATCCGGAACCCATTCGTCATTCCCGGTACATTTCCGATAACTCCGAAAACCTTCCCGTAATCAAATGAGGTCATCCTATATATCAATCTTCGTCTCAAGACCATTCCGGAAACCCCCGTGTCATCCGTGATCTCTTACGGGACTCCGAACAACATTCGATAACCAACCATATAACTCAATACGCATAAAACAACGTCAAATCTTAAGTGTGCAGACCTGCGGGTTCGAGAACTATGTAGACATGACCCGAGGGACTCCTCGGTCAAGATCCAATAGCGGTACCTGGATGCCCATATTGGATCCTACATATTCTACAAAGATCTTATCGTTTGAACCTCAGTGCCAAGGATTTATATAATCTCGTATGTCATTCCCTTTGTCCTTCGGTATGTTACTTGCCCGAGATATGATCGTCTGTATCCGCATACCTATTTCAATCCCGTTTACCGGCAAGTCTCTTTACTCGTTCCGTAATACAAGATCCCGTGACTTACACTAAGTCACATTGCCTGCAAGGCTTGTGTGTGATGTTGTATTACCGAGTGGGCCCCGAGATACCTCTCCATCACACGAAGTGACAAATCCCAGTGTTGATCCATACTAAGTCAACGGACACCTTCCGAGATACCTCTAGAGCACCTTTATAGTCACCCAGTTACGTTGTGACATTTGATACACACAAGGCATTCCTCCGGTGCCAGTGAGTTATACGATCTCATAGTCATAGGAATAAATACTTGACACGCAGAAAAATAGTAGCAACAAAATGACACGATCAACATGCTACGTTCATTAGTTTGGGTCTAGTCCATCACATGATTCTCCTAATGATGGGATCCCGTTATCAAGTGACAACACTTGCCTACGGTCAGGAAACCTTGACCATCTTTGATCAACGAGCTAGTCAACTAGAGGCTTACTAGGGACAATGTTTTGTTTTATGTATCCACACATGTATTGTGTGTCCAATCAATACAATTATAGCATATATAATAAACGATTATCATGAACAAAGAAATTTAATAATAACTAATTTATTATCGCCTCTAGGGCATATTTCCAACAGTCTCCTAGTTGCACTAGAGTCAATAATCTAGTCCACATCACTATGTGATTCTAACGAATCCAACACCCATATAGTTCTGGGGTCTGATCACGTCTTGCTCGTGAGAGAGGTTTTAGTCAACGGTTCTGAATCTTTCAGATCTGTGTGTGCTTTACAAATCTTTATGTCATCTTATAGATGCTGCTACTACGTGCTATTCGAAAATACTCCAAATATATACTCTACTATACGAATCCGTTTTACTACTCATAGTTATTCGGATTAGTGTGAAAGCTTGCATCAACGTAACCCTTTACGACGAACTCTTCAACTACCTCCATAATGGAGAAAAATTCCTTAGTCTATCAGTTACTAAGGATAACTCTGACCCCTGTTTAGTGATTCAATCCTGGATCACTCTCTGTACCTCTTAACAGACTAGTGGCAAGGCACACATTAGGTGCGGTACACAGCATGGCATATTGTAGAGTCTATGGCTAAGGCATAGGGGACGACCTTCGTCCTTTCTCTTTCTTCTGCCGTGGTCGGGCTTTTGAGTATTACTCATATTCACACCCTACAACACATCCAAGAACTCTTTCTTTGCTGATCTAGTTCGAACTCCTTCAAAAACTTGTCAAGGCATGCATTTCATTTGAAAGTTATGTTTAGCATTTTGATCTATCTCCATAGATCTTGATGCTCAATGTTCAAGTAGCTCTATCCAGGTCTTCCTTTGAAGAACTCCTTTCAAACAACCTTTTAAGCTTCACAGAAATTCTACATTACTTCTGATCAACAATATGTCAACCACATATATTTTATCAGAAATACTATAGTGCTCCCACTCACTTCTTTGGAAATACAAGTTTCTCATAAACGTTGTATGAACCCAAAAGCTTTGATCATGTCATCAAAGCGTATATTCCAACTCCGAGATGCTTGCACCAGTCCATACAGGATCGTCGGAGCTTGCGTACTTGTTAGCATCCTTAGGATGGACAAAACTTTCCGGTTGTATCACATACAACCTTTCCATCGAGGAAAACAATGTTTTGACATCCTATGTGCAATATTTCATAAATAATGCAACAACTGCTAACATAATTCCAACAGACCTTTAACATCGCTATGAGTGAGAAAGTCTCATCATACTCAACTCTTTGAACTTGTCGGAAAAGATCTTTGCTTAATGGTGATGTTTCACCATCATCGCATGTCTTCCTTATAAAGATCGATCTTTACTTAATACTCCTAAGACCATCAAGTAGTTCTTCCAAAGTCTACACTTCGTTCTCACACATGGAATCTCTCTCGGATTTCATGGCCTCCAGCCATTTGTTAGAATCCGGGCCCACCATTGCTTCTCCATAACTCGTAGGTTCGTTGTTGTCCAACAACATAACCTCCAAGACAGGGTTACGTACCACTCTGTAGTAGTATGCGACCTTGTCGACCTATGAGGTTTGTAGTAACTTGATTCGAAGCTCTAATGATCACTATCATTAGCTTCCACTTCAATTGGTGTAGACGCCACAGGAACAACTTCCTGCGCCCTGCTACACACTGGTTGAAGTGATGGTTCAATAACCTCATCAAGATCCACCACTCTCCCACTCAACTCTTTCGAGAGAAACCTTTCCTCGAGAAAGGATCCGTTTCTAGAAACAAACACTTTGCTTACGGATCTGAGATAGGAGATGTACCCAACTGTTTTGGATATACTATGAAGATGCTTTCATCCGCTTTGGGTTCGAGCTTATCAGACATAAACCTTTTTCACATAAGCATCGCAGCCCCAAACTTTCAAGAAACGACATCTTAGATTTCTCTAAACCTCAGTCTATACTGTGTCATCTCAATGGAAATACGCGGTGCCCTATTTAAAGTGAATGCGATTGTCTCTAATGCATAACCCATAAACGATAGTGGTAATTCGATAAGAGACATCACAGTATGCACCATATCAAATAGGGCGTGGCTATGACGTTCAGACACATCATCACACTATGGTGTTCCAGGTGGCATGAAATGCGAAACAATTTCCACATTGTCTTAACTGCGTACCAAAACTCGTAACACAGATATTCATCTCTATGATCATATCATAGACAATTTATCCTCTTGTAACGACGGTCTTCACTCTGAAACTGTCTTGAACTTTTCAATATTTCAGACTTGTGATTCATCAAGTAAATACTCCTGTATCTACTCAAATCGTCAGTGAAGTAAGAACATAACGATATCCACTGCGTGCCTTAGCACTCATTGAACTGCACACATCATAAATGTATTATTCCCAACAAGTTACTCTCTTGTTTCATGTGGCATGTTTTGCATGTCTCAAGTGATTCAAAATCAAGCGAGTCGAAACGATCCATCTCTATGGAGTTTCTTCATGCATTTAAACCAACTGGTATGGTTTGCATGTCTCAAACGTTTCAAAAATGAGTGAGTACAAAGATCCATCAGCATGGAGCTTCTTCATGAATTTTACACCAACATGACTCAAGTGGCACTGACACAACTAAGTTGTACTATCATTATTACTTTGTATCTTTTGGCACTAATATTATGAATATGTGCAACACTACGATTGAGATTCAATAAACCATTGATGGTAATTATTCAAGCAAATAGAATAACTATTATTCTCTTTAAATGAATAATCGTTTTGCAATAAACACGATCCAATCATGTTCATGCTCAACGCAAACACAAAATAACAATTATTTAGGTTTTACCACCAATCCCGATGATAGAGGGAGCGTGCGACATTTGATCATATCAACCTTGTAAACACTTCCAACACGTATCGTCACCTCGCCTTTAGCCAGTCTCCGTTTATTCCATAGCTTTATTTTGTGTTACTAATCACTTAGCAACTGAACCGGTATCCAATACCCTCGTGCTACTAGGAGTAATAGTAAAGTACACATCAACATTATGTATATCAAATATACTTCTTTCGACTTTGCCAGCCTTCTTATCTACCAAGTATCTAGAGTTGCTCCACCTCAGTGACCGTTCCCATCATAACAGAAGCACTTAGTCTCGGGCTTGGGTTTAATCTTGGCTCTCTTCATTAGTGCAGCAACTGTTTTGCCGTTTCACGAAGTATCCCTTCTAGCCCTTGCCTTTTCTTGAAACTTAGTGGTTTTACTAACCATCAACTATTGATGCTCCTTCTTGATTTCTACTTTTGTAGTGTCAAACATCACGAATCGCTCAAGGATCATTGTATCTATCCTTGATATGTTATAGTTCATCACGAAGCTCTCACAGCTTGGTGGCAGTGACTTTGGAGAACCATCACTATCTCATCTGGAGGATTAACTCCCACTTGATTCAAGTGATTTTCATACTTCAGACAATCTGAGCACACGCTCAACGATTGAGCTTTTCTCCTTTACTTCGTGGACAAAGAATCTTGTCGGAGGTCTCATACCTCTTAACAAGGGCACGAGCATGAAATCACAATTTCATCTCTTTAGAACATCTCTTATGTTCCGTGACGTTTCAAAACGACTTCGGCGGCTTGCTTCTAAGCCATTAAGTATTTTGCACTGAACTATCGCGTAGTCATCAGAAACGTGTATGTCGGTTGTTCAGAACATCCACATATAACGTTCGAGGTGCAACACACCCAGTGGTGCATTAAGGACATAAGCTTTCTGCGCAGCAATGAGGAGAATCCTCAGTTTTAAAGACTCAGTCCGCAAAGTTGCTACTATCAACTTTCAACTAAAATTTCTCTAGGAACATATAAAAACAGTAGAGCTATATCGCAAGCTACATCGTAATTCACAAATACCATTAGACTATGTTCATGACAATTAGTTCAATTAATCATATTACTTAAGAACTCCCACTCAAAAAGTACATATCTCTAGTCATTTGAGTGGTACATGATCCAAATCCACTATCTCAAGTCCGATCATCACGTGAGTCGAGAATAGTTTCAGTGGTAAGCATCTCTATGCTAATCGTATCAACTATATGATTCATGCTCGACCTTTCGGTCTCATGTGTTCCGAGGCCATGTCTGCACATGCTAGGCTCATCAAGTTTAACCCGAGTGTTCCGCGCGTGCAACTGTTTTGCACCCGTTGTGTGTGAACGTTGAGTCTATCACACCCGATCATCACGTGGTGTCTCGAAACGACGAACTGTCGCAACGGTGCACAGTCGGGGAGAACACAATTTGAGCTTGAAATTTTAGTGGGAGATCACCTCATAATGCTACCGTCGTTCTAAGCATAATAAGGTGCATAAAGGATTAACATCGCATGCAATTCATAAGTGACATGATATGGCCATCATCACGTGCTTCTTGATCTCCATCACCAAAGCACCGGCATGATCTTCTTTGTCACCGGCGTCACACCATGATCTCCATCAACGTGTCGCCATCGGGGTTGTCATGCTACTCATGCTATTACTACTAAAGCTACATCCTAGCAATATAGCAAACGCATCTGCAAGCACAAACGTTAGTTTAAAGACAACCCTATGGCTCCTGCCGGTTGCCGTACCATCGACGTGCAAGTCGATATTAACTATTACAAGATGATCATCTCATACATCCAATATATCTCATCACATCGTCGGCCATACCACATCACATGCATACCCTGCAAAAATAAGTTAGACGTCCTCTAATTGTTGTTGCATGTTTTACGTCGTGACCATGGGTATCTAGTAGGATCGCATCTTACTTACGCAAACACCAAAACGGAGATGTATCAATTGCTATTTAACCTCATCCAAGGACCTCCTCGGTCAAATCCTATTCAACTAAAGTTGGTGGTGATCTAATCTCAGCAGGGTTCCGCCCGAGCTCCGCGGAAACGCGATCTAGAGGGAAAACCGTGGAGGTATGTGGTCGGGCTGCTGTGGAAAAGTTGTCTCAAATCAGCACTAAAACCTCCGTATATATAGGTGGGAGGGGAGGGGCCTTGCCTTGGGTCTCAAGGAGCCCCAAGGGGTTCGGCCGAAGCAAGGGGGGAACTCCTCCCCTTCCAATCCTACTCCAACTAGGATTGGAAGGTGGAGTCCTTCTCCACTTCCCCACTTCCCCTTTTTTTCTCTTTTCTCTTTGATTTTTCTTTTTCCTGCGCATAGGGCTTCTTGGGCTGTCCCACCAGCCCACTAAGGGCTGGTGTGGCACCCCTAAGGCCTATGGGATTCCCCGGGTGGACTTGCCCCCCCCCCCCGCCCCCCGGTGAACATCCGGAACCCATTCGTCATTCCCGGTACATTCCCGGTAACTCCGAAAACCTTCCGGTAATCAAATGAGGTCATCCTATATATCAATCTTTGTCTCCGGACCATTCCGGAAACCCTCGTGACATCTGTGATCTCATCCGGGACTCAAAAAAACATTCGGTAACGAACCATATAACTCAAATACGCATAAAACAACGTCGAACCTTAAGTGTGTAGACCCTACGAGTTCGAGAACTATGTAGACATGACCCGAGGGACTCCTCGGTCAATATCCAATAGCGGGACCTGGATGACCATATTGGATCCTATATATTCTACGAAGATCTTATCGTTTGAACCTCAGTGCGAAGGATTCATATAATCCCGTATGTCATTCCCTTTGTCCTTCGATATGTTACTTGCCCGAGATCCGATCGTCAGTATCCGCATACTTATTTCAATCTCGTTTACCGGCAAGTCTCTTTACTCGTTCTGTAATACAAGATCCCATGCCTTACACTAAGTCACATTGCTTGCAAGGCTTGTGTGTGATGTTGTATTACCGAGTGGGCCCCGAGATACCTCTCCGTCACACGGAGTTACAAATCCCAGTCTTGATCCATACTAACTCAACGGACACCTTTGGAGATACTTGTAGAGCACCTTTATAGTCACCCAGTTACGTTGTGACGTTTGATACACACAAGGTATTCCTCCGGTGCGAGTGAGTTATATGATCTCATGTTCATAGGAATAAATACTTGACACGCAGAAAAACAGTAGCAACAAAATGACACTATCAACATGCTACGTTCATTAGTTTGGGTCTAGTCCATCACATAATTCTCCTAATGATTTGATCCTGTTATCAAGTGACAACACTTGCCTATGGTCAGGAAACCTTGACCATCTTTGATCAACGAGCTAGTCAACTAGAGGCTTACTAGGGACAGTATTTTGTCTATGTATCCACATATGTATTGTGTATCCAATCAATACAATTATAGCATGTATAATAAACGATTATCATGAACAAAGAATTCTAATAATAACTAATTCATTATTGCCTCTAGGGCATATTTCCAACACTGATGACCCTAGCAAAATTTCTTCGAGGAACGTTGCAAATGAGTTAAGTTGATGAGAACATAGAGATTCATCAACTGACATTTTGTACATGTGAATAGAGTATGGGTGTGAGGAATTTGGCGAGGTCATATGCGTTCTCAGATTTGAAGGAATTGAAATTTTAGAAGTTGAGGAATTTGACTAGTGGATTGAGGAATTTGACTAAGCATTCTGATCTTGGGTTCTAGAGTTGTGCAGATTCGTGAATTTACACAATTGAGGAATCACTTGAAGATTTTAGTGGCTTAGTGAAATTGATCAAGTGTTTGAGGAATTGAGTGTGCGAATCTAACATACACTGAGGAAAAATTGATTTTTCGAATCTAAGTTGAAATAGTAGATCAAAAGGGGCAGTAAAATAAGATTTTAATTACCCTGTGTGACGAACACGAAGAACATAGGCAGTAAGAGTGAGAAGCTCTTCAGTTCAAGTCTACTGCGCCCTAACTTGGCGGCAGAAGACAGCTATGGTGGCGGTGGAGGAAGATGTTCCACTTCCGGCGTGAGTTCGGCGACGGTGAGGTCGAGGCAGTGAAGTTGTTCCTCATCGGCGACAAGATTGCTAGCGGTGGCGCTAGGTTTGAGCTCGAGCGGAGAGATGAAGAGAGGTCGAAGGGTTTAAACTGAGGGGGTAAGGACCTATTTATAGCTCAGGTGGAAAACTGTTCGAGCGAATCTTTAGGACCGAACTGCCCTTGCCGGTTCTTCTCCGCACGACACGTGTAGCCCACGATAGAAGCGGTGGAGATCATGCTTATCCTAGTGTGGAAAGTGGGTTCAGTTATTGTGTAACATCATAAAATTCATTTTTGAAGATTTGAGGATTTCGTTGCAAAATCCTCAGCTGACAAGGACACAATGAGGATTTTGAACGAAGTTTCAAGTAGGACGCATATGAAGAATTGAATAGACTGGGTTGAGTATAGCATAGAGGGGAGTAGGGTCCGATCACATTCACTTAGATGAAATATCAAATTGAAGAAATAGCTATAAGTGAATGTTGTTGAGGACTTTGAAATCACAGTCTATATATATATATATAGGCAAATGAAAATCATCAAGTGTTTTGAAGATTTTGAAAAACTTGAGGATTTTGTGACAAAGCATCTGGTCGATGAATTTCAACTTTGAAGAAAAGCAGCTTGAAGGTTTTGAAAGTTGGGTGGTGGCTTGACCCACGGTATAAGAATGACGATTTCAGGCGCCGCGTACAATAATAGTAGGGCCCTGAAAACCAAATTCTTCATTGATTTCCTCACTCTAAGAGTGATAATCTTCATTGATTGAAGAAAATCGATTCTTCGTGTGTTGCACATCTAAGTCATCAATGTTGCATAAGTGTTAGGATGTGTGCATGTTTTCACAAAATATTTGAAGACTCTAAGATATTTAGCTCACACCTACCCTTGCAAAACTTTTTCTCATCCAAGGGCTTAGTGAAAATATCTGCTAGTTGATCGTCAGTCTTCGCATGGTCGATGATGATATCGCCCTTGAGGACATGGTCCTGAAGAAAATGATGACGAATCTGGATGTGCTTAGTCTTCAAGTGTTGTACTGGGTTGTATGCAATCTTGATTGCACTCTCATTGTCGCAGTAGAGAGGCACATTCTTCATGTTGATGCCGTAGTCCTTGAGGGTTTGCTTCATCCATAGCAATTGAGCACATCAGGAACTAGCAACAATGTACTCAGCTTCGGCAGTGGAGAGAGAAACGCAGTTCTGCTTCTTTGAGGACATGCAGACTAATGATCTTCCAAGGAAATGACAAAGTGCCAGAATTGACTTGCGATCCACAAGGTCACAAGCATAGTCAGAATCATAATATCCCACGAGATGAAGATTTGAGCCCTTCGGGTACCATAATCCTAGTGTTGGTGTGTGAGCTAAGTATCTAAGAATATGCTTCACAACCTTTTGGTGTGATTCCTTCGGTTTTGCTTGAAAACGAGCACACATTAAAACACTAAGCATTATATCTGGCCTAGATGCACACATATACAATAAAGAGCCAATCATTGAGCGATATACCTGCTGATCGAAATCTTTACCATTTTTGTCAGTGCAGAGGTGGTCGTTGGTAGGCATGGGAATCTTGGAGCCTTTGCATTCATGCATGTCGAATTTCCTCAGAACATCCTTGAGGTATTTCTCGTGTGATATGAAGATGCCATTGCGTTGTTGACGAATTTGAAGACCTAAGAAGAATTTCAGCTCCCCCATAATAGACATCTGATATTGTTCACTCATCATGTAAGAAAATTCATCACTGTAATGGTTGTCAGTACAACCAAATATGATGTCATCGACATATATTTGGCATACAAATAGTTCATTGTCATAGGATTTTGTGAAAAGAGTTGGATCGAGTGAACTAGGTTTGAGGCCTTTCTTAATGAGGAATTCCTTCAATGTATCATACCACGCCGAAGGGGCTTGCTTGAGGCCATAGAGTGCCTTTTTGAGTCTGAAGACTTTGTCTCGATTCTCCGGATCCTCAAAACCTGGGGGCTGAGCAACATATATTTCTTCCTCAAGCTTACCATTGAGGAATGTACTTTTAACATCCTTTTGCTATAAAGTAATTTTATGATGGTTAGCATAAGCAAGTAAAACTCGAATAGCTTCAAGTCTAGCAACATGTGCAAAAGTTTCATCAAAATCAATTCCTTCAACCTGTGTGTAGCCTTGGGCTACAAGTCGTGCCCTATTCCGCACCACTTGACCATACTCATCTTGCTTGTTTTGGAAAATCCACTTGGTGACGATGATATTGTGCTTGTGAGAATTTGGTCGTTTGATGAGCTCCCACACGTCATTTAGCTTCAATTGAAGAAGTTCATCTTGCATGGATTGAATCCACTCAGGTTCCATGAAAGACTCACCAACTTTTGAAGGTTCTGTGATAGACACAAAAGAAGAATTCCCACAAAAGTTAACTAAGTGTGAAGCTTTTGAGCGAGTGAGAGGACCTGGCGCGTTGATGTCATCGAGGATTTTGTCAAGTTCTACTTCATTTGCAATCCTCGGATGAGCTGGTTGAGGATTTCGTCTGGGCTGAGGAATTTGTTCTGGAGCAATTTCCTCAGGAGCATCTTCTTGATTTTCATCAGTGTTGGGAATGATTTCTTCAAAAATTTCCTCAGTAGGAAGAATGTCTTCAGTAGCTTTGAACTTGATTGCTTCCTCACGAGATAATTTATCTGTTTCAGGGCGCAATTGCTCTGTTTGCGAGCCATTAGTTTCATCAAACTGCACATCTATAGTTTCTACAACCTTGTTGTGATAGTTGTTAAAGACTCTGTAGGTGTGCGAGTCTTTTCCGTAATCGAGCATAAAACCCTCATGTGCTTTAGGTGCAAATTTTGAGCTATGGTGAGGATCTCTAATCCAACATTTTGCACCGAAGACTTTGAAATAACTTACATTGGGTTTCTTCTCAGTGAGTAGTTCATATGATGTTTTCTTGTGAAGATATACCTTGTTGATGATATGGCAAGCAGTGTTCATTGCTTCATGACAGAAATGACGAGGAGTCTGATATTCTTCAAGCATGGTCCGTGCCATTTCAACCAGCGTCTTGTTCTTTCTTTCGGCGACGCCATTCTGTTGAGGAGTATAAGGAGCAAACAATTCGTGACTAATACCAAGTTCATCAAGATAATCATCAAGACCAGTGTTTTCGAATTCTGTCCATTATCACTCCTGATGTGTTTGATCTTGACGCCGAAGTTCGTCCACGCCCTTGAAGAAAATTGTTTGAAGACTTCATGCACTTCAGTTTTATACAGAATGATATGCACCCAAGTATATCTAGAATAATCATCAACTATGACAAAGTCGTATAAAGATGTTGCATTTGTTAGAGTGGCATAATGAGTAGGTCCAAATAGATCCATGTGGAGCAATTCAAACGATCGAGTAGTAGTCATGATGGTTTTCAAGGGGTGTTTGCATCTGGTCATTTTTTCAGACTCACAAGCACCGCAGAGGTGGTCCTTGAGGAATTTGACAGATTCGATGCCAATGACATGCTTCTTCTTCGCGAGTGTGTGCAAATTCCTCATGCCTGCAAGACCAAGTCTTCGACGCCATAGCCATGCTTCTGAGGTTTTTGCTAGTAGGAAAGTGGCTAGTTGAGGACCTATGGAAAAAATCAACAATGTACAAATCTCCTCTCCTAACACATCTATATTTTCCATGATGACAACCAGATCAAGGTCATGCTTCGAAGACTTTGGATCTGTCAGATTCCATGATGACAACACATCTATATTTTCCAAAGATAAAACCAGATCAAGGTCACAAAGCATTGAGACTGACATGAGTTTAAACCCAAGGGATTCAACAAGCATCACTTTGTCCATGTGCCTGTCCTTGGAAAAAGCCACTTAGCCATGTCGCAATACCTTGCTTTTACCTTTGTCAGCATAAGTGATTTGCTTCAGTGGTCATGAAGTCAGTGGCATATTCATCAACAAGCTTTTGTCACCTCTCATGTGGTGTGTGCAGCCACTATCAAGAACCCACTCAGTACTCTTGGGTTTGTCATCCTGCAGATGAATTAGTACAACTTACTATCTCATATGCTTCAAAATTGAATAATTTGATATCAATTTCATCAGATAGGAATTTCATCATAAACAGTAAATTTTAGGACGTGTGAAATGTTATCATTTCATCAATATTAGTTTGCGTCCAATCAAGCATTTTCCTCAGGTCTCCAACAAATTCTTCAGATTATGATTTTCATATGGAGACCTGACCTGCAGAAGTGATTAGTTCAATTTCTTCACCACCCACATTTGAAGGGGTGGCAAAGAGTTCATCATCCTGCGAGCACCATGTGAGAAAGGGGGCATTGAAGATAATGCACTTCTCTTCATAGTAGGGGAGTTAGAGAACTCAAATGAATAGGCAGATAAGTTCTTTGAGGATTTATGAACATAATGATTTGAGTAGTAATGCTCATATTCATATCCCTTGTAGTTTCCCTGCATACCAGAAGCATTAGCACGAGTACGAGCATATTTTTGACCAGTTGGGTCCTCTTGAAAACTTTGGTCCACCTGAGGAATTTGATCTGGGTTTCAGATTCTTCATGGGTGGTGTCATGAGGACATTCACGTGAATATTTTCCAAGAAACTTTTGGGGACCCAAATTTTCCTCAGGGGTGGTCAATTCCTGTAGTTAGCTGCAACATATCGAGCAAATACTTCACCAGATTGATTTTTGAACAGTTTATAGTTGGAGTCAAATGACTCATCTGAGGAATAGGACAATTCACATGCAAAACCTGTTAGATTGGATGGATCAACAGGAGGTCGTTTAGCAGCAACCCATCAGGTTTTGGGATACTGCTCAGGTTTCCAGTATGATGCATCAGCATTCAATTTCCTCTCAAAGGCAATTCCTGCTTTCCTAGAGTTCCTATTCAATATCTATTTTTTGAGCACATCGCAAAGTGTTTGATGCCCTTTGAGAATTTTGTACATGCCTGTCACATACAATTCCTTCAGTCCTGCATTTTTGTCAGTACCATTTGTTGTTTCCTCAAGTGAGGAATTTGCTACCACATGAGCAGTTGAAGAATTTGTAGCAATAGAAGCATTTGATCATTCTGGATAAGAATTGGCAGCTTCACGTTCGATGCATTTGAGACATGGTGGAATGAATTAAACCTAAGCGGCACTGATCTGTTGAGCAAGGAATGAATCGTTTTCCATTCGATGATCATCATGAGACACCCTCAACTTCTCAAGATCAAGTTTCGTTTGAAGAAATTAATAGGAAAGTTTCTCATGATCAGCCAAGAGTGTGCCATGACGATCTTCAAGATTATCAAATCTGGATTGGAGACTTTTCATATCTTCAGTGAGGATTTGGGTAAGATTCATTTGATCATTCAATGGGTCATCGCTTCTGTGTGGAAGTTTTTGAAGCTTTTCAAGGGGAGTTTGTTGTTTAGTTGCAATGTTGGCAAGTTTACTATAACTGGGTTTTTATAATCATCAGGTTCACAGTCACTTGAATCAGAGGAGGAAGTGTCATTGGGTACCTATGAACCTTTTTCCATGAAGCAATAGGTTGGAGCGAAGTCATCAGCATAGTCATCAGTGTCGATGGCGTTGTTGTTTTCTTCAAGGTTGAAGATTGACTTGCTGACGAATGTGGTAGCCACTGCAAGAGTTGCCACACCAGACTCTTCATCACATTCCTCAGATTCTTCCTCAGAATCCATTTCCTTGCCAATGAGTGCCCGAGCCTTTCTGAAACTAGTCCTCTTGTGTGATGAGGACTTTGACGATGAGGATTTTGAAGATTTCTTCTTTTTCTTCGAGTTATCAAAACTTTCATGCTTGTATTTTTTGTTCTTTAATTCCTTCACCCAGCGAGGACAATCAGGAATATAGTGACCTGATTTCTTACATTTGTGGCAGGTTCTTTTCTTGTAGTCCTCAGATGAAGATTTTGAATTCCTCATATCTCTTCTTGAAGATTTACCAAACTGGACACGTCTTGTGAACTTCTGGAATTTCCTCAAAAGCATTGCAAGCTCCTGTCCAAGTTCTTCAGGATCACCAATGTTGTAATCTAAGTCTTCTTCTTAAGATGAGGAAATTTCTTTAGCCTTCAGTGCACGAGGTCTAGAGAAGCTTGGTCCATACATATCTCTCTTTTCTTCCTGTTGGAATTCCTGAGTATTGAGTCCTTCGAGTATATTAGCATGATCAAGCATCTTGTAGTCTGATCTTTCTTGAATCATCAGAACCAGTGTATCAAATGATGAATCCAAAGATCATAGCAGTTTCTTCACAAGTTCATGCTCAGTAATGTCTCGAGCTCCCAGTGCTTGGAGTTCATTTGAGATGTCAATGATGCGATCGAAGGTATCTTGGCAGCTTTCATTGTCAAGCCTCTTGAAGCGACTGAAGAGATTGAGAGTCACGCTGAGTTGATATTCCTTCATTTACTTTGGACAACCTATCCCAGATTTGTTTTGCTGAGCCCAAAGCACTCACTCTTCCATACTGACCTTTGCTCCGATGGCCACGGATGATATTCTTTGCTTGAGAGTCAAGTTGCTTGAATTTCTTCACATTAGCGGCAGAGACAGTAGCAACGATGGAGGGAACGCCATGTTCCACAATATACTAGAGATCATTATCAATAGCTTGAAGATGAGACTGCATCTTGGTCTTCTAGTAGGGAAAGTCCTTTCCTTCATAGGTAGGACATCCTGCGGTAACCTTGATCATGCCTGCAGTCGACATAACTGAACCTCCAGGTGGTCAAACCAAAATCACACATAACAAGGGAGTAACTTGCTCTGATACCAATTGAAAGTGCGTTATATCGAATAAAGGGGGGGTGAATAGGCGATTTTTAGAATTTCATCGCTGAGGAAATTCCTTTTGAGGAAATTCCTCACTGATGAATAACTTGCAGCGGAAACAACAAAAGGATCAGAGGTGCAAAGACTACAACAACAGTTTTCTTGATGAGGATTATGATAAACAGTTTGCACAGTACGCAGGCACAGAGTAAGCATGTGAGGATTAACTAGTGTGCAGAATTTGAGGATGAGGAAATTCAGAGAAAGTCCTCAGCAAATTCTTCAAACAGAGACAATGAAAGTCTTCAACATACAGTATTGAGGAATTGAAAGAGTTGATGAAATAGAACCTGTATCATAGTGAAGACAGTTGTTGATGACCCAATTCCAACTTTTGTGACAGTCGTACGTCTGGTTTGGAGCGGCTTGGTATTGAAACCAAAGGACACACAGTCCCAGGATAAATAGTCCCTACCATATTCTCATTGAGCTAAGGACACACAGTCCTCACTCAAAACTCGTGGTAAGTCTTCAGGGCAGACTTCCAAACTCTCACAAACTTGGTCACCGGGCGATCCACAATTGACTGCTGGATTGATCTAGACCATGACGCCTAACCGTCTGGAGGATGCACAGTCCTCAAAGGTAAAAGGATTCAGTTCCACACAGGAAAAAATTCTTCAGTGATGCTCAATCACTTAGTTTTTGGTTTTTGGTTTGGTGTTTGGGGTATTTCTTCACTGATGATTTACTCTCAAAGCCTCCGAGGAATTTGGGTTGCTCTAAATGAAAAGTGTCCGTTTCTCGCGGAGCAGCCAACGAGCTAATGGTTGTGAGGGGCGGCTATTTATAGCCTGGGAGCATACCGACATGATTTGACATAAATGCCCTTAAATATTATGACCGTTGCTGTGGATAAGATCGGTTAGCTGGCGCGAATCGCGGCAACGGTCGAGACTCCCAAGTGTGAGAGTCCTCATGTCTCTCATATTCCTCACTTGAGGCTTTTGTAGGATTAAGCTTCGGTTGAGCATCATGAGGAAATTCATTCTGTAGTATTACCTCGACCCCCTTTAACAGTACGGTGTTCCTATGACTCAAGAGTAAAGAAAATGAAATAGAAAGAATAAATCTTCATTCTTCAAATTCTTTGGACTGATTTTCTTCAGGACACACTAAATTCCTCATCTTCAATATCTTCATGAGGAATATCAATTTCATCGCAATTTCTTCGTGACCAAAGTTTTCAAGCTTAGATCCATTTCTTCAGCCGAAGATATACATTTTTAGGGGTCGACATGCATCGACTCAAACTCCTCAGCGACTTATAGAACATGTGTACACTTATGAACACATTAGTTACTTAACCTATAAGTCTTCAAACCACCAAAATAACTAAGGGCACTAGACGCGCTTACAATGTTATTGATGTGTACCTTACAAGCGCTCGTAGTAGCTCCTGGGTATTTGATACTGGTGCTGTTGCTCACATTTGCAACTCAAAACAGGAACTACGGAATAAGCGGAGGCTGGCAAAGGATGAGGTGACGATACGCGTCGGGAATGGTTCCAAGGTCGATGTGATCGCTGTCGACACGCTACCTCTACATCTACCTTCAGGATTAGTTTTCATCCTTAATAATTTTTATTTAGTACCATCTTTGAGCATGAACATTGTATAGGGATCTTTCTTGATGCGAGATGGCTACTCATTTAAATCTGTGAATAATGGTTGTTCTATTTATATGAGTGATATATTTTATGGTCATGCTCCGCTGGTCAATGGTTTATTCTTGATGAATCTCGAACGTGATGTTACACATGTTCACAGTGTGAGTACCCAAAAGATGTAAGGTTGATAATGATAGTCCCACATCTTGTGGCACTGCCGCCTTGGTCGTATCAGTGTCAAACGCATGAAGAAACTCCATACAGATGGACTTTTGGAGTCTCTCGATTATGAATCATTTGACACATGTGAACCGTGCCTCATGGGCAAGATGACCAAGACTCCGTTCTCCGGAACAATGGGGCGAGCAACCAACTTGTTGGAAATAAAACATACCGATGTATGCAGTCCAATGAACCTTGAGGCTCATAGTGGCTATTGTTATGTTCTCACCCTCACTGATGACTTAAGTAGATATGGGTATGTCTACTTAATGGAACACAAGTGTGAAACCTTTGAAAGGTTCAAGGAATTTCAGAGTGAGGTAGAGAATCAACGTGACAAGAAAATAAAGTTCCTACGATCTGATCGTGCATCAGAATATTTGAGTCACGAGTATGGCACGCACTTAAGAAAATGTGGAATTGTTTCACAAATCACGCCGCCTGGCACACCTCAACATAACGGTGTGTCCGAACATCATAATCGCACTCTATTGGATATGGTGCGATCTATGAAGTCTCTCACTGATTTACCGCTATCATTTTGGGGATATGCATTGGAAACTGCAGCATTCACTTTAAGTAGGGCACCGTCTAAATCCGTTGAGACGACACCGTATGAATTATAGTTTGGAAAGGAACCTAAGTTTTCGTTTTTTAAAGTTTGGGGCTGTGATGCTTATGTGAAGAAACTTCAACCTGAGAAGCTCGAACCCAAAGCGGAAAAATGCGTCTTCATAGGATACGCTAAACAAACTATTGGGTATACCTTCTATCTTAGATCTGAAGGCAAATCTTTGTTGCCAAAAACGGATCCTTTCTAGAGAAAGAGTTTCTCTCGAAAGAAGTAAGTAGGAGGAAAGTAGAACTTGATGAGGTAATTGTACCTCCTCTCGAACCGGAGAGTAGCGCAGTGCAGGAAAATGTTTTGTGGAGCTTGCATCAACTAGAAAGGAAGTTAATGATGATGATCGTGAATCTTCGGATCAAGTTGGTACTGAACCTTGAGTGTCCACAAGGACACGTTCCGCACCAGAGTGGTATCACAATCCTCTCATGGAAATCATGTTGTTGGACAACAGTGAACCTTCGAACTATGAAGAAGCGGTGGTGGGCCCGGATTCCAACAAATGGCTTGAAGCCATGAAAACCGAGATAGGATCCATGTATGAGAACAGAGTATGGACTTTGGTGGACTTGCCCGATGATTGGCTAGCCATAGAAAATAAATGGACCTTTAAGAAGAAGACTGACATGGATGGTAATGTGACCATCTATAAGGCTCGACTTGTCGCTAAGGGTTATCGAAAAGTTCATGGAATTGACTACAATGAGACTTTCTCACCCGTAGCGATGCTGAAGTCCGTCCTAATCATGTTAGAAGTTGCCGCATTTTCTGATTATAAGATCTGGCAAATGGACGTCAAAATGGCATTCTTGAACAACTTTCTTAAGGAAGAATTGTATATGATACAACCGGAAGGTTTTGTCGATCCTAAAAATGTTGACATGCAAGCTCCAGCGCTCCATCTATGGGCTGGTGCAAGAATCTCAGAGTTGGAACATTCGCTTTGATGAGGTGATCAAAGAATTATGGAGAAGCATGTATTTACAAGAAAGTGAGTGGGAGATCTGTAGCATTTCTCATATTATATGTGGATGACTTATTGTTGATGGGAAATGATATAGAACTTTTGGAAATCATAAAGGCCTATTTGAATAAGTGTTTTTCAATGATGGACCTTGGAGAAGCTGCTCACATATTAGGCATCAAGATCTATAGAGATAGATCGAGACGCCTCATAGGTCTTTCACAAAGCACATACCTTGACAAGATATTGAAGAAGTTCAATATGGATAAGGCCAAGAAGGGGTTCTTGCCTGTAGTACAAGGTGTGAGGTTGAGCACAACTCAACGCCCGAACACGGGAGAAATAGAGAAAAGATGAGTACTGCCCCCTATGCTTCAGTCGTAGGCTCTATTATGTATGCCATGTTGTGTACCAAACCTGATGTGAACCTTGCCATAAGTTTGGTAGGGAGGTACCAAAGTAATCCAGGAGTGGATCACTGGACATCGGTCAAGAATATACTTAAGTACCTGAAAAGGACTAAATATATGTTTCTCGTTTATGGAGGTGCCAAAGAGCTCGTCGTAAAGGGTTACGTCGACGCTAGCTTCGACACAGATCCGGATGACTCCAAGTCACAAACCAGATACGTGTATATTTTGAATGCTGGGGCACTCAGCTGGTCCAGTTGCAAGCAAAGCGTCGGGGCGACATCTACATGTGAAGCGGAGTACATAGCTGCTTCGGAAGTAGCACAGGAAGGAGAGTGGATGAAGGAGTTCATCACCGATCTAGGAGTGATTCCCAGTGCGTCGGGCCCGATGACTCTCTTCTAAGACAACACTTGAGCTATTTCTATTGCCAAGAATCCTAGGTTTCACAAGAAGACCAAGCAGATCAAGCGCCGCTTCAACTCCATTCGTGGATACATCCAGGATGGAGATATAGATATTTGTAAAGTACATATGGATCTGAATGTCTCTTGATCCGTTGACTAAACCTCTTCCACGAGCTAAACATGATCAGCACCAGGAATCTATGGGGGTTCGATTCATCACAATGTAACTAGATTATTGACTCTAGTGCAAGTGGGAGACTGTTGGAAATATGCCCTAGAGGCAATAATAAAGAGTTTATTATTATATTTCCTAGTTCAAGACAATTGTCTATTATTCATGCTATAATTGTATTAACCAGAAACTGTAATACATGTGTGAATACATAGACCACAACATGTCCCTAGTGAGCCTTTAGTTGGCTAGCTCGTTGACCAATAGATGATCATGGTGTCCTGATCATGGACATTGGATGTCTTTGATAACGGGATCACATCATTAGGAGAATGATGTGATGGAGAAGACCCAATCCTAAGCATAACACAAGATTGTGTAGTTTGTCTACTAAAGCTTTTCGAATGTCAAGTATCATTTCCTTAGACCATGAGATCGTGCAACTCCCGAATACTCTAGGAGTCCTTTGGGTGTATCAAATGTCACAACGTACCTGGGTGATTATAAAGATGCACTACAGGTTTCTCCCAAAGTGTCTATTGGGTTGGTATGAATCGTGACTGGCATTTGTCGCTCCGTGTGACTGAGAGGTATGTCTGGCCCCACTCGGTAATGTATTATCATAATGAGCTCAATGTGACTAAGGAGTTAGTCAAGGGATGATGTGTTACGGAACGAGTAAAAAGACTTGTCGGTAGTGAGATTGAACAAGGTATAGGCATACCGATGATCGAATCTCGGGCAAGTGTCATACCGGTATACAAAGGGAATTGCATACAGGATTGAGTGAATCCTCAACATCGTGGTTCATCCGATGAGATTATCGTGGAACATGTGGGAGCCAACATAGATATCCGGACCCCACTGTTGGTTATTGATCGGAGACGTGTCTCGTTCATGTCTGCATGGTTCCCGAACCCGTTTTTTTAGAAAAGGAGGATTACCATGCATCCATTTTATTAATTATTCACAAAGACCTTACATGTAGTACATCAGTTTGTTCGAAGCCACCATCTTAGAAACAACTATCGCTACTCCTAACCACTTGATGAAGGGGTGCCGACAGTCCGAGCCTAATACCAAACAGACATCACACCAAAGCCTAACATCTAAAGCCGGAGGCCCCAACCGAGCCACATAATGGGCTTAGGGTACAAACCGGTCTGACGCACTCTCATGTGTCGTCGCCGCCATCTTCCACTAATCCGTCTTCAGAGAAGAAACTAGCACATGGACTTGCTAGACCTCTCTGCCATCGACGCCACCATGAGGCCAGAGAGCTTCCACCTCCTGCACGAGTCCATCTCCACGCATCAGACACCGAGTCTCCGCTGCACCACGCTGCCGAGATACACCACCATCAATGAGTAAGATGAAGCACCGCTCCACCAAAAAAGCCGTCCACTGGCCCCCAAGCCCATGTACACCTCCAAGAATGAAGTCCCCAAGAGGAAAACGACACCTACGCGCCGCCGTCATCCGATCTACTGATCTAGGGTTTCCCTAGAGGTAGCGTATAGAGGTCTTGAGCTTCTCCATGGTGATGCCCCCAAGAAGGTGACGAGATAGAAGAGTGCCGCCATCAACGTACTTAGCAACAAGCCAAGAACAAGGATTTCTCCCGGATCCGCTCGAGGAATCACTGTCTGACATCGTGTGCATAGGCAACCACCGATCTCCGCCACCTCAGAGCAAGCTAGCCAGTCAGGCCAGATCAGATCTGACCAGAGGGCCAACTACGCCAGCAACTAACGATCCAACCAAGTCCCTCCATGTCGTCGCTGATCCGAGGAGACACAACGCCACAGCCTGATGCAGCAGCTGCATCTGCCGTCGCTTGCTGCCGGGAGCGAGCCATCGCCGCGCCAGGAGCGAGCCACTCGCATCTGGGGACGCACATCCGCACGCGTGGATGCCACGCGCCACCCACGCGCGCGAGAAGGAGAGGCTCCTCCACCACCGTCGTCATCCGCCCGGGCTTATCCCGGCGGTTTCCTCCAGCGGCGGTGGAGGGGAGGGGTGGGATGGGGAGAGGCCGGTGGCTAGGGCTGGAGCCCCTTGGTGGAGGGGAGCGTCAGTTCTGGTGACAGGTTTCCGGTTCCCGAACCCGTAGGGTCTACACACTTAAGGTTCATTGATGATGGAGTTGTAATGGGAATAGTATGCGGTTATCGAAAGTTGTTCAGAAACCTGGATGAGATCCTGGACGTCACGCGGAGTTCCGTAATGGTCTGGAGGTAAAGATTCATATACAGGAAGTGGATATTTGATCGTCGGAAATGTTTCGTGGATCGTTGATATTGTACCGGGACCACCGAAAGGGTTGCTCGGGTCCACCGGGAGGGGCCACCAGCCCCGAAGGGCCACGTGGGACAAAAGTGGAATGGAACCAGACCCTAGATGCACTGGTGCGCCACCCACCAAGTCCCAAGGCGCCTAGGGCAGCAAACCCTAGGGCGTGGTGGGTGCCTTGGGTGGCTAGCCTAGGGGAAACCCTAGGGTGGCCGACCCTCCTTCTCCTCCCTCCAATATATAGTGGAGGGTTTGGGAGGGCTGCACACACCTGAAAACCACCTCTTGGCACTGCCCTACCTCTCCCTCTTCTCCTCCTCCACGGCGCTTGGCGAAGCCCTGTGGAAGAACTGCATAGCTCCACCACCACCATGTCGTCAAGCTGCCGTAGATCTCCCTCAACTTCTTCTCTCTCCTTGCTGGATCAAGGTGAAGGAGACGTCACCGGGCTGCACGTGTGTTGAATGCGGAGGTGTCGTTGTTCGGCACTTCGATCGGAATCTTTCGCGTTTTGAGTCGCTACGAGTACGACTCCATCAACCGCATTCGTAGTAACGCTTCCTCTTAGCGATCTTCAAAGGTATGAAGATGCTCTACCCCTTGCTTGTTGGTGGTATATCCTAGATGGATCGTTGTGAAGCGTAGGAATTTTTTTTGAATTACTACTATGATCCCCAACAATTGATCAGCTTGAATTTCCTCATCTATTGGTGTGGATGTTGCAGAGCGATTTTCATCCATTTCCTCATCCTTTTTTGGAATGATATGTTCTTCACCAAATGACAATCATGTACGATGGTGCAACTCTGAGAGAGTTGAATCAACTAGAGCCGATGATGAAGTAGGCAGAGTTTTCAGGCATTTTACTTCTGAAGAGTTTGAAGGTGTTGATGCCTTTCTCTTCTTGGCTTCCTTCTTAGAAGCTTTTTTTTTCTTCACTTCTGAGGCAGACAAAAGTGTCTCTTTCTTCACTTTTGAAGGCATTGGTGAAGAAGCATTTTCTTGAGGATTTGCATAGGCATTTTCAGGCCTGGCAAATTCTTCAGCAGTTACATTCTGAGCAGACTCATCAACAACAGGTTCTTCATTTTCATCAGCTAGTTGTACACTATAGCTGGCCTGAGGAATAGTTGGTTGCTTTGGAGCTACAACCCTGTTGTTGTATTATGTAATGGCCTAAGTTGTGACCTTGGAAAACCTCACTTTGACTCCCTTTCGGCCTGCATAAACACTTGTGTATTTGTCAGTGAGGGTCTTTAGTTCAGCTTGAGTAGAAACAAGTTGTTGTGGCGTCACGTTGAGGAGATTTTGTTTCAAGTACTTCTCCTTTTTGACCTTTGTAGCCCGAGCTTGTTTGGCTTGCTGATCCTTCCATTTTGCTTCATTGTTGAACGACGTTACCATGTGGCTGGGTCCAGGTGGAAGCTACAAATCATCAATGGTGTGTTAGGTTCTTCATACCAAAGATCAATGAAGTCCAACACTACCTTTGGATCCGGGGCGAGAGGAATGGTGTTGCTAGGAGCTTGTGCAACCCTTTCTTGTTTGTTCCTGATAATGGCTTGAAGAGCTTCATCATCATATTCTTCACTTTCCTCTAATGCAGAAGGAATATTGAGGACAACTTTGCTTGGGCTCAGCCTTGTTCCTCTCCTAGTAGTCATCTTAGTCTTCAGTATGCCAGTTGAAGATTTGTGAGCTGAGCCAGAGGCGGATGGCATTGAGGAAATTGGATTCCCTGTTTGATGCTGACTAGGATGTGGCTGCAGAGGAATTGAAGACCGTGTTGTAGTTGAGGACTTCGCAGCAGTTGTTGTTTCTGTTTGAGGAATTTGCTCTTTGGATAATGTTGTTCAGGGCTTTGACTTGACACCAGATTTCTTCACTAGTGCCTTCTTGGGAGGTTGTTCTGTAGGAGCAGCCTCAATAGCTGAGGAGGAGGCAGCAGCTATTGCAGCAGCGACAGAATCCTCATTGAACTTTGGTACAGCCTCGTTTGCCTTTTTCTGCAGTTTTGCCAAATACTTCTTCAGGATAGTCTTCAATTGTGGCCATGCTCGAGGGATGTGCGCTTTGTTGATCTCCCAAAGGTAGTCTTTTGCAAGGAGTTTTGAGAGCAAACTTCTTGGCATATTTGGGAGTGACATACTTGTATTTCTTCCACTCCTGAGCCCATCTACGTTCAATCCTCTGGAGCGTGATTTTGCATTTTGCTGTTGTTTCCTTCCCATGAATTCCTTCATCTGGTGTGCAGTAATCAACATAGACATCTTCTGGGATCTCAAAGGCAGTGTTCTGTTCTAGCTTCTTGCCACCCTTCTATTTTCTGTCATCCTCCATTTTCGTCAGTTGAGGTTTTTGCTGAGGAATTTGTATTATCGAGGAATCTGGTGACACAGGTATATTTTCTGTAAGAAATGCTGCAAATGAGTTAAGTTGATGAGAACCTAGTGATTCATCAGCTGACATTTTGTACGTGTGAACAGAGTATGGGTGCGAAGAGTTTGGAGAGGTCATATGCATTCTGAGATTTGAGAAATTTGAAAAATGACTCAAGTTGAGGAATTTGACCAGTACTGTGTTCATGAATTTGACTAAGCATTCTAATCTTGGGTTGCACAGTTGTGCAGATTCGAAAATTCACACAATTGAGGAATCTCGTGACGAATTTAGTGACTTAGTGAAATTCATCAAGTGTTCTAGACATGCATGTGCACAGTTGAAGGATTGTCTAAGGAATAACAGATTTCACATATCTAAAAACAATAAATGGATCAACAGAGTGAGTAAAATAAGATTTTAGTTACCCTTATTGATGAACTCGATGAACTGTGGAAGTAAAAATAGAAGCTCTTCGGTTCAGATCTTCAGTGTCCTAACTCGGCGACAGAAGACCGCTACGGCGGCGGTGGAGGGAGAAGATCCACAGTCGGTGTGAGTCCGGCGACGGCGAGGTCGAGGCAGGGAAGCTGTTCCTCACCGGCGATGAAGATTGCTAGCGGCGGCGCTAGATTTTGATCTCGAGCGGAGAAGGCGAGAGTGAGAGAATAGTTTTTCACTCGAGGGGGAAGGGGCTATTTATAGCTCAAGTAAAAATGGTCCGAAGCGAAATCTTCGATTGAAACTTCCCCTGCCCATTCATCTCCGCGTGACACATGCTACCCTGGTACGAAGAGGTGGAGATAGTGGAGATCGTGTTTATCCTATCGTGAAAAGTGAGTGCAGTTAGAGTGGTAACGATATTTTTTGATATTTCAGGATTTTGTAGCAAATTCATCAGCTGACAAGGACTCAGTGATGAATTTGAACATGTGTCAAATAGAATGCATATGAAGAATTGAGAATAGACTAGGATGAGCTTAGCGTAAAGGGGAGATGGGTCCGATCAAATTCACTTAGAAGAAATACCAACTTGAAGACTTAGCAATAAGTGAATGTTGTTGAGGACATTGAAAGGTCATATATAGTCAATGAAGATCATCACAGAAAATTTTGAAGAATTCAATTTTTTAAGACTTTCAGGAATTTGTGAAAAGTCTCAAATTTGAAAACTTTCAAATTTTGAAGAATTTTAAAGTTTGGTGGTGACGTGACTCACCGTATAAGAATGATGATTTCAGGCACCGCGTACAATTGTCGTAGGGCCGTGAGAACCAAACTCTTCACTAATTTCTTCACATTAGAGAGTTATTCTTCATTGTCTAAAGAAAAACGTTACTTCGTGTGTTGGGCATCTAAGTCAACAATTGTGCATAAGTGTTAGGATGTGTACATTTTTACAAAACATTTGAAGATTCTAGGATATTTATCTCACAATGCAACTTGCAAAACCTTTTCTCATCCAAGGGCTTAGTGAAGATATCTGCTAGTTGGCCATGAGTCTTCTCTTGGACGATGATGATATTGCCCTTGAGTACATGATCACGAAGAAAATGATGATGAATTTGGACGTGCTTGGTCTTTGAGTGTTGTACTGGGTTGTAGGAGATCTTGATTGCACTCTCATTGTCGCAGTAGAGGGGCACATTCTTCATGTTGATGCCGCAGTCCTTGAGGGTTTGCTTCATCCATAGTGGTTGAACACAATAAGATCCAGCAGCGATGTATTCAGCTTCAACAGTGGAGAGTGATACGTAGTCCTGCCTCTTTGAGGACCAGTAGACTAAGGATGTTCCAAGGAAATGACATGTGCTTGACATTGACTTGTGATCCACAAAGTCACGAGCATAATCAGAATCAGAATATCCAACGAGGTGAAGATTTGAGCCCTTGGGGTACCGTAATCCAAGCATTGGTGTGTGAGCTAGATATCGAAGAATATGTTTCACAACCTTATGGTGTGATTCCTTTGGTTTTGCTTGTAAATAAGCATAACGTGTGGCCTAGATTCAACACTAAGCATAACGTGTGGCCTAGATTCACATAGGTACAGTAAAGATCCAATTACAGAGCGATATACCTGCTGATCGAAATCTATACCATTTTCGTCACTTTAGTGGTTGCCGTTGGTAGACATAGGAATCTTAACGCCTTTGCATTCATTCATGCTTAATTTCTTCAAGACATCCGTGAGGTATTTCTCTTGAGAGATGAAGATGCCATTGCGTTGTTGCCAAATTTGTAGACCTAAGTAGAATTTCAGCTCCCCCATCATGGACATTTGATATTCTTCACCCATCATGTAGGCAAATTCATCACTGTAACATTTGTCGGTACAACCAAAGATAATGTCATCGACAAATATTTGGCACACAAATAGTCCATTGTCATAGGATTTTGTGAAAAGAGTAGGATCAAGTGAACAGGGTTTGAAGCCTTTCTTCATGAGGAATTCCATGAACGTGTCATACCACGCCCAAGGGGCTTGCTTGAGGCCATAGAGTGCCATTTTGAGTGTGAAGACTTTGTCAGGATGCTTCGGGTCTTTAAAACCTGGGGGTGAGCAACATATACTTCTTCCTCAAGCTTACCATTGAGGAATGCACTTTTCACATCTATTTGATATAGAATAATATTGTGATGGTTAGCATTAGCAAGCAATATATGAATAGCTTCAAGTCTAGCAACAGGTGCAAAAGTTTATCAAAGCCAGTTCCTTTAACCTGTGTGTAGCCTTGGGCTATAAGATGTGCCTTGTTTCTCACAACCTGACCATCCTCATCTTTCTTATTTCGGTAGATCCTCTTGGTGTCCATGGTATTGTGCTTGCGAGGATCAGGTCTTTTGACGAGTTGCCATACATCATTTAGCTTGAACTGAAGAAGTTCATCTTGCATGGCTTGAATCGACTCAGGTTCCATGAAGGCTTCAACAACTTTTGAGGGTTCTATGATAGACACAATGGAGGAATGCTCACAAAAGTTAACTAAATCTGAAGCTTTTGAGCGAGTGAGAGGACATGGCGCATTGATGTCCTCGAGGATTTTGTCAATTTTCACTTGATTTGCAATCCTCGGATGTGTTGGTTGAAGACTTTGGTTGGGATGAGGAATTTTATTTGGAGCATTTTCCTCAGGTGCACCCGCTTGAATTTCATCATTGTTGGGGACGACTTCCTCAACAACGGGTTGTTCCTCAATAGTTGCTCTCTTTGTGAGCCATTAGTTTCATCGAACCACACATCTACAATTTCAACAACCTTGTTGTGATGGGTGTTAAAGAATTTGTAGGTGTGTGAGTCCTTTCCGTAACCAAGCATAAAACCCTCATGTGCTTTAGGTGCAAATTTTGAGATCCTCACCATAGCTCAACGTTTGCACCTAAAGCATATGAGGGTTTTATGCTTGGTTATGGAAAGGATCCTGACCATAGATCTCCATGCTACATAAGTTATTTCTTATGCTGACAAGGACTCAGCGAGGACTTTTTAAAAGTGTCAAATAGAACACATATGAAGAATTGAGAATAGACTGGGTTGAGCTTAGCATACAGGGGAGACGGGTCCGATTGCATTCACTTAGAAGAAATACCAACTTGAAGACTTATCAATAAGTGAATGCGGGTCAAACTTATGGGCTTATAAACATTATTAAGTTACAAACTCTCGTTTCTTTTGAAGTGTTGGATGTAATGAGTTGTAACTTAAGCTCGATGGTGTTCTGACACTTTTTAATGTTTTTCCTCGCATGCTTATTCCTCAAGTTAATTAATGCATGCATGCTGAAATTCATCAGACACCATTTTTCATCATGCATTTCAAATTCCTCATACTATATATCAAATGCATGCATGAATTACAAGATACATGGGGAGAACTCCATGATATATATCATCAATGTGCATTTGTTGTCCAACACAAATTCCTCAAATATGCACATCTTCAGGGGGAGTTTATCTGTATCTTGCAACCCAATTCCTCGAACTGTGTACTTACATTTCATATTTTTATCCCCGTTGAGAACTTAACCTATTGGTCATCAACCAGCAAAAAGGGGCAGATTGTAAGTGCATCTAGTGCCCTTAGTGATTAGACATATAGGTTAAGAGACTAATAAGTGTGTAAGTGTACACAAACTCTATAAGTCGCTGAGGAGTTTGAATTATTTGATGAATATCGACCCCTAAAATTGTATGTATTCATATGAAGACTCTGGTAGTTCATTGAAGACTTTGATCGCGAAAAAATTGGGAAGAAATTGATATTCCTAATGAAGACATTTAAGAGGAGGAATTCGCTGTGTCCTGGAGAAAATACTCTGAATACTTTGAAGCTTGAAGATTTACTCTTTTTGTTTCATTTTCTTCATTATTGATTCATAGGAACACCGTACTGTTAAAGATGGTCGAGGTAAAACTATGGAAATATTTTCCTCATGATGCTCAACTCAAACCTACACCTACCAGATCCTCAAAGTGAGGAACATGAGACACATGAGGACTTTCACAGTTGAAAGTTCCGACCATTGCCACGCCACGCGCCACCTGTCCCAAATCTTATCCACCCAACGGTCCTATCGTTAAGGGCATTTATGTCAAATCATGTCGGCATGCTCCAAGGCTATAAATAGCCACCCCCCACAACTACTAGCTGGTTGGCTGCTCCGAGAGAAACTCGCACTTGTCATTTATAGCAACCCAATTCCTCGAGGACTTTGAGAAAAAATCATCAAGTGAGAAAATACCCCAAAACACCCAAACCCAAATGAAAACCCAAGTGATTGCGCATCACTGAAGAAGTTATTCATCTGTGGAACCGACGCTTGTTACCTTTGAGAACTGTGCATCCTCCAGACGGTTCGGCGTCATGGTCTAGAGCATCAAGTAGTCAATTGTGGATCGACGGGTGACCAAGTTTATGATGGTTCGGAAGTCTGCCCTAAACACTTACCACGAGTGTCGTGTTAGCATTGTGTGTCCTTAGCTCAAGGAGAATACGGTAGGGACTGTGTGTCCTTTGGTTTCAATACCAAGCCGCTCCAAACCAGACGTACAACTGTCATAGTAGTTGGAACTGGGTCATCAGCAACTGTCTTCATCAAGCTACTGATTCTATTTCTTTGACTCTTTTCATTTTCTCAAATTGCATGTTGAAGACTTACACCTGTACTGTTTGAAGAATTTGACTGAAGACTTCCTCTGAATTCCTAACCTCAAATTCTTCATGAGAGTTATTGATCTCATGCTAATCCTGTATACGTGACCTCGGCAAACCGATTCTCTAAATTCACACTAAGTACTTTGCTCTAATCATTTTATCTCTTCTGCCTAAGTACTATTTCCGATGCACTCAGTTCATGACTAAGGACTTTCCTCACTAGGAATTTCCTCAGTGATGAATTTGTAAACAATGCCTATTCACCCCCTCAAGTCGATATAACGCACTTTCACATTTCCTTGCCAATGAGTGCCTGAGCATTTCTGAAACTGGTCTTCTTGTGCGATGAGGACTTTGAATATTTCTTGTTTTTCTTCGAGTCGTCAGAACTTTCATCCTTGTATTTCTTCTTCCTCGGTTCCTTCATCCAGTGAGGACAGTCAACAATGTAGTGACCAGATTTCGTGCATTTGTCCGAGGTTCTTTTTTTGTAGTCCTCAGACGAAGATTATGATTTCCTCATATCTTTTCTTGAAGACTTTCCGAACTGGCCATACTTTGTGAACTTCTGGAATTTTCTCACGAGCAAGCAAGTTCCTACCCAAGTTCTTGAGGATCACCAAGATTGCTGTCAGATTCTTCTTCTTCAGATGAGGAAACAACCTTTGCCTTCAGCACACAACGTCTTGAATAGCTTGCTCCATATAGATCTCTCATTTCTTATTATTGGAACTCATGAGTATTGAGTCTCTAAAGTATATCAGCAGGATCAAGCATCTTGTCGTCTCTTTGTTCTTTGATCATCATAACCAGTGTGTCAAACGATGCATCAAGAGATCATAGTAGTTTCTTCACAACTTCATGGTCAGTGATGTCTTTGGCTCCTAGAGCTTGGAATTCATTTGAGATGTCAGTGAGGCGATCAAAGGTGTCTTGGCAGCTTTCATTATCAAGCCTCTTGGAACAACTGAAAAGATTGCAAAGAACATCAACACGAGAGTCACACTGTGTGGAGACTCCCTCGTTGACTTTAGACAACCTATCGCACAGAAGCTTAGCTAAGCCCAAAACACTAACTCTGCGATACTGACCTTTGCTCAGATGGCCACAGATGATATTCTTTACTTGCGAGTCAAGTTGCTTGAACTTCTTCACATCAGCGGCAGAGATAGTTGCAGTGATGGAGGGAACACCATTTTCCACAATGTACCAGAGATCGTTGTAAATTGCTTGAAGATGCATTTGCATCTTGGTCTTCTAATAGGGTAAGTCCTTTCCTTCGAAGGTAGGACAACCTGCAGTAAGCTTGATCATATATGCGGTCGAGATAACTAAAACTCCAAGCAGTTAAACCAAAATCACACAGTACATGGGAGTACCTAGCTCTGATACCAATTGAAAGTGCGTTTTATCGTCTAGAGGGGGGTGAATAGGCAATTTTAACAAATTCATCATTGTGGAAATTCCTAGTGAGGAAAGTCCTCAGTCATGAATGAGTGCAACGGAAAAAGTAGTTAGGCAGAAGTGATAAAGCGACTACATCAAAGTACTCAGCGGGAATTTGGAGAATCGGTTTGCACATGTCACGTATACATGATAAGCAGGTGATGAATAACTCAGGTGAAGAATTTGAGGTGAGGAATTCAGAGAAAGTCTTCAGTCAAATTCGTCAAAGAATACACGTGAAAGTCTTCAACATGCAATTTGAGGAAATTAAATGAGTAGAAGAAATAGAACTAGTAGCTTGATGAAGACAGTTCTTGATGACCCAGTTCCAACTGTTCTCACAGTTGTACGTCTGGTTTGGAGTGGCTTACAATTGAAACAAAAGGACATAGTGTCCCTATGGTATTCTCCTTCAGCTAAGGTCACATAGTCCTCGCGCAATACTTGTGGTAAGTCTTCAAGGCAGACTTCCAAATCCTCACAAACTCGGTCACCCGGCGATCCACATTTGACTGCTGGATGCTCTAGACCATGACGCCTAACCGTTAGGAGGATGCACAGTCCTCAAAGGTAATAAGCATCGATTCCACACATGAATAACTTTTTCAGTGATGCTCGATCACTTGGGTTTTGGTTTGGGTTTGGGTGTTTGGGGTATTTCCTCACTTGATGATTTTCTCTCAAAGTCCTCGAGGAATTGGGTTGCTCTAAATGACAAGTGTGAGTTCCTCTCGTAACAACCAACCAGCTATTGGTTGTGGGCGGCTATTTATAGCCTGGGAGCATCCCTACATGATATGACATTATTTCCCTTAATGATAAGACCATTGGGGGATAAGATTTGGGACAGGTGGCGCGTTGCGCGGCAACGGTCGGAACTTTGAACTGTGAAAGTCCTGATGTGTCTCATGTTCCTCACTTTGAGGATCTAGTAGGTGTAGGTTTCAATTGAGCATCTTGAGGAAATTCTTTCTATAGTATTACCTTGACCCCCTTTGATGGTACGGTATTCCAATGACTCAAGAATAAAGAAAATGAAAGAAAAAGAGTAAATTTTCAAGCTTTAAAGTCTTCAGAGCATTTTCTTCAGGACACATCGAATTCCTCATCCTCAATGTCTTCATGAGGAATATCTATTTCTTCACAATTTCTTCACGATCAAAGTCTTCAAGGAATGACCAAAGCCTTCACCCGAAGACATATGTTTTTAGGGGTCGATATTCATCGAATAACTCAAACTCCTCAGCGACTTATAGAGCTTGTGTACACTTACAAACTTATCAGTCTCTTAAGCTATAAGTCTTCAATCCACCAAAATCACAAAGGGGCACTAGAAGCACTTACACACGTCCACCGCGCACATTTGGGTGAAGAAAACTGTTTGTGATATTATGCACACAGTTCTCAAAAGGAAACTGTGTGGGATTTTAAAGACTATCACACATGCTCTTCTCTCGCGAACTGTTTGTGATATATTACACAAGATTGAATTAAATTAACATTCTGTGCGTGAGAAGAAGATCCCTCATTTACCATTTTTGAATTGTGGGCGATTCCTTTTGTGCATGTGCTAGAGTAAACTTGCCGTGAAAAGCGCGCTATGGTCCACACATGCCCGAATTCACACCCTTGCCCACGTAAAAAGGATGTTGGACATGTGATAGATTGGAATGGAAGACAAGAGATATTTTATGAGAGTTAATCTTGCTACATGTGAGAGCATGTTGGCTTTATATGTGCTAACTTGGTTCTCGTTGATTTGTCTTTGGAGGGCAATACAAGAGGATGGGCTAAATGGACAAAACAACTATCAATTTCTCGTTGTGGAAAGTTTCTTTTGATATCTTCGTTAACCTGCATAGGAACATGTTTAAGGAATAAGACACCAGATTTACCTGCGTTTGAAGTTTGCCCTCAATCATGACAAAAATGTTCTAAAATATGTAAGATAGTATTATAGCTTTGCCACAAACAATTAGGTCATCCGACAACCATGAAAGAGTGAATAGTAGGGGAAACTGGGCCAAGTAAAATACTTGTGAGGTGATTAGCTTGCAAGGCATTGCTTAGCAGTCCCCGGCAACGACACTAGAGGAATGTTGTTGACGAGTCCATGACTTGATGCCTTCGCGACAAAAGAGCCAGAACTGCTCCCAGTTGCTCAACAATTAGCAATTGTCTTGCAATGGCCCACCAGCGCGTGGGTTCGCGGCAGTTTTCGAGGGTAGAGTATTCGACCCAAATTTGTTGGTACGCCAGTCAGGAGGTGAGAGAATAATCTCGAGTATTAGCAGCTGAATGTGTCAGATTCAACCACACCTGACAGCTTAGTATCTGCAAGCAAAGTATCAGCAGCAAAGTAGGATGATAACAACGGTGTCAGAAACGATTTGTTGACGGCAGACTATTCCTAACTGTCGTATCAATGGCGCCAGAAGTTGCATGTTGACAGAAATTGTCTTTTCCCGTCAACGCCGAGCGAACCAGAATTGTAGCAGGTAGCAGTAGTGTAACGAGTAACAGTAGTGGCAAGGAACAATAGTAGTGACAGCGGTAGCAAGTAGCAACAGTAGCAAGTAGCAACACGGCAAGCGACAGTAGTAACAGCAGTAGCAAGTAGCAATAGTAGTAACAGCAGCAGAGCAAAACAAGTAACAACAGCAGTGGGACGAACTCGTAGGCAATGGGTCGGTGATTCGTTTGGATGATATTCATCATGCAACAGTTATTACACGGAGAGATATGTGGCTAGCTCACGTTCGTCAATGTGATGTAGGCATGCATTCCGTGTGTAGTCATACGTGCTTAGGGAAAAGAACTTGCATGACATCTATTGTCCATCCCTCCCGTGGCAGCGGGGTCCAAAAGGATACTACGGGATATTAAGGTTCTCCTTTTAAAAAAGAACCGGAACAACGCATTAGCACTTGGTGAACACATGAACTCGTCAAACTATGGTCATCACCGAGAGTGGTTCCGTTTATTGTTACTCCGGGGTTGCCGGGTCATAACACATAGTAGGTAACTTCAACTTGCAAGATCGGACCTAAAACACACATATATTGGTGACAACATAATAATTTCATATCTGAAATCATGGCACTCGGGCCCTAGTGACAAGCATTAAGCATGGCAAAGTAGTAGCAACATCAATCTCAGAACATAGTCGATACTAGGGATCAATCCCTGTCAAAACTAACTCGATTACATGATAGATCTCATCTTACTCATCACCGCCCAACGAGCCTACAAATAGATTACTCACGAACGATGAAGAGCTTCATGGAATTGGAGAGGGAATAAGGTTGATGACGACGATGGCGACGATTTTCCCTCTCCGGAGTCCAAAACGGACTCCAGATCTGTCCTCCAGATGAAGAACAGGATGTGGCGGCGCCTCCGTATCGCAAACGCGACGAAATCTTCTCTTCTGATTTTTTCTCGGCGAAAGTGAATTTATAGAGATGAGTTTGGGCGCGGCAGAGCCACGTGTGCCCCACAAGCTTGGTTGCCGCGGCCAGGGGGGTGGCCGCGGCAACAGGGCTTGTGGCCCAATGTCCCATACCCTCCGGTGGATGTTTGCGCAGGTATTTTTCATATTTTCCAGAAAAATTCTCCATAAATTTTCAGGACGTTCCGAGAACTTTCATTTCTTCACAAAAGCAACACCATGGCAACTCTGCTGAAAACAGCGTCAGTCCGGGTTAGTTCCATTCAAATCATGCAAATTACAGTCCAAAACAAGGGCAAAAGAGTTTGGAAAAGTAGATACGATGGAGACGTATCAGGCATCTTGTAACATTAGAGGTAGCTAATTTACTGCAAGAACAAAAAGATATGGCTACAAAGGACATCTTTGCCTAATTACACTTGTACTATTGAATTTCGCAAATTAACGATTACACAGAACGTTGGCAAGGAGATGCACACATGCATAAGATTTATGAAATGAGCATGAAGACCTTCTCGAGCAAGAGCCGAGACAATAAAATGCCACTTGATTCCATCAAAGGTTATGTTAAGGTCAACTTTTGGCATAAAATAAAGACTTTTCCAATAAGAGAGAAGGAATGGGTGTCTAGGGAACGGACCCACGACAATCTATGGGACCATGGAGGTCCCTTCTACGGTTCTGTAGCGGGTTTCAGTGCACATGGAGCATCGATCGGCAAGACGACGTGTGAGGGGATTTATATAGGTTCGGGTCGCTCGGGAGCGTAATACCCGGATTTATATAGGTTTGGATCGCTCGGGACCGTAATACCCTACATCCTATTGGTGGTGATTAATTGGGTGGAATTAGGCACAAGAAGCAGTGGCCCAGCAAGGATGCTCGTGGGCTCAGCTACGTGTGCGATTGAACAAAGTGTCGACCTTTGTAAAGGTAGCCATGGACCTCCTTTTATAGGACCAAGGAGTTACCAGAGTGCCTAAAATGGTCATTTTACTAGGAGTATAGTGCGAACTGCAGCGCTGGGACTGCTCTGCCAGAGTGGTAGTGGGAAATACCTTTGTCAGAGTGGGACAGACGCATTAAATACGCCATGAGGTGGTGCGCGAATGGCGTCTCACTGGGAAGGATTGCCTCTCTCTTTCAGCCGTTCGCACGACTACCTCTCTATCTTGCCGCCACACTATAGGACATGTGTAACCATGAATCCGACAAGCCCACTGCCACAGTCGTGTCTCTCTACCAGCCCTGCCCGTCCGCTTGCCCGCTTGACACCTCGGCTGATGTAGACAATCAGCCCCTGGTGAGGTGCAGCGGTGGCTTGGTGGGATGGGGTCTTGCTGGGCCCCACGAGCGCCCGTGTGAAGAGGATAGCGGGTCCCTTGCTGCCTCACCCTAGACTTGGTCTTTTTTTCCTCGGGGTTTTGTGATGACCCCGACAAGGAGTTGCAAGTCCCGGGACCGCGACTGCCCGTGCCTAAGTTAGGGGGACTAAGGGCCCCCATCCCTTAGTACACAAACAGTAGCCCCGTGGGCCATACACGTGCACGCGCAACATTGTTGGGATAGGACCAAAAACAGTGCACGGGCACACGCGGCCGCGCTCCTCCCTAATGATAGTTTTGCTGACCGTTTCCACGACGCGCAATATCGTGTTGGACGGCCATTTCTGGAGAGGGGCGGTCGCCCGAGCCGAACGCCTCGCAATGAACGGTCATGCCAGTACACGGTAGTCCAACCCCCTGGTTTTCTTGGGGTGTTGAAACAGGGACACAACACGGCGCCTACATGCCTTCCACCATTTAAGAGGCATCGCCTCCCCTCCTGTCTTGATTGCGCCTCGTATGACGCGCGCTCTGTTGTTGCCTGAGGCAGGTGGTTGCTCGGAACGCGTGCGCGCGGATGCGTGCCGCCTTGGACCGTTTAAGGAGCCACACCTTCCCCTTATCCTCACGTTCGTCCCTATAAATAGGGGGAGGATTGGAGGGATGACGCACCTCACTTAAAGTCTCCTACTTCTCCCCATTGCCTAGCTCTTCCATCTTCCTCCTTCATCTTCTCATCAGTGTGCCCCTCCCCCAGAGATGGCGATGGGAAGCGAACAGGACCGTTGCTCTAGGGGTGCTGGGAGGGGTAGCCCCTAGAATCCAACGCGCATTGTGGTGATTGCGGTGGGGGTTGACTCCAGCTTCCGCGGGCGGATGTCTTCGAGGGGCCATCCGGCGGCGGCTCCATCAATCCACAGCGGCCGCGGTGGTGCCCTTCCTCCGCATCCCCATGCGGAGATTCATACGAGGGTAGAGGTATATGAGTTCATTTTGGTAATTGCCGGGGGGCGCCGGAGCTGGCTACGACTCCTAAATCGTTTCGCGAGGACCATGAAGGCCAGTCGACCCCGCGGCATGTGGCTTCGAGCGGATGGTTGCTGTAACGGACCCTGTGGACGGCGGTCGGCCTCACCCTTGGAAGCGCCATGTTCTTGGCACGGGGGTGGAAGTCGTTTTCCCGCTCTCGGGGGATCGGCCCCGGGCATCTTCTCCACTTCCGCTTCAACGGCTCCACCACCCTTTTTGTGAAGTTCTTCGGGGGAGCGGTGTCTGCCTGGAATGTTGCGTCGGAAGCTCGAGCGGCAGCAATGTTGATATCTTCGGTGATAGCAACCACGAAAGTAGCGTCTTCGGCCTCAAGCAGGAGGGAGACGACTCCGAGTAGCGCGGCCGACGCCATGGAGGGATCCATAAAACATGGCCCCCGTTCTATTGGGCAGTTTCTGCATTAACCGCCACATCATAGTGGCAGATCTCCTCCCGGGCGCCGGTGATGGCGCTATAGGAAGTCGTACACTGACTTGACCCCATCACCGCCGCCGCCACTGACCTTGGGAAGGCTTCTTTTTAAATTTTTAACTAGTACCCAATGTAATCCTGAAAAAATATTAAAGAAAAATGTTGGGTTTTACAACTATGTTGATGGCATGTCATACCTTCTTTTTTTTGAATGCGAAGGTCGCGTCTGAGTGCCCTTCTGATTTTATGACATGTTAGGGAATGCTTGCCGGGGAGTGTCGTCTTGTAGCGGGGCGCTTCTAAGGACGGATGTCGAACACACCCTTGGCGGCACTACACCAGTCAAGGCTAACCTGCCATCCTTGCCGCGATCACCTGGGGGGAAGGCCCCTCCCGGTGCACAACGAGTCTAGCAGGGGCCCAACTACGCGCTAGTCTTCTCATACGGGAATGATTTAGTCAGCAGGGAGAGGTTTTGCTTATCTTTTCATCCTCCACCAGTCTGCTTCTCGTCGGGCTATAGCCTTTCCTTGCCTTGGGATGACTTGAAGTTTGGCAACATTTCTACATCGGCTATAGTCTACCACAACGATCCACGTGATAAGCATAACATAAATATGCTATTAAGAAGAAAAGAGATGCAAGATTTTTAGTCTTTATTTAACTGCGCACAGGGTCATCACGTGACTTTGTACAACGGATTACACGCATTGCTGCAAAACTTGTACAAAAGTGGTTGCCGGGGGGCCAACAACCACGTATTATGGGTAGAACTTGCAACGATGCTCGATATTTCACGAGTTCTGCACTGGAGTTCCATCCTCGGTCTCTAGGCGTATCGTGCCAGGCCTGGTGAGTCGTACCACTCGGTAAGGGCCTTCCCGCTTCGGAGTCAACTTGTTTTTCCCTTTGCGGACTAAATCCGTCGAAGGACAAGGTCGCCTTCCTCAACAATCCTGGCACACACTTTGCGGCTATGGTAGCAGCGCAGGGCCTGATGGTTCCTAGCAGCATGGAGCGTGTCATTGAGAGGATCTTCCTCGAGGAGCGTGGCATCGTCATACCGTAATTTCTCTTGCTCGTCCTCGTCAAAGTCATGCACTCTCGGCGAACCGTACGTGAGTTCCATGGGGAGAATTTCCTCCACCCCTTAGACCAGGGCGAAGGGGGCCTCACCGATGGCTCGATTTGGTGTCATTCTGACTAACCAAAGAACCGTTGGGAGTTTGCCAATCCAGCGCTTTCTGTGCTTGCACATCTTGTCGAAAGATCTTGTCTTTAGTCCCCGAACCACTTCAGCATTTTGCTCTCCACTTGATCCTTGCTCTTGGGTTGAGTGATGGAGGCGAAGCAGACCTTGGTACCAATGTTTTGGCAATATTGCATGAAATTGCTGCTGGTGAATTGTGTGTCGTTATCAGTGATGATACGGTTTGGACCCCAAAGTGGCAGACAATCCCTCTGAAGAACTTGAGTGCTGCCAGCACCGTCACCTTTCTCACTGGCTCCACCTCGATCCACTTCGTGAACTTGTTGATGGCGACGAACTAGAACTCAAAGCCTCCGGTAGCACGGGGGAGGGGCCCGATTATGTTGAGCCCCCATACCGAGAAAGGCTAGGAGAGCGGTATAGTTTGAAGGGCTTGTGTCGGTTGGTGTATCTGCTTGGTGTGGTACTGGCATGCTTCACACGTTGTCACCACTTTCAGGGCATCTTGAAGGGTTGTGGGCCAGTAGAAGCCTTGTCGGAACGCCTTCCCGACAAGGGATTGCGATCCTATATGGGAACCACAAATCCCTTCATGTATCTCTACGAACAACCATTGTCCTTCCTCCCGAGTGATGCACCTGAATTTCACCCTGTTAGGCCTCCGCCTGTATAGGTGATTGTCCATGAACTGGTACATGCATGACCGTCAGGCTACTCTTTTGTCTTCCTCTTGCTCTTCGGGGAGGACTCCCGTCTGCAGGTATCGGACAATCTGTTGTGCCCATGCTGGAGCCTTGGGCTCGAGGACAAGGACTTAAGGCATCTCCTCCGTGACGGGAGCACTAGCTTCAACGACAAGGGTTTTTTGTCGTGTCGAAGCTTGGCGCTCATGGTCGAGCATTTTGTCCTCCCCGACTACTTTGTTGGCAGTCGCGGGCGGCTCTGGTAGTCGTCGGTGTTGATCTTCCTCTTCTTAACTTGCCTCCCCGATGGTGTAACTGACGGCTGAGTGAGTCGGAGCATAAAGGTGCTTGGTACACACGCGACTTCTGAGCTGCTCGTTTTGACAAGTCATCAGCAATGTTCTTCTCGGTCCTTGGAATGTGTTCCATCTGTGGACAGTCGAAGCGTTCGTCCAAGTTCCTCACCTCATTAACATATGCTTCCATCAGGGGGCTTTGATACTCCTTGTTGCCTTGACGCCCTACTAGTTGTGAGTCCCCTCGGACTATCAACTTTATGATCACTAACTCTGCCGCTACCCATAGCCCAGCAAGAAACCCTTCATATTCCGTCGTGTTGTTGGTTGATACTTCCCGGGGGAAGTGCATCTAGATCACATACTTGAGGTGCTCCTCGGTGGGTGCTATGAGTAGCACTACGACACGAGCGCCTTGCAGCAAAAAGCTCCATCAAAGTATATGACCAGAGCTCCATGCAGTATTGTGGCCGTGCTCACCGACGCTCACTTTGCGGCCGACGCGGGAGCTTGGAAGTTGAAGGGGCGGCCGTTGTGCCATCCTTGGTGTTCTTGGGCACCATTGGTGTTGAGAGAGGTACGCGGAGATGTCGATGAAGGTATGCGCACAGAAAGATCCCCCTACCTCGGGCCCGACATCAACGAGTGTCGCCAAGTAGAACAACTTGTTGAGAAGTAGAAGCGAGAGTACAAAAGGTGCGACAAGGAAAAGGGCCGAGATGGTGCCGGAGGGTCCGAGAAGAAGAACCGTGATGACCGAGGTGGCCACCGCAGCAAGGCCAAGCAACAGAAGGAGAAGCGTGCGAGTGGTCAAGACAACCAATTAGGAAGTGATGATGATGAGGATGGGGGAGAAGTCTGACAGACACGAGTTCTAGAAGGCTATAGATGTTATGTGTGTAGACGGAGGCGCATCTTTGCACTCCTCCGAGAGGCAGCTTAAGCAATGGATCCACGAAGGCAACGCGGCAGAGCGAGCTCCAGAAGCAAGGAGGCCTCTCAAGTGGTCCATGGTACGTCTCCATAGTATCTAGAATTTTTGATTGTTCCATGCCAATATTATACGACTTTCACATATTTTTGGCAACATTTTGTATGATTTATTGGACTAATATATTGATCCAATGCCAAGTGCCAGTTCCTGATTGTTGCATGTTTTTGTTCTGCATAATATCCATATCAAACAAAGTCCAATCGCGATAAAAATTTATGGAGAATTATTTTGGAATATATGTGATTTTTGGAAGGTGGAACCAAAGTAAACGGTGGCCCACAACCTCCACTACGAGAATTATTTTGGAATATATATGATTTTTGGGAGGTGGAACCAAAGTAAACGGTGGCCCACAACCTCCACTACCCACCACGGCGGGACCCATACCCTTGGCGCACTGTGCCCTTTAGTGGCCACACCATGAGTCGGTTCGGGCTCTTCTTCGGCTCCAGGAAAGATAATTTGTTGAAAAAACGTGCAAAAACCGACCGGAGTAACGGATCTACAGGAATTTAAGAAACGGTGAAGGGCCAGAAAATAGGAATGCGAAACAGAAGAGAACAGAGAGGGAGATCCAATCTCGGAGGGGCTCCTGCCCCTCCGCCTCCATCGAGGCCATGCACCAGAGGGGGAACTGTCCCCCCCTCTCCCGGTGGTGCTGAAGTGCCACCGGGGAAAGGAGCGTGAGGGCGATCTACATCAACAATCTTGCCGACCTCAACACCAACTCTCTCCCCTCTATGCAGCGGTGTAACACCTCTTTTCCCACTATAACTCTCTACTTAGACATGGTGCTCAACACTACACACTATTTCCAATGATATGTGGCTATCCTATGATGTTTGAGTAGATCCATTTTGTCCTATGGGTTAATTGTGATATGATGTTATTGATATGAGTTGTGTGTTGATATGGTGCTTCCCGAAGGTGCCTTCCGTCAGGCACGCACATGAAGGATACACGCTGGAGGGTTTGCAATATGTTCATGATTCGCTTATAGTTGGTGGCGAGAGTGACAAAACTTACACTCGAGTAAGGGAGCTAAACGCGTATGGGAGTAAAGAGGACTTGTTTTTATATGTTATGGTTTGGTTTACCTTGATGATTTCTAGTAGTTGCGGATGCTTGCTAGAGGTCCAATCATAAGTGCATATGATCCAAGTATGGAAAGTGTCTTAGCGTATATCTATCCATCATTGTACATTATAAGTATCTATCATGCTATATTCAATTGCCTATGGGCAATCTTTTTCTTGCGTTACACAAAAAGCTTTGTAATAAACAACCCCTAACTTTTATTTCCATGCTCTTTATTTTCCTACGGAAACATCACTTAACTTTTATTTACTTGTTACCTAACTTTTATTTACTTGTTCTTTATTTTCTTGCAAACCTATCTATTACACCTACTAAGTACTTCTAGTTTTATTCTTGTTTTAGGTAAAGCAAATGTTAAGAGTACGAAGAGTTGTATTGGTGGTTGATAGAACTTGAGGGAATATTTGTTCTACCTTTAGCTCCTCATTGGGTTCGACACTGTTATTTATAAAAAAAAACATATATTTCTGGGTTATCAAGACCTTTTTCTGGGGCCGTTGTCGGGGAACAATAGCGTGGGGGTGAATATTCTCGTGTGTTCTTATTTTCTTTATCACTAAGTAACTTTTACTTTCTTTTATTAGTTGTTTTATATCTTTAGTTATGGCTATGGAACATGAAACACCAAGAAAATTAGTTGTACTTGCTACTCATGGAGATGGGGAACCTCGTGAAACCCACGATGATGGTTATGTGGTAAACATTGAATACTACTTTGATAATCGCGAGAACTCCCCATTGAAATTGATAAAGGGATACACGTTGGATCAACGTGAGTATTATAGGGACTATCGCTTGACTGAAAAAGGAAAACACCTATGGGATCAAATGAAAATGTTGCGTTGGTATGCTTGGAATTTATTCGTGGGGTGTGATTATACTTGTTGCTCTAAGATGGAGACTTTCACACCTTCGCTTTCAATGTGAATTTAATGATAATGAAACCTTGGCTTCTTATGCTAATGGTTTATATGATTACTATGATGTGGAACAAATTGAAGAATTTGTTGCTTTTAAGGGTTCTTATGAAATTGCTTCTTTGATTGAAAAGTATGATGCTATTCTTTACAAATATGAAAAAATTTCCATACTTAAATATTTCTATCAGAATTATGAATACAATGCCCATATTAATGAATTTATCGAGAGAATGTCTCCTGCCTTGGAAGAAACTAATATTTTGCAGAAATCTATGGAAGAAGAAATTGCTGAAATTGTGAGCTTATTAGATGAAGATGAGGAGGGGATAGAAGAACAAAAAGAGGAATAGCATATTAGCTACCTGTGCCCACCATCTAATGAGAGTTACTCTTAAACTCATACATTGTTTAATTTCCCCTCGTGCTTACCGAAGAATGAATGCTATGTTAATTGCTATGTCGGTGAAGAATCGACACCTATGGGGGCCTCAACGGTCCCCTTTTTGCTCGTTTGGCGGGGAGAGGGGTCGCGGCAAGAGCAGAAAGCAATAGTGAGGGCCCGACAAGATCGTTTTACCTAGGTTCGGGCCGCATGGTGCATAAAACCCTACTCCTGCATGCGTTTAGTTATTCGTTTTGGTTTACTGTAGATCTGTCCCTTTTTACAGCCTTTCGATTTTCCAAAAAGCAAAAAGCGCCTACTACTGAACCTCGGGACTCCTTTTATAGGCAAAGGGGTCACCACAGTGGCTGAGTGGGTGAACGGTGGGTTCACGAGTGAAACAGCATCGACCGACAGTTACAGTGCTACTACCTTGTCAGAGGTGCAATAAATGCTTCGACAGACTTCCCTGACCTCCTCAGGGGGGGTTGGACACGTACCCACACGTGGCAACTCCGGGGTGTTGCATTAGCGTCCGGGCGGACGCGTGGAGCATGCATCATCGGTGGCGCACTCGTGAGTCGAGGCGTTCGCAGGTCGCGAGGGCACCCTAGGCCCGAGCCTCTCCTCGGGACTTTCCCTTTCTTCCCGGTAGGGTTACCTTGCTCGGGTTCATCCTGTTCCTCTCTGCAGGGAGGCGATGGCCTGCCAAGGCCTTGTGAGGCTTCCCGGCATGGGTGGCTTGCCGGGGCTTAGTCTTTCTTCCTGTGCGAAAGGGTCTCGTCGTGGCATTGTCTATCTCCCTTGCAGGGAACTCCTGTCGGATTCTCTTCATCCTTCCCAACAAGCGAGTGCTTGCCCGGGCTTGCAATCTGCATTTAGAGGTTTCCGAGTCTCACTTCCGCCCTAAGCCCCAGCGACGTGCCTTGCAGCCGCAGAGGGGATGCCGGTGTCCACGCACAAGTCTGGGGCACTGCAGAACCCAGTATTTAGTGCACCGACAGGCGTCCCCGGGCCTAGGCCACACACGCATTGAGGCGTTGTTGGGCCAGGCCCAAAGCGGTCCACGGACTCGCGTGCGTCGGGCTTATCAGAATCGAGTGGTTACCGGCTTTCTTTCCGCACGTCACGCATTGAACGCGCGAAGTGGGAGGGTGTGCGGCGTGCGCGCGCGCCTCTTTGCACCCTAAGAATGCCTCCGCCACATGTAGGACATGCGCAGCGGTGGTCGGGCAAGTGGTGATTGTGGCCTTAAATGCCGCGGGCCTGGATGGGCCCGCCCCTGCATGCATTGGTGCAGCAGGGCGGTTCCCTGTTCCGCTCGTGACTTGAGGGCGATTGGGCGAGAGGGGCGGTGGATTCTGTAGCAAGGAGGGCGGGACTCCAAGTTTGCCTTATAAATTAGGGTGTTTGCGCGGAGGTTTTGCCCATCCATCTCACTCTCGAAGCCTTCAGCGCCTATCGCCTTGCCTTCTCTTGTTTCTTTCAGCTTTGCCGGTGGTGCCCGCCCCTAAAGATGGTTAGGGGACAGGTCCGACCTCCGTCGGTCGAGAGGGTGGCAAGGGGATCCCGTTTGGATCATGTCACAACTTCAAGGGCCGCAGCCAGTGGCATCCCCGTCGACCGTGGCCGGAGAGGCTAGAGGGGCCGAGGACGCCGGGGTCGTGGCCGAGGGAGGCGGAGTGCTACTCCAGTGTCTCTGCCTTCTCCTGGGCTTGGTGGTCACTCGAACGGGACGACACTGGAGTTCATCGTGGAGCTGCACGGTGTTCTGCTGGGCCATCTGCATCTCCCCCGCCCGACGGGGGTATCTTACTGGAGCTGGCGTCGGTGCCTCGTGTTCGAGAGGGAGGCACCTCCGCAAGCTCTGACTTCTCCATGCCCTCTCCTTGGGCCACCTCACGGGAGCGGGTGTTGTCCCCCCCGGCTCCAGGAGGAGGCGCGCTTGTGGGCTCCGGATCCTTCGCCCCTTCCCGTGGCTTAACGACACCAAACCCGCTCTCGTCGGTACAGTGCTGGTTGATACGTCTCCATCGTATCTACTTTTCCAAACTCTTTTGCCCTTGTTTTGGACTCTAATTTGCATGATTTGAATGGAACTAACCTAGACTGACGCTGTTTTCAGAAGAATTGCCATGGTGTTGTTTTTGTGCAGAAATGAAAGTTCTCGGAACGTCCTGAAAAGTTTACGGAGAATATTTTTGGAAAATATGAAAAATACCTGCGCAAAGATCCACCGGAGGGGATGGGGCAGTGGGCCACAAGCCCTGTAGCAGCAACCCCCCTGGTGGCGGCTACCAAGCTTGTGGGGCCCACGTGGCTCTGCCGCCCCCAAACTCAGCTCTATAAATTCACTTTCGTCCCAGAAAAAATCAGGAGAGAAGATTTCATCGCGTTTGCGATACGAAGGCGCCGCCACATCCTGTTCTTCATCTGGAGGGAAGATCTGGAGTCCGTTTTGGGCTCCGGAGAGGGGAAATCGTCGCCGTCATCATCATCAACCTTCTTCCGTCTCCAGTTCCATGAAGCTCTTCATCGTTCGTGAGTAATCTATTCGTAGGCTCGCTGGGCGGTGATGAGTAGGATGAGATCTATCATGTAATCGAGTTAGTTTTGACGGGGATTGATCCCTAGTATCCACTATGTTCTGAGATTGATGTTGCTACTACTTTGCCATGCTTAATGCTTTTCACTAGGGCCCGAGTGCCATGATTTCAGATCTGAAATTATTATGTTGTCACCAATATATGTGTGTTTTAGATCCGATCTTGCAAGTTGTAGTTACCTACTATGTGTTATGACCCGGCAACCCCGGAGTGACAATAACCGGAATCACTCCCGGTGATCACCATAGTTTGAGGAGTTCATGTGTTCACCTAGTGCTAATGTGTTGTTCCAGTTCTTTATTAAAAGGAGAACCTTAATATCCCGTAGTATCCTTTTGGACCCCGCTGCCACGGGAGGGATGGACAATAGATCTCATGCAAGTTCTTTTCCCTAAGCACGTATGATGACACGCGGAATGCATGCCTACATCACATTGACGAACGTGATCTAGCCAAATATCTCTCCGTGTTATAACTGTTGCATGATGAATATCATCCAAACAAATCACCGACCCATTGCCTACGACTTTGTCCCGCTATTGCTGTTACTTGTTTTGCTCTGCTGCTGTTACTTGTTTTGCTCTGCTGCTGCTACTTGTTTTGCTCTGCTGCTGTTACTACTATTGCTGCTGCTGTTACTTGCTTCGCCCTGCTGCTACTTGCTACTGTTGTTACTTGCTACTATTGCTACTTGCTACTGCTGTCACTAATGTTGTTCCTTGCCACTGCTGTTACTCGTTACACTACTGCTACCTGCTACAATACTTTTTCTCTCGACGTTGACGGGAAAGAATATTTCCCGTCCACGGGCAACTTTTGGCACCATTGATACAACAATTAGGAATAGTCTGCCGTCAACATATCGTTTCTGGAACCGTTGCTTTCATACTACTTTGCTACTGATACTTTGCTTGCAGATACTAAGCTTTCAGGTGCGGTTGAATCCGACACATTCAGCTGCTAATACTTGAGAGTATCCTTTCACTTCCTGTCGGGCGAACCAACAAATTTGGGTTGAATACTCTACCCTCGAGAACTGCCATCAACCCACGCGCTGGTTGGCCATTGCAAGACAATTGCTAATTGTTGAGCAACTGGGAGCAGTTCTGGCTCCGTTTCCGTGGAGGCATCAAGTCAGGAACACATCAACATCATTTTTCTAGTGTCGTTGCCGGGGACTGCTGGTAGCATTTTTCTGGTGCTGCTGCCGGGGAAGGGATTGCTTTATTCTCTGAGCCACTTGGGATTTATATCTGCTGATCACTATGAAGAATATGAAAGATCCAAAAACACAAGTCTTGCCCTCAACTACGAGGGGAGGTAAGGAACTGCCATCTAGCTCTGCACTTGATTCACCTTCAGTTATGAGTAAGTTTGTGACATCACCTCCTGCTAGAAATCTTGATACGTCGCCTGTGTTTGATGATGCTTATGATGCTGCTATGCCTGATACTGCTAGAGATGCTATGCGTGATACTGCTAGAGATGCTATGCCTGATGATGCTATGCTTGATACTGCTTTGCCTCATGATGCTAGAGAAGCTATGCCTGATACTGCTAGAGATGCTATGCCTGATGATGCTATGCTTGATACTGCTAGAGATACTACTTTGCCTGATATGCCACTAGGGGTATTCCTTGATGCTCATATTGCTAGAGTTACTACCAATGCTCGTGATGCTTCTGAAACTGCCGATACTATTGAGATAGAACCTTCTTTTGCTCCTGCTAGATCTAGCTCTCCTAGATATGAATTGCGTGATATACATGAGGGTTATATTATGGAGGGAGAGATAGTTGAGGATTTTGTTGCGTGTAAGGATGCATATGACGCTGAGAAATTACTTCTCAAGTGGAAGGAAATATCTCTGAAAGCTAGGATAAATACGACTCGAAGTTTGCCACTTCACCTATCTTTATCACCGATAAGGATTATGAATTCTCTGTCGACCCTGAGATAATCTCTCTACTCGAATCTGATCCTTTCCACGGTTATGAGTCTGAGACGGTCGTAGCCCATCTTACCAAACTACACGATATAGCCACCCTTTTCACTAGTGAGGAGAAGATCCGCTACTACTATATCCTTGAACTGTTTCCTTTCTCTCTAAAGGATGACGCTAAAGCATGGTTCACTTCTCTTGCTCCTGGATGTGTGAGTAGTCCCCAGGATATGGTCTATTACTTCTGTGAGAAATATTTCCCTGCCCATAAGAAGCAAGCTGCCTTGCAGGAAATATACAACTTTGCTCAACTCAAAGAAGAGAGTCTCCCACAAGCTTTGGGGAGGCTCATCCAGCTACAGAATGCTTTGCCTGATCACCCTCTTAAGAAGAACGAGATACTTGACATCTTCTATAACGGACTTACCGATGCTTCTAGAGACCACCTAGATAGTTGTGCCGGTTGTTTTTTTAGGGAACAAACTATAGAACAAGCTGTGATTCTACTGAATAACATCTTGATCAACGATAATGCTTGGACTATTCCCAAACCACCTCCTAAGCCAAGTCCTAAGAAAAGAGGTATTCTATTCCTTAGTCCCGAAGATATGCAAGAATCCAAGAAATCAATGAAAGAGAAAGGCATTAGATCTGAAGATGTCAAAAATCTACCACCTATCGAAGAGATCCATGGTCTCGATAACCCGATACAAGTAGTAAAAGTGAATTCTCTCCGTAGGTTTGATGAGAGTGATATTCCTTTTGACAAACCTGCTAGCATATGCTTTGATGAATTTGACAACTTTGTTGCCAAACAACAGAGTTTCAATGATTATGTTAGCAGACATTCGGAACAAAGTACTCGTATGCTTAGTCATTTAAGTGCTTGTGTACACAGAAATGTCAATGATCTGAAGCTTCTGAGTAAACATGCCTCTATGATTACTACTCAGGTAGAACATCTACTTAAATCTCAGAATGACTTGCTCAATGAATTAAATGACAACTCTGTCAGAGTCATTACTAGAGGAGGCAAAATGAGTCAGGAACCTTTTTACCCTGAAGGCCATCCTAAGAGAATTGATCAAGATTCTCAAGGAATTAGTGCTGATACACCCAGTCATCCTAAGAAGAAGAAGGATGATAGAAACCTACATGTCAGTTCACCAAATACTGCAACACCTGAAGAACCAAATGATATTTTTGCGTCTGATGCAGAAACACAATCTGGTGATGAACATGAACCTGGTCACAATATGGACAGCGATGTTCATAATGAGGCTTAACCTAGCAATGATAAGGATGTGGAGATTGAACCTACGGTTAATCCTGATAACCAACAACCTAAGAGATACGATAAGAATGACTTCGCTGCTAGGAAGCATGGTAAAGAAAGGGAGCCATGGGTTCAGAGACCCATGCCCTTTCCTCCTAAGCCATCCAAGAAAAAGGATGATGAGGATTTTTAGCGCTTCGTTGAGATGATAAGACCCGTCTTTCTGCAGATGCGGTTAATTGATATGCTCAAAATGTCTCCGTATGCCAAGTACATGAAAGATATCGTGACTAATAAACGGAAGATACCAGATCTTGAGATCTCCACCATGCTTGCTAATTACACTTTCAAAGGTGGAACTCCTAAAAAACTTGGTGATCCCGGAGTGCCGACTATACCTTGCTCCATTAAAGGAAACTACGTAAGAACTGCCTTATGTGACCTTGGAGCCGGTGTTAGTGTTATGCCGCTCTCTCTTTATCGTAGACTTGATCTGGATAAGTTGACACCCACTGAAATTTCTCTGCAAATGGCCGACAAAACAACTGCTTTCCCCATTGGCATTTGCGAGGATATGCCTGTTGTGGTTGCTAACACCACTATCTTAACAGACGTTGTTATCTTGGATATTCCCGAGGAAGATGCCATGGCTGTCATCCTCGGAAGACCCTTCTTAAACACTATAGGGTCTGTTATAGATTGCCACAAAGGCAATGTTAGTTTCAACGTCAACGGTAATGAGCATACAGTGCACTTTCCGAAGAAACGATATCAAGTACATTGCATGAATGCTATCGAAAAGCTTCATCGATTCTTATTGGGAGCTTTGAATGCCCTATTCCTCTTGTAAAGATGAAGTATGATTTGCTTGTTGGGGAGATACATATCCCCATTGAGGTGACTTAGTGGCTATTCGACAATTCTCCGTTTCCTCTTGCGATTCAAAAAGGCTTTGTGATGAGGATTTGATCAACCCCATTGACGGATTTCTTTCGATGACCATAAAATGGATGAATCAAAGAGTCACATAACTCTGTTTTAAGCTTTCACTTTCTGTTGCTTAGAAGAAGAATGATACATTTAGTTTAGCTTTTCCTGTTTTCTGTTTTAGCGTCCCGGAGAAAAATTCCCCGAAAATAAAAGTTCTCCGATGGTCCTAAAAATCTAGTATGATTTTTTCTGGAATTTTTGAAAAATACTGGGACTGAAAGCTGGCCTGGGGGCCACACCAGTGGGCCACAAGCCCTGTAGCCGCCGCCCCCCTCGTGGCGGCTACCAAGCTTGTGGGGCCCACAAGGACCCCCTCCACTCATTCCATCTCCCATCCTCTTCTCCTACCTCCAGAAAAAATCGTTTCGCACCTCAAACCCGTGTTCTTGCTCATTTGGCTGAGATTTTCGATCTCCTTGCTCAAAGCACCATTATCCGAACCGTTTTGGGGAAATTACACCTTGGTAAGTGACTCCTCCATTGGTCCAATTAGTTTTTGCTCTAGTGCTTTATCCTTCGCGTATTCTTGCTACCTTGGTGACCCTGTTCTTGAGCTTGAAATGTTTATTTTAGCTGGTCCCAAGTAGTTTTAGCGCGTGATACGGTCTCTAGGCACTAGTAGGAGTAGTTGCTACGAGTTGGGTTAATCCTTACTCACTTTTCTTTCGAAGTCTCTAAAAATTTCAGAATTTTTCAGAGCTAGAAAAGGGAAAATATGAGGAGGTTCTTGAGAGGCTCTTGAAGCTGCAACCCCAAGAAGGATGAGAAGAACCACCCCAAGTACGTGGTTCCTCGAGTCATAGAGGTTCGAGCGTGCGAGTGGCCAAGTGATGAATTTTTGCGCGCCGCTGGGCTTTATGAAGACTTTTATTACTTGGTGGAGAACGCAGGTCTTACCGCGTTCGTTGAAGGTAAGTGCTCACAATACCTCCTCCTCACCAATATTTTCGTTCAAAGCTTCAAATTTTATCCTAGGAAGAATCCTCCCATGGTTAAGTTCATGTTATACGACATCCCCCAGTGCATTACACTATAGGATTTTTGGAATGTATGCAAATTACCTTATGTTGGGGATATTCATGACTCTCGTCCACGGGAATTGGAGGATTTCATAGGTAATATTGCTGTTGGAGAGGAGAGAGGAGTGTCTGGTGCTAGAATTTCTAGCATACATTTTCCTATGCTTCGGTACTTCTCATTATTTGTGGGAAAATGTTTGATTGGTCGTGGGGAGGCTGGATCACTTAGCTCTCCAGACCTTGCGGTTTTGCGCGGAGGACTTTATAACGATAAGAGTTATAGCCTAGGTGCTATAGTAGCTCAGCGGTTGAACACAAACCGTTCCAAGGGTGTCGTCTATGGAGGTATCTATGGTACCCGTCTTGCCAGACACTTTGAGATACCCTTTAGACTGGGGGAGGAAGGAGAGATGCTTCTTCCTGAGAAATATCTGTATTATGACGGCATGGTTCGCCATGATTTTCTGGATAGAGATCCTAGTAGACGAATGATATATAACCTAGTATTTAGTCAGGGTACTCGAGAGACTATTACTTTGCCTGCTCGTTCTTTGTTTGATCTTCATGCAGGCAGGTACACTATTATGCCCTCGGACATCTACGCATATTAGGGCTTGGCCCAACCACAGGTGCCCGTGCCCGAGCCACCAGTCGAGTACCAGACGCTAGTTTATCAGCGGGAGCCAGAGGAGCTCACACAGTAGTGGCATCCACAATCCGCTCCGGAGTATCCCGGAGCTGGTTATTTCCCGCCTTGGGAGTAGACCAAGCTAGGCCAAAAGCCTAAGCTTGGGGGAGTACGTGTTTGCACCAACTTTACATTCATGCTTATGCTTTCACTTTGTTAGTCGGTGTTTACACTTTGCCACGGTATTATCCATGCAAGTTTATTGTCGTTTTCTTGTTTTCTTGTTTTGTGTCCTTTTGAGAAAACCCAAAACGATATTCCTTTCTTATTTTGCTTGTTGGGAGCTTGCCTGTGTAAATAGTTTTCTTATTCTTTGGGTCAAGGTAGAAGATATTGGTTACCATGTTTAGTGGCTCTTGCATCCATACCTGTTTAGCTTTCAAAGAGCCATATTACTTTGTCTTCTCCTTTGTGTTTGCCTGCAGATTCAGCTTAGTCCAATGCACGAGCACTCTTATTATTGTTCACATCTTTCGATCGTGCAAGTGAAAGGCAATAATGATGATATATGATGAAGGGACTGAGACTGGAAAAGCTGGTATGAACTCTATCTATTTTGTTTTTGTAAATATGACTAGCTTGTCGTCCCAAATTCAGCTTTGTTGTGGGAGAACCATGTTTGCAATGACAACTTAAAGATCATAGTTTCTGATGCCATTCTTACTTAGCTAGGAGCTTATAATGGTTTTTCTTGGATGCCAACATAGACTTTGAGATGACTATGATGTAGTATGATAGGATGGTATTCTCCTTTGAACGATTCAAGAGGCTTGACTTGGTGCATGTTCGTGCGTGTAGTTGAAACAAAATCAACATAGCCTCTATGATGTTCGTATTCGTGGTGATTTATATCATGTTCATGCTTGCACTCAATGTTAGTCAAACTCATTGCATCTTGATGACTGTTGTCGCTCTCTAGTTGGTCGCGTCCCAGTCTTTTGCTAGCCTTCACTTGTACTAAGCAGAATACTGCTTGTGCATCCACTTCCATAAACCCAAAAGTTTTTCCATGAGAGTGCACCATACCTACCTATTTGCGGTACTTACCTGCCATTCCAAGTAAATTTGCATGTGCCATTCTCTAAACCTTCAAGAAATAATCTGTTTTGCATGCCCGAACTGCTCATGTGGTGACAGGGGGCTATTGATATCTTCCATGTTAGGCGTGTTATCCCCGACATGTTTTTATTCACTGTCATTCACGAGAAAGGGGCCGGTAATTGGAATGCCCAGTTCCCCGCTTAAATCGAAAACATATCTGTAAAACAAGACTCCCCCCGGATTGATGTTAGTATGGACGGTACCCGAGGATTCGGCTCACCGTGGAGTGTGATTGATTGGTGGTGGGGGAGTTAAAACTTTACTTTTCTGTTTGGGAACCGCCTATAGCATGTGTAGCATGGAAGATATTGAGAACTCTTGGTCATTGCGTTGACAATGAAAGAATGCGACCCAAAATTATTTTCTCTATTTTCGAAGCTTGAGCTCTGTCACCTATGCAAATCAATGCTTCCCTCTACGAAGGGCATGTCTATTTTTTTTCCTGTTGAGTCATCCTCCTCTTGTATAAGCACCAACTAGAGAGCACCTCTGTCATTTTTATGCTTTGCTTTTGATTGATATTGAGTATGACTATGACTGGATCTTCGTTGCTATGAATTACAATGTCTAGTCAGCCCTTGATCTTTGAAAGTGCTCTGCATTTATATTTTGTAGTCTCAGAAGGAGCTAGCGAGATAGCACCTATTCATATTGCTTCCTGCTTGTTTTGATTGAATTGTTGGTATTTGAAATCATTATTATTTGCTCACTAGCCGATTATGCCATTGATATTAGTTTACCGTGAGACCTTTGTGTGACTTGCTTATGTGGTTAACTTGTGATCTTGCTGAAATTCTGGTTATGAGTTAGACATAGTTGCAACAACAATATCAAACATAGTTTGTCAAAGTTTTTCTTTCTCTTTCAGTTTGTCAACTGAGTTGCTTGAGGACAAGCAAGGTTTTAAGCTTGGGGGAGTTGATACGTCTCCATCGTATCTACTTTTCCAAACTCTTTTGCCCTTGTTTTGGACTCTAATTTGCATGATTTGAATGGAAGTAACCTGGATTGACGCTGTTTTCAGCAGAATTGCCATGGTGTTGTTTTTGTGCTAAAAATTCTCGGAACGTCCTAAAAATTTACGGAGAATATTTCTGGAAAATATGAAAAATACCTGCACAAAGATCCACCGGAGGGAATGGGACAGTGGGCCACAAGCCCTGTAGCCGCCCCCTGGTGGTGGCTACCAAGCTTGTGTGGGCCACGTGGCTCTGCCGCCCCCAAACTCAGCTCTATAAATTCACTTTCGTCCCAGAAAAAATCAGGACAGAAGATTTCTTCGCGTTTCCGATACGGAGGCGCCGCCACATCCTGTTCTTCATCCAGAGGGCAGATCTGGAGTCCGTTTTGGGCTCCGGAGAGGGGAAATCATCGCCATCGTCATCATCAACCTTCTTCCCTCTCCAATTCCATGAAGCTCTTCATCGTTCGTGAGTAATCTATTCGTAGGCTCGCTGGGCGGTGATGAGTAGGATGAGATCTATCATGTAATCGAGTTAGTTTTGACTGGGATTGATCCCTAGTATCCACTATGTTCTAAGATTGATGTTGCTACTACTTTGCCATGCTTAATGGTTGTCACTAGGGCCCGAGTGCCATGATTTCAGATCTAAAATTATTATGTTGTCACCAATATATGTGTGTTTTAGATCCGATCTTGCAAGTTGTAGTTACCTACTATGTGTTATGACCCGGCAACCCCGGAGTGACAATAACCGGAACCACTCCCGGTGATGACCATAGTTTGAGGAGTTCATGTATTCACCAAGTGCTAATGCGTTGTTCCAGTTCTTTATTAAAAGGAGAACCTTAATATCCCATAGTATCCTTTTGGACCCCGCTGCCACGGGAGGGATGGACAATAAATGTCATGCAAGTTCTTTTCCCTAAGCACGTATGACGACACATGGAATGCATGCCTACATCACATTGACGAACGGGAGCTAGCCACATATCTCTCCGTGTTATAACTGTTGGATGATGAATATCATCCAATGAAATCACGACCCATTGCCTACGAGTTTGTCCCGCTACTGTTGTTACTTGTTTTGCTCTGCTGCTGTTACTTGTTTTGCTCTACTGCTATTACTTGTTTTGCTCTGCTGCTGTTACTAATGTTGCTGCTGCTGTTACTTGCTTTGCTCTGCTGCTACTTGCTACTGCTATTACTTGCTACTGTTGCTACCTGCTACTGTTGTCACTACTGTTGTTCCTTGCCACTGCTGTTACTCACTACACTGCTGCTACCTGCTACAATACCTCTTCTCTCGACGTTGATGGGAAAGAATATTTCCCGTCCACGGGCAACTTTTGGCGCCATTGATACAACAATTAGGAATAGTCTGTCGTCAACAGATCGTTTCTCGCACCGTTGCTATCATACTACTTTGCTACTGATACTTTGCTTGCAGATACTAATCTTTCAGGTGCGGTTGAATCTGAGACATTCAACTGCTAATACTTGAGAGTATCCTTTCACTTCCTGTCGGGCGAACCAACAAATTTGGGTTGGATACTCTACCCTCGAAAACTGCCGCGAACCCACGCGCTGGTGGGCCATTGCAAGACAATTGCTAATTGTTGAGCAACTCGGAGCAGTTCTTCCTCCGTTGCCGTGGAGGCATCAAGTCAGGAACACGTCAATAGCATTTTTCTAGTGTCGTTGCTGGGGACTGCTGGCACTGGTCCCGGAGGAGCCAGCATGGATGAACCGCGGGCCTTGTCGCGTCTTGTCTTCATGAACTCCAATTCCACCGCATAGGTCGCTCCTTGTTAAAAGACATAGTCTTTAGGTTAGGACAACAATGCTTTATAAGTGGTATCAAATGTATCCAGACAAATGAATGAATAGTTGCATCCTTTATTCGACTCTCATTTTGTATGACTATTCCCTAGAACTATCCGGAAGCTTGCCGGCTTGACTTATCCTGCCGCGAGCCCTTAGGGGAGCGGATCCTCAGAAAACTCAACAGAGGAGGCCATAAGCGGCAAGACTCCTTCCGAACTCAGTGCACCCATTTAAATAGTCGAGCGCGGCTCGAGGCGAAATAAGGTGCTACGTAGCCGTCCGAAACATTTACAGAGTTCAAAACGAGATAAGGGCGCTCTATGGCCTCTCAAGTCGTTGAACAGGCTCGAAACGGTGTCGGAGTGCACTGATCCTAGCAAGGTCCATCTGCACGTGGGGTTCTCATACACAAGTCGAGACTTCAAAAGGATACAACTATTCTACCAAGAGTCTGGTAAGGAGTCTGATTCTATACTTATATCGCGCGTCGCGGTATTCCTAGGCGCAACATTTGAAGGTGCTGCCGGGGAGGAGTATCCATACCCCCCGGAAAGCTGATGTTGCCTCCTGCGGCCTTCTTGCCGACGAGGTTTTCGCCGATGGCCTTTGGCCACTCTGGAGGAAAAAGGCACACTGGGGCGTAACGCTTTCTTATGTCTTTTGCAAGAGTTTTGTTGGCGCAGCCCCCGAGCGCATATTTCTGGCGTCACAGCGCTTGAAGGAGAAATGCGAGCCGGAGGGCGCGTGATGTGGTGGTTCGGGGCCTCGGATGCGTCCTCGACGACCATGCAACACTTCGGAGAGGTGCGTCAGAGGCCTGGCGGAAGCCCCCTGTGACGCCCTAGACAGCAGCGCGGCGTTCCAAGGAGGTGTGTCAGCCGGGTGATGCGGAGCTTGGAGCTTCCGCTCCTTCCACCCGCACTTGCATAGCACCTATGTAGGCGCTATGAGCTCTTGTGCTGGCAGAGCAACCACCGATTCCTCCCACTCGGGGAAGATGCAGCGGTGAACTGGGATCCGTGGAGCCGACGAGCTGCTCGTCGGATCGGGGTGGCGCTAACGCTGGCCTACTTCCGGCGATCCCCCTACCTAGCGCGCCAAAGATCTCGGTGAAGGATCGACACCTATGGGGCCCTCAACGGTCCCCTTTTTGCTGGTTTGGCGAGGAGAGTGGTCGCGGCAAGGGCATAACCAACAGTCAGGGCCCGACAAGATCTTTTTACCTAGGTTCAGGCCGCGTGGTGCGTAAAACCCTACTCCTGCATGCGTTTAGTTATTCGTTTTGGGTTAATGTAGATCTGTCCCTTTTACAGCCTTTCGATTTTCCAAAAAGCAAAAAGACCCTACTACTGAGCCTCGGGCCTCCTTTTATAGGCAAAGGGGTCACCAAAGTGGCTTAGTGGGTGAACGGTGGGTTCATGGGTGAAACAACGCCGACCGACAGTTACAGTGCTACTGCCTTGTCAGAGGTGCAATAAATGCTTTGACAGACTTTCCTGACCTCGTTAGGGGGGTTGGACACGTACCCACATGTGGCAACCCCAGGGCGTTGCGCTGGCGTGCGGGCGGACGCATGGCGCATGCATCGTCGGTGGCATGCTCATCAGTGGAGGCGTTCGTAGGTCACGAGGGCGCCTTAGGCCCGTGCCTCTCCTCGGGACTTTCTCTTTCTTTGCGGCAGGGTTACCTTGCCAGGGTTCTTCCTGTTCCTCTCGACAGGGAGGCGATGGCCTGCCGAGGCCTTGTCAGCCTTCCCGACAAGGGTGGCTTGTCGGGGATCCATCTTTCTGTCCGGCGGGAGGGTATTGCCGTGGCATTGTCTATCTCCCACGCAGGGAACTCCTGCCTGGGTCTCTTTATCCTTTCCAGCAAGCGAGTGCTTGCCGGGGCTTGCAATCTGCACTTGGTGGTTTCTGAGTCTCGCTTCCGCCCTAAGCCCCAGCGACGCGCCTTGCTACCGCGAAGGGGCTAATGGTGTCCGCGCACAAGTCTGGGGCACTCGAGACCCCAGTCTTTAGTGCACCGACATGCCATGACCCCGTTGATTCTTTTGAAATATCCCTTTTTGATGAAATTGGTGCTTTCTATGCTTGTGGCCAAGATGCTAATATTAATTATGCTTGTGAAGATGAACTTGCTATAGTTCCTTATGCTAAGAATTAAGTTGTTGCTATTACACACACACATGATAGTCCTATTATCTTTTTGAATTCTCCCAACTACACTATTTCGGAGAAGTTTGCTCTTCGTAAGGATTATATTGATGGGTTGGGTTTTACCGTTACACGTGATGTTTTTGTTTGATATAATATGCATGTGCTTGTGATACGTCTCCAACGTATCTATAATTTTTTATTGTTCCATGCTATTATATTATCAACTTGGGATGTCTTATATGCATCTATATGCCATTTTATATCATTTTTGGGACTAACCTATTAACTCAGTGCCTAGTGCCAGTTTCTGTTTTTTCCGTGTTTTTGACCTTTTTTAGAAAAGAATAGTAAACGGAGTCCAAACGGAATAAAACATGCCAGATGATTTTTTCCATAGCAGAAGATATGCGGAGGACTTGAGAACCAAGGCAGAAGGTCTCGGGGGAGGTCACGAGCCCCCTAGACGCGCCCTAGGGGGGCGCCTAGCAGGCTCGTGGGCCCCCGCGTGGCTACTTTGCCCTACCTCTTTCGCCTATAAATTCCCAAAAATCCCGAAACCAACAGAGAGAACCACGAAAATACTTTTCCGCTGCCGCGAGCTTTTGTATCCGCAAGATCCCATCTGGGGACCGTTCTGATACCCTGCCGGAGGGGGATTCGGACACGGAGGGCTTCTTCATCAACACCATTGCCTCTCCGATGATGCGTGAGTAGTTCACCACAGACCTTCGGGTCCATAGCTAGTAGCTAGATGGCTTCTTCTCTCTCTTGGATCTTCAATACAAAGTTCTCCATTATCTTCATGGAGATCTATCCGATGTAACTTTCTTTTGCGGTGTGTTTGTCGAGATATGATGAATTGTGGATTTATGATCAGATTATCTATGAATATTATTTGAGTCTCCTCTGACTTCTTACATGCATGATTTGATATCCTTGTAATTCTCTTCGAGTTATGGGTTTCGTTTGGCCAACTTGATCGATAATTCTTGGAATGGGAGAAGTGCTTTCTTTTGGGTTCATACCGTGCAGTGTCCTCACCCAGTGACAGAAAGGGTAGCGAGGCACCCATCGTGTTGTTGCCATCAAGGGTAAAAAGATGGGGTTTATATCATATTGCATGAATTTACCCCTCTACATCATGTCATCTTGCTTAAGGCGTTACTCCGTTTGTTATGAACTTAATACACTAGATCCATGCTGGATAGGGGTCAATGTGTGGAGTAATAGTAGTAGATGTAGACAGTATCGGTCTACTTGTCTCGGACGTGATGCCTATATGTATGATCATTGCCTTAGATATCGTCATGACTTTGCGCAATTCTATCAATTGCTCGACAGTAATTCGTTCACCCACCGTAATACTTACTATCATGAGAGAAGCCTCTAGTGAACACTATGGCCCCCGCGTCTATTTTACACATTATATTCAGAACGACATACAAAAATACCAAAAATACCTTGCTGCACTTTTATTTATTTTTACCTTTCATCTCCTTCAGATCTCACCTTGCAAATAATCGTGAAGGGATTGACACCCCCTTTATCGCGTTGGGTGCAAGTTTGTTTGTTTTTGTGCATGTTCATTGGTGCCTCATCTTGATACTCTACTGGATTGATATCTTGGTTCTCAAACTGAAGGGAAATACTTCTTTCTACTTTGCTGCATCACCCTTTCCTCTTCAAGGGAAAAACCAACGCAAGCTCAAGAAGTAGCAAGAAGAATTTCTGGCGCTGTTGCCGGGGAGTATTCAAGTGAAGCATATCTACCAAGTAACTATCGCAAACTCATCTCTTGCATTTACATTATTTTCCTTTCGCCTCTCGTTTTCCTCTCCCCCACTTGTAAAAATTAAATTTACAAAAATATTTGCCTTTTTCGTTCGCCCTTTCTTTTGCTTGCTTTCTGTTTGCTTGTGTTGCCATGTGCCTTCTATTTGCTTGCATCTTCACTTGCTAAAACTCTATTCATATGGATCCTCATCCACTTGCTAATCTTTTCAAAAGACCAAATTATGATGAACAATTTGCTAGTGAGTTGAGTGCACTTGACTATCTCTATGAAGTTTTGTTTGAAAATCATGAATCTGGAAATTTTGATGAAGTGTTGAAAGAAGAAAATTATAAAGTGGTTCATGATATCTGCTTGAATGAAAAACATGATTGCCATGTTGTTAGTATGAATTCTCTGAATATCTATGATGCTAATGATATTTTTTGTTTCCCAAGTTTTGGTGATGACCCTTATGCTATAATTGATCACGAAAAGAATGCTTTGTGCGATAGTTATATTCTAAGATTCCTTCATGATGTTACTGAAAATTACTATGAGAGAGGAACATATGCTTTTACATATTGCAATAATAGCAAGCTTCCTCTCTATGTGTTCAATGTTTTGAAGTTATGCTTGTTTTGCCTTCCTATGCTAGTTTATTCTTGTTCCCATAAATTGTTTGCTCAAAAAATTCCTATGCATAGGAAGTATGTCAGACTTAGATGTGATTTACACATGCTTTATGATGCTCTCGTTGTGCTTCAATTATTGTCTTTTGTGTGAGCATCATTGAATTATCAATGCCTAGCTAAGGGCGTTAAACGATAGTGCTTGTTGGAGGCAAGCCAATGAATAAATTTACTTTTTTGCTTTTCACTTACTGTTTTGTTGAGTCCACACCATCATGATTCTGTTATGATTGTGTTTTTTATGTTTTAATTAGTGTTTGTGCCAAGTAGAACCTTTATGATTAGTTTTGGTGATAGTTGTTTAATCATGCTGAAAAAAGACAAAAACTTTGTGCTCACGAAATTATTTTTAATTCCTATCCAGAAAGAGCTTTTGAGTTGATTCTTTTTTATTATGATTGATATGCAAATTAACCTAATTGTCTTAATTGTTCAGAATTTTTGGGATAACAGAGGTATACGAAATATACAGATTACTACAGACTGTTCTGTTTTTGATAGATTATGTTTTTGTTGTGTTGATTACTTATTTTGATGAAACTATGGTTAGTATCGGGGGGTACGAGCCATGGAGAAGTGAGAATACAGTTATATAAAATCAATCTAAATGGATATCAAGTTTACTACAGTACCTAAAAACATGGTGGTTTTTTTCTTATGCTAATGATATCACGAGTTTCTCTTTAAGTTTTGTCTTGTGAAGTTTTCATGTTTTGGGTGATGTTCTTATTGAAAAGGATCGAGATTGACCTAGAGGGGGGGGTGAAGAGGTACAGTTCCAAATTTTAATAATTACTTAGCAATTTTAGGCAAAGGTGCGGAATATGAGCTGAGCTAATAATTGCAATGACAAAGGGTAAGCTATTTAGAGTGAAGTAGGGCAACCGGTAAACAATAATCAAATGCAAGTATGTAATAAGGATTAACACAAGTACTAAAAGTCCCGATCTTCTCAGACCACCTTGGCACATAATTCTCAACCTACTAAAAGTACTTGCTATCCTGAGATACACTCAACAAATAGGATTAGTTTCCTATGTATGTGTTGTCATTAGCACCAAAACTCGATTAAGAGCATGACTGCACTTTCAATCTCCCCCCTTTTTGGTAGTTGATGACAACATATACATAGGTCTCAAAATATTTAACATACATTATAGCTTTGGAGAGGTTTAGTATGGAGCTCCCCCTTAGTATGTGCATGGTAAAATATCGGAGCTCCCTTTTAATGTGTGTATCGAAAATATGATGTGACTTAGTAAAGATAATAGATCATCATATGAAGTAGTGGAGCAAAACAAAATAGCATACGATGATATCATAGCAATCCATAGCAGTCACGACATTCATAGGTAGCCATACATAGTGCATCATAGTCGTTTATCCATTACATTACACAAACATGCAAATTGAGACTAAATCTCCAAAGACTAAAAATAGGATACATTACTCACCCTTTGGCACCATGTACCAAAAAGGGAGGCACCAACAGCATCAACCATGCTCAGAGATCATCAGCATCATCATCATCATCATCATCATCATCGTCAGGCAAGCCACTGCCACCAGCCTCGTCAAGAAAATCAGCCCACTCAGGACCAGATGGGAAGCCAAAGTCAGAAGGAGGAGCAGCAGGAAGGGCCTCATCGGCACTCACATCAAGAGCGCGTGATTCTCTCAGACGAGCCTTGAGGAGACGAGACGAGAAACCACATCATGAGTTTGACCGCACTTGAAAGAGAAGGCCTTCATCATAGCAGAATGTGCCTTGCCAATGAATTTGGCAAAGCGACCGAGAGGAGCTGAGCTGGATGAAGGGGTTGTTGTCCGGGCATAAGTGCGGCGAGTGGAGGTGGATGGTGGGGTTTTCTTGGGAGCATAGTTATCCGCCTTGTGAGCGGGAATGACCCACTTGTGATGCGTGTGAGTGGGAGCAAGTGTGAGTTCAGCAACACGGTGAATAAAAGCCTGGATGAAGGGGGCATGAGGGAAGGCTCGCTTGTATTGAAAACTAGCGAACCGAATCTCATGCCATAGAAAGTGAGGCACATTAATTTTGCGCTTGGGGTTCTCATGTAAATGTGACATGATGTCAATACAGTATCCACTGCAGGATCCCTTGTCACCCATCTTGGGATAGATGGTGCGGATAAGACACTGAAAGATGATAAAGTAGGGAGAGCGCCAGATGGATACTTGGTTAAGATCCTTCATCCGTTCGTCTGCATCAAGTTCACGAAGTGGTTTGAGGAGAAACCCACATGCCTCAATTGGCTTATGTGCATGGTTAGGATCATTCTTATGGATTTTGAAGCCGGAGTCGGGGAAACCGATTGCGGCAATAAACTCATCATAAGAGGTTTTGAACTGAACATCAGAGGTCATCCAGCTAACAGTGTTGTTTGAGCGAAAGAAACATGTGGCAGAAAATTGGTGAATAGCAGCACCGTTAAAATCGCACCGAAAAGCAAAGGGGGCAGCAAGCCCCGATGACTCAATGAGCTCAATGGCACCCGGGTATTTCGCCGGGTGCGTGCGAATATGCTCAAGATCAATAAAGTGATGGATAGAGAGACCCTTAGGAGCAATGACAGTAGAAAGATGTCCGCTTGGACGTTTGTGCGGAAACGTCAGTCCATAGAGTCACGAACAACAGAAAATTGGTCAACGTCGCGGCGGAAAGTGAAGTATGAAAACTTAGGAATCGTGGTGAAGTCCGTGACTTCACGACCTAAAGTAGGAGGAGGTTCAAGAGAGATGCGACGAGCTTCACCTTCGGGATGTTCAGGAGGAGGCGGTGGCATATAGGAGGGCCTGCGAGTCCCAGGTTTCGGCATAGACTTCCGAATGGCAGGCTGTTCAGCACTGTCCTCAGCTGCAAGCTCATCCTCGAAGTCAGAGCCATCAGACGACGAGGCGAGCTGTTGAGGAGGAGGACGCCGGGCGACTCGTTTGAAGGGATGGCGTTGCCCATCGGAGTCATCCGACCCCGTGCCAGTAGGGGCACGAGCGGATGAGCCAGAAGTGTTCTTCCGGGCGGTGTGCTTAACCTTGGGCATGATGAACAACGCCTACACGGTTGGAAACCCAATGGGGAATGGTCACGGTCAAACCATATGAATGAACACATGAACTTGGGAGAAAGGGGAACCAAACGCGAGTGAGACCGAGGGGATACCTGCAGATTGAGTGAGGAGAGGAAGGGAAGACGGATCCTGTGGAGGAGATCGGATCCCGCGGAGGAGATCAGCCAGATCCCGGAGGTGGCGGCACGGGCGAGCTCCCCTGGCGCTGGCGGCGGCGGCTGTGGTGGCGGCTGGGAGAAAAGGAGGCACGTGGGGGCTAGGGCAAGGCCCAACCCGCGCCCTTCTATTTATAGGGCTCCCGATATGTCGGACGTCCGGAGAGTATTTAGCCGTCGGACGACCGACATGGGCTAGACGTCCGGAGTGTGTTTAGCCGTCGGACGTCCGAGACCCGTCGGACGACCGAGAGAGGAGTAGGCAGAGGCAAATTCTGGGATTTGGATGATGATGTGATTGTTGGGCATGGTTTATCACACGGGACACCGAACACAGTTACCTACAAGAATGATATATACTACTTGTGGAAAGTAGTTGATTTATGCATATTTGTAGGATTAAAACACACAATTATGACGTAAGTCCTAGTGACTCCCCCTAGATGCATGCCGACATCAAGACAAGAACATAATGTGAGTGTGTGCATGTGTACAGGATTTCAAGTTATGTTATCAAGCTCGAAGATACCAAGGTCACGCCCAAGTTGACAGAATCTTGCTAGGCTAAGTGGCTTGGTGAAAATGTCAGCGAGCTGCATGTCGGTACCCACATGAGTAATATCAATGTCACCCTTTTGCACATGGTCTGTCAAGAAATGATACCTAATGTCAATATGTTTTGTGCGAGGGTGATCAATGGGGTTCTCGGAGATCTTTATGGCACTTTCATTATCACAGAGAAGAGGCACGTGTCGATACGTGATACCATAATCCTTTAGGGTTTGCCTCATCCATAGCAGTTGGCTTGCACAGCTTGCGGCTGCAATATATTCGGCCTCGGCCTTGGAGAGAGAAACACAATTCTGCTTTTTCGAGGACCAACTTACCAAGGAGCATCCAAGAAACTGACATGCACCGGAAGTGGATTTCCGTCCCACTTTGTCACCGGCCCAATCCGCATCGGAGTACCCAATAAGATTGAACTTTGCATCCTTAGGGTACCATAGGCCTAACTTTGGGGTGTGAACAAGGTATCTAAGAATATGTTTAACCATCGTATGATGGCTTTCCCTAGGGGAAGCTTGAAATCTAGCTCATATGCCTACACATAACATGATGTCCGGTCTAGATGCACAAAGATAAAGCAACGAACCAATCATAGAGCGGTAAGTAGATGGGTCAAAAGGAATACCGTTGGTGTCTTCATTTAGAACGACATCTGTGGCCATGGGTGTCTTCATTGGTTTAGCATTTGTCATATCAAATTTTTCAAGAATGTGCTTGAGGTACTTAGTTTGAGACAAGAAAATTCCTTCTTGAAATTGTTGTATTTGAAACCCAAGAAAGAACTTCAAGTCCGTGTTGAGTGACATCTCAAAGGTCTTGGTCATAGAGGCCGCAAACTTCTTGCATAAATGGATGTTAGGAGAACCAAGAATGATGTCATCTACATAGATTTGGCATAAGATCAAATCACCATTTTCCCTCTTAGTAAAAAGAGTGGGATCGATCACCCTACCACAAAGCCATCATCGAGTAAGAACTTCTTAAGATGATCGTACCAAGCACGGGGTGCTTGTTTGAGGCCATACAGAGCCTTGTGAAGTTTGTACACATGGTCTTTGTGGTGGGGGTCAACAAACCTAGGTGGTTGTGATACATATACCTCTTCTTGTAGAGGACCATTAAGAAAAGCACTTTTCACATCCATTTGATGCAAAGTAAAACCATTGAAAGCAGCATAGGCCAATAGAATGCGAATGGATTGAAGACGAGCAACAGGGGCGAAAGTCTCACCACAGTCCAAACCTTCAACTTGGGAGTACCCCTGTGCTACTAACCTTGCCTTGTTGCGTAGGACAGTCCCATTCTCATCTTCCTTGTTCTTGAAGATCCATTTAGTTCCAATGACATTGTGTTCCTCCGTTGGTCGTTCTACCAATGACCATACTTCGTTGCGTGTAAAACTGTTTAACTCTTCTTGCATATCAAGGAGCCAATCATTGTTACACAATGCATCCTGAACCCTGTGTGTCACAGTACTAGAGACAAACGAAAAGTGAGCACAAAATTTTGTTCATTGTTTACGAGTCACTCTACCTTCCGACACGCCGGTAAAGATTTGATCAATATCAACACGACCGACCACACGTGGCATGATGGAGGTCAGGGTTTCATGAGGTTCGACTTTGTTTCCATCATCAACGTCCTCAACATATGGATCATTAACGTGCGGTGGAAGATATTCCACTTCGCGTTGCACCTGTTGAGGTTCATCATCAAGCATATCCATACTTTGGTCTAGCTGTTGAAGATCAACTTGTTCTTGAGTGTGATCAGAGTGAGAGACATGTTCTCCCACTTGATCCTCAACAACTGGCATGATATGTGTGCTAGTATCTTGTGGTGGTACGGGCAGTGAACTGTCTTGAGGATGAGACATACTCTCATCATCTTCATCATCATCATGGGGTCTTTGTTCCATGGGAAGAAGTGCTCCTACACCCATGTTCAAGATATCTTGCGAGGAATCTTCTTCACCTGCATCACTTAAATCAACTTGCTCCCCATGGGAGCGGTTAAATTCATCAACCGTCACGTCACAGGTTTCTATAACACATCCAGTGGATTTGTTGTAGACTCTGTAGGCATGAGAGTCTGATCCATAGACAACAAAAATCCCTTCAGTTGTTTTGGATTGAAATTTTCCTAACCGTTCCTGTTTGTTGAGGATGAAACACTTGCATCCAAATACACAAAAGTACTTAACATTGGGCTTGTTCCCAGTTAGGAGCTCATATGGAGTCTTCTCCAATATTGATCGAAGGAAGAGCCGGTTTGATGCATGACATGCTGTGTTGACAGCCTCAGCCCAAAAACTATGTGGTGACTTGTATTCGTCTAACATGGACCTTGCCATTTCCACAAGTGTCCGGTTCTTCCTCTCTGCTACACCATTTTGCTGAGGGGTGTAAGGTGCGGAGTACTGATGTTCAATTCCCTCATCACTAAGAAATTCTTCTAGGGTGTAATTCTTGAACTCGTTGCCATTATCACTTCTTATTGCCTTGATGTCCTTGTCAAACTTCCGTTGGACTTGTTTGGCAAAATCAATGAAGGTGATCTTCGTCTCGTCCTTGGACTTGAGAAAGAATACCCATGTGTATCTTGAGTAATCATCAACAATGACTAGGCCATACTTTTTACCACCAAGACTTGCCCATGAAGGAGGCCCAAACAGATCCACATGAAGGAGCTCTAACGGCCTTGAAGTGGATACAATGTTCTTGGGTGGATGTTTTGATTGATGTTGCTTCCCAGCTATGCATGCACTGCACACACGATCTTTCTTAAAAGATACATTGGTTAGTCCAAGGATGTGATTTCCATTTAAGAGATTTTGAAGATTTCTCATGCCGACATGGGCGAGCAGGCGATGCCACAGCCATCCCATGTCAGCCTTGGCCATTAGACAAGTTGTATGGAAGGTGCTCTTTTTCGAGAAATCAACCGTGTAAAGGTTGCCATCCAACTCTCCAACAAAGGCCACTTCGAGAGTGTCTGTCTTAAAGACGTTCACATCCGTTAGTCTGAATAGTGTGTCATAACCAACGGAAGCCAATTGGCGAACTGAAAGTAAATGATATTGAAGAGATTGGACCAGCATGACATTTGCAAGAGACATGTCATTAGTGATTGCCACCTTGCCCAACCCAATTACCTGCCCTTTCGACCCTCCACCAAAGACACTGCTCATGTATGGTCGAATGTCTTGCATGAAGTCATAGAGCAAGTTACTATCTCTGGTCATATAATTGGTGCATCCACTATCGATCACCCATTTGACTCCTCCGGAGAAAACAGCCTGTAACGAATTAAGACTTGGTTTGAGGTGCCCATTTTGTCATGGGTCCTCTCACATTAGTTAGAAGAGTCTTAGGGACCCAAATAGCATAAAACCGGAATGCATTACGGGGACCAACAAATTTAGCATAAACCTCTCCTTCCTTTGATTTGCGAAGTACATAGGATGGAGGCATGAATTCAGTTGTGTTGTTGAGAGTGGGCAAACCCCTAGTGGCCGACCCACTCACAACCTTACCTTTCTCCTTGTGTCCCTCTCGTACAAATATTTCTTTAAGCGGAGTGGTACACTTGAGAGGAGATGCACTTTTCTTGGCGGTGCTTGGATTGAACCCAAGCCCTTCCTTGGCAAAGACTCCATTGTGTTGACTTAAGATCTCATTGAGAGTCTTTTGTCCTTGTGCACATGTCATGAGACCTCTATCTAGCTGTGCCTTTAGCGAACAGTTTTCCTCAAGGATAGATGACAGTTCACTACTACAGTTAGTAGTGCAGGTATCAACATTAATAATAGGTGAGGAGTAAGCCTTAGCTAGAGTGTCAAGATAAGTAACCTTGAGTGCCTCAAAGCTCTTTGTAAGAACAGTGAGTTTCGCTTCCTTGTCCTTGAGAGACAAGGATAGGCGCTCATAGTCCTTAGAAATAGAAGCATGAGAGTTCACTAGTCGGTTTTTATCATTTAATAACTCTTTGCACACAGATTCAACCTTTTTCAAGGAGGCAAGATCGTTAGCATGTTTATCAAGGTTTTCACCAACTTTCTGCTCAAGGATTTCATTTCTTTCCTTCTCCTCAGTGACGAGGGTTTCGAGTTCCTTGATGGTATTGGTGTGCTTACTCACCATTTCCATAAGTATGCGAAACATAGAGAGCTTCTTTCTTTTAAGAGAGCACATAAATTTGTTTATTTTGGCAAACATAGGATGATCTAAGTCATTATCCTCATAGTGATCTTCCGCATCAAGGTACTCATCAGGTGAGGTAGAAGCTAGACTGAAATAGTTTAACCGTGGAGTTACCTTAACCTTATCATGGGAGCTTTGGTCTTCCTCATCTTCTATGGCAGTCTTTGCCATCAAACACTTGTGGGTGTTGCCCTTGTAGTGTTTCATATAGTTGTAGTGAACAACATCACCACTTTTGTTGACTAGCCTCTAGGTGTTTTGTGTATCCTGAGCTACTCCGGCAACCCACCAACGTCTTCTGGATCTGATTCTTCTTGTGCAACCATTGCTCTTCCATCTATTCTCTTGAGCTTGGAGTTCATAGGGTTTGGCAATTTCTTCTTTACAAAGGTCTTCTGAAACCTTGGTTTATCTTCTCTCTTCTCATAAGGGGAGTCATTGGAGAAGTGGTTGGTTTCCTCACAGTTATAGCATTTCCTTACTTTCTTCTTTGAGAATCTTCCCTTGAATTTTCCTGCACTGAACTTCTTTACAAAGAGAGAAATGTCCTCATAAGATGGGCTTTCATCAGAGTCAACATCATCACCATCTTCCCAGTCATCATCACCCTCTTCTTCTTCACTTTCTTCTTCGTCACATTCATGCTTGGCTTTCAAAGCAAGATTGATCTTTGATGTTGGCGTGCCATGCATGGCAAGGTGCTTTGTTGCATTTGCCTTTGACTCTTCAAATAATTGGAAAGTGGATATGATGTCATCTGGAGTCATTTCTTTGAACCCATGGTGCTGCCTCATGTCCCATACCATTTGATGGTGGTACGGAGCAAGAGCATGAAGTAACTTGTCCACGAGAAATCTCTTGGTTAGATTGAAACCATCTTGTGTCTTGTCACAGTCACAGGACTCAATGTCTGCGGCGAGAGTCATGAGCCCTTCTAGCAGTTGCTTGGGAGATTCACCCTTTTCCATACAGAAATTCTGCAATTGCCCCTTGGCAATTTCATATTGAGCAAGCCGAAGAGTGGAGCTACCGGTCTTGGTCCTTATAATTTTATCACACAGTTCCTTGGCACTTGTGATGTGAATGTAAGGTCTCCGTTGCTTGTCATTCATTCCTTTTCTTATGCACATGATCGGAGTGTCGTTGAGATGAGTGTCATAAGTTTCTCTGGGAGTGAGGCACCTTGGATCTACAGGATTGTAGCCATGCTGGAGGATGTCCAACATATCATCATTGGCGTACCTAAGATGATCCTGCATACCAACTCTCCACAAAGCAAAATCGGAATTGTCATCAAGCAAAGGAGGTTTTCCTCCAGGATTTTACTTAGGTTTCTCAACTTGAGATCTAGCATAACTCCATGGAACACTGGTTTGGTTATTGCCTGGAGGTTGTTGGCCAAATGAAGAACCGTGCGCATTTTGCCCTGAGGCCCTCGGGGACGTGGCTGTCCCCGTGGTTAATGATGCCAGTCTTAGTTGGACCAAGACCTCAACAGAAGCATCATGCTCCTCTTTTTGCTTGGCAAGGGCCTGTTCCAGGTCCTCAGAGGTGAAGGACCTGACTTCCGTGGAAGTCCCGTCCCTCTCCATTGGAGCTACAGTAGTGGGAATCTTGTCCATCTCGCTCTACGGCGGTTAAGCCACAAGAATAGAGCACGAGGCTCTGATACCAATTGAAAGGGATCGAGATGGACCTAGAGGGGGGTGAATAGGTACAGTTCCAAATTTTAGTAATTACTTAGCAATTTTAGGCAAAGGTGCGGAATATGAGCATGAGCCTAATAATTGCAATGACAAGGGGTAAGCTATTTAGAGTGAAGTAGGGCAACCGGTAAACAATAATCAAATGCAAGTACGTAATAAGGATTAACACAAATAGAGAGTTAGGGTTAGGGATAACCGAAACTCCAAGAGAGACGAGGATGTATCCCGATGTTCACTTCCTTGGAGGGAAGCTACGTCACTGTTAGAGGGGCGGATGTTACCATGAAGGCACACGAACGCCACGAAGGCTCACCCTATTCTCCCTTTGAGATAACTCCACGAAGGCGTTTCTCAACCACTAGTGGTAATCCTTGAGGTGGCTTCCAAACCTTCGCAAACTTTCCGGGGGTAATCACAATGGTTTGATTCCTCTCCGAAGACTCCTACCGCCTAGGAGTGTGCAACCTCCAAGAGTAACAAGATCACGGGGATTGCTCAAAACTTGCTCAAATCACAAATCACTTTGGTGGAGAGGTGGAGAAGGAGACGATCTATCTTTTGATTGGAACAACACTCAAAGGGACTCACAAATGCTCTTGGGATCTAAGATTGGGTGTAGGCAAGAGTGAGTGAGGAGAAAGGTGTTCTTGTGAGTGTTCTAGCTGTGTTGAACACCCTCTCACCAAGTGGGAGGTGGTATATATAGTGTGGAGAGTAAAACAGCCGTTGGGGACACTTAAGTCTTACAATGGTCGGACATCCGGCAGTTCTCGGATGTCCGGACGTCGACAAGGAGTCGGACATCCGACGGGGGTCGGTCGTCCGAGGGATATATATATATCTGGAACCACTGTGTAGTAGAACAGGGTCCGGACGTCCGGAGGAAGCCGGAAATCCGAGTTATTCGACTCAAACTTCTCTGGTGCAAGATTCCGGATTTCCGAAGGAGGTCGGTCGTCCGGCCCTCGGAAGTCTGGAGGGAGCCGGAAGTCCGAGTTATATGGCTCAAGTTTCTCTGGTGTAAAGTTCCGGATTTCCGAAGTTGGTCGGACGTCCGGCCCTCGGACGTCCGGAGGGAGCCGGAAGTCTGAGTTATATGTCTGAAGTTTCCCTGGTGCAAGGTTCTGGATTTCCGAAGGAGGTCGGACGTCCGGCCCCTGGACGTCCGGAGGAGGCCGGATGTCCGAGGCATTGGTTCTGTTTTGAGATAAGAGCAAAGTAGTGGAGATGTGGTATGAGCAGAGAAGTAGAGATGTAGTATGAGCAAGTTCATCGCAAAACCTGTGATCCCCTCTTAATAGTGCGGGATCCCTATACTCAAGAATAGTAAATTTAAAGGATATGCTACATCATCTTTTCTCAATCCCGGGCCTTCTTGATATATATGTCCCGATTCTCAGACCACCTTGGCACATAATTCTCAACCTACTAAAAGTACTTTCCATCCTGAGATACACTCAACAAATAGGATTAGTTTCCTATGTATGTGTTGTCATTAACACCAAAACTCGATTAAGGGCATGACTGCACTTTCACTTATGGACAATGGAATAAAGAGTGGAAAGAGCCTAAGCTTGGGGATTCCCAAGTCATCCCAAGCCAAATTCAAGGACACCAAAAAGCCTAAGCTTGGGGATACCCCGGGAAGGCATCCCCTCTTTTGTCTTCAATCCATCGGTAACGTTACTTGGAGTTATATTTTGATTCACCACATGATATGTGTTTTGCTTGGAGCGTCCATTATTATAGGAGTATTTGCTTTTTGTTTTATCACAATCATCCTTGCTGCACACCTTTTTGAGAGGGACATGCACTCATCGTGAATTTGTTAGAATACTCAATGAGCTTCACTTATATCTTTTGAGCTAGATAATTTTGCTCTAGTGCTTCACTTAAATCTTTTTAGAGCACGGCGGTGTCATATTTTGTAGAAATAAAAACTCTCGATCTTCACTTATATCATTTTGAGAGTGCTTTCGCTAAGTAACTTGGTAATTGGCGTGTGCTATGAAATTAGTCCTAAATATGATAAGCATCCAAAGAGGATATTATAAAAACTTTCATATTCAAGTGCATTGATTAGTAAGAGAAGTTTGATTCCTCACAATTAGTTTTGAGATATGGATACGGTAATATTAGACTTATGTTAGTAGGGTGTTGTGAATCTAGAAATACTAGTGTTAAGGTTAGTGATTCCCGTAGCATGTACGTATGGTGAACCGCTATGTTAGGAAGTCGGAGCATAATTGATTTATTGATTGTCATCCTTTGTGTGGCGGTCGGGATCGCGCGATGGTTAACACGTACCAACCCTTCCCCTAGGAGTATGCGTTTAGCACTTTGTTTCGATTACTAATAAAACATTCGCAATAAGTATATGAGTTCTTCATGACTAATGTGAGTCCATGGTATAGATGCACTATCACCTTCCACCATTGCTAGCCTCTCTAAGTGCCACGTAACTTTCGCCGGTGCACAAACTCACCTTATACCATCCTCAAAACAGCCACCATACCTACCTATTATGGCATTTTCATAGCCATTCCGAGATATATTGCCATGCAACATCCACCATTCCGTCTCATGACATGTGCCTTCACTTTCATATTGCCATTGCATGATCGTAAGATAGCTAGCGAGATGTTTCAACGTCATACGCTAGCTAGATTGTTGCACATCCCGGTACACTGCCGGAGGCATTTCATATAGAGTCATTATTGTTCTAAGTATTGAGTTGTAACTAAATAAAATTGTGATTATCATCATTATTAGAGCACTGTACCATGTGAGGAAATAAAAAAAAGGCCAAAGATGCCCACCAAAAAAAGAGAAAAAAATGAAATGAGAAAAAGAGGCCAAAGAGCCCAAAGAAAAAAATGATGAGAGAAAAAAAAGAGAGAAGGGACAATGCTACTATCTTTTTCCACAATTGTGCTTCAAAATAGCACCATGTTCTTCATGATAGAGAGTCTCTTGTTTTATCACTTTCATATACTAGTGGTAATTTTGATTATATAACTTGGCTTGTATATTCCAATGATGGGCTTCCTAAAAATTTCCCTAGGTCTTCGTGAGCAAGCAAGTTGGGTGCACACCCACTAGTTTTCTTTTCGAGCTTTCATACACTTATAGCTCTAGTGCATCCGTTGCATGGTATTCCCTACTCATTCACATTGATATCTATTGATGGGCATCTCCATAGCCCATTGATACGCCAAGTCGATGTGACCATTTCCTCCTTTTTGCCTCACAACCTCCACCACACTCTATTCCACCTATAGTGCTATATCCATGTCTCACGCTCATGTATTGCGTGAGGGTTGAAAAAGTTTGAGAAAGTAAGAGTGCGAAAACAATTACTTGGCCAATACCGGGGTTGTGCATGATTTAAATTCGTTCTGTGGGGATGATGGAGTATAGCCAGACTATATGATTTTGTAGGGATAACTTTCTTTGGCCTTGTTATTTCAAAAGTTCATGATTACTTTACTAGTATGCTTGAAGTATTATTGTTTTCATGTCAATATTAAACTACTGTTTTGAATCTTATGGATCTAAACATTCATGCCACAATAAAGAAGTTACAAAGAACAAATATGTTAGGTAGCATTCCACATAAAAAATTCGGTCTTTATCACTTCCCTACTCGAGGACGAGCAGGAGTTAAGCTTGGGGATGCTTTATACATCTCCAACGTATCTATAATTTTTGATTGTTCCATGCTATTATATTATCAACTTGGGATGTCTTATATGCATCTATATGCCATTTTATATCATTTTGGGACTAACCTATTAACTCAATGCCTAGTGCGAGTTTCTGTTTTTTCCGTGTTTTTGACCTTTTTCAGAAAATAATACTAAATGGAGTCCAAACGGAATAAAACCTGTGGGATGATTTTTTCCATAACAGAAGATACGCAGAGGACTTAAGAACCAAGGCAGAAGGTCTCGGGGGAGGTCACGAGCCCCCTAGGCACGCCCTAGGGGGGCGCCTAGCAGGCTCGTGGGCCCCCCGTGGCTCCTTTGCCCTACCGCTTTCGCCTATAAATTCACTAAAATCCCGAAACCAACAGAGAGAGCAAGGAAAATACTTTTCCGCCGCCGCAAGCTTCTGTCTCCGCAAGATCCCATCTGGGGACCGTTCTGCTGCCCTCTCGGAGGGGGATTCGGACACGAAGGGATTCTTCATCAACACCATTGCCTCTCCGATGATGCATGAGTAGTTCACCACAGACCTTCGGGTCCATAGCTAGTAGCTAGATGGCTTCTTCTCTCTCTTGGATCTTCAATACAAAGTTCTCGATGATCTTCATGGAGATCTATCCGATGTAACTTTCTTTTGCCGTGTGTTTGTCGAGATCCGATGAATTGTGGACTTATGATAAGATTATCTATGAATATTATTTGAGTCCCCTCTAATTTTTTATATGCATGATTTCATATCCTTGTAATTCTCTTTGAGTTATGGGTTTTTTTTGGCCAACTTGATCTATAATTCTTGCAATGGGAGAAGTGCTTGGTTTTGGGTTCATACCGTGCGGTGTCCTCACCCAGTGATAGAAAGGGTAGCGAAGCACGCATCATGTTGTTGCCATCAAGGGTAAAAATATGGGGTTTATATCATATTGCATGGATTTATCCCTCTACATCATGTCATCTTGCTTAAGGCGTTACTCCGTTTGTTATGAACTTAATACACTAGATGCATGCTGGATACCGGTCGATGTGTGGAGTAATAGTAGTAGATTTAGACAATATCGGTCTACTTGTCTCGGACGTGATGCCTATATGTATGATCATTTCCTTAGATATCGTCATGACTCTGCGCGATTCTATCAATTGCTTGACAGTAATTTGTTCACCCACCGTAATACTTGCTATCATGAGAGAAGCCTCATGATAGCAAGTATATTCAGATCGATATATTTTACACATTATATTCAGATCGATATACAAAAATACCAAAAATACCTTGCTGCACTTTTATTTATTTTTACCTTTCATCTCCATTAGATCTCACCTTGCAAATAATCGTGAAGGGATTGACGACCCCTTTATCACGTTGGGTGCAAGTTTGTTAGTTTTTGCGCAGGTTCATTGGTGCCTCATCTTGATACTCCTACTGGATTGATACCTTGGTTCTCAAACTGAGGAAAATACTTATTTCTACTTTGCTGCATGAAACTTTCCTCTTCAAGGGAAAAACCAACGCAAGCTCGAGAAGTAGCAACTTGCTGGTCCTAATTGCAATTATTTTAATATGCATCTCCACCTCTTTATGTTTCCAACACGATAAAATTGCAAGAAACCGCTTATGCTATGTATTGGCCTTTACTTGATGTGCATGAATTGTTCTTTTATGACATGCCGATGCATATGAAGAGAGTTAGACTTATTAATTGCATCGTATATGTTGCATTGTGCTCACTACTAAATTACAAATCATTGTTAATTAAAATTGGCTTTGATACACCTTGGGATCTGGGTGGATCCATTACTTGAGAACATTATGCCTAGCTTAATGGCTTTAAAGAAAGCACTGCCACAGAGAGAATCCATAAGTTTATATAGTCATTTATTTCTATTGAGTTCTTTTAAAAGGTTTAAAAACAAAAACAAAAATATAGAGGGGAACTTAAATTTTTTCAAAAAGAGAAGCGATTGGAAGGTTATGCATTGGAGAAGTGAGGGTCGACCTTCAACACTTGTGTTCATGCTCATGGAAACAGTGTAGAATTTTCATGAGTTTCTCACAAAATAATTATCTGCTTGTACAAATCCATTGTATTATAAAAATAATGTGCCAATATTTTCCTGTAGGATGATTAGATTGCTTGTTGTTATGTGTGGTGCAAAAAATTGAAACTTTGGCTATAGTGCATCAATTTACATTTTTTACTCGAACATCGAAAGTTTCTGAAATTTTACACAATAATTCTAAGGAAAATCTTTATTTCATCCTAATGTTTCAAATTTTTTGAAGTTACAGAAGTACGGTCAATGTTCTAATTACTACAGACTATCCTGTTTTTGACTCATTCTGTTTTTTGATGCATTTTTTGCTTGTTTTGATGAAACTATCGATTGTATCGATGGTATAAGACATGGAGAAGTTATATTACAGTAGATATAATGGAAAAAATATGAATGGGTTTGCAACAGTAATTAAGGTAGTAATTTGCATTATTATACTAATGGATCTCACAAGTTTTCCTTCAAGTTTTGTGTGGATGAATTGTTCGAAGTTCGAGGAGGTCTCGATATGAGGAGATGTAGGAGAGGCAAGAGTTCAATCCTGGCGATGCCCAAAGCACCCCAAGTAAATATTGAATGAGACTCAAGCGTCTAAGCTTGGGGATGCCTCGGTAGGCATCCTATCTTTCTTAACCAAGTATCGGTATGTTTTCGTCTTTGTTTCATTCACGTGTTATGCGTAAATCTTGGAGCGTTTTTTGTGTTCAATTTTCACTTTTATTTTATGCACCATGATGGTATGAGTTAGTCCATGGTTGATTTATGGAATGCTCATTGCACTTCAGTTATATCTTTTGAGTATGGCTTTATAGAATGCTTCATGTGCTTCACTTATATCATTTGAAGTTTGGATTGCGTGTTTCTCTACATAAAGAAAACCGTTATTTGTAGAATGATATCATGCTTCACTTATATTTATTAGAGCATGGTATTTTCTAGAAAGAATTAAACTCTCATGCTTCACTTATATGTATTCATAGACTCAAAAGGAATTGGTCATTCAATGGTTAGTCATAAAATCCTACATAAAACAAGTAGATCAGTGAGTATGATATGTTTGATTCCCTGCAATACTTTTGCGACATTAAGATAGTAATATGTGGGTGCACTAGTTTATGATTGTGGATTAGTAAGAATATTTATGTTAAGGTTTGTGATTCTCGAAGCATACACGTATAGTCTCTACTTGTGTGATGAAGTCGGGGAATAATTTATCCTTGATTAAAACACTTTGTGTTGTTATAATCGAAGTCACGTGATGGTTAAATCCTCCCAACCTTCTCCCTAGGGGCATGCGAGTAGTTCTTTGATTTGAGAGAGCTAATAAAATATTGCAATAAGTATGTGAGTTCTTTATTCCTAATGTGAATCCATGGATATACGCACTCTCACCTCCACATATTTGCTAGCCTCCATGGTGTCGTGCATTGCCCTTTCTCACCTTAAGAGTCGGTGCAAACTTCGCAGGTGCATCCAAACCTCCTAATATGATATGTTGTACCACACATAAGCCTTATTATATCTTCCTCAAAACAGCCACCAAACCTACCTATTATGGCATTTCCATAGCCACTCCGAGATATATTGCCATGCAATTTCCACCGCTTCCATTTTCATGACTTGAGCATTCGTTGTCATATTAATTTGCATGATCGTAGGATAGCCAACATTATATTTCCATGGCTTGTCCAATTTTTTATATCTGTGGTACGCTAGATCATTGCACATCCTGGTACACTGCCCGAGGCATTCATATAGAGACATACTTTGTTCTAGGTATCGAGTTGTAATACTGAGTTGTAAGTAAATAGAAGTGTGATGATCATCATTATTAGAGCATTGTCCGAGTGAGGAAAGGATGATGGAGACTATATTTCCCCCACAAGTCAGGATGAGACTCCGAACAAAAACAATAGAACAAATAGAAAGAAAGAAAAAAATGAAAAAAATGAGAGAAAATGGAGAAGGGGCATGCTAATTCCACACTTGTGCTTGAATGCAGCACCATGTTTTTCATATAGAGGATCTCTTGTTTTGTAACTTCCATATGCTACTGGGATTTTTTCATTATAGAACCTGGATCGTATATTATGATGATGGGCTTCCTCAAATGCCCGAGGTCTTCATAAGCAAGCAAGTTGGATGCACACCCACTTAGCTTCAATCGAGCTTTCATACACTTATAGCTCTAGTGCATCCATTGCATGGAAATCCCTACTCCTCTCATTGATATCTATTGATGGGCATCTCCATAACCCATTGATATGCTGAGTTGAAGCGAGACTTTCTTCTTCACTTATTCCCCTTTGAAACCTACCACCATATTCTATTCCACCTTTATGCTATATCCATGGTTCACGATCATGTATTAAGTGAGTAATAAAAAGCTGAAGCGCGTTAAAAAGTATAGTCCAATTTGTTGATTTGATACCGGGTGCTCATGATTTATACCTTATGCTAGGAAGATCAAGCATGTCAAGCTATATGATTTTGTCGAGATATCATTTTGTAGCATAATTATTTTGAAAGGACATGATTGTTTGCTAGTAAACCTGAGTATGGATGTCTTTTTGTCAAATGATAGACTATTGCCCCGAATCACTTGTATCTTAATATTCATGCCATGATTAGATATATGATCAAGATTATGTTAGGTAGAATCCCACATAAAAATTATGTTTTTTATCATTTACCTACTCGAGGACGAGCAAGAATTAAGCTTGGGGATGTTGATATGAATCCATCGTATCTATAATTTTTTATTGTTCCATGCCAATATTATACAACTTTCATCTATTTTTGGCAATATTTTATATGATTTATTGGACTAACATATTGATCCAGTGCCAGTTCCTGTTTGTTGCATGTTTTTGTTTCGTAGAATATCCATATCAAACGATGTGAAAACGCGATAAATTTCTATAGATAATTATTTTGGAATATATATGTGATTTTGGGAGGTGGAATCAACGCAAACGGAGGCCCACGACTTCCACTACGCACCAGGGCGCGACCCATAATCCTTGGCGTGCCCTGCCCTCTAGTGGCCACACCGTGAGTCGGTTGGGGCTCTTCTTCGAGTGCAAGAAAGATAATTTATGGGGAAACATCATGTAAAAATTTCATCCCGGTCGAAGTTACGGATCTCCAGGAATTTAAGAAACGGTGATGTCGTGGGTATAAGTCTGACAGTAGATGTATAGGGTACGATAGGATGGGCAGAGACTTAGCTACGGCGAGGTTGTATGAGTTCAGGCCCCTCTACGGTGGAGGTAAAAGCCCTACGTCTCAGTGCTCTTGGGAGTTTGATGTCGAGTGGAATATGGATTACAATGAATTGCCTACCCCTACACTAGTACAGAAGGGCGGCTTATATAGAGTGCGCTGTCCTCCATAACGGTTCGATGCACAGGGGTGGAGTAGTGGCGAATAAATGCCTACATTACTGGTAACGTATGCCCTAAATGCTAATAAAGGTACATGAAGACGTATGACCGTTGTCCTCAAGGGGGGTTACGATATACAGAGTGGAATCCAGTCGGTAAGTTTGATACTCTCCGAATGCACGTCTCCGACTAGATGATGGAGGGATCGTCACCGATTGGATGATGGGAAGTCCTTAATTTAGTCGGAACTGACTAATGGCCTTGTCCCTTATGAAGGGTAGTCCTGGGGTAGGACCTATAGGGCAGACCTATGACCCTACCCTGGGACTATAACCCCATCATTAGTCCCCGAATGGATCGGGGTTGGAACGACGACGCGATGCTTGGGGTACGGATCCGACTAGTATGGATGCGGCTTTGGCGTTGCTTGCCTCGATCCATTTTATCCTCTTGACCAGTGATCCGAGTGGATTTGTGTGTGAAACGAACCGTCAGAGACCGAGTGCTTCCGCGGAATCTTTGGACGTGAACGGTCAACTGACAGCGGCGGATTTTCTGGGATCCTCAAATTTTGGTTGCCGCGCGCTCAGCGGGGATGACGACATCGTCATCGAGTAGTTTCTGCCGCCTCGATTACCGCTCCTTCATCTCCTCCACTAATATCGCAGCAACCGGTCGGGGGATAAGATTTTGGGGCCACCTGCTAGTGACCCAGTCGGTACCTTATTTAAACCTCCCCAGTGAGGGTTTCTCGTTGTGCTCGCTTGATAACTCGCACTCGCTCCGCTTCTCCTGTTGCTCACCGCGCACTCCACGCCTCCTCCTTCCTCTCCTCCCCTGCGGATCTGCAGCCTCCACCATGACGAAGGGGCAGACGAGCAAGCTCGAGTCGCAGAAGAAGAAGAAGAAGGCGGCGGCTCCAGCTCAGCGGCGACAGCGTGCTCTGCCGGCGGGTTGGATCCAGGGGGATTTTCTCCCCTCCGCGGTGACAAAGGATGACCTGCTGGAGCTGGTGGAGCAAGGTTTGATCGAAAACAAGTCGTGGAGGCTGCCGGCAGAGGGTGAGACAGAGCCGGCGCCTCAGGAGGGGGAGCGCGTCTTGCTGCTCAGTCACGTGTACCGAGGCTTCTCTCTGCCTCCTCACCCCTTCTTCAGAGGTATCATGAACCACTTCGGGGCACAGCTCCACCATTTCCCTCCCAACGCAATAGCTCATCTTTCTACCTTCGTCGTGCTTTGCGAGCGCTTTATCGGTTAACCTCCCCATTGTGGGCTCTTTAAGTACATCTTCTCCGCTAGATCCCAAACCGTCAAAAGACTTAGCCAGTCGGATGATAAAACCCATCTCCTCCAGCTCTGCGGGGGCTTAGGCTTCCAAAAGAAAACGAAGAGTAGCTATCCCGCTCTCTAGTTGTCCGAGTCCGTTAGGAACTGGCAGTCGACTTGGTTCTATTGCCAGGACATTGCTTGCCCGAATGCCGCGACTGGACTTCCAGCTTTTAGCCTAGACCGACCGGCTCCGCCCAGGCACCTTGCGCTCACGAAGATGGAGAAGATCCAGATTCAGCCTCTGTTCGAAGTGCTAATAGATGTCGTCCGCAGGGGAGTCACCGGCACGGATCTGCTGGAGATTTTTCTGGGTCGGCGCATCTAGCTTTTGCAAGCTCGACACCACGCCATGTGGCACTACACGGGGCCTGCGGACTCCACTCGGACTCACCCCGAATGCGTGACCGGGGAGGTCCTGACGGCGTGGGTCCGCAGCATCACAGGCGCTTGTGATAACCCTAGACGAGCCCGGCGAGTGAAGCCCTTCCGTGCTGACAACCCTCCTCCGAATGAGGTGAGCATATCTTGTTGAGTGCTTACAATTTCCTTAGATTTGCCGCTTTTTCTTGCATCACTGTCTGACGTCTGATGTTGTCAACTGTATCTTGTGCAGGCGTGGACCAACTGGTATTCTCCCGTCTCGAACGGGAATCCGGCTGAGGAAGAGGAAGGCAACCAGGAGGGCAGCATGGAGAGCGCCGAGTACGTCTCCGATAGTGGGGAGACGGAGGAAGAGTCCGAAGAGGAGGAGGGGGAAGATGGGGAGCAGAGCTCGCCGCCCCCACCACCAGAGCCTCGAACCAAGCGCCGTCACGAACTCGTGACTCCGTCGGCTCCTCCAGCGGTCCCGAGTGCCCCGCCAGCTCCTGTGACTCCGTCGGCTCCTCCAGCGGCCCCGAGCGCCCCGCCAGCTCCTCCCGTGGTTCGGAGCGCCTTGGTAGCAACTCCCGTGGTTCCGAGTACTCGGAGCACAAAGAGGACCAGGGACGCTGCTGCTGAGTCCGCGGGCCAACCTTCCAAGGTGGCCAAACCGAGTGGATCCAAGCCTCGGAAGGCTTTGCCTCGGATGAGGATCGCCGTTCCCGTTGCCTCAGCGTAAATGTCTTGTTCTCCTATCTTGTTTCAGTATTGGATTGAACTCATGTTTATTGGTCGCGTGGATTTTACTCAACAGAGCTGCTACCTCCACCACTTCTCTGCCATGCCAGGAAGACGATCCCATGGATACGGACAACGTTGCCACATCCCAGCAAGGTACGTCGTGACGACTCCGAGAGCTTAAATTATTGTTCCGTGAATTCTGTCTTTGATCTTGCCCTTTTTCCTATGGTCTCACGTCGTTCAGTCGGGCTCCCTTCAGAGGTGATTCATATGGAGGAAGACGACCAGAAGGGGTCCGGGCAAGCTTTGGTGTATGTCCTTGAGGTCGTTTCGTCTGCTACCGCTCCTGCCATGGACGCGCCGCCAACCGAGATGATGCCGTCGACTGAAACGGTGCTCATCGCGGCTGAACCGACTAGAGAAGGACTTGGGATGCCCAAGGAGTCTCCCGTGGTGCCGGGCCCGTCGACTGTCTAGTACGACACCGGACATCTCCCGGAAGATCAAGTGGGAGCCGCCAAGGAGGCTATGGTGCGGGTGGAGTTGATGGCGGGTGATGCGAAGGGGGCATACGACTCCATCGCATCTTTGTACAAGAGAAGCTTGGAGCTCTGTGACGATATCTGAGTAAGTGAGCTAGTAAGTATTTGCTTTTCTCTTGTAACCCACTGGGGGTTAAGCAATTTACTCGAAGATAGTAGGATTATTTTGAAGTGGGTTCACTCTGAGTGAACCCAGTGGGTGTAGTCCCCGAGACTTCTGTCGAGTGCTTGCACCGGCAGTTGTCTTTATATACATTGTCTTTGACTTGACCTGATGAAGACTATTCTGTCCGAATGGTGCCAGTGGGTGCACTCTGAGTGCACGTACTGGAAGTAGTCCCCGAGAGTAAGTTTACTCAGCTCGGGTAGTAGTAGCCTCATAGGCTTGTTTTTTGTTATGTAGCTCAATAGGGTGGACCTGTTTGAGTTTCATGGCAGTGGGGTCACTCTTAGTGAACCCACTGGGTGTAGTCCCCGAGACCGCTGTCGACAGCTTGTGTCGGCAGGGGTCTGAAGAACTTGGAGGTTTTATTCTTTTCCTTGTTGAATTTGTCTGATCTTCTCTTCACGCTTATTTGCAGAAGACTTGCGAGATGGGATCAGCGTACAACACTCTGAAGGTTGAAAAGACTCAGGTTGCTGCGCAACTAGAGGCAGCTGTGCATGATTTAGCTGGAGTGAAGGGTGCTCTTGCTGAACGAGAGAAGTCCTTGGAGGAGTCCCGTGAGGCAAATAAGGCATTGGTGGCCGAAATTGAGGGAATGGGCAAACAAAGAACCGAGCTGATGGGACAGATGAAGGTGATGAACAGTCGGTGCATATCACATGAGAAGTACGTCAGTGACTGGGGAAGGAAGATGATTGCGCTCCTCGGTGGTAATATTTGTTTTTCCGAGTGCTTCTTGACTTTGTATTTCATGATGCGCTTACTCTCTGCTCGTCTTGTCTTTGCAGATTTTTGTATGGACGTTGAGGCTGAAGCAGCTAACATTGAGCGGTCGGTTATTCCGAACGTTCCACTCGGCAACGACGCCAATCGAGACATGCTCCGAGCGCACATTCGCCTTGGCAAAGTGGGACCGTTCATCAGTCGCCTGAGAGAAGTCGTCGGCCGAATCGACAAGGAGCTGTGGCCCGAAGACGAGTCCCGGCGGGAGATAGAAGGGTTGATGACTCGGCCGGAGGACGTCCCGAACCGAGTGCATGCGTGGAAGAAGTCTGCTGCTCGTTGTGGGGCGGATGTGGCGCTGTCGCTGGTCCGAGTGCACTGCAAGGAAGCTCGCGAAGACAAGCTGAAGGCGTTGCAGGTCGCCAACACCAAGAAGCTTTGATTCGAAGATTTCGTGGAGCCTGCTAGTCCGAGACCTTCCTCGAGACCGGCACTCGCATCGCAGACGGGATCGACCTCGACACTTTCGTGGAGCCTGCTAGTCCCAGTGCCAGTCCTGACGATGCTTGAAAAACTTATCCTCGGTATGCCGAGTGGATTTGTATCAAACTTTGGCCTCTGCTGTTGGCCGTCACATTCGTGGTTCGGTGTGGATAAGCTTGATCCACACCGAGCCGACTATCGTTGAACCAACTTTGAATTGGAATCGAATATTTTGCTCTTCCTTCACCAAAAAATTCTAGATACAATGCTCGTGATTTCTGTTTGGCGTTTCTCAGTGAAGCCAGTGGCAAACATGCAAAGCATGTAGTTGTCAGTTGTCTTGACATCTGCATGAGCCTCAATGAGGGTCTACTAAGCCTCCGAGTGGATCTGGAGGATACACTCGACGAAATCTTTTTACTTAGGCGATTCTGGATCGGAGCTAGGTCTCCGAGTGCGGCGTCTCGTGCGCACTCGTAGCGAGTTGATACTCATGTAGTTGTTAGTTGTCTTGACATCCACATGAGTCTCAATGAGGGTCTGCTAAGCCTCCGAGTGGATCTCGAGGATACACTCGAAGGAAGCTTTTTACTTAGGCGATTCTGGATCGCAGCTAAGTCTCCGAGTGCGGCATCTCGTGCGCACTCGGAGCGAGTTGGTACTCATGTAGTTGTCAGATGTCTTGACATCCACATGAGTCTCGATGAGGGTTTGCTAACCCTCCGAGTGGATCTCGAGGATATACTCGAAGGAAGCTTTTTACTTAGGCGATTCTGGATCGCAGCTAAGTCCCCAAGTGCGGCACCTCGTTCGCACTCGGAGCGAGTTTGTACTTAGGCGATTCTAGATCGCAGCTAAGTGTTCGAGTGCGAAGTTTAGTGCACACTCGAAGAAAGTTAGTACTTAGGCGATTCTGGATCGCAGCGAAGTCCCCGAGTGTGACGTTTAGTGCACACTCGGAGAAAGTTTGTACTTAGGCGATTCCGGATCGCGGCTAAGTCCCAGAGTGCGACGTTTAGTGCACACTTGGAGGAAGTTTGTACTTAGGCGATTATGGATCGCAGCTAAGTCTCCGAGTGTGACGTTTAGTGCACACTCGGAGAAAAAAAAAATTTGAGACCGGAGTCTGCCAACGCGGAGGAATTTTGAATCTGCAAAAAATCAATCTGCTTTGTATTACTTCAGCGATACTTGTTCTTTACATTGCTTCAGTCGACGGTCACGTGTAGAAGCGCTTCAGGAGATCTCCGTTCCATGCTCGTGGCTCGTCCGTTTCCGTGTCGAGGTTGTAGAGTCGATATGCACCGTTGTTCAGCACCTTGGAGATGATGAAGGGTCCTTCCCACGCGGGAGCCAGCTTATGAGGTCTCTGCTGATCCACTCGGAGCACCAGGTCGCCTGCTTGGAATGTACGACTCCTGACGTGCCGCGCGTGAAAACGCCGCAGATCTTGTTGATAAATCGTTGAGCGAGTCAGTGCCATCTCGCGCTCCTCTTCTAGAAGATCCACTCCGTCTTGCCTGGCTTGCTCTGCTTCGGCTTCGGAGAAGAGTTCGACTCGTGGAGCGTTGTGAAGCAAGTCACTCGGAAGGACTGCCTCTGCTCCGTAAACGAGGAAGAACGGGGATCGCCCTATAGATCTATTTGGGGTTGTGCGGAGACCCCACAGCACCGAAGGCAGCTCGGTGACCCATGCGCCGGTAGCATGTCCCACTTCTCGCAGGAATCGAGGCTTCAACCCTTGAAGAATAAGTCCATTCGCTCGCTCTGCTTGCCCGTTTGTTTGGGGATGCGCCACAGATGCAAAATCCACTCGGATACCTTGGCCTGTACAGAAACCTTTGAATTTGTTCGAGTCAAAGTTTGTGCCATTATCAGTGATTATGATGTGCGGTACCCCGAATCTGGAGATGATGTCCCTGACAAACTTGATGGCCGTAAGGGCGTCGAGCTTCTTGATGGGTTTGGCTTCCATCCACTTAGTGAACTTGTCGACTGCCACCAACAGGTGAGTGAAACCTCCTTGGCCTGTCCTAAATGGACCGACTGTATCTAAACCCCACACTGCAAACGGCCAAACAAGAGGGATTGTCTTCAACGCAGATGTTGGCTTGTGGGACTTGTTCGAGTAGAACTGACAGCCTTCGCATCGGTCGACCATATCCTTCGCCATTTCGTTCGCCTGCAACCAGAAGAAGCCAGCGCTGAATGCTTTGGCGACGATTGCCCTTGAGGGGGCATGATGACCGCAGGTTCCCGAGTGAATTTCTTCCAGGATTAACTGTCCCTCCTCATGGGAGATGCATCGTTGAAGGACGCCAGAAACACTTTCTTTGTACAGCTGGCCATCAATGACGGTGAACGACTTCGACCTGCGGACGATCTGTCTGGCTTGGATTTCGTCTTCTGGTAATTCTTGCCTCAGGATGTACGCAATGAATGGCACAGTCCAATCGGGAATGATAGCAAGAATCTCCATGATCAAATCAACCACAGCAGGGACTTCAACTTCAGTCGGATTTGTCGAGCTCTTTGGTTGTATTGGTTCCTCTGTGAAAGGATCTTCTTTAACTGAGGGAAGGTGAAGGTGCTCGAGACAGACGTCACTCGGGACTGGCCTCCGAGTGGATCCATGTTTCGCCAATTCGTTAGCTGCTTGGTTTTTCAGTCGCGGAACATGGTGGAGTTCCAGACCTTCAAACTTTTTCTCAAGCTTCCTCACCGCGTTGCAGTATGTGGTCATGGTGGGGTTCCTTACGTCCCACTCCTTCATCACTTGATTAACCACCAAATCTGAATCGCCATAGACCATGAGGCGACGGACGCCGAGTGCGATGGCCATGCGCAATCCATGAAGGAGAGCTTCATATTCTGCCTCGTTGTTGGAGGAATCGAAGTGTATCTGCAACACATACTTGAGTTTGTCTCCTTTTGGCGATATGATCACAACGCCAGCGCCGGAGCCATTAAACATCTTGGACCCATCGAAGAACATTATTCAATGAGCCGAGTAGATGTGAGTCGGTTGTTGTTGTTCTACCCATTCTGATATGAAGTCAGCCAGAGCTTGAGACTTTATAGCTTTCTTGGCCTCAAACTTGATGTCGCAGTACAACATCTCCATTGCCCACTTCGCCACTCGGCCCGATGCGTCCCGATTGTGGAGGATTTCCGACAACGGAGCATCAGAAATGACAGACACCGAGTGGTCTTGTAAATAATGAGCCACCTTCTTCGCAGTCATGTAAATCCCGTAAATGAGTTTTTGATAATGGGGATACCTCCGCTTGGAAGGAGTCAGGACTTCGGAGACATAGTACACTGGCCGCTGAACCTTGTATGCTTTGCCTTCTTCTTCGCGTTCGACTTTGAGAACAGTGCTGACGACTTGATTTGTAGCCGCGATGTACAGAAGAAGGGGTTCTTTACTGAGCAGAGCAGTAAGAACCGGTTGGGTGGAAAGTAGGACTTTGAGGTCGTCGAATGCGATCTGAGCTTCGTCTGTCCACTCGAAAGTATCTGATTTCTTCATGAGTCGGTACGGAGGTAGCGCCTTCTCGCCAAGTCGACTGATAAACCTGCGCAAAGCCGCTAGGCAACCTGTGAGCCTTTGAACATCGTGTATTCTGACTGGCCGCTCCATTGGGACGATGGTCGCGATCTTTTCGGGGTTGACATCGATCCCTCGTTCGGAAACGAAGAAACCGAGTAACTTTCCGCTGGGAACACCGAATGAACACATGGCCGGGTTGAGCTTGATATCATACCTATGAAGGTTGGCGAATTTTTCTGCCAAGTCAGTCAGCAGGTCGGAACCTTTGCGTGACTTGACTACGATGTCATCCATATACGCTTCCACATTTCGACCGATCTGGTCAAGGAGGCATTTTTGGATCATGCGCATAAAGGTTGCTCCTGCATTCTTCAAACCGAATGGCATAGTGATGTAGCAGAAGCACCCGAATCGGGTGATGAAGGCTGTTTTGAATTCATCAGGGCCATACAGACGGATCTGATGATAGCCCGAGTAGGCATCAAGAAATGAAAAACGCTCGCAACCCGTAGTCGAATCGACAATTTGATCGATGCGGGGGAGCGGGAAATGGTCTTTCGGGCAGACCTTATTTAGATGCTTGAAGTCGATGCATATTCGGAGAGACTTGTCCTTCTTGGGCACCATGGCAAGATTGGCGAGCCACTCGGAGTGGTGCACCTCGTGAATGAAGTTGGCTGCCAAAAGCTTAGCCACCTCCTCTCCGATGGCCTTCCTCTTATGCGCGGCGGACCGATGCAGGCGTTCTCGGACAGGTCGAGCAGCAGGATCAACGCGCAGTCGGTGCTCAGCCAACTCCCTGGGTACACCTGGCATGTCAGCGGGCTTCCATGCGAAAATGTTCCAGTTCTCACGGAGGAATTGGATGAGCTCGGCTTCCTATTTTGGATCGAGGGTGGTGGAGATGTTCGTCGGGGCAGCGGCGTCGTCCGTCGGGTGGATGCTGACCTTCTTCGTTTCTCCTGCCGACTGGAATGCGGACTCGGAAGCTGGCTTCTTCGAACGCATCAAGTCAGCAGGGTCGACTGTCTTCTTGTACTCGTCAAGCTCGAGGACAGCCATCTGCTGATCGACGATCCTCGATCCCTGTTGCAGACACTCCTCGGCCCGCTGCCGATTGCCTGTGATAGTGATCACACCTTTTGGGTCTGGCATCTTCAGCTTCAGGTACACGTAACATGGACGGGCCATGAAATGCGCATAGGCCGGGCGGCCTACAATCGCGTGGTATGCACTCTAGAAGTCCACCACCTCGAATGTGAGCTTTTCCTTGCGGAAGTTCTTGTCGGAGCCGAAAACGACGTCCAACGCGATCTGACCGAGTGACTTGGCCTTTCGTCCAGGGACGACTCCATGGAACTGCATGCTGCTCTCGCTAAGTTTGGACTTCGGAATGCCCATCCCCTTGACAGTGTCGGCGTACATGATGTTCAAGCCGCTGCCGCCGTCCATGAGGACTTTGCGCAGTCGGACTCCTTCCACCACCGGGTCGACGACCAGGGCCTGCCTCCCTGGGGTGGGTACGTGTGCTAGATGATCCGACTGGTCAAAGGTGATCGCAGTCTGAGACCATTTGAGGAACGTGGGGTTGGTTGGGGTGGCCATATTTACCTCCCTGTTAACCAGCTTCAGTCGACTCTTGCTTTCCAGGTCAGCAAAAATCATCAGTGTTGCATGTACTTGGGGGAACGGATCCTCCTTGTCCTCCTCATTTTGCTCATTGTCCTTTTCACTCGGTTCCCCTTCGCCGAACCCCTGGATCAGGAGGCGACATTGTCGAGTGGTATGCTTCGGAAATATGGCGTTGCCTTCTTCGTCCATCTTCGTGTGGATTGGACATGGCTGGTCCAGGATGTGGTTTCCGAACTGCTTCTTCTTGGGGGTGAACTAGGCCTTCCCCTTGCCCTTGAACTTGGCATTGGTAACGGCTGCACCCTTAGCCTGCGGAGTGGACTGAGCTTTCTGCTTCTGCTTCTGAGTGCTGTTCCCATCTCCGTCGGCGAATGCCATGTGCTTGCCGCTGCGAATGCGGTCCTCTTCTTCGCCATTTGCAAAGCGTGCCACTATCTCCATCATCTTGCTCATGGAGATGTCACCTGTCCGACCGAACTTCAGGTACAGATCTCTGTACCGCACGCCTTCCTTGAAGGCGCAGACTGCTTGGTGCTCTGTGACGTTCTCCACTGTGTGGTAGAGGGTTGTCCAACGCTGGATGAAATCGCGCAGGGGCTCATTCTGCTTCTAGACACAGTGCTGGAGCTCCACAAGACCAGCAGGGCGTTTGCACGTCCCCTCGAAGGTCCTAATGAAGACTCGGGCCAGATCTGCCCAGCTGTAGATGCTTGAAGGAGCCAACTGGTTCAGCCACGCTCGTGCCGAGCCATCGAGCATCAGGGGGAGATGTTTCATGGCGACATGGTCGTCTCCACCTCCGATCTGGACTGCCACTCGGTAGTCGTCCAGCCACGTTTCTGGCTTGGATTCTCCTGTAAACTTGCTGATCCCCGTCGCCAATCGGAAGTTGGGAGGGATGTCAGCTGAACGGATGGCCCGACTGAAACACTCGGGGCTAGAGACGATGGTCCTGCTTCCACTCGGACGGTCTCCATCATGACCATCACGGTGGGCTCGGCCCCTGTCGACCCTCCTCTGGGCGATGTATCCTCTTGCGTCGGGCCTTGGATCATAAGTGTCACCGACCGAACGCCGATCATCATGATGTCGGGGCCCGTAGGGCCCACCCCGTGGAGGGGTGCGTGAACGGCGACGATCTTCGGGATTCATGGAACGTCTGCCTCCCCTGTGTCGCTGATGAGAACCAGGGCTGAATACTGACCGATGCGTGTTCGCGTGAACAGAACTGTTGTGGATCCTGTTGTGCGACTCGGAGACCGCCAAATTCTGCTGCTGCGCCGTGTGCAACAGGGCACGGATCTGCTCGATCCCTCTGCCAGCCTCTGAATCAGTCTGCTGGAGGGAATCGGCTATCTTGGCGGCGGCGGCCACGTTGAGGACGGGTGTGCGGAACACCTCCACGTTGCTCTAACGAGTGCGCCGACTGGCAGAACGGCGGGGCTGACGGCGAGCGCCAGATGTTTCGCTGACCTCGTGCTCGTTCCGGCCGGTTTGGCGGGGACTTTCATGGGAGTTGGCCATGTGCACTTCGGTTGCAGGCCCGCGACCCAAGTACTCGGAAGGCAACTCAGTCGGAACTGAGTCTGAGCGCTGGGACGGCGGCGCAACTACAACCAATTAGAGGACCGCCACGTGTGTAGACGCGTTCTGGCGCGCCTGGGCGTGTTGCACCCAACGCTGGAGCCGCAGACGGCGAGACCGCTTGTTGCGGCGCGTGACGGGGGCGAAGATCGACACGGGAGCCGACTGCTGGAGAAGAAGGATGCCGCGGGAGCCGGCACGGAAGTGCGTAGCCCCGCAACTGGGGAGCGCCTCGACGTCGAGAGGTGCATCCCGAAGCCATGCCGAATCGTCGACAATGAAGGAGAGCGCACCGAAGAGGATCTCATGACCCATGCACGAATCTCCACCGGACGACATGCCGAAAGGATGTAGTCGCAAACTCGCCAGAAGTCGCTTAGACACCTGCCCCAAGGTGGGCGCCAACTGTCGTGGGTATAAGTCTGACAGTAGATGTATAGGGTACAAAAGGATGGGCAGAGCCTTAGCTACGGCGAGGTTGTATGAGTTAGGGCCCTCTACGGTGGAGGTAAAAGCCCTACGTCTCAGTGCTCTTGGGAGCTTGATGTCGAGTGGAATATGGATTACAATGAATTGCCTACCCCTGCACCAGTACGGAAGGGCGGCTTATATAGAGTGCGTTTCCCTCCATAACGGTTCGATGCACAGGGGTGGAGTAATGGCGAATAAATGCCTATGTTACACGTAACGTATGCCCTAAATGCTAATAAAGGTACATGAAGACGTATGACCGTTGTCCTCCAGGGGGGTTACGATATACGGAGTGGAATCCAGTCGGTAAGTTTGATACTCTCCGAATCCACATCTTCGACTGGATGATGGAGGGATCGTCACCGACTAGATGATGGGAAGCCCTTAATTCAGTCAGAACTGACTAAGGCCTTGTCCCTTATGAAGGTTAGTCCTGGGATAGGACCTATAGGGCAGGCCTATATGTTGGGGAACGTCGCATGGGAAACAAAAATTTCCTATCATGGTGATGTCCTATCATGGTGATGTCCATCTATGAGAGGGGATTTCTGATCTACGTACCCTTGTAGATCGCACAGAAGAAGCGTTAGTGAACGCGGTTGATGTAGTGGAACGTCCTCACGTCCCTCGATCCGCCCCGCGAACCGTCCCACGAACCGTCCCGCGATCCGTCCCACGTTCTAGTGCCGAACAGACGGCACCTCCGCGTTCAGCACACGTACAGCTCGATGATGATCTCGGCCTTCTTGATCCAGCAAGAGATACGGAGAGGTAGAAGAGTTCTCCGGCAGCGTGACGGCGCTCTGGAGGTTGGTGGTGATCTAATCTCAGCACGGCTCCGCCCGAGCTCCGTAGAAACGCGATCTAGAGGTAAAACCGTGGAGTTATGTGGTCGGGCTGCCTTGGCAAAAGTTGTCTCAAATCAGCCCTAATTGCTCCATATATATAGGAGGAGGGAGGGGAGGCTTGCCTTGAGGCTCAAGGAGCCCCAAGGGCTGCGCCACCAAGGGAGGAGGAGTCCTCCTCCAATCCTAGTCCAACTAGGATAGGAAGGTGGAGTCCTTCTCTCCTTTCCCACCTCTTTTTTTCTCTCTTTGATTTTCTATCCTTGGCGCATAGGACCTTCTTCGGCTGTCCCACCAGCCCACCAAGGGCTGGCGCGCCACCCCCAAGGCCTATGGGCTTCCCCCGGGGTGGGTTGCCCCCCCCCCGGTGAACACCCGGAACCCATTCGTCATTCCCGGTAACTCTGAAAACCTTCCGGTAATCAAATGAGGTCATCCTATATATCAATCTTCATTTCCAGACCATTCAGGAAACTCTCGTAACGTCCGTGATCTCATCCGGGACTCCGAACAACATTCGGTAACCAACCATATAACTCAAATACGCATAAAACAATGTCGAACCTTAAGTGTGCAGACCCTGCGGGTTCGAGAACTATGTAGACATGACCCGAGTGACTCCTCGGTCAATATCCAATAGCGGGACCTGGATTCCCATATTGGATCCTACATATTCTACGAAGATCTTATCGTTTGAACCTCAGTGCCAAGGATTCATATAATCCCGTATGTCATTCCCTTTGTCCTTCGGTATGTTACTTGCCTGAGATTCCATCGTCAGTATCCGCATACCTATTTCAATCTCGTTTACCAGCAAGTCTCTTTACTCATTCCGTAATACAAGATCCCGCAACTTACACTAAGTCACATTGCTTGCAAGGCTTGTGTGTGATGTTGTATTACCGAGTGGGCCCCGAGATACCTCTCCGTCACACGGAGTGACAAATCCCAGTCTTGATCCATACTAACTCAACGAACACCTTCGGAGATACCTGTAGAGCATCTTTATAGTCCCCCAGTTACGTTGCAACGTTTGATACACACAAAGCATTCCTCCGGTGTCAGTGAGTTATATGATCTCATGGTCATAGCAACAAATACTTGACACGCAGAAAACAGTAGCAACAAAATGACACGATCAACATGCTATGTCTATTAGTTTGGGTCTAGTCCATCACATGATTCTCCTAATGATGTGATCCCGTTATCAAGTGACAACACTGCCCTATGGTCAGGAAACCTTGACCATCTTTGATCAACGAGCTTGTCAACTAGAGGCTTACTAGGGACAATGTTTTGTCTATGTATCCACACATGCATTGTGTTTCCAATCAATACAATTATAGCATGGATAATAAACAATTATCATGAACAAAGAAATAAAATAATAACTAATTTATTATTGCCTCTAGGGCATATTTCCAACACTATGACCCTACCCTAGGATTATAACCCCATCATGTGAAGTGTCAGAAAAAAGGAATGCGAAACATAAGAGAACGGAGAGGGAGATCCAATCTCAGAGGAGCTCCTGCCCTTCTACGGTCATGCATGGAGGCGATGGACCAGAGGGGGAACTCTCCTCCCATATAGGGGGAGGCCAAGGAAGAAGGATAAGGAGGGGGTTCTCTCCCCCTCTCTCCCGGTGGCTCCAGAGTGCCGCCGGGGCAAGGAGCGTGACAATGATCTACATCAACAATCTTGCCGCCGTCAACACCAACTCTCTCTCCTCTATGTAGCGGTGTAACACCTCTTTTCCCGCTATAACTTCTACTTAAACATGGTTCTCAACACTACATACTTTTTCCCAATGATATGTCGTTATCCTATGATGTTTGAGTAGCTCTGTTTTGTCCTATGGGTTAATTGTGATATGAGTTGTGTGTTGATATTGTGCCGTCCTAAGGTGCCTTCCGTGAGGTGCAGACGTGAAGGATACACACTGGAGGATATGAAGTATATTCATGATTTGCTTATAGTGGGTGGCGAGAGTGACAAGAACTTACACCCGAGTAATGGAGTTGTGCATCTATGGGAGTAAAGAGGACTCGATGTTTAATGCCATGGTTGGGTTTACCTTAATGATTTCTAGTAGTTGCGGATGCTTGATGTCTACGCACACTTCTATTCTTGTATACTATGTTGGGCCTCCAAGTGCAGAGGTTTGTTGGACAACAACAATTTTCCTCAAGTCGATGACCTAAGGTTTATCGAACTCAGGGAAGTAGAGGTTGAAGATGGTCTCTCTCAAGTAACACTGCAATTAAGAAACAAGAAGTCTCTTGTGTCTCCAACACACCTAATACAATGGTAAATTGTAAAGGTGCACTAGTTCAGTGAAGAGATGGTAAAATATGGGTGATAGGTGTGGCAAATCAAGGTAATATAAATCTGTAATAAAAATTACAGCAAGGTAGCAAGTGACAAAAGTGATCATAAATGGTGTAACAATGGTGAGAAACAAGGCCTAGGCTTCATACTTTCACTAGTGGCAACTCGCAACAACATTAACATAGTCTAATCACATGATATTTCCACTAAAACATGCAATGGTGACGTACTCGGAGGTCATTCCTTTGTGATCAAGAGAGGACGAAAGTTATGTACGGCTAGAAAAGCACACCTCAGAACTCGTAGTTCTCATCTATGGATTTCCCAATGTCACCGTGGCCATCCAAAGAGAGTACCACAATCACCACAATGTATCTCAAGGATAGTCAAATACAAGCACCAAGAGACTCTCAATCTTCAATCAATTCACAAAATAGGAAATCACTCATGAAAATATTCTTCTAATCCATGTCCAATAGACCATTTTCACCATGGTCTCGTGGATTATACTAGATAAGATCAAGTGAGTACATCAATCCAATAAATAGAAGAAGGGGAAACATCATGGGATCAACCTAGGTTAACATAGCCTATGATCACAATCAAGATCACATCATGGTAGAAAAAATTAACCACATAGCTACTATAGAAGACCTCAGCCCCGAGGAGTAACTACTCCTGCTTCATGGAGGGAGGAAGCAACATCGATGGAGATGAATCCAGGGGCACTTCCCCGTCCCAGCAGGGTGCCGGCACAGGAATTCTGGTCCCCCGAAACTTGTTGACGATGGCGGCGGAGATCGGAATTGCTTCTGGAGAAAAGGGATCCCAAATCAGGGTTTCCTCCACTCGGGTAAAAATAGGGGCCAAGGTAGGGCACTGGAGGGGGTGGGCCCCACCCAATGGGCCTCCGTGCGTGGCCAGGGGGTAGGTCGCGCCACCAGGGCGCCTGGTGGCCTGGTGGCCCCTCTCTGGCTCTCCTTCGTCCATCTGGAGTCTTTTGGAACGCTGATTTTTTATATTTTTTTTGTGGAATTTTTCGGTCACTGTAAATATGGGTATAAACCTGCAATTCACACACATCAGCAGACAGAAACTAGCACTGGGTGCACTGAGTTAGTAGATTAGTATAAATATGTTGAAAAAGGTATGAAAGTGTACAAAAAGCATAGCAATATCACCCAAAACTTGCATGGTATAAGCAGAAATTATAGATACGTTTGGTACGTATCAACATCCCCAAGCTTAATTCCTACTCGTTGTCGAGTAGGTAAATGATAACAAGCGTAATTTCTGTGGTGACATGCTAACACACATATAAGAACTTCAAAGTAAAGCAAGTAATATATGCAATTCAAGTCAATACAATAACAAGCAAGACTCCGTATCTAGTATTGAAACTAGCAAAGTAAGAACATAAAGGTGCAAGAGCTCTCGTTGTCCGTGACTTGAATGTCTCCAAATGGTGTTTGGGTGCAAGAAATGGGAGATGGGTTTAGAGCATAAAACATATTATATAGTTTAATTGAGAACTCAATCTACTAAAACTTCACACTTGGTCTCCTTTGGAATCTTATTTTGACTCATCCCCAGACCACTAGTCAGACAAAAGTCAAAATGATCCTCTCCCTTTCGACTTTCAGCACTCATGCAATGGATGAGCGCGAGCAAGATATGTTGTCACTTAGGATGGCAAAGAGAATAATGATGGGGAAGTAAGACAAAAAAGGTGTGAAAGTCTCACATCAATGAGGACAATCATAGGCGAAAGAAAGCCAAATGATAGATATGATGTGAGTAGGGATTTACATGTAACGGATGCACATAAGAGCTAAGGTAAGCTCTCCAATGGAACTAGTGGGGGTGCATCCAACTTGCTTGCTCGTGAAGACCTAGAGCTCATTTGAGGAGGCTCATCATTGGAATATACAAGCCAAGTTATATAGTGTAAGGATCCCCACATAGTTATGCATGAATGATAATCTCTATGGAGTACAAATATAACAGTGGAGTACGAGTGTGGATCTTTCAAAAGGAATAGTAGTGTTGCCCCCTTCTCTCTTTTTATTTTTTTCTCTTTTTTGTGTGGCCTCTTTGGCTCTTTCTATTTATCTCTCATTTGTCCACTTTGGGATCTTTTCATTTGTCCTCTTTGGGATCTTTTCCTCACTTAAGGGCAACACCCTATATTTTACAAGAATAAAAAGAAGATCTTCACACTTTATAAGAAGTACTCAACATAAAGATAAATGAAAACGATCATGATGTATGCAAATGTATGCCTCTGCCAGTGTAGCAGGATATGCAATGATACTAGCACGTCATGTAGCAATAATAAGGGCAAAGCCCAACTAGCATGCGGCTCCTTGATCAAGCAAAATCATGTATGACATGAAGATCAATCATGAGATGGTGGATGTTGAATGACAATGCATCTCGGAAAGGCTATGGAAATGCCTTGATAGGTAGGTATGGTGGCTGTTTTGAGGAAGGATATAATGAGGCTTATGATGACAGAGCTTATCATGCCAAGGGTTTGGATGCACCGGCGAAGTATGCACCAACTCTCAAGATGAGAAAGGTCAATGCACGGTACCGAAGTGGCTAGCAAAATATGGATGGTGGAAGTGCCAACAATCGATTACTCGCATTAGTCCAAAGAACTCATCCACTTATTATCGGTAACTCTCTATTTAGTCAGGAGATTCATAAAGAGACAAGTACCCCTAGGAGGAGTGTTTGGGGGTTTGGTTATCCTTGCGCATCGTTGACCCATGATAACGTGAGGGTAGTCTATATATTCCAACCCCTCCAGAGGTTAGCGATCCATCTAGTAGCTAGAGTTCTCAACTAATTTTTTTGTAGTTTTTGAAAATACACAGAGATTTCCCAAAATACGACACCTATCACTAATAGGCTCAAGCTCTTGACACAAAAAGTCCAAACATTACTCAAATCAATACCTCAAAACTGTTGCAAGTTACTACTACACTTCAATAGCAACCTCAGTTACCTACTCATGCAGGACACACAACTCAGTGCAACAAGCCAACTCTCTAAACAAGATAAACATGATAACTCAAGAGAGTTCCAAAATCATCCTAAATAAAAGATCTTAAAAAGATAAAGCATGAAAACTAAGAGCTAAACATGATAGCAACTATGAAAAGATAAAGAACACAAAAAAAGATAAGCATGAAAACCTATGTTATGTTCTAGGGTGGAGTGGAGCGTGTTTCTCTCCCAAACAAAGAAGGCTAGGGTCCAACTTGTTATGAACAACAAGAAAAACTAAAACAAACTAAAAAGTAAAGACCGGGACGCTCCAAGCATAGAGCATAACATATGAAGTGATAAAAATATAGCATGGACAAGGACGAACTGATGATTGTTGATGGAGAAGGGGATGCACGGGGGCATCCCCAAGCTTAGACGCTTGAGTCTCCTTGAATATTTCTTGGGGTGCATGGGGACATCCCCTAGCTTGAGTGCTTGACACTCCTGGATCTTCTTTCATCATCTTCCATCGCATACTTGAAAACTCCCTTCATACAAAACTCATCATAAGCTGATTAGAGTGGTTAGTGCCCATAATAAAATAATTTATGTCCACTAGAAATAAAGATTTTCATGAAGAGCTACTGTTTCTCTAGATTTCCAAAAAAATTTGCAAAGAAAAATCAAACTTAAGATTTGCAAAACGATGAAAACGCAAAACGTGGCAGAATCTGTGAAAAACAGACCAGCAGGTAGTAAATAATTTTTTCACGGCAGTTCTGCAACTCAAATCCAAAAATTCAGAGCAGACACCAGAAATTCAATTGTATAGAGCATACTTTCAAAAACATTTAGATAAAAAAGATGATCTGGTGATTTTTGGTGAATTGTTCCGTCAAGCAAACATAATTTGTGTCTGGACAACATGTCACAACTTTTGAACTTTCTTGCAATCGGAGACTAAAACTTGGCACAAAGCTTAAAAATAAAGATACAATGATGTTGCTATAGTAGTAACACACATCAAGACCATTAAAAACTGACAGTAAAAACTCAAAGTAAAGATAACAAGGGTTGTCTCCCTAGAGCTCTTTCTTTACAGCCATAAAGATAGCATTAACATTTTAATGATGCTCTCATAGGAATAAGAGTTGTAGAACAAAAGAGAGCATCAAGAAGAAAATACCAAACACATTTAAGTCTTAGGGAGGCAAAACAAGTGCAACTTCAAAACCTTTGACATAAAGAGGGGAAACTTCTTCTTTTTTAGATATTTAGAACCGTGTCTCCCCCTCTCCTTATAAATTTCAGTGGCATCATGGATGAAGGCAACAATATAACTATCACATAAGGCATTATTTCCATGATCCAAAAGCATGAAAGTATCATTACTCTTGTTATAAGCAAAATCTTTCTTATTAGGAATAGTGAGAATAAAGCAATCATTATCATCATGGTAATCATCATGTTTAGGAAGCATGGTATCATCAAAGCAAATTTTCTCCTCAAAAGTTGGGGGACTAAAAATATCATGTTCATCAAACTCGTCATCCCCAAGCACTAGTAGAAAAAGGGTCTTTCGGCCGTGGATCGAAAGACCATTAGTCCCGGTTCAAACAAAAACCGGGACCAATGCCAGGCATTGGTCCTAGTTCGGATTGCCGGGGCATTGGTCCGGGTTCGGTTCACCTCATTAGTCCCGGTTCAGCGCAAAAACCGGGACCAAAGATCTAGCGACTGCCACGTGGCGTGCCGCGGAGCATAAGTCCCGGTTTGTGGCAAGAACCGAGACTAAAGGGTAGGCTATTAGTCCCGGTTTTAGACAAAAACCGGGACTAAAGTGTTGCCTATATAAACCCTCACCCCTGCCCACCCTCTCCTCTGTTTTTTGGCTATTGAAGTGTGCCGATGCCATGCTCTTGCCACTCTAGTTTCTGCACGTGAGGTGTTCGATGAAATGCCCGAGCCACACTACTTAAGCTTTCTGCTCTCCAAGCTCGACCTCCAAGATCCATTTTCCTCAATATTTGTCTAGGTTTGTCCGTGCACCAACTGCACAAGTGTTTTAAAAGGTTAGCTGCTTCTTCCTTTCATCTGTGACTCCTAGTTTAGCTCATTTCAAATGCTCAAATTAACTTCTTAGAGTCTGCACATGTGTAGGGTGCTGTCCCATGCCTGTCCTCACCGTTGTTGATCGCCCCACGTTGATATCGTCGCGAGCACCACCTTGGTGAGCCTCTTGTTCTTATCTTCTTACCTGTATGATTTAGATACATTTTGTATAAATAACTTACTTTCATTATTTATTTTTATTATATAGTGCAATGGTTTTGGTATCCGCCTCCGTCAGCCCTCATCCTGTCTATGATTCGGACGTGGTATATATTATCTTTTATAACTATTTGTTTTATTTAGTGTTTATGACAATTATGATGACCAACGTGACATATATTTTTTAATCTAGGAGGTATGTGAACCAGAAATTCCAAACCACATAGAAATTCTTGTCGAGAAGTTAAATTTGGTTGAAAAAGAAAACAAATACTTGAAGGAAAAATTGAAAATAGTTGAGGACAAGAATATGGAACTGGAGTTGCATGTTGCCGATGTCATCGATGATAGCAATATGAAGATCGATGCGATGCGGTTGAAGATGGATGCAATGCGCTTGAAGATGGATGAAATGTGCTTGAATATTAGGAATATTAGAAAATATGCCATCGATAAAGGGGCTTCGTATCATTATGTTGTTGGGTCAATTGTTACCTTAGTTAAGATTTTGATCGCATTTGTTGTTGTATTTAAATGTTTTACATAGTTGTATGTTATTTTATGACAGAACTTTATGTATTTATTTTTTGCAATAATAACATTTGATCACTACTATGCTTTCGTTTTAATGTGATGATGAAATTGTATTAATTTGGTCATATGTTCTGCAATGGTTTTTTGATATACTTAATTTCATAATAGAGATGAACCACCAATGGATGTACTATGGCCGGCGCACTTCAGCGTACATTACGAACCGGGACTAATGCCCGAGTCACACCTATGTTCACACAAAATGGTATCCTCGACCGAGGTTAGCAACCTTATCCTTTTCATCTGTAATTGATACAAAAATATTGCATGTGTCAATGTACGGTGGTCATTTCACTATTCATGTATGATGCCAGATCAATGCAGGCAAGCGATGGATGTAGGCGAACGACGCGGTTCCGGATTTATAAAAGGCCTGCATAAATTTATCGATATGGCTGAGGCAAACGAAGTGGATCATTTTATGCCTTGTCCATGTGTTGTCTGTCGAAACATGAAGGAGTACTCTAGCTCGAAAAACATTCATCTCCACTTGCTTCAGAGAGGTTGCATGCCTGCAAATTATTGTTGGACCATGCATGGACAAAGAGGGGTTAGGATGGAAGACAATGAAGAAGAAGATGATGATGACAACTATCCTATGCTCACTGAAGAATACGGTGACACTACAATGGAAGACAAGGGGGAAGAAGGAGGTGATGAGAAACCGGCATCAGATGAGCCCGCTGATGGTCTTGGTCGGGTCAGTTCTAATGGAAAGAGAGAATGCGATACAGAAAATGAGAAGCTGAAATTGGAGGCCATGCTAAAGGATCATAAAAAGTTGTTGTACCAAAATTGCGAAGATGGCAGCACAAAGCTCGGTACCACACTGGGACTGTTGAAATGGAAGGCAGAAACTGGTTTATCTGACAAGGGATTTGAGAAGTTACTGGAAATATTGAAGCCGAAGCTTCCAAATAACGAATTGCCTGAGACTACGTACAAAGCAAAGAAGGTTGTCTGCCCTCTTGGATTAGACGTGCAGAAGATACATGCATGCATTAATAACTGCATCCTGTACCGCGGTGAGAAGTACGAGAATAAGATAAATGCCCGGTATCCACTACATATCGGTACAATATCAGACAGGATGACCCTGGTGATGTTGAGGGCGGTGACGAGCCCCCCCCCCCCCCCCCCGCCCCCAAGAAGAAGGTTCATGCTAAGGTTATGTGGTATGCTCCTATAATACCACGGTTGAAACGTGTGCTCAGAAACAATGAGCATGCCAAGTTGATGCGATGGCACAAAGACGAGCGTAAGAAAGACAGGAAAAGTTGAGACACCTCGCAGATGGGTCGTAGTGGAGGAAAATCGAGAGGGAGAGGCCGAACTTTGCAGATGACCCAAGGAACTTATGGCTTGGTCTAAGTACAGACGACATGAATCCTTTTGGGGAGCAGAGTTGTAGTCACATCACCTGGCCCATGACTCTATGTATCTACAACCTTCCTCCTTGGCTGTGCATGAAGCGGAAGTTCATTATGATGCCAGTGCTCAACCAAGGACCGAAGCAACCCGGCAACGACATTGATGTGTACCTATGGCCATTAATTGATGAACTTTTGCAGTTGTGGTCCAAACTAGGTGTACGTGTGTGGGATGAGCACAAACAACAGGAATTTGACCTACGAGCATTGTTGTTCGTAACCATCAATGACTGGCTTGCTCTTAGTAACATTTTAGGACAGTCAAACAAGGGATAAAATGCATGCACACACTGTTTAGATAAGACTAAAGGAACATATTTGGAAAAATCTAAGAAGATTGTGTACCTGGGGTGTCGTCAATTTCTTCCGACCAATCATCCCGTAAGAAAGAAGGGCAAGCATTTCAACGGTGAGTCAGATCACCGGAAGAAGCCTAACCTCCCTACTGGTGATGAGTTATTGTCTATGGTCAAGGATTTGGATCAAATAGTAATCTTTCGAAAGGGTCCTGGCGGTCAATCTATTCCAAAAAACGACGTTACCGGACATGTGCCCATATGGAAAAGGTAAACTTTATTTTGGAAGCTACCCTATTGGAAACACCTAGAGGTTCGGTCTTCAATCGACGTGATGCACGTGACGAAGAATCTTTGCGTGAACCTGCTAGGCTTCCTGGGAGTGTATGGAAAGACAAAAGATACAACAGAAGCACGGGAGGAGCAGCAACGTATGAAAGACCCATACGACAAGAAGACTGATAAAGTGCGTCAATACTTAAACAGCTAAGCTCTTACCAAAGCAGAGAAGGTAATCTTTTTTGAATGCCTGAGAAGTATGAAGTCCCCGCTGGCTTATCGTCTAATATAAAGGGAATAATAAGTATGGCAGAGAAAAAATTCCAGAACCTCAAGTCTCATGATTGCCACGTGATTATGACGCAGTTGCTTCCGGTTGCATTGAGAGGGCTTCTACCGGAAAATGTTTGATTACCCATTGTGGAGCTATGTGCATTCCTCAATGCAATATCTCAGAAGGCAATCGACCGAGAACGTCTGGAAAGGCTACGGAAGGATGTGGTCCAATTTCTTGTCAGTTTTGAGTTGGTGTTCCCCCAGTCCTTCTTCAATATTATGACACATCTCCTGGTTCACCTAGTCGACGAGATTTCCATTCTCGGTCTTGTATTTCTACACAATATGTTCCCCTTCGAGAGGTTCATGGGAGTCTTAAATAAATATGTTCGTAAGCCTGCTAGGCCAGAAGGAAGCATCTCCAAGGGCTATGGAACAGAGGAGGTCGTTGGGTTCTGTGTACACCTTCTTCCTGACCTTAAGCCAATTGGTGTTCCTGAATCGCGGCATGAGGGGAGACTGAGTGGAAAAGGCACACTAGGAAAGAAAGCAATGATATGTAGGGACGGGCATTCTTTCACTGAAGCACACTACACAGTTCTAAAAAGTTCCAACTTCGTGGCTTCGTATATCGAGGAGCACAAGAATTTTGTACGCTCCGAGTTCCCGGGGAAGGCTATCTCCTGGATTGAAGAAAAACACATTGATACTTTCGGTAGTTGGTTGTGAGCATGTCTTGTGAATGACAACATTGTTGGAGATCCACTCTACTTGTTGGCCGCGTCACCTTCTTCGACCCTATTACATTTCCAAGGGTACGAGATAAGCGGGAATACATTTTATACGATCGCCCAAGATAAAAAGAGCACCAACCAAAACAATGGTGTGCGCTATGATGCGACAGACGAGAATGGGAAAAAGGACACATACTATGGTTACATAGAGGAGATATGGGAACGTGACTATGGACCTACTTTTAAGGTCCCTTTGTTTCGGTGTAGTAGGGTGAACATGAATGCAGAAGGGGCAAAGGTAGACCAGTTGTATGGAATGACACAGTTGATCTCAAGAATCTTGGTTACAGAGACGAGCATTCGTCCTAGCCAATGATGTGGCTTAGGTTTTTCTACGTGAAATACATGTCCTCCAGACCGAAAAAGAAGAAAAACATAAGCAAATGAATACATCGGACGATGAGCCAAAGCGTCACATAGTTCTTTCAGGGAAAAGAAACATCATGGGGATCGAGGACAAGACAGACTTGTCAGCATATTATAATAAGTTTGATAAAATTACACCCTTAATAGTGAGAATTGACCCAAGCATCCCGTTAAATAATGAAGATGCTCCACGGTTACGCCCAAAGCGATCATAGGGAAGGGATCGAAATATTAATCTACGTAATTTATTAAACTTTACGTGATGTGTAAAATGCATTAAACTTTATGTGATGTGTACTAATGATACTTTGTGATTCGCCTTTGAATAGTTCATTTTGAACACCAAAAAGTATGGAGTTCAAATAAGTTCAAAAAATGAAATCCTTTTGTAACACATGAGTTCTGTTTCGAAACCCTCATACTTCGAGAGAGATTGTCCGTTTTGTACACGAAGTGCATCCAGTTTTTGTCGAAACCCTCTCAACATTTTAGCACATGCTATGTTGGTGAAATTATGATACCATGACAACTTTCAACATTTTCAGAGTTCATTTGTAGTGCTTTTCAATTTCAGGGTCAACTAGCTCACAAAAATATAAGTAAATGCACGAAAAATACCAAATGAAGTCAGAAATTGTTGAAAATTTATGATGTGCCCTTGAATGGTGCATTTTGAACACACAAAAAGTGTGGAGTTCAAATAAGTTCAAAAATGAAATCCCTTTTTGACAGATGAGTTCTTGTTCGAAACCCTAATACTTCGAGAGAGATTGTCCGTTTTGTACACGAAGTGTATCCAGTTTTTGTCGTAACACTCTCAACTTTTTAGCACATGCTATGTGGGTGAAATTATGATACCATGCCAACTTTCAACATTTTCAGAGTTCATTTGTAGTGCTTTTCAATTTCAGGGTCAAATAGCTCAAAAAAAATAAGTAAATCCATGAAAAATACCAAATGAAGTCACAAATTGTTGAAAATTTGTCATGTGCCCTTGAATGGTGCATTTTGAACACACAAAAAGTGTGGAGTTCAAATAAGTTCAAAAAAATGAAATCCCTTTGTAACGGATGAGTTCTCGTTCGAAACCGTGATACTTCGAGAGAGATTGTCCGTTTTGTACACGAAGTGCATCAAGTTTTTGTCGTAACCCTCTCAACTTTTTAGTACATGATATGTGGGTGAAATGATGATACCATGGCAACTTTCAAATTTTTAGAGTTCATTTGTAGTGCTTTTCAATTTCAGGGTCAAATAGCTAAAAAAAATAAGTAAATGCACGGAAAATACCAAATGAAGTAAGTAATTGTTGAAAATTTGTGATGTCCCCTTGAATGGTGCATTTTGAACACACAAAAATTGTGGAGTTCAAATAAGTTCAAAAAATGAAATCCCTTTGTGACACATGAGTTCTCGTTCGAAACCCTAATACCTCGAGAGAGATTGTCCGTTTTGTACACGAAGTGCATCCAGTGTTTGTCGTAACACTCAACTTTTTAGTACATGCTATCTGGGTGAAATGATGATACCATGGCAACTTTCAAATTTTCAGTGTTCATTTGTAGTGCTTTTAAATTTCAGGGTCAACTAGCTCAAAAAAATAAGTAAATGCACGGAAAATACCAAATGAAATCAAAAATTGTTGAAAATTTGTGATGTGCCCTTGAATGGTGCATTTTGAACACACAAAAAGTATCGAGTGCAAATAAGTTTGAAAAAATGAAATCCCTTTGTAACAGATGACTTCTCGTTCGAAACCGTGATACTTCGAGAGAGACTGTCCGTTTTGTACACAAAGTGCATCCAGTTTTTGTCGTAATCCTCTCAACTTTTTAGCACATACTATGTGGGTGAAATGATGATATCATGCCAACTTTCAACATTTTCAGAGTTCATTTGTAGTGCTTTTCAATTTCAGGGTCAACTAGCTCACAAAAATATAAGTAAATGCACGAAAAATACCAAATGAAGTCAAAAATTGTTGAAATTTTTTGATGTGCCTTTGAATGGTGCATGTTGAACACACAAAAAGTATGGAGTTCAAATAAGTTCAAAAAAAATGAAATCCCTTTGTAACATATGAGTTCTCGTTCGAAACCGTGATACTTCGAGGGAAATTGTCTGTTTTGTACACGAAGTGCATCCAGTTTTTGTCGTAACCCTCTCAACTTTTTAGCACATGCTATGTGGGTGAAATTATGATACCATGCCAACTTTCAACATTTTCAGAGTTCATTTGTAGTGCTTTTAAATTTCAGGGTCAACTAGCTCAAAAAAATAAGTAAATGCACGGAAAATACCAAATGAAATCAAAAATTGTTGAAAATTTGTGATGTGCCCTTGAATGGTGCATTTTGAACACACAAAAAGTATCGAGTGCAAATAAGTTTGAAAAAATGAAATCCCTTTGTAACAGATGACTTCTCGTTCGAAACCGTGATACTTCGAGAGAGACTGTCCGTTTTGTACACAAAGTGCATCCAGTTTTTGTCGTAATCCTCTCAACTTTTTAGCACATACTATGTGGGTGAAATGATGATATCATGCCAACTTTCAACATTTTCAGAGTTCATTTGTAGTGCTTTTCAATTTCAGGGTCAACTAGCTCACAAAAATATAAGTAAATGCACGAAAAATACCAAATGAAGTCAGAAATTGTTGAAATTTTTTGATGTGCCCTTGAATGGTGCATTTTGAACACACAAAAATTATGGAGTTCAAATAAGTTGAAAAAAATGAAACCCTTTGTAACAGATGAGTTCTCGTTCGAAACCGTGATACTTCGAGAGAGATTGTCCGTTCTGTACACAAAGTGCATCCAGTTTTTGTCGTTAACCTGTCTACTTCTTAGCACATGCTATGTGGGTGAAATGATGATACCATGCCAACTTTAAACATTTTCAGAGTTCATTTGTAGTGCTTTTCAATTTCAGGGTCTACTAGCTCCCAAAAATATAAGTAAATGCACGAAAAATACCAAATGAAGTCAGAAATTGTTGAAAATTTGTCATGTGCCCTTGAATGGTGCATTTTGAACACACAAAAAGTGTGGAGTTCAAATAAGTTCAAAAAAATGAAATCCCTTTGTAACAGATGAGTTCTCGTTTGAAACCCTCATACTTCGAGAGAGATTATCCGTTTTGTATACGAAGTGCATCCAGTTTTTGTTGTAACCCTCTCAACTTTTTAGTACATTATATGTGGGTGAAATGATGATACCATGGCAACTTTCAAATTTTCAGAGTTCATTTGTAGTGCTTTTCAATTTCAGGGTCAACTAGCTAAAAAAAAGTAAATGCACGAAAAATACCAAATGAAGTCAGAAATTGTTGAAAATTTTTGATGTGCCCTTGAATGGTGCATTTTGAACACACAAAAAGTATGGAGTGCAAATAAGTTTGAAAAAATGAAATCCCTTTGTAACAGATGAGTTCTCATTCGAAACCCTAATACTTCGAGAGAGATTGTCCGTTTTGTACACAAAGTGCATCCAGTTTTTGTCATAATCCTCTCAACTTTTTAGCACATGCTATGTGGGTGAAATGATGATACCATGAGAACTTTCAACATTTTCAGAGTTCATTTGTAGTGCTTTTCAATTTCAGGGTCAACTAGCTCGCATAAATATAAGTAAATGTACGAAAAATACCAAATGAAGTCAGAAATTGTTGAACATTTGTGATGTGCCCTTGAATGGTGCCTTTTGAACACTCAAAAAGTATGGAGTGCAAATAACTTCAAAAAATGAAATCCCTTTGTAACAGATGAGTTCTCGTTCGAAACCCTAATACTTCGAGAGAGATTGTCCGTTTTGTACACAAAGTGCATCCAGTTTTTGTCGTAATCCTCTCAACTTTTTAGCACATGCTATGTGGGTGAAATGATTATACCATGCCAACTTTCAACATTTTCAGAGTTCATTTGTAGTGCTTTTCACTTTCCGGGTCCACAAGCTCAAAAAAATAGGTAAAATGCACGAAAAAGACCAAATGAGGGTAGAAATTGTTGAAATTTTTTGTTTTGCCTTTGAATGGTGCATTTTGAACACACAAAAAGTATAGAGTTCAAATAAGTTCAAAAAATGAAATCCCTTTGTAACATATGAGTTCTCGTTCGAAACCGTGATACTTCGAGAGAGATTGTCTGTTTTGTACACGAAGTGCATCCAGTTTTTGTCGTAGCCCTCTCAACTTTTTAGCACATTCTGTGTGGGTGAAATTATGATACCATGCCAACTTTAAACATTTTGAGAGTTCATTTGTAGTGCTTTTCAATTTCAGGGTCTACTAGCTCAAAAAAATAACTAAATGCATGGAAAATACCAAATGAAGTCAGAAATTGTTAAAAATTTGTGATGTGCCCTTGAATTGTGCATTTTGAACACACAAAAAGTATGGAGTTCAAATAAGTTGAAAAAAATGAAATCCCTTTGTAACAGATGAGTTCTCGTTCAAAACCGTGATACTTCGAGAGAGATTGTCCGTTTTGTACACGAAGTTCATCCCGTTTTTGTCGTAACCCACTCAACATTTTAGCACATGATATGTGGGTGAAATGATGATACCATGCGAACTTTCAACATTTTCAGAGTGCATTTGTAGTGCTTTTCAATTTCAGGGTCAACTAGCTCAAAAAATAAGTAAATGCACGAAAAATACCAAATGAAGTGAGAAATTGTAGAAAATTGGTGATGTGCCTTTGAATGGTGCATTTTGAACACACAAAAAGTATGGAGTTAAAATAAGTTCCAAAAAATTAAATCACTTTGTAACATATGAGTTCTCGTTCGAAACCCTGATACTTCGAGAGAGATTGTTCGTTTTGTACACGAAGTGCATCCAGTTTTTGTCGTAATCCTCTCAACTTTTTAGCACATGCTATGTGGGTGAAATGATGATACTATGCCAACTTTCAAACTTTTTCAAAGTTCATTTGTAGTGCTTTTCAATTTCAGGGTCAACTAGCTCAAAAAAATAAATAAATGCATGAAAAATACCAAATGAAGTCAGAAATTGTTGAAAATTTGTGATGTGCCCTTGAATGGTGCATTTTGAACAAACAAAAAGTATGGAGTTCAAATAAGTTCAAAAAAATGAAATCCCATTGTAACAGGTGTGTTCTCGTTCGAAACCTTGATACTTCGAGAGAGATTGTTCGTCTTGTACACGAAGTGCATCCAGTTTTTGTCGTAACCCTCTCAACTTTTTAGCACATGTTATGTGGGTGAAATGATGATATCGTGCTAACTTTCAACATTTTCAGAGTTCATTTGTAACACTTTTCAATTTGAGGGTCACCTAGCTCAAAAAATAAGTAAATGCACGGAAAATACCAAATGAAGTCAGAAATTGTTGAAACTTTATGAGGTGCCCATGAATGGTGCATTTTGAACACACAAAAAGTATGGAGTTCAAATAAGTTCAAAAAAATGAAATCCCTTTGTAACATATGAGTTCTCGTTCGAAACCCTAATACTTCGAGAGATATTGTTCGTTTTGTACACAAAGTGCATCCAGTTTTTGTCGTAATCCTCTCAACCTTTTAGCACATACTATGTGGGTGAAATGATGATACCATGCCAACTTTCAACATTTTCAGAGTTCATTTTTAGTGCTTTTCAATTTCTGGGTGAACTAGTTCAAAAAAAATAAGTAAATGCACGAAAAATACCAAATGAAGTCAGAAATTGTTGAAAATTTGTGATGTGCCTTTGAATGGTGCATTTTGAACACAGAAAAAGTATGGAGTTCAAATAAGTTCAAAAAAATGAAATCCCTTTGTAACAGATGAGTTCTCGTTCGAAACCCTCATACTTCGAGAGAGATTGTTCGTTTTGTACACGAAGTGCATCCAGTTTTTGTCGTAATCCTCTCAACTTTTTAGCACATGCTATGTGGGTGAAATGATGATACTATGCCAACTTTCAACATTTTCAGAGTTCATTTGTAGTTCTTTTCAATTTCAGGGCCAACTAGCTCAAAAAAAAATAAGTAAATGCACGGAAAATACCAAATGAAGTCAGAAATTGTTGAAAATTTGTGATGTGGCCTTGAATGGTGCATTTTGAACAAACAAAAAGTATGGAGTTCAAATAAGTTGAAAAAAATGAAATCCCATTGTAGCAGGTGAGTTCTCGTTCGAAACTGTGATACTTCGAGAGAGATTGTTCGTCTTGTACACGAAGTGCATCCAGTTTTTGTCGTAACCCTCTCAACTTTTTAACACATGCTATGTGGGTGAAATGATGATACCATGCCAACTTTCAACATTTTCAGAGTTCATTTGTAATGCTTTTCAATTTCAGGGTCAAGTAGCTCAAAAAAAATAAGTAAATGCATGGAAAATACCAAATGAAGTGAGAAATTGTTGAAAATTTGTGAGGTGCCCTTGAATGGTGCATTTTGAACACACAAAAAGTATGGAGTTCAAATAAGTTCAAAAAAATGAAATCCCTTTCTAACATATGAGTTCTCGTTTGAAATCATAATACTTCGAGAGATATTGTTCGTTTTGTACACAAAGTGCATCCAGTTTTTGTCGTAATCCTCTCAACCTTTTAGCACATGCTATGTGGGTGAAATGATGATACCATGCCAACTTTCAACATTTTCAGAGTTCATTTTTAGTGCTTTTCAATTTCTGGGTGAACTAGTTCAAAAAAAATAAGTAAATGCACGAAAAATACCAAATGAAGTCAGAAATTGTTGAAAATTTGTGATGTGCCTTTGAATGGTGCATTTTGAACACAGAAAAAGTATGGAGTTCAAATAAGTTCAAAAAAATGAAATCCCTTTGTAACAGATGAGTTCTCGTTCGAAACCCTCATACTTCGAGAGAGATTGTTCGTTTTGTACACGAAGTGCATCCAGTTTTTGTCGTAATCCTCTCAACTTTTTAGCACATGCTATGTGGGTGAAATGATGATACTATGCCAACTTTCAACATTTTCAGAGTTCATTTGTAGTTCTTTTCAATTTCAGGGCCAACTAGCTCAAAAAAAAATAAGTAAATGCACGGAAAATACCAAATGAAGTCAGAAATTGTTGAAAATTTGTGATGTGGCCTTGAATGGTGCATTTTGAACAAACAAAAAGTATGGAGTTCAAATAAGTTGAAAAAAATGAAATCCCATTGTAGCAGGTGAGTTCTCGTTCGAAACCGTGATACTTCGAGAGAGATTGTTCGTCTTGTACACGAAGTGCATCCAGTTTTTGTCGTAACCCTCTCAACTTTTTAGCACATGCTATGTGGGTGAAATGATGATACCATGCCAACTTTCAACATTTTCAGAGTTCATTTGTAATGCTTTTCAATTTCAGGGTCAAGTAGCTCAAAAAAAATAAGTAAATGCATGGAAAATACCAAATGAAGTGAGAAATTGTTGAAAATTTGTGAGGTGCCCTTGAATGGTGCATTTTGAACACACAAAAAGTATGGAGTTCAAATAAGTTCAAAAAAATGAAATCCCTTTCTAACATATGAGTTCTCGTTTGAAATCATAATACTTCGAGAGATATTGTTCGTTTTGTACACAAAGTGCATCCAGTTTTTGTCGTAATCCTCTCAACCTTTTAGCACATGCTATGTGGGTGAAATGATGATACCATGCCAACTTTCAACATTTTCAGAGTTCATTTGTAGCGATTTTCAATTTCAGGGTCAACTAGTTCAAAGAAATAAGTAAATGCATGAAAGATACCAAATGAAGTCAGAAATTGTTGAAAATTTGTGATGTGCCTTTGAATGGTGCAATTTGAACACACAAAAAGTATGGAGTTCAAATAAGTTCAAAAAAATGAAATCCATTTGTAACATATGAGTTCTCGTTCGAAACTGTGATACTTCGAGAGAGATTGTCTGTTTTGTACACGAAGTGCATCCAGTTTTTGTCGTAACCCTCTCTACTTTTTAGCACATGCTATGTGGGTGAAATTATGATACCGTGCCAACTTTAAACATTTTCAGAGTTCATTTGTAGTGCTTTTCAATTTCAGGGTCTACTAGCTCAAAAAAAATAAGTAAATGCACGGAAAATACCAAATGAAGTCAGAAATTGTTGAAAGTTTGTGAGGTGCCCTTGATGGTGCATTTTGAACACACAATAAGTATGGAGTTCAAATAAGTTGAAAAAAATGAAATCCCTTTGTAACAGATGAGTTCTCATTCGAAACCCTAATACTTCGAGAAGATTGTCCGTTTTGTACACGAAGTGCATCCAGTTTTTGTCGTAACCCTCTCATATTTTTAGTACATGCTATGTGGTTGAAATGATGATACCATGGCAACTTTCAAATTTTCGGAGTTCATTTGTAGTGCTTTTCAATTTCAGGGTCAACTAGCTCAAAAAAAAAATGTAAATGCACGGAAAATACCAAATGAAGTCTGAAATTGTTGAAAACTTGTGATGTGCCCTTGAATGGTGCATTTTGAACACACAAAAAGTATGGAGTGCAAATAAGTTCGAAAAAATGAAATCACTTTGTAACACTTGAGTTCTCGTTCGAAACCCTGATACTTCGAGAGAGATTGTCCGTTTTGTACACAAAGTGCATCCAGTTTTTATCGTAATCCTCTCAACTTTTTAGCACATGCTATGTGGGTGAAATGATGATACCATGCCAACTTTCAACATTTTCAGAGTTCATTTGTAGTGCTTTTAAATTTCAGGGTCAACTAGCTCAAAAAAATAAGTAAATGCACGAAAAATACCAAATGAAGTCAGAAATTGTTGAAATTTTTTGATGTGCCATTGAATGGTGCGTTTTGCACACATAAAAAGTATGGACTTCAAATAAGTTCAAAAAAATGAAATCCCTTTGTAACAGATGAGTTCTCGTTCGAAACCCTCATACTTCGAGAGAGATTGTTCGTTTTGTACACGAAGTGCATCCAATTTTTGTCGTAATCCTCTCAACTTTTTAGCACATGCTATGTGGGTGAATGATGATACTATGCCAAGTTTCAACATTTTTAGAGGTCATTTGTAATGCTTTTCAATTTCAGGGTCAACTAGCTCAAAAAAAATAAGTAAATGCACGGAAAATACCAAATGAAGTCAGAAATTGTTGAAAATTTGTGAGGTGCCCTTGAATGGTGCATTTTGAACACACAAAAAGTATGGCGTTCAAATAAGTTCAAAAAAATGAAATCCCTTTCTAACATATGAGTTCTCGTTCGAAGCCCTAATACTTCGAGACATATTGTTCGTTTGTACACAAAGTGCATCCAGTTTTTGTCGTAATCCTCTCAACCTTTTAGCACATGCTATGTGGGTGAAATTATGATACCATGCCAACTTTCAACATTTTCAGAGTTCATTTGTAGCGCTTTTCAATTTCAGGGTCAACTAGTTCAAAGAAATAAGTAAATGCACGAAAAATACCAAATGAAGTCATAAATTGTTGAAAATTTGTGATGTGCCTTTGAATGGTGCATTTTGAACACACAAAAAGAATGGAGTTCAAATAAGTTCAAAAAAATGAAATCCCTTTGTAACAGATGAGTTCTCGTTCGAAACCCTGATACTTCGAGAGATATTGACCGTTTTGTACACGAAGTGCATCCAGTTTTTGTTGTAATCCTCTCAACCTTTTAGCACATGCTATGTGGGTGAAATGATGATACCATGCCAACTTTCAACATTTTCAGAGTTCATTTGTAGTGCTTTTCAATTTCAGGGTCAACTAGTTCAAAAAAATAAGTAAATGCACGAAAAATACCAAATGAAGTCGGAAATTGTTGAAAATTTGTGATGTGCCTTTGAATGGTGCATTTGAACACACAAAAAGTATGGAGTTCAAATAAGTTCAAAAAAATGAAATCCATTTGTAACATATGAGTTCTCGTTCGAAACCCCGATACTTCGAGAGAGATTGTTCGTTTTGTACACGAAGTGCATCCAGTTTTTGTCGTAACCCTCTCTACTTTTTAGCACATGCTATGAGGGTGAAATTATGATACCATGCCAACTCTAAACATTTTCAGAGTTCATTTCTTGTGCTTTTCAATTTCAGGGTCTACTAGCTCAAAAAAATTAAGTAAATGCATGGAAAATACCAAATGAAGTCAGAAATTGTTGAAACTCTGTGATGTGCCCTTGAATGTTGCATTTTGAACACACAAAAAGTATGGAGTTCAAATAAGTTGAAAAAAATGAAATCCCTTTGTAATAGATGAATTCTCGTTCGAAACCCTAATACGTCGAGAGAGATTGTCCGTTTTGTACACGAAGTGCATCCAGTTTTTGTCGTAACCCTCTCATCTTTTTCGTACATGCTATGTGGTTGAAATGATGATACCATGGAAACTTTCAAATTTTCAGAGTTCATTCGTAGTGCTTTTCAATTTCCGGATCAACTAGCTCAAAAAAATAAGTAAATGCACGGAAAATACCAAATGAAGTCAGAAATTGTTGAAAACTTGTGATGTGCCCTTGAATGGTGCATTTTGAACACACAAAAAGTATGGAGTGCAAATAAGTTCGAAAAAATGAAATCACTTTCTAACACATGAATTCTCGTTCGAAACCCTGATACTTCGAAAGAGATTTTCCGTTTTGTACACAAAGTGCATCCAGTTTTTGTCATAATCCTCTCAACTTTTTAGCACATGCTATGTGGGGTGAAATATTGATACCATGCCAACTTTCAACATTTTGAGAGTTCATTTGTAGTGCTTTTCAATTTCAGGGTCAACTAGTTCAAAAATATAAGTAAATGCACGAAAAATACCAAATGAAGTAAGAAATTGTTGAAATTTTTTTATGTGCCTTTGAATGGTGCATTTTGAACACACAAAAAGTATGGAGTTGAAATAAGTTCATAAAAATGAAATCCCTTTGTAACATATGAGTTCTCGTTCGAAACCCTCATACTTCGAGAGAGATTGTTCGTTTTGTACGCGAAGTGCATCCAGTTTTTGTCGTAATCGACTCAACTTTTTAGCACATGCTATGTGGGTGAAATTATGATACCATGCCAACTTTCAACATTTTCAGAGTTCATTTGTAGTGCTTTTCAATATCAGGGTCAACTAGTTCAAAAAAATAAGTAAATGCACGAAAAATACCAAATGAAGTCAGAAATTGTTGAAAATTTGTGATGTGCCTTTGAATGGTGCATTTGAACACACAAAAAGTATGGAGTTCAAATAAGTTCAAAAAATGAAATCCATTTGTAATATATGAGTTCTCGTTCGAAACCCTGATACTTCGGGAGAGATTGTTCGTTTTGTACACGAAGTGCATCCAGTTTTTGTTGTAATCCTCTCAACTTTTTAGCACATGCTATGTGGGTGAAATGATGATACCATGAGAACTTTCAACATTTTCAGAGTTCATTTGTAGTGCTTTTCTATTTCAGGGTCAACTAGCTCGCATAAATATAAGTAAATGTACGAAAAATACCAAATGAAGTCAGAAATTGTTGAACATTTGTGATGTGCCCTTGAATGGTGCATTTTGAACACACAAAAAGTATGAAGTGCAAATAAGTTCAAAAAATGAAATCCCTTTGTAACAGATGAGTTCTCGTTCGAAACCCAAATACTTCGAGAGAGATTGTCCGTTTTGTACACAAAGTGCATCCAGTTTTTGTCGTAATCCTCTCAACTTTTTAGCACATGCTATGTGGGTGAAATGATTATACCATGCCAACTTTCAACATTTTCAGAGTTCATTTGTAGTGCTTTTCACTTTCAGGGTCAACAAGCTCAAAAAAATAGGTAAAATGCACGAAAAAGACCAAATGAAGGTAGAAATTGTCGAAATTTTTTGTTTTGCCTTTGAATGGTGCATTTTGAACACACAAAAAGTATGGAGTTCAAATAAGTTCAAAAAATGAAATCCCTTTGTAAAATATGAGTTCTCGTTCGAAACCGTGATACTTCGAGAGAGATTGTCTGTTTTGTACACGAAGTGCATCCAGTTTTTGTCGTAGCCCTCTCAACTTTTTAGCACATTCTATGTGGGTGAAATTATGATACCATGCCAACTTTAAACATTTTCAGAGTTCATTTGTAGTGCTTTTAAATTTCAGGGTGTACTAGCTCAAAAAAATAACTAAATGCATGGAAAATACCAAATGAAGTCAGAAATTGTTGAAAATTTGTGATGTGCCCTTGAATTGTGCATTTTGAACACACAAAAAGTATGGAGTTCAAATAAGTTGAAAAAAATGAAATCCCTTTGTAACAGATGAGTTCTCGTTCAAAACCGTGATACTTCGAGAGAGATTGTCCGTTTTGTACACGAAGTTCATCCCGTTTTTGTCGTAACACACTCAACATTTTAGCACATGCTATGTGGGTGAAATGATGATACCATGCGAACTTTCAACATTTTCAGAGTTCATTTGTAGTGCTTTTCAATTTCAGGGTCAACTAGCTCAAAAAATAAGTAAATGCACGAAAAATACCAAATGAAGTGAGAAATTGTTGAAAATTTGTGATGTGCCTTTGAATGGTGCATTTTGAACACACAAAAAGTATGGAGTTAAAATAAGTTCCAAAAAATTAAATCACTTCGTAACATATCAGTTCTCGTTCGAAACCCTGATACTTCGAGAGAGATTGTTCGTTTTGTACACGAAGTGCATCCAGTTTTTGTCGTAATCCTCTCAACTTTTTAGCACATGCTATGTGGGTGAAATGATGATACTATGCCAACTTTCAAACTTTTTCAAAGTTCATTTGTAGTGCTTTTCAATTTTAGGGTCAACTAGCTCAAAAAAATAAATAAATGCACAAAAAATACCAAATGAAGTCAGAAATTGTTGAAAATTTGTGATGTGCCCTTGAATGGTGCATTTTGAACAAACAAAAAGTATGGAGTTCAAATAAGTTCAAAAAAATGAAATCCCATTGTAACAGGTTTGTTCTCGTTCGAAACCTTGATACTTCGAGAGAGATTGTTCGTCTTGTACACGAAGTGCATCCAGTTTTTGTCGTAACCCTCTCAACTTTTTAGCACATGTTATGTGGGTGAAATGATGATATAGTGCCAACTTTCAACATTTTCAGAGTTCATTTGTAATGCTTTTCAATTTGAGGGTCACCTAGATCAAAAAATAAGTAAATGCACGGAAAATACCAAATGAAGTCAGAAATTGTTGAAACTTTATGAGGTGCCCTTGAATGGTGCATTTTGAACACACAAAAAGTATGGAGTTCAAATAAGTTCAAAAAATGAAATCTCTTTGTAACATATGAGTTCTCGTTCGAAACCCTAATACTTCGAGAGATATTGTTCGTTTTGTACACAAAGTGCATCCAGTTTTTGTCGTAATCCTCTCAACCTTTTAGCACATGCTATGTGGGTGAAATGATGATACCATGCCAACTTTCAACATTTTCAGAGTTCATTTGTAGCGCTTTTCAATTTCAGGGTCAACTAGTTCAAAAAAATAAGTAAATGCACGAAAAATACCAAATGAAGTCAGAAATTGTTGAAAATTTGTGATGTGCCTTTGAATGGTGCATTTGAACACACCAAAAGTATGGAGTTCAAATAAGTTCAAAAAATGAAATCCATTTGTAATATATGAGTTCTCGTTCGAAACCCTGATACTTCGAGAGAGATTGTTCGTTTTGTACACGAAGTGCATCCAGTTTTTGTTGTAATCCTCTCAACTTTTTAGCACATGCTATGTGGGTGAAATGATGATACCATGAGAACTTTCAACATTTTCAGAGTTCATTTGTAGTGCTTTTCTATTTCAGGGTCAACTAGCTCGCATAAATATAAGTAAATGTACGAAAAATACCAAATGAAGTCAGAAATTGTTGAACATTTGTGATGTGCCCTTGAATGGTGCATTTTGAACACACAAAAAGTATGAAGTGCAAATAAGTTCAAAAAATGAAATCCCTTTGTAACAGATGAGTTCTCGTTCGAAACCCAAATACTTCGAGAGAGATTGTCCGTTTTGTACACAAAGTGCATCCAGTTTTTGTCGTAATCCTCTCAACTTTTTAGCACATGCTATGTGGGTGAAATGATTATACCATGCCAACTTTCAACATTTTCAGAGTTCATTTGTAGTGGTTTTCACTTTGAGGGTCAACAAGCTCAAAAAAATAGGTAAAATGCACGAAAAAGACCAAATGAAGGAAGAAATTGTTGAAATTTTTTGTTTTGCCTTTGAATGGTGCATTTTGAACACACAAAAAGTATGGAGTTCAAATAAGTTCAAAAAATGAAATCCCTTTGTAAAATATGAGTTCTCGTTCGAAACCGTGATACTTCGAGAGAGATTGTCTGTTTTGTACACGAAGTGCATCCAGTTTTTGTCGTAGCCCTCTCAACTTTTTAGCACATTCTATGTGGGTGAAATTATGATACCATGCCAACTTTAAACATTTTCAGAGTTCATTTGTAGTGCTTTTCAATTTCAGGGTGTACTAGCTCAAAAAAATAACTAAATGCATGGAAAATACCAAATGAAGTCAGAAATTGTTGAAAATTTGTGATGTGCCCTTGAATTGTGCATTTTGAACACACAAAAAGTATGGAGTTCAAATAAGTTGAAAAAAATGAAATCCCTTTGTAACAGATGAGTTCTCGTTCAAAACCGTGATACTTCGAGAGAGATTGTCCGTTTTGTACACGAAGTTCATCCCGTTTTTGTCGTAACACACTCAACATTTTAGCACATGCTATGTGGGTGAAATGATGATACCATGCGAACTTTCAACATTTTCAGAGTTCATTTGTAGTGCTTTTCAATTTCAGGGTCAACTAGCTCAAAAAATAAGTAAATGCACGAAAAATACCAAATGAAGTGAGAAATTGTTGAAAATTTGTGATGTGCCTTTGAATGGTGCATTTTGAACACACAAAAAGTATGGAGTTAAAATAAGTTCCAAAAAATTAAATCACTTCGTAACATATCAGTTCTCGTTCGAAACCCTGATACTTCGAGAGAGATTGTTCGTTTTGTACACGAAGTGCATCCAGTTTTTGTCGTAATCCTCTCAACTTTTTAGCACATGCTATGTGGGTGAAATGATGATACTATGCCAACTTTCAAACTTTTTCAAAGTTCATTTGTAGTGCTTTTCAATTTTAGGGTCAACTAGCTCAAAAAAATAAATGATTGCACGAAAAATACCAAATGAAGTCAGAAATTGTTGAAAATTTGTGATGTGCCCTTGAATGGTGCATTTTGAACAAACAAAAAGTATGGAGTTCAAATAAGTTCAAAAAAATGAAATCCCATTGTAACAGGTGAGTTCTCGTTCGAAACCTTGATACTTCGAGAGAGATTGTTCGTCTTGTACACGAAGTGCATCCAGTTTTTGTCGTAACCCTCTCAACTTTTTAGCACATGTTATGTGGGTGAAATGATGATATAGTGCCAACTTTCAACATTTTCAGAGTTCATTTGTAATGCTTTTCAATTTGAGGGTCACCTAGATCAAAAAATAAGTAAATGCACGGAAAATACCAAATGAAGTCAGAAATTGTTGAAACTTTATGAGGTGCCCTTGAATGGTGCATTTTGAACACACAAAAAGTATGGAGTTCAAATAAGTTCAAAAAAATGAAATCTCTTTGTAACATATGAGTTCTCGTTCGAAACCCTAATACTTCGAGAGATATTGTTCGTTTTGTACACAAAGTGCATCCAGTTTTTGTCGTAATCCTCTCAACCTTTTAGCACATGCTATGTGGGTGAAATGATGATACCATGCCAACTTTCAACATTTTCAGAGTTCATTTGTAGCGCTTTTCAATTTCAGGGTCAACTAGTTCAAAAAAATAAGTAAATGCACGAAAAATACCAAATGAAGTCATAAATTGTTGAAAATTTGTGATGTGCCTTTGAATGGTGCATTTTGAACACACAAAAAGAATGGAGTTCAAATAAGTTCAAAAAAATGAAATCCCTTTGTAACACATGAGTTCTCGTTCGAAACCCTGATACTTCGAGAGATATTGACCGTTTTGTACACGAAGTGCATCCAATTTTTGTTGTAATACTCTCAACCTTTTAGCACATGCTATGTGGGTGAAATGATGATACCATGCCAACTTTCAACATTTTCAGAGTTCATTTGTAGTGCTTTTCAATTTCAGGGTCAACTAGTTCAAAAAAATAAATAAATGCACGAAAAATACCAAATGAAGTCGGAAATTGTTGAAAATTTGTGATGTGCCTTTGAATGGTTCATTTGAACACACAAAAAGTATGGAGTTCAAATAAGTTCAAAAAAATGAAATCCATTTGTAACATATGAGTTCTCGTTCGAAACCCCGATACTTCGAGAGAGATTGTTCGTTTTGTACACGAAGTGCATCCAGTTTTTGTCGTAACCCTCTCTACTTTTTAGCACATGCTATGTGGGTGAAATTATGATACCATGCCAACTCTAAACATTTTCAGAGTTCATTTCTTGTGCTTTTCAATTTCAGGGTCTACTAGCTCAAAAAAATTAAGTAAATGCATGGAAAATACCAAATGAAGTCAGAAATTGTTGAAACTTTGTGATGTGCCCTTGAATGTTGCATTTTGAACACACAAAAAGTATGGAGTTCAAATAAGTTCAAAAAAATGAAATCCCTTTGTAACAGATGAGTTCTCGTTCGAAACCCTCATACTTCGAGAGAGATTGTTTGTTTTGTACACGAAGTGCATCCAGTTTTTGTCGTAATCCTCTCAACTTTTTAGCACATGCTATGTGGGTGAAATGATGATAGTATGCCAACTTTCAACATTTTCAGAGTTCATTTGTAGTGCTTTTCAATTTCATGGTCAACTAGCTCAAAATAATAAGTAACTGCACGGAAAATACCAAATGAAGTCATAAATTGTTGAAATTTTTTGATGTGCCTTTGAATGGTGCATTTTGAACACACAAAAAGTATGGAGTTCAAATAAGTTCAAAAAAATGAAATCCTTTTGTAACAGATGAGTTCTCGTTCTAAACCCTGATACTTCGAGAGATATTATCCGTTTTGTACACGAACTGCATCCAGTTTTTGTCGTAATCCTCTCAACCTTTTAGCACATGCTATGTGGGTGAAATGATGATACCATGCCAAATTTCAAAATTTTCAAAGTTCATTTGTAGTGCTTTTCAATTTCTGTGTCAACTAGCTCAAAAAAATAAGTTAATGCACGAAAAATACCAAATGAAGTCAGAAATTGTTGAAATTTTTTGATGTGCCTTTGAATGGTGCATTTTGAACACACAAAAAGTATGGAGTTCAAATAAGTTCAAAAAAATGAAATCCTTTGTAACAGATGAGTTCTTGTTCGAAACCCTCATACTTCGAGAGAGATTGTTCGTTTTGTACACGAAGTGCATCCAATTTTTGTCGTAATCCTCTCAACTTTTTAGCACATGCTATGTGGGTGAAATGATGATAGTATGCCAACTTTCAACATTTTCAGAGTTCATTTGTAGTGCTTTTCAATTTCATGGTCAACTAGCTCAAAATAATAAGTAAATGCACGGAAAATACCAAATGAAGTCATAAATTGTTGAATTTTTTTGATGTGCCTTTGAATGGTGCTATTTGAACACACAAAAAGTATGGAGTTCAAATAAGTTCAAAAAAATGAAATCCTTTTGTAACAGATGAGTTCTCGTTCGAAACCCTGATACTTCGAGAGATATTATCCGTTTTGTACACGAAGTGCATCCAGTTTTTGTCGTAACCCTCTCTACTTTTTAGCACATTCTATGTGGGTGAAATTATGATACCATGCCAACTTTAAACATTTTCAGAGTTCATTTGTTGTGCTTTTCAATTTCAGGGTCTACTGGCTCGAAAAAATTAAGTAAATGCATGGAAAATACCAAATGAAGTCAGAAATTGTTGAAACTTTGTGATGTGCCCTTGAATGGTGCATTTTGAACACACAAAAAGTATGGAGTTTAAATAAGTTGAAAACAATGAAATCCCATTGTAACAGATGAGTTCTCATTCGAAACCCTAATACTTCGAGAGAGATTGTCCGTTTTGTACACGAAGTCCATCCAGTTTTTGTCGTAACCCTCTCATCTTTTTAGTACATGCTATGTGGTTGAAATGATGATACCATGGCAACTTTCAAATTTTCAGAGTTCATTTGTAGAGCTTTTCAATTTCCGGGTCAACTAGTTCAAAAAAATAAGTAAATGCACGAAAAAAACCAAATGAAGTCAGAAATTGTTCAAAATTTGTGATGTGCCTTTGAATGGTGTATTTTGAACACACAAAAAGTATGGAGTTCAAATAAGTTTAAAAAAATGAAATCCCTTTGTAACAGATGAGTTCTCCTTCGAAACCCTGATACTTCGAGACATATTGTCCGTTTTGTACACGAAGCGCATCTAGTTTTTGTCGTAATCAACTCAACCTTTTAGCACATGCTATGTGGGTGAAATGATGATACCATGCCGACTTTCAATATTTTCAGAGTTCATTTGTAGTGCTTTTCAATTTCAGGGTCAACTAGTTCAAAAAAATAAGTAAATGCACGAAAATACCAAATGAAGTCAGAAATTGTCGAAAATTTGTGACGTGCCTTTGTATGGTGCATTTTGAACACACAAAAAGTATGGAGTTCAAATAATTTCAAAAAAATGAAATCCATTTGTAACATATGAGTTCTCGTTCGAAACCGTGATACTTCGAGAGAGATTGTTCGTTTTGAACACGAAGTGCATCCAGTTTTTATCGTAATTCTCTCAACTTCTTAACACATTCTATGTGGGTGAAATGATGATACCATGACAACTTTCAACATTTTCAGAGTTCATTTGTAGTGCTTTTCAATTTCAGGGTCAACTAGCTCACAAAAATATAAGTACATGCACGAAAAATACCAAGTGAAGTCAGAAATTGTTGAAAAATTGTGATGTGCCCTTGAATGGTGCATTTTGAACACACGAAAAGTGTGGAGTTCAAATAAGTTCAAAAAAATGAAATCCCTTTGTAACAGATGAGTTCTCGTTCGAAACTTTAATACTTCGAGAGAGATTGTCCGTTTTGTACACGAAGTGCATCCAGTTTTTGTCGTAACCCTCTCAACTTTTTAGTACATGCTATGTGGGTGAAATGATGATACCATGGAAACTTTCAAATTTTCAGAGTTCATTTGTAGTGCTTTTCAATTTCAAGGTCAACTAGCTCAAAAAAATAAGTAAATGCACGGAAAATACCAAATGAAGTCAGAAATTGTTGAAAATTTGTGATGTGCCCTTGAATGGTGCATTTTGAACACACAAAAAGTATGGAGTGCAAATAAGTTCGAAAAAATGAATTCCCTTTGTAACAGATGAGTTCTCGTTCGAAACCCTGATACTTCGGGAGAGATTGTCCGTTTTGTACACAAAGTGCATCCAGTATTTGTCGTAATCCTCTCGAATTTTTAGCACATGCTATGTGGGTGAAATTATGATACCATGCCAAGTTTCAACATTTTCAGAGTTCATTTGTAGTACTTTTCAATTTCAGGGTCAACTAGCTCAAAAAAATATGTAAATGCATGGAAAATACCAAATGAAGTCAGAAATTGTTGAAAATTTGTGATGTGCCCTTGAATGGTGCATTCTGAACACACAATAAGTATGGAGTTCAAATAAGTTGAAAAAAATGAAATCCCTTTGTAACAGATGAGTTCTCGTTCGAAACCGTTATACTTCGAGAGAGATTGTCCGTTTTGTACACGAAGTGCATCCAGTTTTTGTTGTAACCCACTCAACATTTTAGCACATGCTATGTCAGTGAAATGATGATACCGTGCGAACTTTCAACATTTTCATAGTTCATTTGTAGTGCTTTTCAATTTCAGGGTCAACTAGCTCAAAAAAATAAGTAAATGCACGAAAAATACCAAATGAAGTCAGAAATTGTTGAAAATTTGTGATGTGCATTTGAATGGTGCATTTTGAACACACAAAAAGTATGGAGTTCAAATAAGTTCAAAAAAATTAAATCCCTTTGTAACAGATGAGTTCTCGTTTGAAACCGTGATACTTCGAGAGAGATTGTTCGTTTTGCACACGAAGTACATCCAGTTTTTGTCGTAATCCTCTCAACTTTTAGCAATGCTATGTGGGTGAAATGATGATATCATGCCAACTTTCAACATTTTGAGAGTTCATTTGTAGTTCTTTTCAATTTCAGGGTCAACTAGCTCAAAAAACTAAGTAAATGCACGGAAAATACCAAATGAAGTTAGAAATTGTTGAAAATTTGTGATGTTCCCTTGAATGGTGCATTTTGAACACACAAAAAGCATGGATTTCAAATAAGTTCAAAAAAATTAAATCCCTTTTTAACAGATGAGTTCTCGTTCGAAACCCTTATACTTCGAGAGAGATTGTTCGTTTTGTACACGAAGTGCATCCAGTTTTTGTCGTAATCCTCTCAACTTTTTAGCACATGCTATGTGGGTGAAGTAATGATACCATGCGAACTTTCAACATTTTCAGAGTTCATTTGTAATGCTTTTCAATTTCAGGGTCAACTAGCTCAAAAAAAAGTAAATGCACGGAAAATACCAAATGAAGTCAGAAATTGTTGAGAATTTGTGATGTGCCCTTGAATGGTGCATTTTGAAAACACACAAAGTGTGGAGTTCAAATAAGTTCAAAAAAATGAAATCACTTTGTAACAGATGAGTTCTCGTTCGAAAACCTAATACTTCGAGAGATATTGTCCGTTTTGTACACGAAGTGCATCCAGTTTTTTCCGTAATCCTCTCAACCTTTTAGCACATGCTATGTGGGTGAAATGATGATACCATGCCAACTTTCAAAAAATAAGTAAATGCACGAAAAATACGAAATGAAGTCAGAAATTGTTGAAAATTTGTGATGTGCCCTTGAATGGTGCATTTTGAACACACAAAAAGTATGGAGTTCTAATAAGTTCAAAAATATGAAATCCCTTTGTAACAGATGAGTTCTCATTCGAAACCCTCACACTTCGAGAGAGGTTGTTCTTTTTGTACACGAAGTGCATCCAGTTTTCATCGTAATCCTGTCAACTTTATAGCACATGCTATGTGGGTGAAATGATGATACCATGCCAACTTTCAACATTTTCAGTGTTCATTTGTAGTGCTTTTCTATTTCAGGGTCAACTAGCTCAAAAAAATAAGTAAATTCACGGAAAATACCAAATGAAGTAAAAAATTGTTGGAAATTTGTGATGTGCCCTGGAATGGTGCATTTTGAACATATAAAAATTACGGAGTTCAAATAAGTTCAAAAAAATTAAATCCTTTTGTAACAGATGAGTTTCGTTCGAAACCGTGATACTTCGAGAGAGATTCTCCGTTTTGTACACGAAGTGCATCCAATTTTCGTCGTAATCCTGTAAACTTTATAGCACATGCTATGTGGGTGAAATGATGATGCCATGCTAACTTTGAACATTTTCAGAGTTCATTTGTAGTGCTTTTCAATTTCAGGGTCAACTAGCTCAAAAAAATTAGTAAATGCGCGAAAAATACCAAATGAAGTCCGAAATTGCTGAAAATTTGTGATGTGCCTTTGAATGGTGCATTTTTAACACACAAAAAGTATGGATTTCAAATAAGTTCAAAAAATGAAATCCCTTTGTAACAGATAAGTTCTGGTTCGAAACCCTGATACTTCGAGAGATATTGTCCGTTTTGTACATGAAGTGCATCCAGTTTTTGTCGTAATCCTATCAATCTTTTATCACATGCTATGTGGGTGAAATGATGATACCATACCAACTTTCAACATTTTCAGAGTTCGTTTGTAGTGCTTTTCAATTTCAGGGTCAACTAGCTCAAAAAATAAGTAAATGCACGAAAAATACCAAATGAATTCCGAAATTGTTAAAAATGTCTGACGTGCCTTTGAATGGTGCACTTTGAACACACAAAAAGTATGGAGTTCAAATAAGTCCAAAAAAATGAAATCCCTTTGTAACATATGAGTTCTCGTTCGAAACCCTCATACTTCAAGAGAGATTGTGTGTTTTGTACACGAAGTGCATCCAGTTTTTGTCGTAACCCTCTCAAATTTTAGCACATGCTATGTGGGTGAAATGATGATACCATGCCAACTTTCAACATTTTAAGAGTTCATTTGTAGTCCTTTTCAATTTCAGGGTCAACTAGCTCAAAAAAAATAAGTAAATGCACAGAAAATACCAAATGAAGTCAGAAATTGTTGAAAAACTGTCATGTGCCCTTGAATGGTGCATTTTGAACACACGAAAAGTATGGAGTTGAAATAAGTTCAAAAAAATGAAATCCCTTTGTAACAGATGAGTTCTCGTTCGAAACCCTGATACTTCGAGAGATATTGTCCGTTTTGTACACGAAGTGCATCCCATTTTTGTCGTAATCCTCTCAACCTTTTAGCACATGCTATGTGGGTGAAATGATGATAACATGCCAACTTTCAACATTTTGAGAGTTCATTTGTAGTGCTTTTCAATTTCACGGTCAACTAGCTCAAAAAAAAATAAGTAAATGAACAAAAATACCAAATGAAGTTAGAAATTGTTGAAAAATTGTTAAAATATTTAATAGAAAACAAAAAAGGAGTCAACTAAAAAGAATCAAGTAAAACATTAACTAAAATGAATGAATTGAAAATAATCAACTAAAATTATCAAAGTGCTTATTTGTTAGAAAGAATCAAGTAAAACATTAACTAAAAAGAAACAAAAAAAGATCAACTCAAAAGAATTTTCATAAAGTTTTTTGGTTAAAATATTTACTAGAAAACTAAAATAGAAGAGAAGAAAATTAATAGCAAAAAATGAAAGTAAAGTTATTCACAAATTTCAAAGAATTGAAATTTGAAAACTAAATATTTAGCTGTACGTGTTTAGTTATAAGTAGAAAAAACAAAATAAATAAAGCAAGGAATAAAACAAAAAAAAATGGAAAATTTTGCAAATATATGAGAATTTATAGAGAAAATTCAACCTAAATTCAAAGTGAGCTCACTTTGAATTTAGGTTGAATTTTGTCTTTAAATTCCATTAATTTTCAATTTTTAAATTTAGAGCGCGTTTAGGCCCGAAAGCCTGCTTCAGAGAGGAGCTCGAGACGGTTCGGGGAAGCGGGGCTTATAAACGAGTGGCAGCTCCTCTCGACAAGCGAGGTGGGACTAAACTTTGAACTGTCGCGAGCCCCACGTCTTTAGTCCCGGGTCGTGGCTCAAACCGCGACTAAAGACCCCCTTTAGTTCCAAGTCGAGCCTAAGCCTGGGACTAAAGACCCTCGCTTCCCGCCCCTCCGCCTGCCGAAAAGGGGTCTTTAGTCCCGGGTCGTGGCTCGACCCGGGACTAAAGGGGGTCTTCAGTCCCGGTTCTAGCCATGACCCGAGACTAAATCTCCGCCTATATAAGCGGGAGTTAGAAATTTGTGATGTCCAAAACACCAGTTTCGATCTTCTTCCTCCCCGCGACGGACGAACCCTCGACGCCGCCAGGCTGCGCAACTCTTCCCCGATGCCATCGCCGTCTCCGCGCTCCTCTCCGCCCCGTCGCCGCGCTCCTCCTCGTCGTCGCCATCCTCTCTGCCGCCGTCGCCGCGCTCCTCCTCGCTGTCGCCCTCTTCCCCGTCGCCGGTGCCGCGCTGTCGGGACCCGCGTTCCTAAGTCATAAGAACCCAACCTATAGCACATCACATCACTTTGCGGCCTCACGCACGGTAGACTCCACGGCTGCCACCTTACCTTGGCCGGGATCGTTTACGTCTTTTGGATCACGTATATGAATATATTGCTAGCGTTCGAACGACAAAGAACCCGGGTCGACATGACTAGTTATAAACCCAAGCGGTACAGCCGTACAGGGACAGGCATACATAACCCAGCAAGGCAGGTGTCGATCAACAGCGTGTGTAGACGAGTCGTAGCAAGCTACAAGGACTCCATTACACCGTGTGACATTTCCCCGAGGGGACAGACACAACAGCAAAGAAGGATACACGTCGGTCAATCAATGTGTCTAGAGCAGTAGCAAGCTACCAAGGCTCGATAGAAGCACAAAGAGGCATATCCCTGTAAAGAGTACTGGTAAAGGCACACAACTAGGTGTCGAATCCCACACATATAATGCATTTAATAACATACACACAATATGCACGATATGCGTAGATACAACATGGCATCACAACATAACTCTATGACTCAAGCTTTTATTAAGGACTCATAAGAATCAACATAGTGTGATATTACAAACAGGAGTCTCGTGACCTGACACTCAAGTCATTCAAACAACAAGCGGAAGCAAGACATGTCTGGGTACACACATCTACTAAAAGTGGCTGGAAGAGCCTGAAAAGCTACTACGACCCTACCAAAGGAGCCAGACCTCTGTCTGGGATTCCCAATCTATTCCGGTCAACATCGAACACATCGCGTAGAACCTTTTAATGAATCTAAGTCTTGTGTGCAAAAACATAAATAAAGCAACCGTGAGTACAAAGGTACTCAGCAAGTCTTACATCAGAACTATCTACATATGCATCATGTTTCAATGAAAGTATTGTGGGGTTTGATTGCAGCAAGCCATCTTTGACTCTTGGCTAACCTGTACTACGGCTACAAGTTCTTTCTTTGAGGTGGGATAGCGCACATGAGTCCACATAAACACCATCCAATACACCACTACGGATCCATTCTCGTCTCCCTACGAGAATGCCATCCATAGCACTCACACTTATCTTGCATATTTTAGAGTAACCGTTTAAATTGTCTATGTACCACATAATGTTTCCAAGTAGTCCATATCCGAGGACGCGACTATTCGAACAGATTAAATCATCTTGCAGGGGTATACTTCTTCACACACGCTCCCGCCACTTATCACCATGTGCACGTCATGCATCTCGGCAACCTTCAAGCGGAAGCACTGGCGTGGGTGTCGGCCACGACCATTAACCACACAAGACCCTAGTCTAGGTTTATCGCCTATTTGAGACTGAACCCGCAAGGAAGTCCGGCCGAGGTTTCCTCTACGGCCCCAAACGATGTGCGCAGGGTTCCCAAGCCCACCATCCGGGTGCCACTTTGTACACCGTGCCACTGTGTATCTACCGCAGAGAAGCCTTCCCCGTCGGGCAGAGCTAAACACGACCGCCAACACTTTTCCTACAAACACCAGAAACTAGTTGCAACTCCTGGACAGAGATCTAGGCGATTAATAAGCCAAGAGGGTCAATTAAGTATCCCAATGTGTGGTAGTATCTTGTCTTGGATAACATACACAAAACTCAGTTCTTAAGGCCAGTCCCAATGAGGCAACCCACCATGTACTCCTACATGGCCTCTCATCGCTACCTTTACCAAATCGGTGTCACATCCCTAACCCTTAACCAAGATAGCATTGTGCTCATGTCTTCTTTGCATTTGCATCTAAGAAGTTTCAACAAAAAAAACAAAGTGGCAAAGGAAAAACTCAAAACCCTAGCCACCATTTCAATTAAAGGAAATTTCAAACTAGTTCAAATCAATGAACCCAAAATGGCCTCAAGAAATGTTCAAACTTTCTGACAAATCATGAAAGTAAATGAGCATTGGAGAAAACTATTTTCTTGACACTTTAAGCATTTTAAATAAATGCAAAAGCCACTGGTTTCAAATTTAAAAATTGAAATCAGAAACTATAATTTTCCAAACATGTTGAAAACCTTGGAAATGAGTGGGGATATTATAACAAATATTTCAGGAGGTCTAAAATAGTTTTTACTTTTTGTTTTGGAGCTGAAATAATTAGCAAAACAATAAATAGCAAAACAGAAAAACAAAAACAGATAAACTGGAAAAAGACTTACCTGTCGCCCAAGCCAGGCCCGGCCCATCTCCTCGCTCGTCCCCTCCCTTGTGCCAGTAGGCAGCAGGAGGTGGCCGCCGCCTCCTCCGGCGCGGCCACGCCCTGCGTGCCTGCCTGGCCGCCGGTTCGCGCTGGCGACAACGGGGATAAGCTCCCCAGAGCTTCCCCTATCCATTCCCCGCCTCGGTTCTTCTCCTCCTCCCGGATCCCCTCCTTCTCCCTGCTGCCGCCATTAGAGCCGAGCTCGAGCTCGAGCTGGCCGTGCCCCTGGCCATAGGATCCCCTCCCACAGCACGCCATTAGCTCCGCCTCGTCGCCCTGGTCGTCTCTGCAGAAGCCGAAGCCTCCTCGAGCCCTGCAACGCCCGCAACGCCGTCGTCTTCCTCCTCCGGCCGCCGGACCTCTCCCGTCGATTCGTCGCCCCCATGCCTTCCCCGAGCCGTCTAAGCTCTGCTCTGCACTCCCCGTGAGCATGCGGTCGTTTCCCCTAAGTTTTCCCCCTCGATCCCCTCCTCTAGCCCTAGTTTCACCGGAGCCCGACGAGGACCGCCGCTGCCGCTCGTCGCCGGTAGCCCTCCGTTGATCAGCTCGTCCTTCCGAGGGCACAAACAGCTCCAGGACGACGCGTAGATGCTGTAGCAGCTAAAAACCGAGCGTAGATCCCCCTATTTCAAAGACCCCGAGGACGCCCGAGCTTCGGCCGCCGCTCCGGCTCGTCGCCGACGCCTCTTCCGGCGACCCTAGCCTCCCCAGACGGTCCTGCCAGATCGGCCACTTCGCGGGCATGCTGTAGCTGCAAACCGCGTGCGTTTTGGTGCTGTGCAGCGCCGTCTAGGTCGCCTCCGGCGAGCCCTCCACCGCGGGTCTGGTCGCCGGCGACCACCCTCCGGTGGCCGTCGACGTGGCCGACCATTAGGGCGTAATCGCCCTCCCCTCAGTCGTTGCCAGAGGGCCCCACGCCTGGTCAAACCCCAATTAGGGGCTGGTCAGCGCGGGATTAGTCCCAGAGAGGCTGACCAGTGGGGCCCCCTGTCAGGTTTGACCTGAACAGGTCGGCTGACCTGCTGACGTCAGCCTGATGCAATAAATGGAATTTCCAGTTTAAAACTAATTCAGGAAATTGCTAAAAATTGCAAAAGTCATAGAAATTAATCTGTAACTCCAATGAAAATAAATTATATATGAAAAAGTATCAGAAAAATTCAAGGATTCTGATTATGCTATTTTCATCTATGTTTGAAAAAGTTACAAGACCCTAAATTGTGAAATAAGGAACATTCAATTCTATAATAACTTTATAAATGGAATTTGCAAAAATATACAAATTTCATTATAAATACAATGATCACACACTGCCCTAGGTATAAATCAGTACCATAACATGACATATCATGCATGTTAACATTACGTTGATCTGAGCATCAGGTCGAATCAATTAAACCGGTATCCGAGAATACCCGTTTGAATTGCTATTCGAATGTGATTCAAATCAACTCTAAACCTAAAACATCTTGATTATAATAACTTATCACTTGCATTCTCATGCCATGCTCATGCATCATTTTGATTGCATATGATTGTTATTGAATGTTGCCATTCATTTCGGTAGGCTCCGCACCCCCGGATTCCACCGAATATCCGTCTGACGGATATCGTTCCTCCTCTGAGCAACAAGGCAAGCAACCCTTTTGATCATCCCGATAAATCCCATGTTCTTGCTCCTGCACCTATTTATTGCATTAGGATCAAATGCTTCAACTGCTTTTGCCATGATAGTTGGACCCCTTCCTTTGCATGACTTAACCTTGTCATAGTAAATAGCCGAACCTTGCAACCTAGCATACCTAGTAGTTGCTTGAGCTATGATGTGCCTTATCCTGCTATGCATGCTATGCTTAGAGTTGTGTATGGTCTTTCATCTGGGAGATGAACAGAAATGTGGAATGTGTTCGGTGAGCGAAGGTCGTGTGTTGAACTTGATTTGATAACGGTACCGGTGAAAGGCTGTGTAGGAGTACATGGCGGGTTGTTTCATTGGAACCGTCCTTAGGAACTGAGTTCCGCGTATGTAATCCAAGACTAGATACTACCACATGCTGGGCCCTGAAATATGACCCTGCTCGGCCTATTAATCGCGTAGTACTTGGTCCAGGAGTTGCAAGTAGTTTCTGGTGTTTATAGTAATGCTGGAGGCCGTGCATGGTGCTGACCTGAGAGGTGGACCGTGATGCGGTAGGCAGTGGCACGGTGTACCAAGTGGCACCCGGATGGTGGGCTTGGGAACCCTGCGCACATCGTTTGAGGCCGTGGCGGAAACCTCGGCCGGACTTCCGTACAGGTTACTCTCAGATAGGCGATAAACCTGGACTAGGTACTAGTGTGGTTAACGGTCGTGGCCGACTCCCTCGCTGGGCTTCCGCTTGAAGGTTGCCGAGGTGCATGACGTGCACATGGCGATAAGTGGCGGGAGCGTGTGTGACGAAGTACACCCCTGCAGGGTTATGATCTCTTCGAATAGCCGCGTCCGCGGATATGAACTACTTGGAGACATATGTTGTTCATAGATAATTTCAATGGCTACTCATAAAATTGTCAAGATAAGCGTGAGTGTCATGGACGGCGTTTCCGTATGGAGACGGAATGATTCCACGATAGTGTATTGTTGTGGTGTTAGTGGACTCGTGTGCGAGAAATCAAGTTGTCAAAACTAATTTCAAAATGCAAGTTGTCTAGCCATGAGTCAAATGCTGGCTTTCCGCATGAAACCCCACAATACCTTTTGATACCTTGCATGAGTAGTTAGTTCTCCTAAAGTCTTGCTGAGTACCTCCGTACTCATGTTTGCTTAATAAATGTTGGAGAGGTTGCTAATGACCCTAATGGAGGGTTCTTCGTAGACATCGACGACGACGAGTAGCTGGTGTCCCAGCTACGATCTGGCCCTATGTCGGCTTTGTAGTATAGTCAGGCCACGTGCCTACTAGTTGCCCTGTCTGTACTCAGACAGTTTATAACTCTTCCGCTGGCTTGTATTGTATGACTGCTATTATGGGTCGTGAGACCCTTAATGTGTAATATTATGTGTGTGGCTCTTCCGAGCCTCTTAAATAAAGCTTGTATGGTTATGGTTATGTTGTGATGCCATCGATGTATCTATACATATCGGTATGCCATGCGTACGTGTGTCTTACTTGATATGTATGGGGTTCGAATACCTAGTCGTGAACTTTAGTAGCACTCCTTACAAGGAAATGCCCCTTTGTGATCCAACAAGCCTTGGTAGTTCGCTACTGCTCCGGACACATTGGTTGACCTGCATGTGTCCTTCTTAGCTGCTGTGTCTGTCCCCTTTGGGGAAATGTCACGCAACGTAATGGAGTCCTTGTAGCTTGCTACGACTCGTCTATGTTCGTTGATGACCGACACCTGCTTTGTTGGGTCATGTATGCCTGTCCTTGTGCGGAACTGCCACTTTGGTTTATGAATAGACATGTCGATCCGGGTTCTTTGACATTGGTTTACTAGCGACACTATCGCATACGTGAGTCAAAAGACGCAAACGGTCCCGGCTAAGGTAAGGCTGCAGCCGTGGAGTTAACCGTGCGTGAGACCACAAAGGGATGCGATGTGTTACAGGCTGGATTCCTATGGCTTAGGATCGGGGTCCCGACAGCGTTGGTATCAGAGCCTGACTGACTGTAGGATTACTAAGCCAAAATGGTCGAAGTTGAGTCTAGAATTTCTTAGTTATATATAAGGGAATTGTTTGTGGAAGGGAACGTAAGACTCTTGTTCTCTTCTCAAGTTATTCTATTCTGGTCATCCTCGTGTTTTCTGCGGGGATTAAGGACTAGGTTACTCATCTTATCCTAGGCTTGTATTTCTGATCGGTAGATTATAGGACTACGGGTCGAGAGATATTGAGTTTCTTTTATTCCTAGGAAGCAGGAAGTAAGTTTGGTGACCAGAGAGTTGGACTTGATAGTTGAGTGGTTACGTTATTCCACTTTGGGTTGTCTCAAATTTGTTTTGAGCATTTACAGCCGTTATGCTGCCCAATTTTTGCATTCAGAGCTCTAATGCTTTTGCATTACTCTCTATTTACAGATGCCTGGCCGTCCTTCTCGTCAGGTGGTACGTCTGACCAGATGCATTGATGTGCCGGGTCATACGGCCATGCTGGTCAGGGTGATGTCGGTGTGCGGTTACCGCTGGTACCCCGAGTACACGGTAGAGGAACAGTACCGAGACTTCAACCAGAGCCAGTACATCTGCACTGTTAGGGTATTTCCAGACTACCCTGGAGCGGAGAAGCCAATCCATTGGTCCTATGGGTTGGGAGTCACTGTTGACATGGCAGTACAAGATGCTGCCTATTCAATGCTGACTATTATGAGAGCGAGACATGCACTGCTGCAGAATTCAGAATTCTGCTATGTTCCGGCCTCTCAGTCTGGTGAAGAGGGATACCTCAGTGGAGTCTATTTTGATTCTTCTATGGAGGATCCACTTCTGCAGTCCACTGTTGAGATGCTAGAGAACAGAGACAGGGATGCTCGTGCTCTCCGCATGGAGCTTTATGCTACACGTGCCCGTCTGTGGACAGCTTTGACGCAGCTGGCACCGGTAGTCCAGACAGGGTATGAAGAGATGGAGATGCTGAACCCTGTTAGGACCCATCTTCCGGCCCATGTTGACTGGCCAGCTATAGGAGGAGTCACACCTCTTCCGGGACCCCTCTTACCACCAGTCAGGGGACCAAGGCCACATCCGTGTCCTTATGGATCCCAGGGATCTCAGGCTAGAGTGTTTCGTGATCCGCAGGTTGAGCTTCCGGGTCATGGAGGTAATCTCTATGAGATGTTCTATGCGGATGCCTGAGCTATGAGCGGAAGGATAGTATGGTAGTAGCCGCATGTTCACAGTCCTGCGTGACTTGTGGAGTATGGTAGTAATGTGAAACGAATTCCGGAGGCCTAGATAAATAATGTATAGGAAGCTTGTAAGCCTCTGATGAGTAGTTCCACCATTTCAGTAGTTTGCTCTTCGAGTAAGTTTGTACTGAACTGTGTAAGGGTGTGTATGAACCATGGTGTATATATAGCAGTTGCTTGTTACCATGTTGTTCGGATATTCATTTCCGCATTCCGTGTGTTCAGTACATTCTTAATCCATAGTTAGTATTGATATGATATTGGTCTAAGCTATGAGTTTGTTTGTCAGGATGGTGTTCACCAGGTTGAACCGTGCCCCTGCTCATGAGCAAGGTGAGGGTAGTCAAGCGTCGCAGGAAGACCTGCCTCACCCACCTTCTCATGTAGAAGTGATGCTTGAGGCAGAAAGAAACAAAAGGGAGACCAACCGACTGCTAGAGCGTATTGAGCAGAATACGGCTCGACAGCCTAGGAATGCTGCAGTGTCCCTCAATGACTTTGTGAAGCTGAATCCTCCAAAGTTTCATCATTCCGTCGATCCCCTCGACGCTGATGACTCGCTGTGCAGCATTTCACGCAAGATTCGCTCTGCGAATGTGTCTGAGGCCGACAAGGTGACCTTTGCGACGTATTTCCTGTAGGGACCCGCCAATTTGTGGTGGGAGAATTTTGAAGCTATGCGTCCCGCTGAACCAGTGGCCACATGGGCAGACTTCAGTGCAGCTTTTCGTCTGCACCATATTCTAGAGGGCCTGATGGACAGAAAGAGAGAGGAGTTATGTGCCTTCACTCAAGGCAAGTTGTCTGTGGATGCCTATAGCCGCGAGTTCGGTAACCTCGCCCGCTATGCAACAGAAGAGGTGTCTACTGACGCCAAGAAGCAAGCAAGATTCCGTAAGGGTCTGAGCCCTGAGCTCCGTCGTGATCTGCGCCTCCATGAGTGTGCAAGCTTTCAAGCCCTGGTCAACAAAGCGATCAGTGCGGAGACTGGTCATACTGACTTCGAAGCCACAAGGAAGCACTCCCGTGACTTTGGCTCGTCTTCTGGTTCCGCGTTTCCAAAACGCAGGCTGTGGGTTCCAAACAGTTCTCTGCCGCCAAGATACACTCCGAGGCCATCCTACGTGGCGCCTCAGACGAATCAGGCCAACCCTCCATCAAAAGCTTATGGTGGTCCAGCTAGCAATGCTGCACCACGTGCCAACCAGGTGATATGCTACAAGTGTGGAGAACCAGGGCATTATTCCCGTGAGTGTCCTCAGAATGTGGGTGCCAAGCAACCCGGAAAGTCCGTCGGGCAGGCCAAGTCGGGCAAAGCGTTTTATGTGAAGCCAACTCCTGCACGTGGCCGTGTGAATTATGTGTCAGCAGAAGAAGCTGCAGAGGATCTCGATGTCATGCTGGGTACGCTTCTTGTTAATCATCACCCAGCATCCGTTCTCTTTGACACTGGGTCTTCTCATTCCTTCATTTCAGAAAGTTATGCACAGTTGCATAACATGTCATTTTGTGATATGCCAATTCCATTGGTTGTCCAAACCCCTGGTTGTAAATGGCAAACCACTAGGATAACCTATGACAATGAGATTCTAGTAGACAGGCTAGTTTTTCTAGCCTCTTTGATATCATTTAAATCTTCGGATATTAATATCATCTTGGGCATGGACTGGATGTCAGCTCACTATGCCAAGATTGATACTCACTCTAGAAATGTCCAGCTTACCCATCCCTCGGGTGAGATAGTAAATGTCTCTACTCGAGTTGCCAAATGCCAGCTCTATTCCCTAAATGCCAACCCTCTTCCGGAACTTGAAGACATTCCGATAGTCCGTGACTTCCCGGATGTTTTTCCAGAGGAACTTCCAGGAATTCCACCTGACAGAGATGTAGAGTTTGTGATAGATCTTGTTCCGGGAACTGTCCCAATAGCCAGGAGACCTTATAAGATGGCACCCCTGGAGCTAGCCGAACTTAAGAAGCAATTAGATGAGGCCTTGAACAAGGGTTTCATTCGTCCTAGCTCTTCTCCTTGGGCTTGTCCCGTCCTCTTCGTCAAGAAGAAAGACGGAACGGATCGGATGGTTGTAGATTACCGACCAGTTAACCTGGTCACCATAAAGAACAAGTATCCGCTCGCCAGGATCAATGATCTGTACGATCAGCTCGCTGGATGCTCAGTCTTCTCCAAAATGGATTTGAGGTTGGGATACCATCAAATCAAGATTAAGAACGGGGACATTCCAAAAACGGCCTTTGTTACTCGTTATGGCCAATATGAGTACACCGTTATGTCCTTCGGTTTAACCAATGCCCCAGCCACCTTCTCTCGGCTGATGAATTCAATCTTTATGGAGTATTTGGATAAATTCGTCGTAGTATACCTCGATGAAATTCTCATCTACTCAAAGAATGAACAAGAACATGCCGAGCATCTAAGGCTGGTATTGATGAAACTTCGGGAGCATCGCCTTTATGCCAAATTTTCAAAATGTGAATTCTGGTTACCAGAAGTGACCTATCTAGGCCACGTAATCTTCGGTAAGGGTATTGCTGTCAATCCCAAGAGAATTCAAGCTGTCCTTGATTGGACTCAACCTGAATCGGTTAAGCAAGTTAGGAGTTTTCTTGGTCTAGCGAGCTATTGTCGCCGCTTCGTCGAGAATTTCTCCAAGGTTGCAAAGCCTCTGACTGAACTCCTCAAGAAGGATAAAAAGTTCGAGTGGACACCACACTGTGAGCATAGTTTCCAGGAACTGAAAAGACGCCTGACTTCCGCACCTGTGTTGCTACCACCAGATTTTTCTAAGGACTTTGTTATCTATTGCGACGCCTCACGACAAGGATTAGGTTGCATTCTCATGCAAGATCGTCATGTGATCGCATACGCATCTCGACAGTTGCGTCCACATGAGGATAATTATCCCACACATGACCTTGAGCTTGCAGCTGTGGTCCATGCACTAAAAACCTGGCGACATTACCTTCTGGGTAATCGTTGCGAAATATTCACTGATCACCAAAGTCTGAAATATATCTTCACCCAGCCGGATTTGAATCTCAGGCAAAGACGGTGGGTTGAGTTGATCTCGGATTACGACTTAGGGATAACATACACCCTGGGGAAGGCCAATGTTATGGCCGATGCACTAAGTTGTAAATCTTATTGTAACAATTTGATGCTACAACAAGGTCAACCACTTCTCCATGAGGACTTTCGGAAGTTAAATCTTCATATTATTCCTCAAGGATTCCTTTCTACCCTGGTGGCGAAGCCTACTCTTAAGGATGAAATTATAGCTGGCCAAAAGCGTGACAAGGGTATATCACGGATCAAGGAGAATATTTTTAGCGGAAACGCTAAAGAATTTTCCATGAATGATCAAGGTGTGGTGTTCTTCCAGAATCGTTTAGTGGTTCCTAAGAACCCACATCTAAGGCAGTTAATCCTTAAGGAGGCTCATGATTCCCCTCTCACCATTCATCCCGGTAGTACTAAGATGTATCAGGACCTACGCCAGAGGTTCTGGTGGACTAGGATGAAGAGAGAAATTGCTGAGTTCGTTGCTAACTACGATGTTTGTCGTCGAGTTAAGGCAGAACATCAAAGGCCTGCTAGCACCCTTCAACCTTTAGCTATTCCTGAATGGAAATGGGATAAAGCTAGCATGGATTTCATTACCGGATTTCCCAAGACCAAGAAAGGAAATAATGCTATCTTTGTGGTCATTGACCGTCTTTCCAAAGTGGCTCATTTTCTTCCTGTTCATGAGAGTATAACAGCTAGCCAGCTAGCAGAGTTATATATCTCTCGAATAGTGTCTCTTCATGGTGTTCCCCTGGAAATTAACTCGGACCGTGGAAGTATCTTTACTTCTCGCTTCTGGGAAAGTTTTCAGAATGCCATGGGGACTCACTTATCTTTTAGCACTGCTTTCCATCCCCAATCAAGTGGTCAAGTAGAAAGAGTGAATAAAATTCTAGAAGATATGCTCCGAGCTTGTGTTATATCGTTCGGTATGAATTGGGAGAAGTGTCTTCCATTCGCCGAATTCGCTTATAACAACAGTTATCAATCAAGCTTGGGCAAAGCCCCTTTTGAAGTTCTCTATGGACGAAGATGTCGAACCCCTCTTAATTGGTCAGAAACCGGAGAGAGGCAACTCTTTGGCCCGGACATGATCCAGGATGCACAAGAGCAGGTTCGCATTATTCGTGAAAAGTTGAAAACAGCCCAGTCTCGTCAAAAGAGCCAATATGATCGTCATCATAAGGCCGTGACCTTTGAAGTTGACGAGAAGGCTTACCTTCGGGTTACACCTTTGAAGGGTACCCATCGATTTGGTATCAAGGGCAAATTGGCTCCTCGTTACATTGGACCTTTTCGCATTCTTGCCAAACGAGGAGAAGTTGCCTACCAGTTGGAACTTCCTCCGCATCTTCCCAAGGTTCATGATGTTTTCCACGTCTCGCAACTCAGGCGTTTCTTTTCGGATCCTATCCGTGAAGTGGACCACGAAACGCTTGATCTACAAGATAACCGTTCTTACCGAGAATACCCCGTGCGTATTCTTGATCAAGCTGCGCGTACCACTCGACGTTGAAACCTCAAGTTTCTTAAAGTTCAATGATCAAATCATTCTGAAAAGGAGGCAACTTGGGAAAGAGAGGATCGTCTCCGACTTGAGTATCATGTGTTATTCCCGACGACTTCTAAATCTCGGGACGAGATTCTTTTGAGTGGGGGTGAGTTGTCACATCCCTAATCCTTAACCAAGATAGCATTGTGCTCATGTCTTCTTTGCATTTGCATCTAAGAAGTTTCAACAAAAACAACAAAGTGGCAAAGGAAAAACTCAAAACCCTAGCCACCATTTCAATTAAAGGAAATTTCAAACTAGTTCAAATCAATGAACCCAAAATGGCCTCAAGAAATGTTCAAACTTTCTGATAAATCATGAAAGTAAATGAGCATTGGAGAAAACTATTTCCTTGACACTTTAAGCATTTTAAATAAATGCAAAAGCCACTGGTTTCAAATTTAAAAATTGAAATTAGAAACTATAATTTTCCAAAAATGTTGAAAACCTTCGAAATGAGTGGGGATATTATAACAAATATTTCAGGAGGTCTAAAATAGTTTTTACTTTTTGTTTTGGAGCTGAAATAATTAGCAAAGCAATAAATAGCAAAACAGAAAAACAAAAACAGAGAAAATGGAAAAAGACTTACCTCTCGCTTTCCAAGCCAGGCCCGGCCCATCTCCCCGCTCGTCCCCTCCCTCGCGCCAGTAGGCAGCAGGAGGTGGCCGCCGCCTCCTCCGGCGCGGCCACGCACCTGCGTGCCTGCCTGGCCGCCGGTTCGCGCTGGCGACGACGGGGATAAGCTCCCCAGAGCTTCCCCTATCCATTCCCCGCCTCGGTTCTTCTCCTCCTCCCGGATCCCCTCCTTCTCCCTGCTGCCGCCATTAGAGCCACCTCGTCGCCCTGGTCGTCTCTACAGAAGCCGAAGCCTCCTCGAGCCCTGCAACGCCCGCAACGCCGTCGTCTTCCTCCTCCGGCCGCCGGACCTCTCCCGTCGATTCGTCTCCCCCAGGCCTTCCCCGAGCCGTCTAAGCTCTGCTCTGCACTCCCCGTGAGCATGCGGTCGTTTCCCCTAAGTTTTCCCCCTCGATCCCCTCCTCTAGCCCTAGTTTCACCGGAGCCCGACGAGGACCGCCGCTGCCGCTCGTCGCCGATAGCCCTCCGTTGATCAGCTCGTCCTTCCGAGGGCACCAACAGCTCCAGGACGACACGTAGATGCTGTAGCAGCTAAAAACCGAGCGTAGATCCCCCTATTTCAAAGACCCCGAGGACGCCCGAGCTTCGGCCGCCGCTCCGGCTCATCGCCGACGCCTCTTCCGGCGACCCTAGCCTCCCTAGATGGTCCTGCCAGATCGGCCACTACGCGAGCATGCTGTAGCTGCAAACCGCGTGTGTTTTGGTGCTGTGCAGCGCCGTCTAGGTCGCCTCTGGCGAGCCCTCCGCCGCGGGTCTTGTCGCCGGCGACCACCCTCCGGTGGCCGTCGACGTGGCCGACCATTAGGGCGTAATCGCCCTCCCCTCAGTCGCTGCCAGAGGGCCCCACGCCTGGTCAAACCCCAATTAGGGGCTGGTCAGCGCGGGATTAGTCCCAGAGAGGCTGACCAGTGGGCCCCCTTGTCAGGTTTGACCTGAACAGGTCGGCTGACCTGCTGACGTCAGCCTGATGCAATAAATGGAATTTCCAGTTTAAAACTAATTCAGGAAATTGCTAAAAATTGCAAAAGTCATAGAAATTAATCTGTAACTCCAATGAAAATAAATTATATATTAAAAAGTATCAGAAAAATTCAAGGATTCTCATTATGCTATTTTCATCTATGTTTGAAAAAGTTTCAAGACCCTAAATTGTGAAATAAGGAATAATTCAATTCTATAATAACTTTTTAAATGGAATTTGCAAAAATATCCAAATTTCATTATAAATACAATGATCACACACTGCCCTAGGTATAAATCAGTACCATAACATGACATATCATGCATGTTAACTTTAGGTTGATCTGAGCATCAGGTCGAATCAATTAAACCGGTATCCGAGAATACCCGTTTGAATTGCTATTCGAATGTGATTCAAATCAACTCTAAACCTAAAACATCTTGATTATAATAACTTATCACTTGCATTCTCATGCCATGCTCATGCATCATTTTGATTGCATATGATTGTTATTGAATGTTGCCATTCATTTCGGTAGGCTCCGCACCCCCGGATTCCACCGAATATCCGTCTGACGGATATCGTTCCTCCTCTGAGCAACAAGGCAAGCAACCCTTTTGATCATCCCGATAAATCCCATGTTCTTGCTCCTGCACCTATTTATTCAATTAGGATCAAATGCTTCAACTGCTTTTGCCACAATAGTTGGACCCACTTCCTTTGCATGACTTAACCTTGTCACAGTAAATAGCCGAACCTTGCAACCTAGCATACCTCGTAGTTGCTTGAGCTATGATGTGCCTTATCCTGCTATGCATGCTATGCTTAGAGTTGTGTATGGTCTTTCATCTGGGAGATGAACAGAAATGTGGAATGTGTTCGGTGAGCAAAGGTCGTGTGTTGAACTTGATTTGATAAAGGTACCGGTGAAAGGCTGTGTAGGAGTACATGGCGGGTTGTTTCATTGGAACCGTCCTTAGGAACTGAGTTCCGTGTATGTAATCCAAGACTAGATACTACCACATGCTGGGCCCTGAAATATGACCCCGCTCGGCCTATTAATCGCGTAGTACTTGGTCCAGGAGTTGCAAGTAGTTTCTGGTGTTTATAGTAATGCTGGAGGCCGTGCATGGTGCTGACCTGAGAGGTGGACCGTGATGCGGTAGGCAGTGGCACGGTGTACCAAGTGGCACCCGGATGGTGGGCTTGGGAACCCTGCGCACATCGTTTGAGGCCGTGGCGGAAACCTCGGCCGGACTTCCGTACGGGTTACTCTCAGATAGGCGATAAACCTGGACTAGGTACTAGTGTGGTTAACGGTCGTGGCCGACTCCCTCGCTGGGCTGCCGCTTGAAGGTTGCCGAGGTGCATGATGTGCACATGGCGATAAGTGGCGGGAGCGTGTGTGACGAAGTACACCCCTACAGGGTTATGATCTATTCGAATAGCCGCGTATGCGGATATGGACTACCTGGAGACATATGTTGTTCATAGATAATTTCAATGGCTACTCATAAAATTGTCAAGATAAGCGTGAGTGTCGTGGACGGCATTTCCGTATGGAGACGAAATGATTCCACGATAGTGTATTGTTGTGGTGTTAGTGGACTCGTGTGCGAGAAATCAAGTTGTCAAAACTAATTTCAAAATGCAAGTTGTCTAGCCATGAGTCAAATGCTGGCTTTCCGCATGAAACCCCACAATACCTTTTGATACCTTGCATGAGTAGTTAGTTCTCCTAAAGTCTTGCTGAGTACCTCCGTACTCATGTTTGCTTAATAAATGTTGCAGAGGTTGCTAATGACCCTAATGGAGGGTTCTTCGTAGACATCGACGACGACGAGTAGCTGGTGTCCCAGCTACGATCTGGCCCTATGTCGGCTCTATAGTATAGTCAGGCCACGTGCCTACTAGTTGCCCTGTCTGTACTCAGACAGTTTATAACTCTTCCGCTGGCTTGTATTGTATGACTGCTATTATGGGTCGTGAGACCCTTAATGTGTAATATTATGTGTGTGGCTCTTCCGAGCCTCTTAAATAAAGCTTGTATGGTTATGGTTATGTTGTGATGCCATCGATGTATCTATACATATCGGTATGCCATGCGTACGTGTGTCTTACATGATATGTATGGGGTTCAAATACCTATTCGTGAACTTTAGTAGCACTCCTTACAAGGAAATGCCCCTTTGTGATCCAACGAGCCTTGGTAGTTCGCTACTGCTCCGGACACATTGGTTGACCGGCATGTGTCCTTCTTAGCTGCTGTGTCTGTCCCCTTTGGGGAAATGTCATGCAACGTAATGGAGTCCTTGTAGCTTGCTACGACTCGTCTACGTTCGTTGATGACCGACACCTGCTTTGTTGGGTCATGTATGCCTATCCTTGTGCGGAACTGCCACTTTGGTTTATGACTAGACATGTCGATCCGGGTTCTTTGCCATTGGTTTGCTAGCGACACTATCGCATACGTGAGTCAAAAGACGCAAACGGTCCCGGCTAAGGTAAGGCTGCACCCGTGGAGTTAACCGTGCGTGAGACCACAAAGGGATGCGATGTGTTACAGGCTGGATTCCTATGGCTTAGGATCGGGGTCCCGACAATCGGATTCACACTTTTACTCTCACACTGTAGGACATGATCACAACCATTCCGATTCATCATCCAGATTGATCAGACCCGACACGACTCTAAGCATAGCAGACATTGTAAACAAGCATGGATGAGTAAGCACAACAAGGCTCGAGCATTTGCTACTCATGCTAAGTGGTTTCAACAATTTACTGTGACAAAATCAGGTCATGCACAGGAATGGGTTCAACTACCGATAACATGTACTGTTGAATCGTGTTTGTCCTAATGTAGTAAAAGAGAGCAGGAGCGAGCGAGTGAGTTTATTTCAATATGCTCAAGGGGGGGTTTGCTTGCCTGACACGTCTGAAGATAGCAATGAGTCTTCATCAATGTCAACGATCACATCGTCGGAACCATCGTCACCGAGAGGGAACAACACCGGCAAACAGGAAAGGAACAACAATTACTTCACGGAAATGCAACACTATGATGCATGCTCAAGACATGAAATGAAAGGTGGCAGGGCTAATATGGCTATCATTTCTTAAGTTGAAGTTGGTTTGAATTAGGATTCAAACATCACTTCAAGCCGGGTATTTTTCCAAGTACTGTTATAATTGATTCGACCTGATGCTGATGCATAATTTGTTTTATCGTGCAAGAGGATGGTATTTTGAGGTGCTAGTTTCCCTTGATCAATGTTTGGTCATAACAATTGAAGTGGAATTCAAATAGGAATCAAATTCCAACTCCAAACTAATTATTGAATTTATCCTATTCATCACTTTTCCTATTTGGTGTTGTTAACTTTCTCAAACATGCATCAAAATGCCATAATCAGATTCTTTGGAATTTTCTTATCCTTTTTCATATATAAATTATTTCCATTGGACTTACAGATTATTTTCTCTGATTTTTAGAAGTTTTAGGCATTTTCTAGAATTAATTAAAATCAGAAAAAGCTATTACTGCGTTAGGCTAATGTCATCCCTGCGTCAACAAGTCAACCAGCCGGTCCAGGTCAAACCTGACCACTGGGGCCCACTGGTCAGTGACCCATAGGCTAAACCGGCGCTGACCAGCCCCTAATTGGGGTTTGACCAGGCGTGGGGCCCTCTGGGAGTGACTGAGGGGAGGTTAATTACGCGCTAATGGTCGGCCACGTCGATGCCCACCGGAGGGTGGTCGCCGGCAACCAAGCCCGCGGCGGAGGGCTCGCCTGTAGTTGGTCGAAATTGCGCTACGGGGCACTATTTGGCATGAGGTTAGGTTCTACAGGAAGCTGGAAGTGCGCCGCATCCGTTCTGACCAAGCCACGGGCCAGGAGGTGGCCGGAGCGAGACTGGCGACGACCTCGGGCGGTGGCCGGAGTCGGCCATGGTGGGGGTTGGCGCTAGGGGCAGGGACAGAGGGGGGAAAACACGGGGAAGGGAGCAGGAGCTCACGGAGAACCCATTTGCGGCGACGGGGAGGTCGGAGAGAGTCGCTGGCCGGCGAATCGAGGTGGGAAGCTCCGGCGACCGGAGGAGGAAGAAGACGGCGATGGCGACACTACGGTGGCTCGGGTGCTCGGGGTGGTTGACGGTGAGGATCTTCTTGTCGAGGCGGAGCTAATGGGCCGGTCGGGGAGGCGAGGGGTGGCCGGAGAGGTGCCGGTGAGCTCGACCTGAGCTCGGCCATGGCGGGAGGAAGAAGAAAACAGGGAAAGAGAGGAGGGGAATGGAGAGAGGGGAGGAGATAAGGGAGAGGGAGAGCTTGTCGTGGTGGCGCGAGGAGGCTGGGGATAGCTCCACGCGAAGCAGGAGGTGGCGAGGGGCGCGTCGTGCCTTCCTTCTCCTGTGTCTTTTGGCACGAGGAGGAAGACGACAGGGGAGACTCCCGTGGTGGGCTGGGCCAGTAGGTGAGCGTAAGGTAAGTCTCTCTCTCTCTCTCTCTTTTCCTTACTTTTTTACTTCATTTCTTTCCTGACATTTAGGTTTAGGATTTTAATAAAACATTTATTCATTTTATAAACCATAAAATAGTATTATGTGACAGTGATAAAAATAATCAATGCCACAAAATAGTTTCAACATTTTTGAAACTTTTATTTGAAAAGAAAACAAAATAACTCCATTCCAAACAGTTATTTAATCCAATCAAAAATCCTTTTCATAAGTTTCTGTGACTTAGAAATTTGGTTTGACAAATTTATTCCCTGTCACTATTTTCCCAAATATTTGGAACATTTTTCTGGTTCGTTTCAAGGTAATATTTTTATTGCCTTTTGTCAATTTCAACTCATTTGGCTTGATTACTTCCATTTTCAGATTGAATGCAATTTGAATGCATGCATGAAATGCAATGGCAAGCAAGGCAAACTTGGGCTGTGACAGCTCACCCCCACTAAACAAGAATCTTGTCCCGAGATTCATGCGTAGTCGGGAAGAGGAAGAGGGGACACTAAACTATCACAATCTTCATGATCCATTTGCTCCTCTCGAGGATATTGAGTCACCGCATCATGTTGATCTTGACATCTTTGTCTTTGTGGTCTTCATCTAGCTCAACGACAAAGAACAGGAAGACTCTACAAGATTCGATCTCCTCAAAGATCGAGCAACTCAAGATCAACTCATAGAATGAGACGTAGGAACGTCCCTTGAGCTGAGACACAACACACATAACACGGGCGAGGAAATGAGAGATATGACAGAGGTTCAATTGGTAGGCAACAAATCCAGGCTTAAAACAGATGGTGGCGAGGTTTCAAAGTACTGAGGATTAACTTGCCCTTCATACCATAACGGGGCACCATAGGAGGGTGACTCGTAGAGTTATTCCCTTAAGTGGCAAAAAGAATTACTTTTTATACAGAGATCATTGAAACTCTTCATACCAGGGTAAGGCAATTCACAAATGGTTGTTGGAGGAATTTGAAAGAATGGCATACTCAGTTGGAAAGAAACTAGAGTTATAGAACAACTCGGCAAACGGAAGGCACATTCCAAGTATTACCGAGGATATAACCTAGTGTCTGAGAGTGCTCTCAAGAACTTGAGCATTTCCATATTCATCAAAGTTTTACCAATATATGTGCCAAGATCCTGGTGACACAACATACTACCATGATGAACAATGATGGAGGATGCAGATACCAAGGAAGACAACACTTCCTCAGATTTCACCTTAGCTATACCAAGGGAACTAAATCTGGTTGATCGACCGAGAGACATTTAGCACTCCGCTTCTAATATTCCCCTTGATGTACTAGCATAACCTAATTATAGATCATCCTTGATATTTAGCACATCAAGTATAGGTCGGACTTCGGGGCTCAAAGGGAGTCCATGAGGAACAACTTCCAAAATAAGTCATACAAAACCTCACGGGGAGATGGCTAAGATTGCTGATACAAGATATTATAATATCAAGTCTTCCGGCTAGGTGTGTTAGCCATTACATCACTTTACCGGATTACATAGAGACCAATATTATAATTCTTGGGGAAAGTTCCAACCATTATAACTGCCTGAGATTCAGCTTCGGCTGGTGACACGATGCTTCAGACTCAACATGTCCGAAAAGAAAGTTTGCAACACAAATCGACGAGATAACGTTGCGTAATTCTCAGGAAATGAGCTACGAAAGCCAACTCCAAAACATGAGCTGGATTGCAAGACACGTGTGAACACACTGCCCAAGACAATGATGACCACATGAAAAGTCTTACAACAAAACACTACCGAGTTCTGGATGGGAACCATCATTGCGGATAACGAAGCCATGTGCAAGTCTGTCTAGTACCTTTAGGAAGGGCACTTAACTTCTTTTCCTTGAACAAATCAATCAGTGGCTTGGTGTGCTAGGAGATACATATGGAGTGAAGATGATCAGTCTATCAAACCTTAGAATACTTCGCACGTGCATGATTGACTTGGGATGATTCCGAAGAAACAAATTAACTTTTCTCGAATTCACGGCGGCAACTTGCATCAGATGCACATGAATTAGAGGAAGTCACTTCTTACACCTAACATATACCTCGTGCTCGAGACACGAAGGCAATGTCTACAAAGTTTCCAGCACTAGCTTAATGTCCAACATAGATCATGGAACAAATGGGAATGTTGCCGATGGGCTCAACAACAATTCATCAAGATACCCATATAAATGGATTTCCACAACTATGTGAGCAAGATAATAGCATTGGTCAGATCAAAGAATATAATAGTGTAGGCTCAAGGAAATCCATGAGTAAGACACCGTTACTACAATCTTTGGTTCTGAGTTTGATTTGACAATAGCCCATACTCAAATCAAAATTGAACAAGATAATATATGCAACAATTGATCACACGAATCAACCAATGAAAATATCATCTTTCTTCAGACTCACACAACAGGAAAAATATCATTTTTAAATGAGCTAAGTTTAGGCGAAGCTTTTATCTTCCAACTCTCCAAGTTGTTGTTTAGCTTAACCAACTAGCTCGGGGTATCCAACACGGATTCTTGGAGAAGATGGCTTATAAAGAAACCAACTTGATCACGAGCTCTATCATAACAGTCAGGAAACAACCTCGTAATACTTCTGAGAAGATATTCGGAAAATCACGAACCATCGATATATTAATAAGCTCGGGAATAATCTCGCTTTTCAGGGCAAGATGAAGTGATCAATAGAACGAGGTATTGACACAATCCTAACCCATTGATCGAAAAGTGCACCATGCAACATGGACTAGGTAGCACACTCAGTCTTAGGATGGCGATTTAATCACCATCACCATAAGAGTAAAATTATTGTCCATTAGCTACCAAGCAATAACATTGCTAGGAGTATTGATTTCACACATCATGGTTCACTTGTCGATATTCCGGTTACAACCAACACGAAAACCGAGGAATGAACAATGATAGAGAAAAGTATCACTACATCAAGAGCTCCTAAGAGATGTTGCAATTCTCACCACACTCTTGACAAAAAGAGGGTAATACTCCAAGATAGAACAGAACAAAAGCTGGGTTGGCATTTCGATCTGCGGAATTGAACTACTTTGACCCAATCCAAGAAATGGAAGTGGTACTGGAGTTTGCTTCTCCCAGTCATTCGAGAATAGAACAACTTGACAGACCACGAAATAGAAGACATCGATGACATGAATGCACAACTACTCTTGACTATCCTTTCAATGATGAAGGTCAAAATACAACTAGATAGGGTCAACTCAAGATCACATGATTTCTTGAGTTATTGATGCATGGATTAGAATGTCGAATGAGTTCAACATAATTCTTCCAGATAACCCATGCAGAAGGGCGAAGTAGGCAGAATCACGATATGGAGTAGAGAACTCATCACGAGCACTCTTGTTATGATCTTTAATCTGCGGAGAACTTCTGCCGAAGATGATTCATGGTTTTGGAAGAATGATATACCATGAATATTGGGAACTACAACAAGGTTACTAATCATTCTAAAGGAACTAGCAACACTATCAACAGAGATGAGCAGAATGATCCTTGGATTCAAAGACCCAGAAGTAGAATACCTAAAAACTAAATAGCATCACGAGATCTTTCTGAAAATGATGGCCAGAACTATTGCACTGGAAGACATAGCACACAACTAGACTATTGGGTAGTTTTCGGAGTAACATGTTTTCCTAATACTTCAACAAAACGTCGAGGTAATAGAGTACCTCAACACAATAATTAGTATGCTTTGTCCGGCCAAAAGACATTGGAAAAAGAGGAAGGAATTTGCAATTGCATCAGATTATTTAGGAACTTTGGAAAACTCGGACAGCATAACGGCTGTGCGGGCATGAAATATGAGGCACCCTACAAGAAAACTGACATCCTAACAATTGAATTCTTATGGAGACACTGATCCAGGAAGACAACAACTTTTCTATAAGTCTCCAACATAGTAACTCATCATCCTAATGAATAGATGAGAAAGCCTAATTCTTAAACCCTGTAGAATAAAGAAGAGAATGACTCAGAATAAGAATGACACGAGGAAAGGAGTGAAAAGAGCCTTACGTTCCCTTCCACAAACAATACCATTATATAAGTAAAGAGTTGCTAGACTCAACATTGACCAGTTTGGCTTAGTAATCCTACAGGTAGTCAAGCTCTGATACCAAAGCTGTCGCGACCCCGATCCTAAGTCATAAGAAACCAGCCTGTAACACATTACATCACTTTGCGGCCTCACGCACGGTAAACTCCACGGCTGCCACCTTACCTTGGCTGGGACCGTTTGCGTCTTTTGGCTCACGTATATGAATATGTTGCTAGCGTTCAAACGACAAAGAACCCGGGTCGACATGACTAGTTATAAACCCAAGCGGTACATCCGTACAGGGACAGGCATACATAACCAAGAAGGCAGGTGTCGATCAACAGCGTAAGTAGACGAGTCATAGCAAGCTACAAGGACTCCATTACACCGCGTGACATTTCCCCGAGGGGACACACATAGAAGCAAAGAAGGATACACGCCGGTCAATCAATGTGTCTAGAGTAGTAGAAAGCTACCAAGGCTCGATAGAAGCACAAAGAGGCATTTCCCTGTAAACAGTACTGCTAAAGGCACACAACTAGGTGTCGAATCCCACACATATAATGCATTTTATAACATACACACAATATGCACGATATGTATAGATACAAAATGGCTTCACAACATAACTCTATGACTCAAGCTTTTATTAAGGACTCATAAGAATCAACATAGTGTGATATTACAAACAGAGGTCTCGTGACCCGACACTCAAGTCATTCAAACAACAAGCGGAAGCAAAACATGTCTGGGTACAGACATCTACTAAAAGTGGCTGGAAGAGCCTGAAAAGCTACTACGACCATACCAAAGGAGCCAGACCTCTGTCTGGGATTCCCCAGCTATTCCGGTCAACATAGAACACATCACGTAGAACCTTTTAATGAATCTAAGTCTTCTGTGCAAAAACATAAACAAAGCAACCGTGAGTACAAAGGTACTCAGCAAGTCTTACATCAGAACTATCTACATATGCATCATGTTTCAATGAAAGGATTGTGGGGTTTGATTGCAGCAAGCCAGCTTTGACTCTTGGCTAACCTGTACTACGACTACAAGTTCTTTCTTTGAGGTGGGATAGCGCACATGAGTCCACATAAACACCATCCAATACACCACTACAGATCCATTCTCGTCTCCCTAGGAGAATGCCATCCATAGCACTCACAGTTATCTTGCATATTTTAAAGTAACCGTTTAAACTATCTATGTACGACGTAATGTTTCCAAGTAGTCCATATCCGAGGACGCGGCTATTCGAACAGATTAAATCACCCTGAGGGGTATACTTCTTTACACACGCTCCGACCACTTATCACCATCTGCACGTCATGCATCTCGGCAACCTTCAAGCGGAAGCACTGGCGTGGGTGTCGGCCATGACCGTTAACCACAGAAGACCCTAGTCCAGGTTTATCGCCTATTTGAGACTGAACCCGCAAGGAAGTCCGACCGAGGTTTCCTCTATGGCCCCAAACGATGTGGGCAGGGTTCCCAAGCCCACCATCCGAGTGCCACTTGGTACACCGTGCCACTGTGTATCTACCGCAAAGAAGCCTACCCCGTCGGGCAGAGCTAAACACGGCCGCCAACACTTTTCCTACAAACACCAGAAACTAGTTGCAACTCCTGGACAGAGATCTAGGAGATTAATAAGCCAAGAGGGTCAATTAAGTATCCCATTGTGTGGTAGTATCTTGTCTTGGATAACATACACAGAACTCAGTTCTTAAGGACGGCCCCAATGAGACAACGCACCATGTACTCCTACATGGCCTCTCATCGCTACCTTTACCAAATCGGATTCACACTTCTACTCTCACACTGTAGGACATGATCACAACCATTCCGATTCATCATCCATATGGATCAGACCCGACACGACTCTAAGCATAGCAGGCATTGTAAACAAGCATGGATGAGTAAGCAGAACAAGTCTCAAGCAGTTGCTACTCATGCTAAGTGGTTCCAACTATTTACTGTGACAAAATCAGGCCATGCACAGGAATGGGTTCAACTACCAATAACATGTACTGTTGAATCGTGTTTGTCCTAATGCAGTAAAAGAGAGCAGGAGCGAGAGAGTGGGTTTATGTCAATATGCTCAAGGGGGAGGGGGTTGCTTGCCTGACACGTCTGAAGATAGCAATGAGTCTTCATCAATGTCAACGATCACATCGTCGGAACCATCGTCTACCGAGAGGGAACAACACCGCCAAACAAGAAAGGAACAACAATTACTTCACGGAAATGCAACACTATAATGGATGCTCAAGACATGAAATGAAAGGTGGCAGGGCTAATGTGGCTATCATTTCTTAAGTTGAAGTTGGTTTGAATTAGGATTCCAACATCACTTCAAGCCGGGTATTTTTCCAAGTACCCTTATAATTGATTCGACCTGATGCTCATGCATAATTTGTGTTATCGTGCAAGAGGATGGTATTTTGAGGTACTGGTTTCCCTTGATCAATGGTTGGTCATAACAATTGAAGTGGAATTCAAATAGGAAACAAATTCCAACTCCAAACTAATTATTGAATTTATCCTTTTCATCACTTTGCCTATTTGGTATTGTTAACTTTTTCAAACATGCATGAAAATGCCATAATCAGATTCTTTGGATTTTTCTGATCCTTTTTCATATATAAATTATTTCCATTGGACTTACAGATTATTTGCTATGATTTTTAGAAGTTTTAGGAATTTTGTAGAATTAATTAAAATCAGAAAAAGCTATTACTGCATCAGGGTGATGTCATCCCTGCGTCAGCAGGTCAACCAGCCGGTCCAGGTCAAACCTGACGAGTGGGGCCCACTGGTCAGTGACCAAGAGGCTCAACCCGCGCTGACCAGTCCCTAATTAGGGTTTGACCAGGCGTGGGGCCCTGTGGCAGTGACTGAGGGGAGGTTAATTACGCGCTAATGGTTGGCCACGTCGACGCCCACCAGAGGGTGGTCGCCAGCGACCAAGACCGCGGCGGAGGGCTCGCCGGAGTTGGACGGAATTGCGCTACGGGGCACTATTTGGCATGCGGTTGGGTTCTACAGGAAGCTGGAAGTGCGCCGCATCCGTTCCGACCAAGCCACGGGCCAGGAGGTGGCCGAAGCGAGGCCGGCGACGACCTCGGGCGGTGGCCGGAGTCGGTCATGGTGGGGGTTGTCGCTAGGGGTAGGGATAGTGGGGGGAAAACACGGGGAAGAGAGCAGGAGCTCACGGAGAACCCATTTGCGGCGACGGGGAGGTCAGAGAGAGTCGCTGGCCGGCGAATCGAGGTGGGGAGCTCCGGTGACCGGAGGAGGAAGAATACGGCGATGGCGACGCTACGGTGGCTCGGGTGCTCAGGGTGGTTGACGGCGAGGATCTTCTTGTCGAGGTGGAGCTAATGAGCCGGTCGGGGAGGCGAGGGGTGGCCGGAGAGGTGTCGGTGAGCTCGAGCCGAGCTCGACCATGGCAGGCGGAAGAAGAAAACAGGGAAAGAGAGGAGGGGAATGGAGAGAGGGAGAGCTTGTCGTGGTGGCGCGAGGAGGCAGGGAAGAGCTCCACGCGAAGCAGGAGGTGGCGAGGGGCGCGCCGTGCCTTCCTTCTCCTCTGCCTTTTGGCACGAGGAGGAAGACGACACGGGAGACCCCCTGGTGGGCTGGGCCAGTAGGTGAGCGTAAGGTAAGTCTCTCTCTCTCTTTTTCTTACTTTTTATTACTTCATTTCTTTCCTGAAATTTAGGTTTAGGATTTTAATAAAACATTTAATTATTTTATAAATCCTAAAATAGTATTATGTGACAGTGATAAAAATAATCAATGCCACAAAATAGTTTCAACATTTTTGAAACTTTTATTTTAAAAGAAAACAAAATAACTCCATTCCAAACAGTTATTTAATCCAATCAAAAATCCTTTTCATAAGTTCCTGTGACTTAGAAATCTGGTTTGACAAATTTATTCCCTGTCACTATTTTCCCAAATATTTGGAACATTTTTCTGGTTCCTTTTAAGGTAATATTTTTGTTGCCTTTTGTCAATTTCAACTCATTTGGCTTGATCACTTCCATTTTCAGATTCAATGCAATTTGAATGCATGCATGAAATGCAATGGCAAGCAAGGCAAACTTGGGTTGTGACACGCGCGTCCTCTGCCTCGAGCCCTCCTCCCCGTCGATCATCGGTGCAGCGCGCGCTCCTCCCCGCCTCCGGCTTACTCGTCCCTGCCGCCGGTAAGCCTCCTCTAGTTGGACGTCAAATATGCAAGTTTAAGTGATATTTGTATAGATTATAGAATATTTGTAGATACTGTATACATTGGTGAATTTTCTTGTAGATTGTAAAATATTTGTAGTGTATATATGTAGATGATTCAATTTGTAGAATATTTGTGCAATATTTGGTGAATTCCGTGAATATTTGTAGCTTAAGTGATATTCAAATATGCCACAAAGTCTAAGTGATATTTGTAGTTTAAGTGAATTCCGTGAATATTTGTAGTTTAAGTGATATTCAAATATTTGTAGATGATTCAAAAAAAATTGTGGAATTTTAAAAAGATAAAACAATGTAATAAAATGTTCACGGAATTTGGATTCATAACCTAACGAATAAAAAAGTTGTACATTTAAAAATATAATAAATGTTAAAAAAGTGCATAATTAAAAGTCTAGTTTAGTTACATTCATGTGATTTCTCAAAATATTATTAGTGTTAAAAAAGTGCATAATTAAAAGTCAAGTTTAGTTACATTCATATAATAATAACTTTATACAATGTTATAATATATATGTCTTTTAGGTGTAGGTTAAGCTAGAGGAAACAACATTGTTAGTATTAATAATGGATTTATCAAGAATGCCACATTATGTATGTGCACAAGTTTATTCAAAGTATTCTAGTATTGAAGTATTGAAGAAATCTGGAGCTTATACAATGTTAGTTTTTGGTCTCATCTATGTAACCTAGCTAGCTAGATTCTATATGTCAAGTTGTTGTCTGTCAAAGTATTGAAGAAATCCATAGCTTCATCATTGTCTGGTAGTAACGGACGCATGGCGCTATCAAACTCTCGAAAGTTATTTTGGAACGGAGTTCCGGATAGAATAATTTGCTTTTTGGTACGAAGTTCAGCAAAGTCCTTCCAAATAGCGATATTCGGATGGCTGTTTTTGAACCGCGTAGCAAAAAGCTAATTATCCTATTCGGAATTCCCTTAGAAAACAACTTTGTAAAGCTTCATAGCATCATGTTCCTCTCACTTCTAGGTAAGGATGAAGTCATGGTCCATGGCTTCATCATTACCTGGTAGTACTAAGAGATACATGCGCTATCAAGCTTTAGAAAGTTTTTCTGGAACGTATTTCCTCACAGAATAACTCGCTTTTTGGTATGAAGTTCAGCAAACTCCTTCCAAAATAACTCGCTTTTCCCTACTCTTTGGGTGTCCATCGCCCGCGCCTCAGTACAGCGACGACTCTTTGTTGGTTGATGAGTTATATATTATTCGATGTATTACTGTATTCGAGAGATGTATTATTTATGTATTCCATATTTTATATTCGATAATATTAAGTGGATTTTTCGATGATGCATTAATTAAGTGGATTATTCGATGATGGTTAATTAATTTATAGATAATATGGATCCAATACACGGCAAAGACGAATATCTGGAAGACGTGATGCATGGTGTCATCTGCTGGGATGATATTTTAGGTCGCGCTGTCGATGTCACCAATCAGTATCTGAACGAGTCGGGCGAGGGAGATGAGTCTCTCAACACACGAGGTAGAAGCTCCGGTGAGGTAGACGCCCACGCCTCTGGTGAGGGAGGAACCGACGGCTCCAATGAGGAAGAAACCGACGGGGGAGAAGCTCACCGCTCCGGCGAAGTGCATATATATATTAATAAATTATTCCTCTGTTGTCTATATACATATATTAACGCTCTTTATTTTAGCCCTCTAGATCGAGCAAATCTTCAGTACGGACAAAACGAGACCCAACCAAGAAGCTGGATAACGGTGAGAGATACAAGATCGAAACAATCGCAAATGCGACACAACCAATTGCTCCCACAGATGTAAAAGAAAAATTTGTGAAGGCATGCGGAGTTGTTGTTAGGGACCACATCCCTATCACTACTCGAGAATAGATTAAGCCAAGGCAGGAAGGAGTCTCATATGTCGTCACAACAGCCAAAGAAAACCTTTGGAGAAAGCTCATGCTTCATTTCACCCTGCCGGTGCCAGAGGTGAATCCAGATGAGGAGGAAATTAAGAGGCGAAAAGAGGCCCTAGAGAAAAAAGTCAAGGAGTGGGCTCTTAAGAAGATGGACGATCTATTCAGGGGCTGGAAAAAAAGATTGCACCTGGATTTTATCTTGAAAGATAAGACTCCAGATTTTGATCACGCCTATGAGAAGATTAAAGACTACTGGGCCGAATTTGTGGCGTACAAGAAATCGGAGGACGCCTTGTAAAAGTCTGCAACAAATAAGACGAATGCAGGTAAGAAGAAGTACCACCATGTTATGGGGCCTGGTGGCTACGGCGGTAAGATGGCTAAGTGGGAAGAACTTGAGGCATCATTTCTGGACAAAAATATCACTCGAGAGCCCTTAAGATGGCTCGAACGGGCAAGAAACTGGTTTTACGGGCATGGGGGCTTGTTGGATGCAGAAGGGAAGGCAATATATAACCAAAGACACAAAGATAATCCCCTACCCATCGAGGAGATTAGACATGCAGTACAGGATGTTGAAGAGGACGGTTCTTACCCAATAGAGAGAACGACGAGCTGACACGCACCCTTGGGAATAAGGAACACAAAGGGCGAGCACGAGGCTTACCACGCTCCACGCCGTGGATTCTTGCGTTCTCCGAGGAAAGTAAGAGCTTTCCCGATAGAAGCCATCAGAGGAGAAAGGAAAAGGAGGCACGTGATAAAGCGGCTGAGGCAAACCGGTTGCATAATCTAGAAGAAGCAGTAAAGCGGCTGCACTAGGATCAAATCGACAGACAACAAGGTAGCGGCCAATCTCAGCGGCTCATGATAGAAGCTGCATCGAATTGGAAAAGCAGTGCTGCTTCCACGCAGCTCCAGGATGAGGGTGGTGATGCACTGACAACTGATTCTCCTCGTCGCTACCTAGTGGATGATATCACGAAGAGCACACCTTGTGAGCTAAAGGTGAATCTTGCTAACTTAAGGTTGACGGTGGCGGTCGGCATGGCCATACCAATTGGAAATAATCCAACTTGTCATTGCTCTCCGGTTCCACAAGGGTACGCTCTCATCACGGTGGATGAAGCGATGAAAGATCATGAGGAGCTGAATCTCGACCACCCTATAGGTGAAGATAGGGATTTGACTCAACTTGGAAAAGTCAAGAAAGAAACCGTTGTATTGCCAAAGGAGGACATCTTGCTTCCAAATAGGATGCCAAGGCCATCGACTCCTCATAGCAGCAATACTTCTTTGCCTCCACCTCACCAGTCTCCAGCGCAACCGTCGTCTTCGCCGCATCACCTATCTCCGGAGCAACCGTCGTCCTCACCGCCTCAGCAGTCTCCAGCGCAGTCGTCTCCACCACCGCATCAGCCATCTCCACTGCCCCGTCAGCCGTCTCCATCCACTGAGGATCAGAGCAAAAAGCGGAAACGTACCCCCGCTAATTGTGGCAGCACAAAGGGGATCGGATCACCAAAACGTAAGTTGTCGCCCCTCCCAAAAGGACCTCATGCGAATATGGAGAAGAGACCTTGGGACTATACTGGAGAGGACAATATTAAGAGGTCATACGCCCAGCATGAACAGTGGAAGGCTCAAGTGGCTAACAAGACGAAAGCGAAAGAGCCAGAGTTCCTGGACACCCCACAAGAACATGCCGCGTGCGCGAAAATACAAAAAAACCTTGCAGATCCCCCGCCACCGTTGCTAGCAGACTATGAATGCTCTATTCTCAAGTCGGCTCAGGAAAAAAAGCAGAAGTTGAAGAGTAGTATGTTCAGCTTGAAATCAGTTGCCTAGCTCGGACAATAGAAAAACCAATCGTGCCCCCTGCTCAAAGTGTATTCCGATACAAATGTGTGCTCGAGCGGAGCTGCGGTCCAGCAGAGGAATGATAAAACAAATGGCATCGATCTGGATTTTCTTGAACAATACGGAGAAGCGGCCAAGGATCAAGGCTTGTCTATTGATGTGTACTTAAACCATTTGGAGGTATTCACTGAGATAGCATACACGTACCGGTACGAGGCTCCTCTCATCAAACATGAGTTAGTCAACGAGCTACCAACAAAAATGCAAAGACTGCATGACTGGTACATGCAAGCATGTGTTCAACAGGCAAACTGGATATACCTTGAATTTAAAAACGAGCATTTCGCGCATGGAGATGGCGTGGTAATGATTGAATTCGACGAATTATTTCAATTATACCAATAAAACGCCGTCGCCAAATCTATCATTAGTGCCTATTGTTTGTAAGTATTATTAATTTATGTCATTAAGTCTTACTCAGCTCATTCTTTCATGTATAATCTTACTCATTACTATATTAATTTTACACAATGAAGATTCTCGAATGCAAAAGAAGACAAATCTATGACATTGGGTTCATTGACCCATATTTCATTCATCACCAAAGTCTCGCAACGAGTCCCCGCGATACAGGGAATAACTTGGTACAAGGGTTAAGGTTTTCCGGTACCAAAAGGGAAATACTATTTCCTTAGAACTTCAAGTGAGTGTTACTACACACATTCTATTTTTGCTTACTCGATGTTATTATAAGTGTATAATTGACTCGTTATGCGTGCGCAGGTTCCACTTTATTTTGTTAATCATTGTACCTAACAAGGGACAAGTAATAGTCATGGACCCGAAACGCACACCCCTCGATGAATGGACAAACATGCAGAAATGCCTCCAGAGGTAATTTCAATCATTATGGCAACTTCTCGTTCATTTCCTGATAGCAAGGAATTAATATAGAACTCCTTTATTCATTTCCTTTTCTTGGCAGGGCTTGGAAACGGTTCACCGCCAAGGCTCGGGGTGATTGGAAGCCAGAGCTTACATTTAAACAAATAGATGTAAGTAACTACTAGCTAGATCCGCGCATCTCTTTATTCTAGTTTCAATACCATTATAATTCTTGATTATGTTTTTGATTGAACTCTCTTCTCGTAAAGTTCTTGAGGCAGGAACATGGGAACAATTTATGTGGATACTATGTTTGCGATTTCATTCGCCAGACGACCCATGAGAAGGGGAAAAACCAGGACATAAAAAAATGGAAGTTCGATTAACAATACTCACAGCTTTATTTTATTACTGTGAATTGTGTTCGGTTTCATTGATATATATATTGACCCATTCTTTAAATTAGATCGTATGGTTGTGTGACGGTCTTCTACCACAGGAACGTGTACGAGGAATTCCAGAGGAAATTGCCGGATTCTTAGATGCAGAGGTCCTAGGTGTGAAGGGAGAATATTATTGCTCGTCGATGAGAATGGTATGAAATATTATAGTGTAAATGAGACATATGTGCATATGTGTAACTCGTCTCTACACTTGTAATATGTTCGACAAAGCACGACGGGTGAGATGGTGTAATATATTCGTGACGATGATGTGTAATATAGTTGTTCTTTTATTGATGTGTATGTACCATGCAATTTAGTAAATGGGAAAAATTGGGGGCAGCAAAATAGCCCCATCTAATTTAGTGCAAAATAAGAATTAAAAAGTGCCCAAAACAAATAAATAGGAAAATTGGGGGCAGCAAAATAGCCCAAAACAAATAAACCCTAAACCCTAAAAATTGCTTAAAAACAACGAAGAAATAGCCCCGGTTCGTAGTACGAATCGGGACTAATACCCGCCCCCCCCCCCACGCTCCCAGCCCCTCCACGTGGGTGGTCTTTAGCCCTGGTTCGGGGTCGAACCGGGGCTAGCATTAGTCCCGGTTGATTAGTCCCTATTCGAGAACCGGGACTAATGGCCCAACCGAACCGGGACTAAAGGCCCTTTTTCTACTAGTGAAGCTTAGAGCTTTCCATTTCATTAGCAATATTGATATTCAAAGAAAGCGTACTAATAACATTACCACCATCATAATTGTTATGCAAATAATATAGTTCCATAGGTTTTTTAATTTTCTCCTCAAACACTTCATGTCCTAGTTCAAGATAAAGTTTATAAACCTCTCTCATATTTTTGTTGTTTTCCATTACGCCTAACTAGTGAAATAAAAACAAGAAACAAAAAGATTTAATTGCAAGATCTAAAGATATACTTTCGAGCACTCACTTCCCCGGCAACGACGCCAGAAATAGCTTGATGTCTACGTACGCTTCTATTCTTGTAGACTATGTTGGGCCTCCAAACGCAGAGGTTTGTAGGACAACAACAATTTCCCTCAAGTGGATGACCTAAGGTTTATCGAACTCAGGGAAGTAGAGGTTGAAGATGGTCTCTCTCAAGCAACCCTGCAATTAAGAAACAAGAAGTCTCTTGTGTCCCCAACACACCTAATACAATAGTAAATTGTATAGGTGCACTAGTTCAGCGAAAAGATGGTAAAATATGGGTGATAGGTGTGGCAAAGCAAGGTAATATAAATCTGTAATAAAAATTACAGCAAGGTAGCAAGTGACAAAAGTGAGCATAAAAGGTGTAACAATGGTGAGAAACAAGGCCTAGGCTTCATACTTTCACTAGTGGCAACTGCCAACAAAATTAACATAGTCTAATCACATGATATTTCCACTAAAAAATGCAATGGTGACGTACTCGGAGGTCATTCCTTTGTGATCAAGAGAGGACGAGAATTATGTACGGCTACGAAAGCACACGTCAGAGTTCGTAGTTCTCATCTATGGATTTCCCAATGTCACCGCGGCCATCCGAAAAGAGTACCACAATCACCACAATGTATCTCAAGGACAGTCAAAGACATGCACCAAGAGACTCTCAATCTTCTATCAATTCACAAAAGAGGAAATCATTCATGAAAATATTCTCCTAATCCATGTCCAATAGACCGCTGTCACCATGGTCTCGGGGATTATACTAGATAAGATCAAGTGAGTACATCAATCCAATACATAGAAGAAGGGGAAACATCATGGGATCACCCTAGGTTAACATAGCCTATGATCACAATCAAGATCACATCATGGTAGAGAGAATTAACCACATAGCTATTGTACAAGACCTCAACCCCGAGGAGGAACTACTCCCGCTTCATGGAGGGAGGAAGCAACATCGATGGAGATGAATCCGGGGGCACTTCCCCGTCTCGGCAGGGTGCCATCACAGGAATTCTAGTCCCCCAAAACTTGTTGGCGATGGCGGCGGAGATCAGAATTGCTTCTGGAGAAAAGGGTTCCCCAATCCGGGTTTCCTCCATGGGGGTAAAATAGGGGCCAAGGTAGGGCACCAGAGGGGGTGGGCCCCACCCAAGAGGCCTCCCTACGCGGCCAGGGGGCGGGCCGCGCCACCAGGGCACGTGGAGGCCTAGTGGGCCCCCCTCTAGCCCTACTTCGGCCATCTGGAGTCTTCTAGAATGTTGTTTTTTTATATTTTTTTTGTGGAATTTTTCGGGCACTCTAAATATGGGTATAAACCTGCAATTCACACACATCAGTAGAAAGAAACTGGCACTGGGTGCACAGAGTTAGTAGGTTAGTCCAAATATGTTGAAAAAGGTATGGAAAAAGTGTACAAAACACATAGCAATATCATCAAAAACTTGCATGGACCAAGCAGAAATTATAGATACGTTTTGTACGTAGCAATGCTGCCTACAGGTCCAATCATAAGTGCATATGATCCATTTATGGAAAGTGTGTTAGCGTATATCGATCCCTCATTGTACATGATAAGTATCTATCATGTTATATTCAATTGGCTATGGACAATCTTTTTCTTGCGTTACACAAAAATCATTCTAATAAACAACCCCTAACTTTTATTTCCATGCTATTTATTTTCCTAAGAAATCATCACCTAACTTTTATTTACTTGTTCTTTATTTTCTTGCTAACCTATCTATTACACCTACTAAGTACTTCTAGTTTTATTCTTGTTTTAGGTAAAGCAAATGTTAAGTGTGCGTAGAGTTTTATTGGTGGTCGATAGAACTTTAGGGAATATTTGTTGTACCTTTAGCTCTTCGTTGGGTTCGACACTCTTATTTATCGAAAAGGGCTACAAACTTCCCCCTAATCTTGTGTACATCAGTCCAACACTCCCATCATCTTCGACGTTGAGGACTACCCTGATCGCACCACTGCGGTTGGGTGTGTGCCGCTGTAGGTCTTTCCAATGACGCGCAATCTCAGAGTCATGAAGATGTTGGTCGACAGTGGGGCCAGCCCAAACTTGATATTGCCCGATGTGATCAAAAGGCTGCAAATCCCCAATTCAGATCTTAAACCCACAAGCTCCTTCGGAGGAGTAGACGGGGGTAGATTTCATCAACCTTCCGTTCACATTCGACACCAAGCACAATTTCAGGACGGAGAAGATCACCTTCGTTGTTGCTAAGATGGCACTACCGTATAACAGAATCCTAGGTCATCCTGCTTTGGCCAAGTTCATGGGAGCGTCTCACCACGTCTACACCACACTCAAGATGCCAAGGCTGATCAGCATCATCACCATCCAGGCACACAAGAAAGACGTGGTCCTTTGCATCGACAAGATTTACCGTGAGGCGGTGGCAGTGTTCGCTGATGAGGCGCGTGCTCATGCCAAAAGCAAACCGAAGACCTCCGAGAAGACTCATGACAAATCCGAGAAGCGCATCACCAAGCGGAGTACACCCGTCGATGACTCACGTGAGACTTTCACCATCGAGGGTAAGAGAAACACAGTGACCGTACCCAAGATGAAGTGAGTGGATGTGCGAGACGACGGAGAGGGAGGTACTTTCACTATAAGTTCCACCTGCAACAACAAATAGGAAAGTGTGCTTGTAAAATTCTTGTGGGAAAATGTCGACGTGCTTGCCTCGCAACCGTCCGACATGCCCGGCGATCCTAGGGAGGTGATTGAGCACCACCTTACCGTTTGTTCCCATGTGCGCCTCGTAAGGCGGAATGTCTGGAAGAAAGCTTTGGAATGAAAAGAATTCATGGCCGAAGAAATCATGAAATTGGAAGCAGCACGACTAGTGGGGGTGTGCTACACCCTACGTGGTTGGCGAATCCTGTGTTGGTGTGCAAGGCGAACATGCAGTGGAGGCTTTGCATTGACTTCATAAGTGTCAACAAGGCTTGCCCGAAGGACCCTTTTCCCCTGCCGTGCATCGACCAACTCATAGACTCTATGGCCGGCTGCGACCTATTGTCATTCCTTGATGCATACTATGGTTACCACCAGATCTTCATGGTCCAGGAGGATGAAGAAAAGACATCCTTCATCACTCCTTGTGCCACGTACTGCTTCACGCGCATGCCTTTTGGCCTGAAGAGCACGAGCTCCACATTTGCGAGGGACGTCTAGATCGGGCTTGGACTAGAGTTGCACCAGAATGTGGAGGCCTACATGGATGACATCGTAGTCAAGACCAAGAACAAGGGCACGCTGGTCCAAGACCTGGAGGAGACCTTTGCTTTGTGAACCTGCAAAAGATCAACTCGAAGCTCAACCCCGAGAAGTGTGTGTTGGGGGTCTCGTCTAGAAAGCTCCTTAGTTTATTCATATCTTAGCTCAACATAGAAGCCAAACTCACCAAGATTGAAGCCCTCGAGCAACTAGAGGCCCCGAAGAACATCAAGGACGTCCATCAGCTGGCGGGCTCTGTCGCTGCTCCGAGGCGATTCGTCTCCATGTCCGTGGAACAGGCCCTGCCATTCTTCAAAATCTTGAAGAAGGTCTGATACATCTCCAACGTATCTACTTTTCCAAACTCTTTTGCCCTTGTTTTGGGCTATAATTTGCAGGATTTGAATGGAACTAACCTGGACTGACGCTGTTTTCAGCAGAATTGCCTTGGTGTTATTTTTGTGCAGAAATCAAAGTTCTCCAAACGTCCTGAAAATTTACGGGGAGCAGTTTTGGAAAATATCAAAAATATCTGCGCCAAGTTCCACCTCAGGGGGTGGGCCAGTGGGCCACAAGCCCCTGCTCTGCCACCACCCCCCTGGTGGCGGTGGGCAGGCTTGTGGGACCCACAGGCTCCAGCCGCCCCAAACTCTAGCTCTATAAGTTGCCTTTCGTCCCAGAAAATATAAAAAGAGAAGTTTTCGTCACGTTTCTGGAGGGCGTTTCTGGAGGCACCGCCACCTCCTGTTCTTCATCTAGAGGGCAGATCTGGAGTCCGTCTTGGGCTCCGGAGAGGGGAAATCATCGCCATCGTCATCATCAACCTTCTTCCCTCTCCAATTCCATGAAGCTCTTCATCGTTCGTGAGTAATCTATTCGTAGGCTCGCTGGGCGGTGATGAGTAGGATGAGATCTATCATGTAATCAAGTTAGTTTTGATGGGGATTGATCCCTTGTATCCACTATGTTATGAGATTCGATGTTGCTACTACTTTGCCATGCTTAATGCTTGTCACTAGGGCCCGAGTGCCATGATTTCAGATCTGAAATTATTATGTTGTCACCAATATATGTGTGCTTTAGATCCGATCTTGCAAGTTGTAGTTACCTACTATGTGTTATGATCCGATAACCCCGAAGTGACAATAACCGGAACCACTCCCAGAGATTACCATAGTTTGAGGAGTTCATGTGTTCACCAAGTGCTAATGCGTTGGTCCGGTTCTTTATTAACAGGAGAACCTTAATGTCCCGTAGTTTCCTTTTGGACCCCGCTGCCACGGGAGGGATGGACAATAGATGTCATGCAAGTTCTTTTCCCTAAGCATGTATGATGACACACGGAATGCATGCCTACATCACACTGATGAACGGGAGCTAGCCACATATCTCTCTGTGTTATAGCTGTTGCATGATCAATACCATCCAAACAAATTACCGACCCATTGCCTACGAGTTTGTCCTACTGTTGCTACTGCTGTTACTTGTCTTGCTCTGCTGTTGCTGCTACTGTTGCTACTGTTGTTACTTGTCTTGCTCTGCTGCTACTGTTGCTACTAATGTCGCTTGCTACTGTTGCTACTTGCTACTGCTGTCACTACTGTTGTTCCTTGCCACTTCTTTTTCTCGTTACACTGCCTTTACTCGCTACTTTGTTGTTGCTACTATGCTTGCAGATACTAATCTTTCAGATGTGGTTGAATCTGACAAATTCAGCTGCTAATACTTGAGAGTATACTCTCACCTCCTGACAGTCTTATCAACAAATTGGGTCGAATACTCTACCGTCGAAAACTGTTGCGAACCCACGCGCTGGTGGTCCATCAACAACATTCTTCCAGTTTCATTGCCGGGGAGTGCTAGCAGCATTCTTCTGGTGCCGTTGTAGGAGAAGGTTCGTTGTCATAAGCATTTGTCTAGCTAACGCAAGATTTTGCAGGATCAGCCCTTTTCTGGAGCTATTGCCAGGGAAGCACAGCTGACGTCAGCATTTTTCCGGCGCCATTGCCGGGGAGGTATTGCTATATTCTCTGAGTCACTTCGGATTTATATCTGCTGATCACTATGAAGGATCCGAAAATCAAAGTCTTGCCCTCAACTACGAGGGGAGGTAAGGAATTGCCATCTAGCTTTGCACTTGATTCACTTTCAGTTATGAGTAAGTTTGCGACATCACCTCCTGCTAGAAATCTTGATATGTCGCCTGTGCTTGATGATGCTTGTGATACTACTACTATAGATGCTATGCTTGATACTATGCTTGATACTATGCCTGATACTGCTTTGCCTGATGATGCTAGAGATGTTATTCTTGATACTATGCCTGATACTATGCTTGATACTGCTATGCCTGATGATGCTAGAGATGCTATTTTTCCTGATGATGCTATGCTTGATACTGCTAGAGATGCTCCTTTGCCTGATGTTCCACCAAGAGTGTTCCTTGATGCTCATATTGCTAGAGTTACTGCCAATGCTCGTGATTCTTCTGAAATTGCCGATGCTATTGAGATAGAACCTGTTTTTGCTCCTGCTAGATCTAGCTCTCCTAGATATGAATTGCGTGATATACCTGAGGGTTATGTTATGGAGGGAGAGATAGCTGAGGAGTTTCTTGCGTGTAAGGATTCCTATGATGCTGAGAAATTAATTCTCAAGGGCGAGGAAAAATCTTGGGAAGTTAGGATGAAAAATGATCCGAAGTTTGCCACTTCGCCTATCTTTGTAAACGATAAGGATTATGAATTCTCTGTCAACCCTGAGATAATCTCTCTAGTCGAATCTAATCCTTTTCATGGTTATGAGTCTGAGACAGTCATAGCCCATCTTGCCAAAATATCTGAAATAGCCAAGCTTTTCACTAATGAGGAGAAGATCCGCCACTACTATATTCTTAAGCTGTTTCCTTTCTCTCTAAAGGATGATGCTAAAGCCTGGTTCACCTCTCTTGCTCCTGGATGTCTGCGTACTCCCCAGGAGATGGTCTATTACTTCTGTGGGAAATATTTCCCTGCCCATAAGAAGCAAGCTGCCTTGTTGGAAATATACAACTTTGCTCAAATCCAAGAAGAGAGTCTTCCACAAGCTTGGGGGAGGCTCGTCCCGCTACGGAATGCTTTGCCTGATCACCCTCTTAAGAAGAACGAGATACTTGATATCCTCTATAACGGACTTACCGATGCCTCTAGAGACCACCTAGATAGTTGTGCCGGTTGTGTTTTTAGGGAACGAACTGTAGAACAAGCTGAGACCCTGCTGAATAACCTCTTGATCAACGATAATGCTTGGACTATTCCCGAACCACCTCCTAAGCCAACTCCTAAGAAAAGAGGTATTCTATTCCTCAGTCCCGAAGATATGCAAGAAGCCAAGAAATCTATGCAAGAGAAAGGCATTAGATCTGAAGATGTCAAAAATCTACCACCTATTGAAGAGATCCACGGTCTCGATAACCCGATACAGGTAGTAGAAGTGAATTCTCTGCGTAAGTTTGACGAGAGTGATATTCCTTTTGATAAACCTGCTAGCCTATGCTTTGATGAATTTGACAACTTTGTTGCCAAACAACAGAGTTTCAATGATTATGTTAGCAGACATTTGGAACAAAGTACTCGTATGCTTAGCCATTTAAGTGCTTGTGTAGACAGAAATGTCAATGCTCTGAAGCTTCTGAGTAAACATGCCTCTATGATTACTACTCAGGTAGAACATGTACTTAAAGCTCAGAATGACCTGCTCAATGAATTAAATGACAACTCTGTCAGAGTCATTACTAGAGGAGTCAAAATGACTCAGGAACCTTTGCATCCTGCAGGTCATCCTAAGATAATTGATCAAGATTCTCAAGGAATCGATGCTGATACACCTAGTCATCCTAAGGAGAAGAAGAAGGATGATAGAAACCTGCACGCCAGTTCACCAAATACTATCACACCTGAAGAACCTAATGATATTTCATTGTCTGATGCAGAAACACAATCAGGTGATGAACATGAACCTGGTGACAATGTGGACATTGATGTTCATAATAATGCTCAACCTAGCCATGATGAGGATATGGAGATTGAACCTACGGTTAATCCTGATAATCCACAACCTAAGAGATACGACAAGAATGACTTTACTGCTAGGAAGCATGGTAAAGAAAGAGAGCCATGGGTTCAGAGACCTATGCCCTTTCCTCCTAAGCTATCCAAGAAAAAGGATGATGAGGATTTTGAGCGCTTCGTTGAGATGATAAGACCCGTCTTTCTGGAGATGCGGTTAACTGATATGCTCAAGATGTCTCCGTATGCCAAGTACATGAAAGATATCATGACTAATAAACGGAAGATACCAGATCTTGAGATCTCCACCATGCTTGCCAATTACACTTTCAAAGGTGGAACTCCTAAGAAACTTGGTGATCCCGGAGTGCCCACTATACCTTGCTCCATTAAAGGAAACTACGTAACAATTGCCTTATGTGACCTTGGAGCCGGTGTTAGTGTTATGCCGCTCTCTCTTTATCATAAACTTGAGTTGGATAAGTTGACACCCTCTGAAATTTCTCTGCAAAAGGCCGACAAATCAACTGCTTTCCCTATCGGCGTTTGCGAGGATGTGCCTGTTGTGGTTGCTAACACCACTATCTTAACACACTTTGTTATCTTGGATATTCCCGAGGACGATGCCATGGCTATCATCCTCGAAAGACCCTTTTTAAACACCGCAGGGGCTGTTATAGATTGCAACAAAGGCAATGTCACTTTCCATGTCAACGGTAACGAGCACATAGTGCACTTTCCGAAGAAACGATATCTAGTACATTGCATCAATGCTACTGAAAAGACTTCATCGATTCTTATTGGGAGCTTTGAATGCCCTATTCCTCGTGTCAAGATGAAGTATGATTTGCTTGTTGGGGAGATCCATATCCCCATTGAGGTGACTTAGTGGCTATCAAAAAATTCTCCGTCCTCTCTTGCGATTCGAGAAGGTTTTGTCATAAGGACTTGATCAATCCCATTGAAGGATTTCTTTCGATGAACATGAAACGGATGAATCAGAGAGTCACATACCTTTGTTTTGAGTCTTCATTTTCTGTTGCTTAGAAGAAAAATGATAGAATTAGTTTAGCTTTTCCTGTTTTCTGTTCTAGCGTCCCGGAGAAAAATACCTCGAAAATAAAAGTTCTCTGATGGTCCTGAAAATTTAGTATGATATTTTTTTGAATTTTTGAAAATTTCTGGGCCTGAGAGCTGGTCAGGGGGCCTGACCAGTGGGCCACAAGCCCCCCCACCGCCACCTAACCCCCTGGTGGCGGGGTGCAAGCTTGTGGGGCCCATAGGCACCCCCTCCACTCATTCCAGCTCCCAGCCTCTTCTTCCACCTCCAGAAAAAATTGTTTCGCAGCTCAAACCCGTGTTCTTGCTCACTTGGCTGTGATTTTCGATCTCCTTGCTCAAAGCACCATTCTCCGAACTATTTTGGGGAAATTACTCCATGGTAATTGACTCCTCCATTGGTCCAATTAGTTTTTGCTCTAGTGCTTTATCCTTCGTGAATTCTTGCTACCTTGGTGACACTGTTCTTGAGCTAGAAAAGTTGATTTTAGCTAGTCCCAAGTAGTTTTAGCGCGTGATACGGTATCTAGGCACTAGTAGGAGTAGTTGCTACAAGTTGGGTTAATCCTTATTCACTTTTCTTTCGAAGTCTCTAAAAATTTCAGAATTTTTCAGAGCTAGAAAAAGGAAAAGATGAGGAGGTTCTTGAGAGGCTCTTCAAGCCGTAACCACAAGGAGGATGAGAAGAACCACCCCAAGTACGTAGTCCCTCGAGTCATAGAAGTTCGAGCGTGCGAGTGGCCAAGTGATGAATTTTTGCGCACCGCCGGACTCTATGAAGACTTTTATTACTTGGTGGAGAATGCAGGTCTTACTGCGTTCGTTGAAGATAAGTGCCCACAATATCTCCTCCTCACCAATATTTTCGTTCAAAGCTTCAACTTTTATCCGAGGAAGAATCCTCCCACGGTTGAGTTCATGATTTACGATGTCCCCGAGTGCATGACGCTACAGGATTTTTGCAATGTATGCAAATTACCTTATGTTGGGAATATCCGTGACCCTCGTCCACGGGACATGGAGGATTTCATTGGTTCCATTGCTGTTGGAGAGGAGAGAGGAGTGTCTCGTGCTAGAATTGCTAGCATACATTTTCCTGTGCTTCGGTACTTCTCACTATTTGTGGGAAAATGTTTAATTGGCCGTGGGGAGGCTGGATTACTTAGTTCTCCAGACCTTGCGGTTTTGCGCGAAGGCCTTTATAACGATAAGACTTATAGCTTGGGCGCTATAGTAGCTCAACGGTTGAACCTCAATCGTTCTAAAGGTGTTGTCTATAGAGGTATTTATGCTATCCATCTTGCCAGACACTTTGAGATACCCATTAGACTGGGAGAGCAAGGAGAGAGGCTTCTCCGTGAGAGATATCTGGATTATGATAGCATGGTTCGCCATGATTTTCTGGATTGAGATGCTAGTAGACGGATGATATATATCCTGGTGTTTAGTCAGGGTACTCGAGAGACTATTACTCTGCCTGCTCCTTCTTTGTTCGATCTTCATACAGGGAGGTACACTATTATGCCCGCGGACATCTACGCATATTGGGGCTTGGCCCAACCACAAGCGCCCGTGCCCGAGCCGCCAGTCGAGTACCAGACGCCAGTTTATTAGTGGGAGCCAGAGGAGCTCACACAGCAGTGGCATCCATAGTCTGCTCCGGAGTATCCTGGAGCTGGTTATTTCCCACCTTGGGAGTAGACCAAGCTAGGCCAAAAGCCTAAGCTTGGGGGAGTACGTGTTCTCACCGACTTTACATTCATGCTTATGCTTTCACTTTGTTAGCCGGTGTTTACACTTTGCCACTGTATTATCCATGCTAGTTTCTTTTTGTTTTCTTTTTTTCTTGTTTTGTGTCCTTTTGAGAAAACCCAAAAATATTTTTCTTTCTTCTTTTGCTTGTTGGGAGCTTTCCCGTGTAAATAGTTTTCTTTTTCTTTGTGTCAAGGTAGAAGATATTGGTTACAATGCTTATTAGTTTTTGCATGCTTACCTATTTAGCTTTCAAAGAGCCATATTATTTTGTCTTCTCCTTTGTGTTTGCCTGCAGATTCAGCTTAGTCCAATGCGCTTATTATCGTTTTCATCGTTCGATCGTGCAAATGAAAGGCAACAATGATGATATATGATGAAGTGACTGAGACTGAAAAGCTGGTATGAACTCTCTCTATTTTGTTTTTGTAAATATGACTAGCTGGTCGACCCATATTTAGCTTTGTTGTGAGAGAACCATATTTGCAATGACAACTTAGAGATCATAGTTTCTGATGCCATGCTTATTTAGCTGAGAGCTTATAATGGTTTGTCTTGATTGCCAACATAGCTTTTGAGATGACTATGATGTAGTATGATAGGATGGTATTCTCCTTTGAATGTTTCAAGTGGCTTGACTTGGCGCATGTTCATGCATGTAGTTGAAACAAAATCAACATAGCCTCTATGATGTTCATGTTCATGGTGATTTATATCCTCTTCATGCTTGCATTCAATGTTAGTCAAACTCATTGCATCTTGATGACTGTTGCCGATCTCTAGTTGGTCGCTTCCCAGTCTTTTTCTAGCCTTCACTTGTACTAAGTGGGAATACTGCTTGTGCATCCCCTCCCATAAACCCAAAAGTTTTTCCATGAGAGTTCACCATACCTACCTATTTGTGGTATCTACCTGCCGTTCCAAGTAAATTTGCATGTGCCACTCTCTAAACCTTCAAGAAATAATTTGTTTGGCATGCCCGAATCGCTCATGTGGTGACAGAGGGCTATTGGTATCTTCCATGCTAGGAGTGTTACCCTCGACATGTATTTATTCACAGTTATTCACGAGAAAGGGGCCGGTATTTGGGATGCCCAGTTCCATGCTTAAATCGAAAACATACCTGTAAAACAAGACTCCCCCTGGATTGATGTTAGTATGGACGGTACTCGAGGATTCGGCTAGCCGTGGAGTGTGATTGATTGGTGGTGGGGGAGTTAAAACTTTACTTTTCTGTTTGGCAACCGCCTATAGCATGAGTAGCATGGAAGATATTGAGAACTCTTCGTCATTGCATTGACAATGAAAGCATGCCACCCAAAATTATTATCTCTCTTTTCAAAGCTTGAGCTCTGGCACCTCTGCAAATCAATGCTTCCCTCTGCGAAGGGCTTGTTGAGTCATCCTCCTCTTTTATAAGCACCAATTAGAGAGCACCTCTGTCATTTTTATGCTTTGCTTTTGATTGATATTGAGTATGACTATGACTGGATCTTCGTTGATATGAATTACAATGTTTAGTCAGCCCTCGGTCTTTGAAAGTGCTCTGCATTTACGTTTTGCAAGAGCTAGCGAGATACCACCTATTCATATTGCTTCGTGATTGCATTGATTGAAGTGTTGGTATTTGAAACTCATTATTATTTGCAGCATAGAAGCCAAACTCACCAAGATTGAAGCCATCGAGCAACTAGAGGCCCCGAAGCACGCCAAGGACGTCCGTCGGCTGGCGGGCTGTGTTGCTGCTCCGAGGCGATTCGTCTCCAAGTCCGCGGAACAGACCCTGCCATTCTTCAAAATCTTGAAGAAGGTCTGATACGTCTCCAACGTATCTACTTTTCCAAACTCTTTTGCCCTTGTTTTGGACTATAATTTGTATGATTTGAATGGAACTAACCTGGACTGACGCTGTTTTCAGCAGAATTGCCTTGGTGTTATTTTTGTGCATAAATCAATGTTCTCCAAACGTCCTGAAAATTTACGGGGAGCAGTTTTGGAAAATATCAAAAATATCTACGCCAAGTTCCACCTCAGGGGGTGGGCCCGTGGGCCACAAGCCCCTGCTCCGCCACCACCCCCCTGGTGGGGGTGGGCATGCTTGTGGGGCCCACAGGCACCTGCCGCCCTCAACTCCAGCTCTATAAGTTGCCTTTAGTCCTAGAAAAAATAAAAAGAGAAGTTTTCGTCGCGTTTTCGAGACGGAGGCACCGCCACCTCCTGTTCTTCATTTGGAGGGCAGATCTGGAGTCTGGCTTGGGCTCCGGAGAGGGGAAGTCATCGCCATCGTCATCACCAACCTTCTTCCCTCTCCAATTCCATGAAGCTCTTCGTCGTTCATGAGTAATATATTCCTAGGCTCGCTGGGCGGTGATGAGTAGGATGAGATCTATCATGTACTCGAGTTAGTTTTGATGGGGATTGATCCCTAGTATCCACTATGTTCTGAGATTTGATGTTGCTACTACTTTGCCATACTTAATGCTTGTCACTAGGGCCCGAGTGCCATGATTTCAGATCTGAAATTATTATGTTGTCACCAATATATGTGTGTTTTAGATCCGATCTTGCAAGTTGTAGTTACCCACTATGTGTTATGATCTGGCAACCCCGGAGTGACAATAACCGGAACCACTCCCGGTGATGACCATAGTTTGAGGAGTTCATGTGTTCACCAAGTGCTAATGCGTTGGTCCGGTTCTTTATTAAAAGGAGAACCTTAATATCCCATAGTTTCCTTTTGGACCCTCCTGCCACGGGAGGGATGGACAATAGATGTCATGCAAGTTCTTTTCCCTAAGCACGTATGACGACACACGGCATGCATGCCTACATCACATTGATGAACGGGAGCTAGCCACATATCTCTCCGTGTTATAACTGTTGCATGATGAATATCATCCAAACAAATAACCGACCCATTGCCTACGAGTTTGTCCTACTGTTGCTACTGTTGTTACTTGTCTTGCTCTGCTGCTGCTGCTACTGTTGCTACTGCTCTTACTTGTCTTGTTGTGCTGCTGCTGCTACTACTGTTGCTACTGCTGTTACTTGTTTTGCTCTGGTGCTACTGTTGCTACTACTGTTGCTTGCTACTGGTTCTACTTGCTACTGTTGTCAATACTACTGTTCCTTGCCACTTCTATGGCTCGTTACACTGCCGTTACTCGCTACTTTGTTGTTACTACTGTGATTGCAGATACTAATCTTTCATGTGTGGTAGAATCTGACAAATTCAGCTGCTAATACTTGAGAGTATACTCTCACCTCCTGACGGGCTTATCAACAAATTGGGTCGAATACTCTACCCTCGAAAACTGCTACGAACCCACGCGCTGGTGGGCCATCAACAACATTCTTCCAGTTTCATTGCCGAGGAGTGCTAGCAGCATTCTTCTGGTGCTGTTGCAGGAGAAGGTTCGTTGTCATAAGCATTCGTCTAGCTAATGCCAGAGGTTGCAGGATCAGCCCTTTTCTGGAGCCATTGCCAGGCAAGCACAGCTGACGTCAAGGTCGGACCCGTTACATGGACTTCCGAAGCGGAAGCAGCGCTACAAAATATGAAGAAGTACCTATCCTCGCCCCCGGTCCTAGTCGAGCCCAAACCTGACGAGACGATGTTGTTCTTCCTGGCAGCAACAAATCAAGTGGTGAGCACCACGCTATTAGTGGAAAGTGAGGTCGAGGATGGCGAAACAATGACCTCTGGCACAATGATCGATAGTCCGAAGTCAACCCCAATAAGCCAAGAACCCGGCTCAGAAGCAGCACAAGAAGCGGAACAACGAGTGGCACAAAAGAAGGAAATGTTGCAGCAGCTAGTACACTTTATTCACTCCCTCGTGCAGGGCGCTCGAGCGAGATATTCTAGGTTTCCAGAAATTGCTTTTCGGCATCCTCATGGACTCCCGCAAACTCCATCACTACTTCCAAGCGAACGACACCATAGTTTTCACCCGTTTCCCACTGCAGCGGATCTTGAGGAACCCGGAGACAATCGGGCAAATCGTTAAGTGGGTCTTCGAACCTGGCATGCTAAAGATGTCGCGGAAATGGACCCACGACAATCTATGGACCCTGTAGGCCCCTTGTACAGTTTTGCAGGGGGGTTTCAGTGCACATAGAGCATGAGTCAGCAAGACCATGCGCGAGGGGATCTATACAAGTTCCTGCCACTCGGGAGCGTAATACCTTACATCCTATCGGTGGTGATTAATTGGGTGGAAATATGCATCAGAGCGCAGTGGCCTGGCAAGGATGCTCGAGGGCTCAGCTACGAGTGCGATTGAACAGAGTGTCGACCTTTACAATGGTAGCCATGGACCTCCTTTTGTAGGACCAAGGGGTTACCACAATGGCTAAATTGGTCATTGCACTAGGAGTATAGTGCGAACTGCAGCGATGGGACTGCTCTGCCACAGTAGTAGTGAGAAATACCTAACTCTGACGGACTAGGATAGGCACATTAAATGCGTTGTAAGCTGGCGCGCGGACGGCGTCTCCAGGCAAGGATTGCCTCTCTCTGACGTATTTCTCGGTCACCCGAAACAATTCCACCCCAAATCATTGCGTCTTCACTTTGATTGCTTTTTCGCCCACTTCCATGTTCTCCTAGGCGATCGCATGCATGTCTCTTAACCGGGCCATAGCGTCACTTGTCATTAATATTTAGCATCTACCTGATTATGAGATAGATTACCAGTGTTTAGTTGCTAACATAAAATTTCCCACCGCAACTTAACAATCACCAATTTATTCATATATTCTCCCTTCAGACCCAATCACTAAGTTTATGAGTCCTCTTTGTCACATGATTTCTTTTCCATCGTTTTCCATGCAGGAATACCTATGGACCTAGCAATATAGCACCATTATATGATGTCCCTTTTGCTTTGTTTCCAGATGGTGTTGGTGTTTTTTAAATGACAAGGTGTTAGCGTTGATGTGTAATTATTATTTTCAACGTGTTGAGACAGGATTTGCACACTCTCGGCAACAAAACATGGCACATTAAGCATATCTGCATAAGCACAAAGGACATGTTTCATTTCCTATCTTAAAAGGCCATGTTTTACCTCCCACCTCTAATTATTCCCCAAGTTTTTTGTGTAGTTATGCCCTCCCTAATTCTTTCTATCTTTTTTCCTCCTATAATCTGTTCATTGTCCGACTCGCCTTGGTTCACCACACTACACCCGATCTGTACTATGCCCCCTAAATCGCACACGATAGGTACAAATGTTGTGATGTCGGCACCCCCAGCCCCCAGTAGAAAAATCAAACCGTGTCTTGAAAAAATGACCATGTGCATCACACATCCATCACGCACATTCATGTGAAGAAAACTATTTGCGATATTATGCACATCGTTCTACAAAGGTAATTATGTGGGATGTTACAAACTATCACACATGCTCTTCTGTAGCAAACTATTTGTGATATATTACACACGATTGAATTAAATTTGTCGGCGTTCCAGGAATGGGGGTACCCCACACCTGCCTGCCCATGGCCCAGGGCTGGCCCACTTCATCGACTAAAAACCAATAGGCCCGGCACCACTCAAGGCAAGGGCCTCGCAAGGGGCTTAGCCTCGCAAGGAGGAACATCATCAAGACCAGCAGGGGGGATCCTCAGGACCCCTCTAGAGCGGCGGACATTCCGTGGCGAGACACGGCCTCAGGAGTCGAGGATGACGGCGGGGAAGGACATGCGATCAACAGACAGCAGGACGATGCAGTCCCCCTTTAGAGCAAAGGGGGCGAAGACACATGCAGGGCTCCAAGGCATCTTCCAAAGGTTTCCTTTCTGGTGCAACAAGGACATCGCCGCCCGCGTGCAGGACGGACGTCATCCCTAGACCCGTCCCCGATGTGCTGACAGTCACTTTGGAGGCGAATACTACTTTTGGACAGGGGAAGCATGTTCCCCTGTTCCCCTTCGAAATTGGTCGTTGTGGGACCCCTTCCCTCCGAAACGATAAGGGAAGAGGACCGGGGCTGCAGCTATATAAAGAGTAGGTTACTTCATAGAGGGAGATTGATTCATTCGTCTACTGGCACCGCACAAAGGCCACTCAGCCTCAGGAGGCCGAAGAACACTGTACCAGCTCATCCACCAACCTCCACGAGAGGCAACCCACCAAATCAGGAGTAGGGTATTACGCTTCTAAGTGGCGCGAACCTAGGTAAACTGCCGTGTTCTGTGTCTTCCTCGCCATCGAGTGAGTTCTCTGCCATCCCCAATGAGTAGCTAGTTAGGTGAGGCGAGCCTGAGAGAGATCTTCGTACACGCCCCTGAGTTCGAATCTTTAGGGTTTTGCGGAGCCCGAAATCCGACATTTGGCGCGCCAGGTAGGGGGCGTGTCAAGGTCTTCCCTAAGCTTCATCTTCCGTAAGCCCCGCTGCTCCGATGACCGATGCCTAACAAGCTTCTTCGAGCCTCGTCGAGCTGGCTTCCAACCGGCGTATCACAGCGGCCGAAGGCATGTGTACCGACATTATGGTACCAGGCGGCTCATACCGGATCATCAACATTGTATCCAGTGTCGCAACCACCCGCGCCAGCCAGGCGCACGGCGGTTGGGTGCGACCCCGGCATCCACGACGTGCCGCATTAACTTTGGGGACCTCGGCATGCACGACGCGCTGCACATGGTGAGCGAGATGCTTCGCCATCAACCGACGCAAGGGGGCTTCGACACGTGGGCAGACCACATCACAGAGCTGATCGCCATCGCCTAGAAGGACCTTCGACCCCACTCTTCTTCAAGGCCGGAGGCGCCGGGCACTAGGGGCTCGCACCTCGTGCCGGTCCCGGGGACTGCAAGCAACGAGGCCCTTCCTGCGCTGGGCGGGACCGAGAGAGATACGTCGCATGCTGCCCTCCTCCTCCTCTAGATTGTGATGGCCAGCATCGAGGCGCAACATGCCGGCAACCACCAGGGGCATGAGGAGAACGGCGGGACGTTTGTTGCACACACCGGTGCGCACCACCAAGACCAGGGTGGCCCCCGACAACCCGGGGCGACCAGGCGTGAGCGCTCCCTCAGGCGCAACCAGCGGGCGGCGGAGGCGTCGGAACAGGCGAACTACGGCGATGGAGACACGCCAGGGTTCCAAGGGGGTATTCTGCACCGGGCAATACCGGGACAACCCAACGGCGGCAACAGGAGAAAGTGACTACATGCGGAGTCCCATCACAAGAAGAACTCCGAGCAAAGCGACCGGGGGACCTCCCCCTGCCGCAGAGAGGGACTGTAACCTTCGTGTTGCTGAATGGCTTTGGAGGTCGATCGAACACCTACGTGGAGCCTTACGTACTGTGTTATGTAACACCACCTAACCCTCATGTCGAATAAGAGCCTCACGCGTCCACCCCACGCGCCAGTCCTCCTCATGCGTAAGGAACGCTCTGGGGGGGTCCCCTTGAGCCGCACCCTAGGGCTCCCAGTGGCGAAGCACTGGCCCAAGGGGCGCGGGCAGGAAGGCGCCTCCAATCCGTGGGGCCTGACACCATACACGGCACCCGTGGAGGAATTGTAAAGAACCGGGTCCCCGGCCTCAGGAGGACGAGTCAGAGAAAACAACGAGACACAAGTGGCGCGGGTCACCCGCGACGACTATGGTGCTAGTGTGGGCGCCGAGCGTTGGACCTCATGAGGTGCCCCTCAGGCGCGAAGAAGCTATGCGAGGTAATTTTTTGGTTAACTGCTCTAAGGGGTGTTTGTTGGCCGCATGAACCTCAAGTGTTCGGGGCACACCTCTGCCTATCATATCATTTACGCATGCTTCCAGAACTTCTGCTGCATACATTCGGCAATCTGACATCTTACCTTGCTTGCATCTTTGGCTGATCTATCCCCCCCGGCTCGGGGGCTCCGACCGATGCGCGTCGCCCCGTCGCAGGACCTGGGGAGGCCCCGCGGCTTCCCAAGGCCACAGTCAACATGATGAAATGAGGGGCACTTGAGCGTCAAAAGGGGGCTCCTGAGCAACGAGCCTCAGGACCCTTACCATTCATAAGGCCACCTGCCACCCTTGATGCCATCCACGGACATTCGGTCGTTATCAGGGCGGTAGGGCTTGACCCCGTAGCAGCGTTCGTTCATTCGGTCGCAAGCAACATTGGTTGGGAAATGTGCGGGACCGGGTCTTGGCGACGCAGAGCCGCTCGAACGTCAAACGGGGTTCCTGAGCATCGAGGCTCAGAAGCCTTACCGGTCACAAAGCCACTTGAACACCCTGGTGTCGTCCAGGCACATTCAGTCGGCATCAGGGGTGTCAGGGCTTGCCCCATTATGCGCCTGGGAGCTGACAACGTACAGCAGTAGAAAAGCCCTAAACCAGTCCTAGGATAAGGAGGAAATATCGTGAAGCTGGAGCGCCCTCACGATCTCCCTACAGTCCCCGCGGGACTTGCATCAACCCGTGGCACCTCTGCATCATCCTTCAATCCTTCCGAAACCTACTTCATCCATGACACTGACAACCCACAAGTGTAGGGGATCGCAATAGTCTTCGCGTAACATAACCCAATTTATTGATTCGACAGAAGGGGAGCCAAAGAATATTTATAAGCTTCAACAGTTGAGTTGTCAATTCAACTGCACCTCAAAGATACTTGCTTGGCAATGAAATATTAGTAGAAAGGGTGATATGGAAGCGATGGTGGCAACAGACATAATGGTAGCAAAGCAACGAAAGTAAAACAGCAAAAGCAAAGCAAGTTGTAACCAGCAGGATTAAAACACTATAGGCTAGGGAGATGGATGGTTGGTCATGGATGAGAGATATCATGTATTTAACTTGGGGCAAGGCACATAGAAAAGTAATGATCATCTAGGCAAATATCAAACATTAGGCATGTATCCCAAGGTAGTCGCGCGTGTTTGCAATAAGAATTTGGACAACATCTTCTGTCCTACCATCCCGCTACCAACGGGGCCAAAAGGAACTTATGGAGATTAAGGTGCACCTGTCAAAGAGCACCGTAACAAAGCATTAACAATCAATGGATAAATGGAATCCTCAAATTATAGTCTATCCCCTTTGGTGTCCCAAGCTGTCACCATTGGGATCGCCGGTTCCGGACTATAATAGGTACATACTGCTCATAAATAGGATCTAGAACACAAATATATTCATGAAAATATAATGGGTTCAGATCTGAAATCATGGCACTCGGGCCCAAAGTGACAAGAATTAAGAGTAACAAGTAGTAGCAAAGATGATAAACACCATAGTAGATGATAGGCAACATGCCCTAAACAATCTGACGAATTATTACATGATCTAACTCATCCAATCCCTACCATCCCCTTCACCTACATCAGGGAATTACTCACACATAAAATGGGAAACCATGGAAGGGTGAAGGAGTGGTGATGGTGATGACGATGGCGACGATTTCCCCACTCCGGAGGCCAAGGCAGCCTACAGATTAGCTCTCCCAGAGAAGAACCGAGGGTCGTTGCGGCTCCGCGTCGAGCACTGGTAAAACGACTTGTGTTCTGGAATTTCTCCATCACGGGTAAAAATAGGAGCCAAGGTAGGGCACCAGAGGAGGTGGGCCCTACCCAAGCGACCTCCCTTCTTGGCCAGGGGGCAAGCCGCGCCACCAGGTCGCCTGGAGGACTGGTGGCCCCCTCTGGCCCATCTTCTAGTCAAGGGTTCCTCCTGTTGCGTGTATTTTCTCTATTTTTTATTGGAATTTTTCGGGACACCTAAAAATCCATTTTCGTGCACACAAGAAAACCATACACGCAGCTCTGCTGAAAATAGCGTCAGTCCGGGTTAGTTTCGTTCAAATCATGGAAGAATGAGGCCAAAACAATAGCAAAAGTGTTTGGAAAAGTCGATACGTTTGAGACGTATCAATCCCCCAAGCTTAGCATATTGCTTGTCCTCAAGCAATTCAGTTCAACAAAATGGACACGACAAAGAAAACTTTGACAAACTCTTTTTATTCATTAGATGTATATAAGCATTTACTACGAACAATCTCAACAAGCATTGAAGCAATGCTACAAAGACAATGCACTAAGTAACCCTTCGATAATTTGAAGAGTTTCAAACAACTAAGAATGAATAATATGCAACTGAAAATCATGATGAGATCACAATGCACATGACTTGGACATACTAGAGTGGTATCTCGCTAGCCCCCATGACTGAAGCAATACATAAATGCAGACGCTCCTTCTGAGTCTTAAAGGAGCCTAGAAATAAATATTTCAGAATGAGTAATATCACAATCATGCAGAAGACAATGTGGTACTTTGGGACAATGCACATTGCACTCAGAATGACAATTATGCTCTTAATAGTTGGTGCTTTTTTTATAAGAAGAGGATGAGTCAACAGTAAATTAATATAGATAGGCCCTTCGCAGAGGGAACCATTGATTTGCAGAGGTGCCAGAGCTTGAGCTTTTAAAACAGGGATGGATCCAAAATTTGGGTGGTATGCTTTCATTGTCAACATAACAACTAAGAGATCTCAATATCTTCTATGCTAAATACATTATAGGCGGTTCCCAAAATAATAGTTTTTACTCCCCCTCCACCAATCGATCACACTCCACGGCGGGCTGAATCCACGGGTACCGTCCATACAAACAACAATCGTGGGGGAGTTCTGTTAAATTTGATTTGACTTTTGGGCATGGAACTGGGCATCCCGATTACCAACTACTTTCTCGTGAATGATAGTGAATCAACACATATCTTGAGAATAACCGACCTATTATGGAAGATACTGATAGCCCCTAGTCACTACATGAGCGATTCGGGCATACAAAACTAAATATTTATTTGAAGATTTAGAGTATGGCACATGCAAATTTACTTAGGATGACATATAAATACCGCATATAGGTAGGTATTGTGGACTCATATGGCACAACTGGTTTCAAGGATTTTGGATGCATAAGCAGTCAGTCTGCTTAATACAGTCAAAGGCTAGCAAAAGACATGGAAGCAACCAACTAGAGAGCAATAACGTCCATAATCATGCAGAGCGACAAAGCAACATTGAATCAGGCATGAAAGTGATATAACTATTCTGAAATAAAAATATCATCAAGGCTTGATAGACTTCTAGTCATAAACATGTGTAAGCATGTGCCAAGTCAATCCAAAAACTCTCCGAAGGGAAATACCACTTCAATATGCCAAACCATGAACAATGCAATGCATGCAAATCATTTCAATAACACATTATGCACTCCAGCTATTTGAGTCAAGTCACAAAGAAAGCATGAACTACTGGAAAAGCATTGTAAACATAGCACTATGTCACTACAAGCTAGTCTCTAGACGATAAGTACATGCATATGTACAAAACTAGAAACAAATAGAGTTCATACCGACTTTCCTTGTTGTATCCCTTCCGTTGATCTTCGTCATTATTTCATCGTTGCTTGCATGATCGAACGTAGAAAGATATCATCAAGTGCAATTGCAACCATGGATGTGAGGTGAACTCTACAAATAAAGTAAACTAAAGAGAGAAAGGAAATCTTTTTTGGTTTTCCAAATGTTAAACGAAAGCAAAAGAAAAGAGAAATATTTTTGTTGTTTTTGCAAAGAAAGAACAAAGAAGAACAGGCAAAAACTCCGAAAAGATTAAAAGGAAACCACGAATAATACAATGAAAGGGGAGAAGGGTCGTACTCCCCCAAGCTTAGGCTTTTGGCCGAAGTTGGGGCTCCAGGAGCTCCCTCCGGCTCCGGGGTGGTACTGGTAGCTCCAAGAGTCGTATGGGGCCTCGGGCATGTAGAATGATGTCCTACAGCCTCCCAAGAAGAAGGCTCCTCTTCCTCGGGAACAACCCCCTCCATGGGGTTGTGGAACTACTGCTGGATTACGAACTCGTCTAGCTCAATCGCGGCGAAGAACCATCCGTTCCTGCTAGTATAATCAAACAAAAGTGGTGCACGTAGACGGATCTCGCCAGTAGTAAACTCGCCAAACCTCACAATATAAACACGGTTACCAAACTCGGAAGTCCTAGTAACAAACTCATGCCTCTTCATAGCGGTAAGATCAAAGCTTATGAATGGAAAAGGTGCATCATCCGCGCGTACAGTGCGCTTGATTTGCTCGAGGATAAGCATGGCATAAATGCCACCAAAGTGAGGCCCTTTGCCGCTGTTAACGACGAGGCGACGAGCAATCAAACAACAAATATTAGACGTGTTATCTCCTAAAAGGGCGGCTGCCAGATAGCAATATCCGGAGCCAAAATGTTCCTCGTGTTGTCACGAGCTAACACCCCTCGAGCAATATAGTATGCGAAATACCTGATGTGGGGAAACAAGATGTTGGAAATCTTCCCTCGATGAATGTCTTGCGGATCCTAGCTGCAAAGAGAGGGGAATAGGGATTTTGGCTGTAGGGCTGAACTTTCATTCTGGTCGTCTTCCCGACATTCCGCACACCTATAACATCGCAAAATTCTGCCAAAGACATGGTGAAGACATCCTCACATAATCTGAATTCAATCATGGAAGTTTTGTCATTTTATCTAAACCAGTTGACAAAATAATAGGTGAGTTTTGGGTATTGTGGCACACATCATGTTATGAGACGTGTCAAACCTACAGCTGCACAAAGGTTATCAAACTCATCCTTAATACCTGCCGCCGCAAGGAGTTCTGAATACGGGTACGTCATGGCACGTGGCGTGTCCATCTCGTGGAACAACTCCGGTGGCATGATATCATCATTGTAACTTGACCTCACAGTAGATGGTGAAGCTGCAGCTGTAGTTAGTCTATCGGTATGCCCGGGTCTCTTCTTCCCAAGCCATCCTTTTGCTTTTCCAAACAAACTCATTTATGAAATTTTTCGTACATCACAAAAATGAAGGTTTAAGAAAAAATGAGTTGGAGCAAACTATTTTACTCACTTCCCCAAGGCATAAACTTGCATCAAAACTTCATAAATAAATTTCTAAACATGCATGCAAGGTCATATGAACATCACCAAGAACTCCTAAATACTCACAACAAAATTACCAATCAAAATTCTAATTGGAGGGGTGAAGGAGTCACATAGCAAGGAGCAAATGCTCAAACTCTCAGTGCAAATGATGGGCTGTAGAGAGAGATCGAAATTTTCCACCAAGAACAACAAGAACTCGAGATCCAGGAGAAAATTTGGGATTTTTGGAGTGCGAGAGAGAGAAGGGAAGAAGGAAAACCTGGAAAGGGAACCAGGTGGGGCCAGGCGCCCTGTGGGCGCGGCGAGGGGCCAGGCCGCGCCACCTGGCCGCCTGGACCAGGGGTGCCCCCTAGTCAGCCCCAGGTGCCCCTATGTCTCTTTTTTGATGGAAATTTTTATTATAATTTTTTCGTAATTTTTCTAACAACTTCACTTTTGAATTTTTTTCGAAATACCGAAAGCTGCATTACTTCTGGAAAGCTCGAAGCAATGGTTAAACATATGAAGCTTCAAAAACATAAAACTTTGGTATAGCAAGGAGGATAAAAGATAAAGGAAATGAAAACATGACAATCTTCTCTTCTTACTCATATAAATCATGTTTGTTAGCAAGGTTGATCAAGTCTTACTACCAAACAGGTGATATATCGAGCAAAAAGGTTCACTTCTTATAAAGCAATCATGGTACCTTTATTTTAACGGATATTGTCCCACCATAATGGTTTTGTATTTGTGGTGCACATGTAGAGGACAATCCCACTCTCCAACCTTCAGGGTCTCAATATTCTCAATAGAATAAGGTCATGCCTTTTTATCAATCTTCTTTGGAAATATACCGTGTGCTCCTTCTCATTAACATTTAAAGTCACCTTTCCTTTATTGCAATCAATAATAACACTTGCGGTGTTAATAAAAGGTCTAGCAATAATAATAGACATGCTCCCATCCTCGGGCATGTCAAGCACAACAAAGTCAGTAAGGATCAAGCAATTAGCAACGTCAACAGGAACATCCTCACAAATACCAGCAGGAATGGATGTTGACTTATTAGCCATTTGAAAAGAGATATGTGTATGGATTAGTTTACCTAGACAAAGCCTTTTGTAATAAGAGAAAGGCATAACACTCACTCATGCACAAAGATCACATAAAGCAGTTCTGACATAATTATTTTTTATGGAGCAAGGAATGGTGGGTATACCTGGATCACCAAGCTTCTCAGGAATCTTACCACTGAAAGAGTAATTACCAAGCATAGTAGATATCACCTCATTAGGAACTTTTCTTTTATTAGTAACAATATCTTTCATATACCTCGAGTACGAAGGCAACTTAATAGAATCAGTCAAAGGAATTTGAAGAAAAAGAGGTTTCATCAATTCACAAAATTTATTGTAATGCTCTTCTTCTTTGGTTTTGAAAGACTTACCTCGGAAGGGCATTGATTTTTGTACTGAAAGTGCGTTATATCGAATAGAGGGAGGGTGAATAGGAGATTTTTAGAATTTCATCACTGAGGAAATTCCTTTTGGGAAATTCCTCACTGATGACTAACTTACAGCGGAAACAGTAAAGGATCAGACGTGCAAACATTCACAACAGCAATATTTCAGAGTGAAGAATGTGAAAACAGATTGCACAGTAAGCAGGCACGCAGAATACAGATGATGATTAACTATTGTGAAGAATTTGGGGTTGAGGAAATTCAGAGAAAGTCTTCAGCAAATTCTTCAAACAGTCACAGTGAAAGTCATCAACACACAATACAAGAAAAGTAAAGAGTTGAGGAATTAGAACCCGTTTCGCAGTGAAGACTATTGTTGATGACCCAGTTCCAACTGCTGTGACAGTTGTACATCTGGTTTGGAGCGGCTTGGTATTGAAACCAAAGGACACCCAGTCCCGGGACACACAGTCCCTACCGTATTCTCCTTGATCTAAGGACACACAGTCCTCACCCAACACTCATGGTAAGTCTTCAGGGCAGACTTCCAAACCCTCACAAACTTGGTCACCCGGCGATCCACAATTGACTGCTGGATTGCTCTAGACCATGACGCCTAACCGTCTGGAGGATGCACAGTCCTCAAAGGTAAAAGGCTTCAGTCCCACACAGGAACAAATTCTTCAGTGATGCTCAATCACTAGGTTTGGTTTGTGGTTTCGGTGGGTGGTGTATTTCCTCACTGATGATTTACTCTCGAAGGCTCTGAGGAATTTGGGTTGCTCTTATGACAAGTGTCAGTTTCTAACGGAGCAGCCAACCAGCTAGTGGTTGTGGGGGGTGGCTATTTGTAGCCTGCGAGCATCCCGACATGATTTGACACTAATGCCCTTAAATAATATGACCGTTTGAGTGGATAAGACCAATGACTTGGTGTGGTTATCGAAATGGTCAGAACCCTCAACTGTGAGAGTCCTCATGTCACTCATATTCCTCACTTGAGGCTTTTGATAGGATTAGGCTTGGGTTGAGCATCATGAGGAAATTCATTCCATAGTGTAACTTCGACCCCCTTTAACAGTACGGTGTTCCTATTACTCAAATGCGAAGAAAGTAAAACGGAAAGTGTAAATCTTCACGCTTCAAATTCTTCAGAATGAATTTCTTCAGGAACCACCGGACTTCTCAATATCTGTATCTTCATGAGGAATATCAATTTCAGCGCAGATTCCTCGCGATTCATTTCTTCAGCTTCAGACCAATTTCTTCAACTGAAGACATACATTTTTACGGGTCGATATTCTTCAAATATCTCAAACTCCTCAATGACTTATAGATCATGTGTACACTTATAAACACATTAGATACTTAACCTATCTGTGTGGATTAGTTTACCTAGACAAAGCCTTTTGTAATGAGAGAAAGGCATAACACTCACTCATGCACAAAGATCACATAAAGCAGTTCTGAAATAATTATTTTTTATGGAGCAAGGAATAGTGGGTATACCTGGATCACCAAGCTTCTCAGGAATCTTACCACTGAAAGGGTAATTACCAAGCATAGTAGATATCACCTCATTAGGAACTTTTCTTTTATTAGTAACAATATCTTGCATATACCTCGAGTACGGAGGCAACTTAATAGCATCAGTCAAAGGAATTTGAAGAAAAAGAGGTTGCATCCATTCACAAAATTTATTGTAATGCTCTTCTTCTTTGGTTTTGAAAGACTTACCTCGGAAGGGAATTGATTTCTGTACCCATGGTTCTCTTTCCTTCACATGTCTTCTTGCAACAAAGTCTTCTCTAGTATATCTCTTGCGCTTCTCGGGTGCTTCTTCTTCTTTTACTTCAGGAGGATCATTCTTCTCATTATCTTTATCAGGTTCAGCACCATCTTCAGTCTCAGCGTCGGAAATAGATATACTATTAGGGTCAACAATAGGTTCTTCATCAATTATGGGATAATTGGGGTTGTCAGCTTCCTTGTGTTTCTTCTTCTTCTTCGGGGAGCTGACAACATCTTCTGCCTGCAATTGAGAATCTTTCTCAATCCTCTTTGGATGCCCCTCCGGATAGAGGGGGTCATGGGTGTGTGTACCACCTCGGGTCTTTATAGCATAGTCATGTGTATCAACTTGTTTGGCATTGTTAGCAAGAAAATCTTTTTGCACATTAGAGATTTGTTCAAGCTCAGTTTGAACCATATGAAAATGCTTAACAAGACCATTAACATCATTAACATTTCTACTTAAAACATCAAGCAAACTTTTGATAGCAAGGGAATTATCATGCAATTGGCTTTAAATCCTCTCATTGAAGTGACTTTGCTTGACAATGAAATTATCAAGCTCATCTAAACATTGATCAGGGGGCTTACCATGAGGGATGTCACTTGCATTGAATTCTAAAAGAGAGTGTACCTCTACCATAAGTGGGTGAATGGTAGGCTCACATAATGTCTCAATAGCAGGTAGATTCTTCACATCTTCAACTTTAATACCTCTCTCTTTAATAGACTTCTTGGCTTCTTGCATAACTTCTAGTCTCAAGAAAACATACCCCTCTTCTTTGGTGGTGGAGGTGGTTCAGGAATGGACCAATCATCATGATTCTTAGCTATCTTGCCCATTAGTTCTTCAGCATCGTCCGGTGTTCTTTCCCTGAAAACACAACCATCACAACTATCTAGATAGGTTCTAGATTCATCTGTTAGACCAGCACAAAATATATCAAGCAATTCATTCTTAGGGATTCCATGTACCGGTTTAGCCTTGAGTAAAGTGCAATACCTCCCCCAAGTTTAGGGAGGTGCTCATCCCGCAACTATTTAAAGTTATATATTCTTTGTAAAGCAGCATTTTGCTTATGAGTAGGAAAATATGTAGAAATAAAAGATTGAGCTAAATCTTGATGACTCTTAATGGAACCACATGGTAGTGCATCATACCATGCTTTAGCATCTCCCTTCAAAGAGAAAGGAAGTAGCTTAGTAACATAATAATTTTTCTTCTTGTCCTCTATAGTGAATAAGCCACTCAACTCAGTGAGTTTGGTAAGGTGTGCAATACGTCGTCATCTTCTCTGCCATAAAAGGGGTCAGCTTCAACTGTGAAATTAAGTGAAAGATCGACATAGAAATCAAAATCAGCATCCTCAATGCAAATAGGAGATGAAGAAAATTCAGTATTAGGAGTAAACTTGTTCTTCATAGAATGCTTTTCAAGCAGCTTCTTAGCATCAGCAGGGTCAGAGTCAGCACACTCTGTAAGCTCCCTGTATAAATCGTCATCAAGCTCAATATAATCATCATCAAGAATTCTTTCCTTGAGACCACTCAAGTCTGGGTAACCAAAGGATCTACCAATGGGGTAGCGTGTAACATGAATTTCAATTCAAGACTGCTTTGCAGCCTTAGCAATCTGAGACTCAATAAAATAACCAAGTAAACCAGTCTCATCAAGAGTAGTAGAAGCATCATCAAATGTATCAGACATAGTGACTGACTCGGTAGAAGCAGCATGTGGTGGTGGTGAAGCAAACTTAGTCATAACGGAAGGTGAAACAAGTGTAGCACTAGTGCTAAGAAGAGTACCTTTTCTTGTAGTGGATGGTAAAATTGGAACCTTGGGGTCTCCTTTCTTACCCATAGAGGATAAATCGCAGCAAGAAATATAACTCCAAGTAGACTTGTAAATAAAGCTATGCTCCCCGGCAACGGCGCCAAAAATAGTCTATATAACCCACAAGTGTAGGGGATCGCAACAGTCTTCGCTGGTAAGATAACCCAATTTATTGATTCGACACAAGGGGAGCCAAAGAATATTTAGAAGCTTTAACAGTTGAGTTGTCAATTAAACCGCACCTGAAAGATACTTGCTTGGCAATGAAATATTAGTAGCAATGGTGATATGGAAGCGATGGTGGCAACGGAAATAATGGTGGCAAAGCAACGAAAGTAAAACAGTAAAAGCATAGCAACTTGTAACCAGCAGGATTAAAACACTATAGGCTAGGGAGATGGATAGTTGGTCATGGATGAGAGATATCATGTATTTAACTTGGGGCAAGGCACATAGAAAAGTAATGACCATCTAGGCAAATATCAAACATTAGGCATGTATCCCAAGGTAGTCGTGCATGCTTGCAATAAGAACTTGCACAACATCTTTTGTCCTACCATCCCACTACCAATGGGGCCAAAAGGAACTAATGGAGATTAAGGTGCTCCTGTCAAAGAGCACCGGAACAAAGCATTAAGAATGAATGGCTACATGGAATCCTCAAATTATAGTCTATCCCCTTTGTTGTCCCAAGCTGTCACCATTGGGATCGCTGGTTCCGGACTATAATAGGTGCATACTACTCATAGATAGGATCTCGAACACAATAATATTCATGATAACATAATGCGTTCAGATCTGAAATCATGGCACTCGGGCCAGAAGTGACAAGCATGACAAGTAACAAGTAGTAGCAAAGATGATAAAGACCATAGTAGATGATAGGCAAAATGGCCCAACAATCTGACAAACTATTACATGATCTAGCTCATCCAATCCCTACCATCCCGTTCACCTACGGCCGGGAATTAGTCACACATGAAAGGGGAAGCCATGGAAGGGTGATGGTGATGACGATGTCGACGATTTCCCCTCTCCGGAGGCCAAGACAGCCTCCAGATTAGCTCTCCCGGAGAAGAACCGAGGGTGGCGGCGGATCCGCATCGAGAACTGCCAAAACGACTTCTATTCTGGAATTTCTCCGTCACGGGTAAAAATAGGAGCCAAGGTAGGGCACCAAAGCAGGTGGGCCCAACCCAGGCGGTCTCCCTTCGCGGCCAGGGGGCAGGCCGCGCCACCTGGTCGCCTCGAGGCCCGGTGGCCCCCTCGGGCCCATCGTCTGGCCAAGGGTTCCTCCTGGTGCGTGTGTTTTCTCTATTGTTTATTGGAATTCTTCGGACACCTAAAAATCCATTTTCCTGCACACAAGAAAACCATACAGGTAGCTTTGCTGAAAACAGGGTCAGTCTGGGTTAGTTTCATTGATATCATGCAAGAATGAGGCCAAAACAATAGCAAAAGTGTTTGGAAAAGTCAATACGTTTGAGACGTATCAGACACTCTCACGTAATAACGAGCTGAGGCTATATACGCCTTGGGGGCCTTGATGACGCGGAGGGGTCCCTCCAACCCCTAGTGGCAGCCCTATGCTCCGCGCTAGGGAGAAGACGGAGGCAATCAACACAGTGCACCAATGACCCAAAAGGAATCAGGCGCCTATGCCTCGGGGGTAGGGACCCTCGCGAGGCCAAAGCATCCTCCCGACCTCCTAGATACACCCCCACCGTGACACTCTCAGGTAATAATGAGTAGAGGCTATACACCCCCCCCCCCCCGAGGACGCGGAGGGGTCCCACCCACGCCTAGTGGCAGCCCTACGCTCTGCGCTGGGGAGAAGGAGGCATCCAACTTAATCCGCCAATGACTATGCCCGTTGCTGGGGGGAGATGAGCTTAGGTGACAGACGCGGCGTTTGGTTGGTTCTTCCTAGAGCTTGAATAATCCTCTACTAGACTTAAATTTGTCGATTTTAGAAGTTGATGTTTGAAAAAAGGGGCGGATTTTCTCTTGCGCTTTCCCGTTTCACCGGCTTTGAAGCCTCCATTTCTGGATGACATTTTTTGAGGAGTTGAACACTCCGCACCGCCCCTAGGCGCCAAGGAGCGTGAAAGCAAGGACTTGACGTGCCAGGGGCAAACATTTTCAACGGTCGACCCCCTATCGGGGGCTCGGATCGAAGCACGATACCACCACCAAGAGTCTCGGGAGGCCTCAGGGTGCCCTGGGGCGATGACCAAAGGGACGAAATGGGGAATCGCTCGAGTGCCAAAGGGGGCTCCTAGGCACCGCTTCAGGAGCCTTACCGGTCATAATGCCACTCGTCGCCCTGGTGCCGTCCTGGATCTCCCGTCGGTGTCGGGGGCGGCGACGCTCCAGCCCATGAAGTGCGTCGAACCTAACAGCGGTGGGGAAATGTGCGGGATTGGGGCCTGTCGATGTAGAGTGGCTTGAGTGTCGAGGGGGGCTCGTGAGCAACATGCCTCAGGGGCCTTGATGGGGATATGTACCTAGGATAGGGTTATAGTCCTCACCTATATGTCCTACCCAAGGGCACCTCATTATTAGGACAAAGGCCACACAGAAGACTCCGATTGGATGAATATGGTATTTAAAAGTCAATCGGTATGAAGCCACTCGGATTAAATTTACATCCACTCGACAACCCGAAGGCACTTAGAAGGAATTCAGTTGGTACTGAAGATCATAAGTCACCCACGACTGTCAACGGACACATGTTCAACCTATGGTCTTTAGTAGCATTTATTACCCACTTACGTTATCAGTAACGTATATCTTTAACCCATATTGATCGAGCCCTTAGATGTTGAAGTATTGATGAGATGTGGCGCACCCTATATAAGCCACCCCTCCCCTCTGGCAAAAGGGTTTGCACCCCCTGTATTACACAAAAACCACTCTACAACAGCTCCTGAGCACCTGAGACGTAAGGCTATTACCTCCAAGAGAGGGGCCTGAACTCATACATCTTGCGTACAATATTGCCATAGCTAGGACTCTGCCCTCTCCATTCATACAATACACCCCTACTGGCAGGTTGACTCCCACGACAGTTGGCACCTATCATGGGGCAGGCGTCTAAGCGACTTCCGGCAAGTTTGCATTTTTAACTCTTCATCATGTCTTCCGGTGACAGTTTGTTCATGGGCGGTGAGATCCATTTCGGCGCCCTCATCTTCATCGCCGACGACTCGACATGGATCTCAGAAGCGCCACTCGACGTCGAGACACTTCCAGTCCATGGAGGGACGCACTTCCCTGCAAATTCCTTCGGCGTTCTCCTTCTGCAGCCGTCGACCCTGTTCTCGGCTCTTCACCCCGCTGTACGTCACCGCAAGCGATCCGGTCGCTCTCGACTCCAGCGGTGGGTGAAGCATGCGGTAGCTCGTCAGGCGTTGTCTCCGTTGACCCTTCAGGTTGCAGCCATCGAGCCTGCTATACCCGTGCAAAGCCCGATCCACTCGGCGTTAGTCCAGTATGACATTCTTTCCGAGTGCGAGAGCTGCAACCCAGCAACAGAGGTCTTCATGGTGGCATCCGCGGAGAGCCGACCCGGCTTCGGTCGCGGAGAGCACGAGGTTGGCGAACCGTCTTCTGGACGCGGTCGACACCACCATCAAACTTCCAGTCGGCGTCAACTCTTCTCAGGCGACCATTGCGCCAATACTAAGGTATATCGTACCCTGATACTTAATGTTGCAGTAGCGGCCAAAATAGCAGTTTCAATCAAGCCTTCAGATTCAGAGGCAGGCAGAGGGTTAGAACAGATTCGAGCTTTGCTTCAAGCAGTAGAGCAGCAGAATTCGGCTGTTTCACAGTCGATCAATAGATTGCATTGCAATTCGCTAAGAGCAGAGACAGTCCGGTGAGTATATAGTCCAGGTTCACCCCAACATCACAGATACGGAGGTCACCAAGAGTATCAACACAGAGACCATGGTCGGAATCAGCTTCCCCGTCGTCATCACCGTGATGACCGCCGTTGAGTGCATTCTCCTCCGAGGAGCGGCTCATATGTGCCCCGGCACTATGATGACTGGCGCCCGTTCGGTGATGAGCAGAACCCCGGGTTTCATGCAAGAGATGTGCTTGCGCACAGAAGGATTGACAGAGGCAGAGCTCACTGGGAAAATCTTTACAGATATCAACCAAGTGGAAGTGGAACCGCATTCTCTGGTGCCGAGTGTTTTAGTAGAGCAATCCGCTCTGCTGATATCCCTCCCAACTTCAAGTTGGTGACTGGAGTCAGTAAGTTCACAAGTGAGTCCAAGCCTGATACTTGGTTAGATGATTACCGAGTTGCAGTTCAGATTGGTAGCAGCAACGGTAATGTTGCAATGAAGCATTTGCCCGTGGTGATGGATGGCTCGTCCCGTGCATGGTTGAATCAATTGGCTCCTTCAAATATATATTGTTGGGAAGATCTGGCACGAGTGTTCATCAAGACCTTCGAGGGAACGTGCAAGCGTCCTGCTGGCCTTTCTGAGTTACAACACCTTTGTGTGATTACATTCAGCGCTGGACCACCCGTCACCACACGGAGGAGAATGTTACCGAGCACCAAGCAGTCTGCGCCTTCAAGGCAGGTGTCTGGTATCGAGGGCTATATATGAAGTTTGGTCGTTTTGGCGACATGTCAATGAGTAAAATGATGGAGATAGCCACCCGTTATGCAAACGAAGAAGAAGAAGACCGCCTCCGTAGCGGCAAGGGTAAAGCAGTCGACAATGCTGATGTAATTCCAATCGGAAGCAGAAGCGGAAGGTTGGAACTGCAACCCCAGCAGAAGCAGCCGCTCTTTAGGCATCAGAATTTAAGGGAAAGGCCAAGGCACCATTCCCTCCAAAGAAATCCAAGATGCAGTTAGATGTTTTGGATCAGCCGTGTGTCTTTCACACGAAGAAAGATGAGGAGGGCAACCTGATCTTGCCAAAGCATTCTACCTGGCAGTGTCGATTGTTGCTCCAAGAGTTCAAGGGTCAGTCGAGTGGAAAAGAGCTTGAAGAAGGAGAGGACACTGAGGACAAGGAAGATTTCCCCAAGTTCAATGCAACCTGATGATTTTTGCTGATGTGGAAAGAAAAAGTCGATTGAAAGTCATAAACAGCAAGGTCAACATGGCAGTACCAACAACCCCATCGTACCTGAAATGGTCGCAAACTCCCATCATGTTTGATCAGTCGGACCATCCAGCTGTTGTTCTGACTCCAGGTCGCCAGGCTCTGGTTGTCGACCCAGTTGTCGAAGCTGTTTGGCTCCACAACATGTTGATGGATGGAGAGTGTGCGCTCAATATCTTATATGCAGAAACCCTCAAGGGGATGGGCATTCCGATGTCCCGACTCAGCGAGTGTTCGATGTCCTTGCATGGAGTAATCCCAGGGAAGAAAGCCGAGTCACTCGGTTAGATTGGACTGGATGTTTTTTTTGGCTCCGACCAAAATTTCCGCAAAGAGAAGCTAACATTTGTGGTGGTGGACTTCTAGAGTGCATATCATGCTATTCTGGGTTGTCCTGCTTATGCACGTTTCATGGCCACACCATGTTACATGTACCTGAACATGAAAATCTAGGTCCTAAGGGTGTTATCACTGTTTACGGCAATCAGCAGAGGGCCGAAGAGTGTTTGCAACAAGGGTCGAAGATTGCAGACCAGTAGATGGCCATGGTAGAATTGGAAGAATACCGGAAGACCGCCGACCCAGCTGACCTGATGCGTGCAAAGAAGCCAGCTTCAGAATCCGCTTTTCAGTCGGCAGGAGAAGTCAAGCCAGTGAATGTTCATCCGACCGATCCCAATGCGTCTCCAACCAACATATCAACGACACTCGACAACAAATAGGAAGCGGAGCTCACCCAGTTCCTCCATGAGAACTAGGACATCTTCGCATGGAAGCTTGCTGACATGTCGGGTGTACCCAGGGAGCTGGCTGAGCACCATTTGTGAGTGGATCCGAAGGCGAAGCCAGTCAGAGAGCGCCTACGACGATCTGCATCTGAGAAGAGGAAGGCAATTGGCAAGGAGGTAGTGAAGCTCTTGGAAACCAAATTCATTCAGTAGATTTACCACTCTGAGTGGCTGTCGAATGTTGTCATGGTTCCCAAGAAGGATAATTTACTTCGCATGTGTATCAACTTCAAAAACGTTAATAAGTTCTGTTCGAAGGACCACTTTCCACTCCCCCGCATTGATCAGATTCTTGATTCAACTGCGGGATGTGAGTGTTTGTCTTTTTTGGATGCTTACTCTGGTTACCATCAGATCCATCTGTTTGGTCCAGATGAAATAAAAATAGCCTTCATCACCCCTTTCGGGTGTTACTGTTACATCACTATGCCTTTCAGTCTAAAGAATGTCGGTGCAACCTTCATGCGCATGATCCAGAAGTGTCTGCTCAACCAGATTGGTCGAAATATTGAAGCGTACATGGATGATATAGTTGTCAAGTCGCGCAAAGATTCTGACCTATTGACTGACTAGTGTCGGGACCCCGATCCTAAGCCATACAACTCCAGCATGTACACATCATATAACTTTGTGGCCTAACGCACGGTAATCACCCCGGTTGCCACCTTACCTTGGTCGGGACCGTTTGCGTCTTTTGGCTCACGTATATGACTATGTTGCCAGCAATCATATGTCAAAGAACCTGGGTCGACATGGCTAGTTACGAACCCAAGTGGCACATCCGTACAGGGACAGGCATACATAACCCAGCGAGGCAGGTGTCGGTCATCAGCGAGTGTAGACGAGTCGTAGCAAGCTACAGGGACTCCATTACACCGCGTGACATTTCCCCAAGGGGACAGACACAACAACCAAGAAGGGTACATGACGGTCAATCAATGTGTCCGGAGCAGTAGCAAGCTACCAAGGCTTGGTGGAAGCACAAAGAGGCATTTCCCGGTATGGAGTACTACTCAAGGCACACAACTAGGTGCCGAATCCCACACATATCAATGCATTGCAAGCATACACACAATATGCACGATATGTGTAGATACAACATGGCATCACAACATAACTCTACAACACATCATTTATTTAATAGACTCCGAAGAGCCAACATAGTTTAATGTTACAAACAGAAGGGGTCACATGACCCAACATTCAGAGCATACAAGCATCAAGCGGAAGTTACATGTCTGGGTACAGACATCTACTAAAAGCGGCTGGAAACGCCTAAAAGCAACAACGACCCTACCATAGGAGCCAGATCACTGTCTGGGTTCCCAAGCTAATCCATCAATGTTAACGTCAAGAGATAACGTAGAGAGAGCGACGTCTATTCTGTAAAAATGTAAATAAGAAACCGTGAGTACGAAGGTACTCAGCAAGTCTTACATCAGTGCTAACTACATATGCATCAAGTATCAATGAACGGAATTGTGGGGTTTATTGCAGAGAAGACAGCTTTGACCTTTGGCTAACCTATTCTACAACAAGGTTTTAATATCTCCCTCGTCTCCTTAAAAGAAAGCTCACACGAGTCCACATAACCATCACATCAATACCCCACCATGGATCCCCTCTCTTCATCCTACGAGAAGGCCATCCATAGCACTCACACTTATCTGGACCATTTTAGAGTAACCATTAAAGTTATCTATGAACCATGTAAGTATCCAAGCAGTCCATATCCGAGGACGCGGCTATTTCAAATAGATAGTTACCCTGCAGGGGTGTACTTCGTCACACATGCTTCCGCCACTTATCGCCAAGTGCACATAAAACCAGCACCTCGGCAACCTTCAAGCAGAATCCCACCGAGGGAGTTGGCCACGGACGTTAACCTACTAAGACTCACGCCCAAGACAGTCGCCTATCTGAATTGGAACCCATAATGGAAGTCCGGCCGAGGTTTCCAGCATGGCCTCAAACAATGTGAGCAGGGCCCCAAGCCGGTCCCGACTGGGCCGTTCATCCACTTAGCAGGCCATGCCACAAGCTATGAACGTTTCGAACTACTGCGACTTCTGGACTAAAACAGAGTAGTTAATAGGCCGAGAGGGGTCGAGTTATCGGAACCCAATGTGCGGTAGTAGCTAGTCTTGGAACACCAACACAAGATCTCAGGTCCTAAATGCGGCGACAATGAGACAACCCACCATGTACTCCTGCATGGCCTCTCATCGCTACCTTTACCAAAAGAGTTTCACATCTTTAACTCCCATCAATAGGACATGAACATTCCAATACATCATTCTGATGCTCAGACCAAACTCAACCTAAGCATAGCAAGCATAACAGGGTAAAGCACATATGACTCAAGCATCTACCAGGTATGTTAGGTTGCATTGGTTTAGCTATTTACTGTGATCAAAATCAGGTCATGCAAAGGAATAGATGCAGCTATCGTAATACAACTATCAATTGAATCATTTTGTCCTAATGCATAGAAATGAGAGCAGGAGCGAGAGAATAGGATTTTGTCGGAATGTTCATAGGGGTTTTGCTTGCATGTTGATCGGAAGAACTCAGTTATTCTTCGATGCTGGTGATAACTACATCTCGCAAGGTCTATTGACAGATCAAACAAAAGAAATTAATCACGGCAAATGCTTCACAATGATGCATGAGCGTGGCAAGTTATGATGATGTTGATTTCATCTAATGCAAGTGATCATAGGTTGAAAGAAGTCCATTTGATCTATATAAATCATTTTCAAAATCCAATTATATCCTTTATAAGCCTATTGTGAATTTGTCATATTCAGCAAGGTTAAAATGTCCAAACATGTGTATAAATGCCACCAATGGATTCCTTGCAGTTTTTTGATAATTTTTCATATATAAATTATTTTCATCAAAGTTATATTTTAATTTCTATGATTTTTAAAAGTTTTAGCAATTTTCTGGAATTAAATTAAATCAGAAAAACTATTACTACGTCAGGCTGATGTCATCCCTGCGTCAGCAGGTCAACCAGCCGGGTCCAAGTTAACCTGACCAGTTGGGTCCACTGGTCAGTGACCCATAGACTAAACCCGCGCTGACCCGCACTAAGTGAGGTTTGACTCACTAGTGGGGCCCTCTGTCAGCGTCTGTGGGGGGTTAATTAGCATGTTAATGGTCGGCCACGTCGACGCCCACCGGAGGGTGGTCGCCGGCGACCAGACCCGCGGCGGACGCTCGCCGGAGATGGCCTAATCGAGGCTACAGGGCCCTATTGGGCATGCGCTTTGCGGCTACGGGACGCTGGTGAAACGGCCGATCGAGCAGGGGTAGCAGGAGGGGCTGGAATTGCCGGAGAAAGTGTCGGCGACGAGCTCTAGCGGCGGCCGGAAGTGGAGACCGACGAGGAGGTAGTTCTGGAGGTTCATTCGCGCACGAGAGTGAGGAGAAAGACTCGAGGGCTCACGGTGATTCCGTTTCTGGCATCGGCGGCGAAGAAGGGGCGACGGTCCGACCGAATCGACGGCGGTGGCTTCCGGTTGCCGGAGGAGGACGTCGATGCGAGGCTGCAGGGGCTCTGGTGCTCGGGCTTGTTGACGGTGACGAGCTTCTTGCCGAGGCGGAGCTAACGAGACGGTCGGGGCGCCGAGAGGTGGCCGGAGACGGGATAGAGACGAGCTTGAGCAGATCGGCAATGGCGGCTTGAGAGAAAGACAGAGAGCGAGAGGAAAGAAGAGAGCAGGGGGACGAGAAGATAAAGGAGAGACGACCTCATGTTGGCGCGGTGGAGGCAAGAGGGGGCTCCACGCGAGCAGGAGGTAGCGAGGTGAGCTGCCTTGCTCACCCTCTCCCCTGCCTTCTGGCAGGAGGAGGAAGACGACAGGGAGAGGCCCTCCTGGTGGGCTGGGCCAGGAGGTGGCGACAGGTAAGCTTCTCTCTGTTTCTTTTTATTTCTCTTTTATTTCTTTCTGGTATTTACTTTTAGGATTTAAAATAAATTGTTTGACCAAATATAAAACCCAAAAATGTTCTTATGTGACAAAGAAAATAATATCCAATGCCACATAAAAGTTTCAACATTTTTGAAACTTTTAAAAAAGAAGGAATCAAAATAATTCCATTCCAAAAATCTATTTAGTCAACTCAAAAATCCTTTTCAAAAAGTTCCTGTGACCTAGAATTTTGGTTTGACAAATTTACTTTATGTCACTATTTTGCCAAGTATTTGGAACATTTTCCTGGTTCCTTTTAAGGTATTAATTTTTATTGCCTTCTTGACAATTTTTCAAAACATTGGGGTTTTGATCACTTCCTATTTAAACATCAAAGTTTTTATAATGCATGCATGAATTCTTGGCAAACAAAAGAAAGCTAGGGCTGTGACAACTTGGCAGAAACATTTGCCAATTTAAGAAAATATGACATCAAGCTCAATCCAGCTATGGGCATCTTTGGTGTTCCTCGGGGAAAGTTACTCGGTTTTCTCGTTTCCGAACGATGAATGGACGTTGACCCTGAGAAGATTGGCGCCATCGTCAGAATGCAGATCCCTATGCGAGTGCATGATGTGCAAAAACTTACAGGATGTCTGGCAGCATTGAGTCGGTTTATATCTCATATCGGTGAGAAGGCACTGCCTTTGTACCGATTGATGAAAAAGTCGGATGTATTCGAGTGGAATGATGAAGCTGAAGCAGCGATTGTGGATCTCAAAGCTTTGCCTTCCACCCAGCCGGTGGTTGTTGCTCCTCACAGCAAAGAGCCACTGCTCCTATACATCGCGCCCACCAATCAAGTCGTCAGTATAGTCCTGACAGTCGAGAGAGAAGAAGAGGGAAAAGCCTACAAGGTTCATCGTCCTGTCTATTATATTTCAGAGGTATTGACTCCTTCGAAGTAAAGGTATCCCCATTACCAGAAGCTTCTTTATGGAATATATTTGACAGCAAAGAAAGTGGCACATTATTTTCAAGACCACTCCATAGCAGTCGTCAGTGACGCTCCCCTATCACAGATTTTTCACAATCAGGATGCAACGGGCAGAGTGGCCAAATGGGCTATGGAGCTGCTGTATTTGGATATCAAGTTTTAAGCAAAGAAGGCCAACAAGTCTCAGGCCTTGGCTGATTTTATGGCCGAGTGGGTGGAACAACAACAACCTGCACCGATTCACTCGGCGCATTGGACTATGTTCTTTGATGGATCCAAGATGTTAAATGGGTCCGGCACTGGTGTGGTATTGGTGTCTCCAAAGGGTGACAAGCTTAATTATGTCCTTCAGATCCACTTTGATTCATCCAACATTGAGGCTGAGTATGAAGCTCTGCTTTACGGGTTGCGTATGGCCATCTCACTCGACATCCGGCGCCTCATAGTCTACGACCACTTAGACTTAGTGGTCAATGAGGTGATGACGGAGTGGGACGTTCGGAACCCTGCCATGACAGGTTATTGTAATGCAGTGAGGAAGATCGAGAAGAAGTTTGAAGGCTTGGAACTCCATCATGTTCCTCGATTGAAGAACTAGGCAGCTGATGAGTTGGCTAAGATCGGATCTACTCGAAAACCTATACCCATCAATGTGTGTTTGGAACATTTGCGCACTCCGTCTGTGCAAGAGGATCCATTCACTGAAGAGCCCCCACAGCCAACAAGTACTTTTGATCCGACTGAAGTCGAGGTTCCCGTATTCATAGACCTTATCATGGAAGTTCTGGCGATTACTCCCGACTGGAGTGTACCATATACTGCATACATTTTAAGGAGAGAGTTGTCAGAAGACGAAGATGAAGCCCGACAGATTGTCCATAGGTCAAAGGCCTTCACAGTAATGGGCGATCAACTTTACAGAGAAAGTGTGACCGGCATAGCTCAACAATGTATCTCCCCTAAGGAAAACTAACTGATTATGGAAGAAATCCACTCGGGGACATGTGGTCACCATGCGTCCTCTCGGACCATAGTTGCCAAAGCATACCAATCTGGATTCTTCTGGCCTCGTGCTAACGAAATGGCCAAAGACCTCGTTGACTGCTGTGAATGATGTCAGTTCTACTCCAACTTGTCTCATAAACCTGCATCAGGCCTGATGACGATTCCTCTCATTTGGCCCTTTGTCATTTGGGGTATGGACATGGTCGTACCTTTTCGGACAAGCGAGAGAGGTTTCACACACTTGCTCGTCGCAGTCGACAAGTTCATCAAATGGATTGAAGCCAAGCCAATAAAGAAGCTGGATGCCCGCACAACCATCAAGTTTGTGAGGGAAATTACATTCCAGTATGGAATCCCGCATAGCATCATCACAGACAATGGGTAGAACTTCGACTTAGACGAATTCAGACGTTTCTGCACCAGCCAAGGTACTCGAGAGAATTATGCATCCGTTGCTCATCCCCAAACCAATGATCAAGCAGGGCGAGCAAATGGTCTGATCCTTCAAGGGTTAAAGCCTCGACTCATGCGAGACCTTGAGTATGCTACAGGTGCTTGGGTGACTGAGTTACCCGCTGTCCTTTGGGGTTTGAGGACAACACCCAACTGGTCGATTGGACGAACCCCTTTCTTCTTGGTCTATGGAGCTGAAGTTGTTTTGCCTAGTGACTTAATTCACAGTTCCCCCCAAGTGGATTGATATTCAAAAGCTGAAGCCGAACAAGCACGTCAAGATGGAATAGATCTTCTGGAGGAGGAACACGAGATGGCGCTGGTTCGATCCATAGTTTATCAACAGGACTTGCAGCATTTTCATTCAAGGCATGGAAGGAGTCGGGATTCCATGAGGGAGACCTAGTGCTCCGAGTGGATCAGCAACGGCCTCACAAGTTAGATCTTACTTGGGAAGGACCCTTTATCATTACAAAGGTGTTGAACAGTGGAGCGTACCGACTCTACAATCTTCAGAAGAGGACACACGAATCGCGTGCATGGAATGCAGATCTACTAAAGCGTTTTTATGCTTGATTACCGGTTTATTCAATGTAACAGACAAAGTTTGCTGAATAAAGTTGATGGTCCTTGTCGTAACTTTCTCATTTTTAGTCGATTCCGGTCGAGTGGCTACGCGCCCAAAAAATGTACTCCGAGTGGAGATCGATCCTCACACTCAGGGGCTTAGCTGCGAACAAGATTCACCTAAGTTAACAAACTCTTCCGAGTGGATAAATATTATCCACTCAGGCACTTGGCTGAGAACCAGTCTTCGCCTAAGTGTAAACGTACTCCGAGTGGAGAGCGATCCTCACACTCGGGGGCTTAGCTGCGAACAAGATCCGCCTAAGTTAAAAAACTTTTCTGAGTGGATAAAAATTATCCACTTGGACGCTTGGCTGCGAAACAATCTTCTCCTAAGTGTAAATGTACTCCGAGTGGAGAGCGATCCTCACACTCGAGGGCTTAGCTGCGAACAAGATTCGCCTAAGTTAACAAACTTTTCCGATTAGATAAAAATTATCCACTCGTACGCTTGGCTACAAACCAGTCTTTGCCTAAGTATAAACGTACTCTGAGTGGAGAGCGATCCTCACACTCGGGGGCTTAACTGCGAACAAGACTCGCCTAAGTTAACAAACTCTTCCGAGTGGATAAAAATTATCCACTCAGGCGCTTGGCTGCGAACCAGTCTTTGCCTAAGTGTAAACGTACTACGAGTGGAGCGCGATCCTCACCCTCGGGGGCTTAGGTGCGAAAAAAGTTCGCCTAAGTTAACAAACTCTTCCGAGTGGATAAAAAATATCCACTTGGGGGCTTAGTTGCGAAATAGTCTTCACCTAAGTGTAAACTTACTCCGGGTGGAGAACGATCCTCACACTCAGGGGCTTAGCTGCCAACAAGATACGCCTAAGTTAACAAACTTTTCCGAGTGGATAAAAACTGTCCACTCGGAAGCTTAGCTGCAAACCAGTCTTCGCCAAAGTACGAAACATACTCCGAGTGAAGCGAAATTCTTACACCCCGGGGCTTAGTTGGACATAATTCACCTAAGTAAACAACTTTGTTCCGAATGAATAGCAATCAATTCACTCGAAGGAAACCCAGCAAATTTCGCAAATATCAAACGCAGATCAATTCAAAACAGATCAACACGGATCAAAGTTATCCGTGTAGTCATAAAGTACTCAGGATCAGCACCCGCACGAAGTTTAAGCAATACATCGAACACTCGGCATACCGAGGAAAATTTAAAGTTTTTGAGAATAACATCGGTCTTTCTCTTCAAGGACCTCCGGGACTTGCTGGCTTGACAAAGGTATCGAGATTGATTCCATCAGCAATGCGAGTCACGGCACTGATGACAGTCTCCATAAAATTTTCGAACTGGAGCTTCTTCGTATTTTCTACTTGGAGCGTCTTCAGTTTTTCCTCCCCCGCCTCCTTACAGTGGACCCTGAGGAGAGAATGAGTAACATCATCCCCACACCGAGCGGCTGATTTCTTCCATGCTTGGATTCTCTCAGGAACCCGACCCAGGCGCTCCATCACAACATTCAAATCGATGAGGAACGTGTCTTCAGGACATAGCTCTTTGTCGATGCTTCCCACAGTAGCTCGCAGTTGAGTGAAGTATCCTTGGACTTTCATGAGGCGGCGGTTGAGGCGATACATGCTCAAGGCCAAGTCATCTGGAACGGGAAACTTGACGGGATCCAAGTATGGCTCCACCTCGAAGGTTTCTTTTTCAAAATCAGGACATAATTCTGTAGAAGAAGGAAAATGAAATATCAGCTGCATGTCAGTCGACGAAAAAGGCTAAGATCCACTCGGCAAAGAGAACATACCAATGAGAGAATCAAGCATCTTCGCCAGGAAATATTTTACAAAACTTTCTAGGGAATTTCCCCTTTATGCCACGGAGTTAAGCTGCTTCGCCCATTCATCTCTTTCTTTCTTCATCTTTTCATTTTCTGCAATCAACTTATTAAAGTCCGCAAGCTTCAGTCCATCAGCTTTGGACTTTTTTTCCAGCTTGGCAAGGACTAGATCCCTGTCCCCCAGCACCTTTTTCATCGCATCACACTCGAGCTTCAGTTTGTTCTTCTCAGATTTCATCTGGGTGTACTGCGACCTAATCTCGCAAGCCTTTTGAAAAAAGATCCGAGTGGAAAAGTCAATTTCATTCGGCACAAGTATTTTGCTACTTCCGAGAGGAGAAATATAAGTCATTCGACACAATTATATTTCTACTCCCGAGCGGAAAAATAAAATTCATTGGACATAAGCGGCCTGCCGCACCCACCCAAGTTCTTCAGACTACTGCCATTCGTAAACGGTCGACACTAGTCTCGGGGACTACACCCAGTGGGTGCACTTAGTGTGCCCCCACTGGATACAAACTTACTCGGCCATACCAGTTTACCTGAGTCCTACATTTGCTAATTCTCAATAAGACCATTGTCGAGGCAAGCACTCGATAACTATCTCGCGGACTACACCCAGTGGGCTCACTAAGCGTGCCCGCACACGAGTAACGACAATCTATTACATGGAAAACCCCAAGTGGGTGTAAAGCAACAAAGCAAGATCGACAACATTTCAATCGGATTGACAAACCAGACTCAATCGGGAAATAACTTAGGGTGCAACTTACTCGGATGTTTGCTTCAAGTGTCGAGTTGGCGTCATACGCCAGTTTGCTCGCTTCGAACACCTCTTTTGTACGTTGCATCATTAGATTGGCCTGGATCATCGCCTCTTTGGCAGTGCCAGTTTGGTCCTCTGGGATGCGATGAATAGGGAATGCAACTGATAAAGAAGTGGGCATCACGACAGGGGTAACTTGGGTTACCTGAGAAGCACTCAGCACAGTTGTCGCAACAGTTGATCCAATTGGAGGGGTTGTCGCCATAGCACCCGAACCGACTGGAGGAGCAGTCGACGCAGACGTCACATGCATCCCCAATGCAGTCGTAACTGGCTTAGCAAGAGTGTGGTCCGTAGCTGTATGGTGAGGCTCTGAATTGTCATCCAAGCAAATGACACCCGAAGCTAAAAGGGTGATGGCAAAATCAGTCTTGATCTGATATATGAAATGGAGTGAGGTTTAGGTTGATCATACCTGGTCGAGGCGCGGGCTTATCCTCTCCCATCTCGACAGGAGTCAACACCGAGGTAGCAGCACTGACATATGAATTGTACTCGGTCAACAGAAGTTTGAAAAGACACCATGAAAAGATAAAAAGACAAACACTTACATTGAGGTAATCCGCATGATGATTCTCGTTCGTGGCAAAGCCTTCCGGAGATTCAGCGTATCAGGCTTCGGCTGTTTTCCACTCTTTTCCGCAGAGGCAGGCGCGACGGCTCGATCCCGTTTCATGCTTATGCTGCTGGAGGCAAATGTTTTAGTTGGTTTAGATGATGGGTCATAGCGTTGCTTGGTTCGTGGTTCTCAGCATGGAGGAGATTGTTCTTATTCCTCACTGTCTTCTGAAGCATCTTCGCTCTCTTCGTTGTCATCTGCATATTCACTATCAGCACTCCCATCTTCACTTTCTCCTCCAAGGTCGAACTGATCACCGTTGGTCACAGGTGAGTGCAGGTGGATCCATTCCTGCAAAGTTCGAAGGTAACAAAGTTAGTCAGACGAATACAAAGTCACTCGACAAAGACATAAAGGCAATCAGAAAAGAGGCAACATACGAGCTTCCGCGGCTTGTTCTCGGCAGAATAGGGCGTGATTCGTCTAGATCCCATGGGGTTGTTGCAAGGACTAGTGATGCTTCTGATCCACTCGCTTACCGTCTCCTCGTCGACTTCCTCTGGGTGCGACCGAGTGGAGTCTTTGGAACAAGTGTAATGCCACATGGCTTGGTCCCTTCCTTGAAGAGGCTGGATGTGTCGACTGAGAAATGTTTCCACTAGATCCAAACCAGTCAACCCGTTTGTGACCAAGTTGACCACTTCCTCTGCTAACATCTCCACTTTTTCCTTTTCATCCTCAAATACAGTCAAAATCCTAGGGGCAGTCGGATTATCTAAGGTAAAGGGAGGAAGGCCAGTCGACATGTTTGGGGATGAAATGTCATTGCAGTAGAACCATGATGCTTGCCAGTTCCTAACCGATTTTGGGAGAATCATTGGAGGATAGGTACTCCTATTCCTCTTTTGAATTCCAAGACCACCGCACAACTGGATAACGTTGGTTCGAGTGTCCCCAGGGTTCGCTTTCTTCACCGTCTGAGACCGAGTAGTAAATATCTTCTAGAACAAACCCCAATGAGGGGGGCAGCCCAAAAAGCACTCACACAAGGTGATGAACGCGGATATATATGCAACGGTGTTGGGAGGGAGATGATGGAGTTGAATCCCGAAATAGAAGAGTAAACCACGAAACAAAGGATGCGGAGGAAGAGAGAAACCTCGCTCGACATGAGTGGTGAGGAGGACCCGTTCCCCCTCACGAGGTGCGGGCTCAAGCTCCCCCTCAGGCAGTCTCCAGGAGTTCTCCGCCACCATCCCGTGTTTCACGAGATCCAAAACATCTTCCATCGTCACATTGGACGGGAGAAAATCCCCCTGTATCCACCCCGGTGGCAATGAGATCCGACCGGCTTTCTTCGCCTTGCCGCCCTTCTTGGCACGCTTGAGCTTGGGGGTCTTGGCTTTCTTCATGGCTTTGGCGGCGAGGAGAAGATTGAGCAAGTCTGGCGAAGCTAAGGAGGAAGAAGAGCAAGGAAAGATCAAGGCGCAACCGTAACCCTAGCCACGGTGACATCTATATAAGCATCCAACTAAGTCACCGACTGGTGGGACCTCCATATCTCAACGTATCCCGATATCAGTGGAGACGTGACGCATGGCGATGATGACGACGCAATAATCCTGGTGTCGTTGCTCAACTTGCCTGACGGTTGCATCATTACGGCGAGGCGCCCGGAAACCGAAATTTCAAATCCCAAAAAATCTGGACCTGCCGCAGTGATCAATCATATCAAAAGATACCCGTAGTCACTCGGTATAAGCCCAAGCATTCGAAACCACTCGGGCAAACTCCAGAACAGAATCGATCAAGGCGAACGATGAAGATTTCCGTCGACCCAAAGTTTTGTCAATCTCAGGAGAAGGACCAAGATCGGAGCGACTCGACAAGAACTCATGTCGACCCCTTCCTCACTCGAACCCTGATCCATTCGTGGGATAATGATGGGGATATGTACCTAGGGTAGGGTCATAGGCCAGACCTATATGTCCTACCCAAGGGCACGTAATTATTAGGACAAAGTCCAAACAGAAGACTCCGACTAGATGATGATGGTAAAAGTCACTCAGTACGAAGCCAATCGGATGAAATTTACATCCACTCGACAACCCAAAGGCACTCGGAAGGAATTCAGTCAGTACTGAAGATCAGAAGTCACCCACGACTGTCAATGGACACACGTTCAACCAATGGTCTTTAGTAGTATTTATTACACGCTTACGTTATCAGTAACATATATCTTTAACTCATATTGATCGAGCCCTTAGGTGCTGAGGTATTGATAAGAGGTGGTGCACTCTATATAAGCCATCCCTCAACACTGGCACAAGGGTTCGCACCCCCTGTATTACACAAAAACCACTCTATAAGAGCTCCTGAGCACCTGAGACGTAGGGCTATTACCTCCAAGAGAGGGGCCTGAACTCATACATCTTGCATACAATCTTGCTGTAGCTAGGCCTCTGCCTTCTCCATTCGCACCCTACACCTCTACTGTCAGGTTTAGTACCACGACATGCCTTACTGGTCGCAAAGCCACTCGGCCACCCAGGTGTCGCCCATGTTGGCACCAAGGGCGTCGGGGCTTTGCCCCGTGAGGAACAACCTTGGTAACAGGTTGCGCCTCACGGCGGCAGGGAAATGTGCGGAACCAGGCCCCGTAGACATAGAGTGACAAAAGGGTCTCCACCCCATCCCACCGACAAAGTAGCAGTTACTTAGGAGGAGCTGCAGAAGAGGCGGCGCAAACCCACGAGCTAAGTATCCCGCAGGCCCAGACAGGGCCATCTGGTTTTGTGTCGAACCAAGAATGAATTAGAAACACGCGTACTAATGAAAGGATGCAGGGCCTAAGGACTAAGTTGCAGCGAGGAACGAGGCCATTGACCAAGCGTGTGGCAGCACAAATGATGCCTCGGGAGGATGGGACCTCCTAAGGGTCCTGGCCGTCGTTGCCATCGGGCAACGGCTAGGTCAACGACGGGCCATATGCGAAGGAGCCAAGCCGCAACGACTACCAGCGAGCAAGCCATCTATTCAATAGCGAAAGGAAAAAAGGGAGAATGGCGAAGGTAACATCCAAAAGTCTAACACCCGACAGGGCAGAGTTCATGGACCAACATTACAGGGGCAGTTAACGGAAGCTAGGGGACGCCTAGGGGGAGAGGCCCCCGACAGCGCCCTTGGTGCTGGCAGACTCGGCGTTGGAACCATCCTCCTCACTCGAGACGGGAACCCGGACATACCGCTCCACCAGGGCGTCCACGCGCGGGCGCACTTCTTCCCGGAGAAGGCACCGGGACTCAGCGGGCATAGGCTCGACGACGCACTGGAGATCAAGTTGTGGGACGAGGCGACGCAGGTTGGAGAAGACGAGCGTCAAGGCAAGGCTGAGAAGCTCGCGTGCGTTAGACACGTTGTCCTCCTCCATGCGGGAGACGCTGTCCTCCAGCGTCTCCAGCACCTTCTGGAAGAAGGCGAGGTAGCCCCCGTCGCTGCTCACCCTTGGCAGCATCGGGGCACCCCTCATGAATCGGCGCATCGCGCGTGACGCCGGACTGGCGATGCTCGCGAACTACTTGGCACGCCGGGACTCCAACATCCGGGCGTACGCCGCCTCGTCCTCTGCAGCCTGAATGGCGTCGGCCGCCTCCTGGACGTGTCTGTGCAGTGACGCCAACTCCGCCTTGGCCTCCGCTTCGCCCTGGCGGGCGACCTCGACACTCTTGAGCTGAGTCCATAGCCCCTCCGCCTCCTCCTGAAGCTCCTCGAGCTTGAGTTTCTTGGCTGCGGGCGCTCTGGAGAAAAGGGAATATCAACCACCAATCAATAGACGAGACAACAAGGAAAGGGGGTGCAAACGAGGGACTTACTCATCGGTCAGAGCCCAGCGGCGACGAATGCACGGTGGCCCTAAGGGCCCTCCGCCGCTGCTCCCGGGGCAGACGAAGGCGCGGACAGAGCCGCGCGTTTCCCCCTGCCAGGATCGTCTCCTGGAGACACCATGGAAGGCGAAGAAACGGAGGGGAGAAGAGGTTTTTCTCGGCGGAGCAAAGGAAGCAAAGAGGAATCTCAAGATCGCAGTGCCTCCCCCTTGCCAGGGGCGGGGCAGATTTATAGGCGAACCGCGGTTTCCTCACCAAACAACTAAGAGTCCATGTCCGTGACGGACATTGGGCGTGGGCAGGTCGCGCCGATACCATTCAATGAGTAACAATGATGGCCCGAGCGGATCTTGGAGATCGTGCCGTCATAGTTTGGTGTGCCCCGGACGCCTCAAGGAGCGAGAGCGTCGCCGCATGGCGGCTGGGCACGTGTGCCGCGTGGCCCGCAGGCAATTAGGTCCCCCGATGCTTCAGGCCGCTCTCAAGGCTTCATCGAGAAGCCAACCTAGGCGCGCCTTAGGCCCGGGGGATACTGTCGGCATTCTGGGAATGGGGGTACCCACACCTGCATGCCTAAGGCCCGGGGCTGGCCCACTTCATCGACCAAAAACCAACAGGCCCGGCACCACTCAAGGCAAGCCCCTCGCGAGGAGGGACAACATCAAGACCCGCAGAGGGCCTCCTCAAGACCCCTCCGGAGCTGCGGCTATTCTGTGGCGAGCCCTGGCCTCAGGAGTCGAGGATGACGCGGGGGAAGGACAGGCGATCAACAGACAGCAGGACCGTGGAGTTCCCCCTTTAGTGCAAAGGGGGCGAAGATGCACTCAGGGCTCCAAGGCATCTTCCAAAGGTTTCCTTTCTGGTGCAACTAGGCCATCGCCGCCGGCCAGCAGGACGGACGTCATCCCTGGACCCGTCCCCACTATGATGTCAGTCACTTTCCAGGCGAAGACTACTTTTGGACAGGGGAAGCATGTTCCCCTGTTCCCCTTTGAAATTGGCCGTTGTGGGGTCCCTTCCCACCAAAACGATAAAGGAAGAGGACCGAGGCCGCCGCTATATATATAGAGAAGGTTACTTTATAGAGGGACATTGATTCATTCGTCCACTGGCACTGCACAAAGGCCACCCAGCCTCCAGAGTCCCAAGAACATTGTACCATCTCATCCACCAACCTCCACGAGAGGCAATCCACCAAAGCAGGAATAGGGTATTACGCTTCTCAGCAGCCCGAACCTGGGTAAACTGTCGTGTTCTGTGTCTTCCTCACCATCGAGTGAGCTCTCTTCCATCCCCAGCGAGTAGCGAGTTAGGTGAGGCGATCCCGAGACAGATCTTCGTACACGCCTAAATGGACAAAAGAACTATCAATTTCTCATTCTGGGAAGATTCTTTGGATGGCCTAAATGGAAAAATAACTATCACTTTCTCCATGTGGGAATATTCTTTTAATATCTTCTTTAACCCGCACAGGAACATGTTTGCTGAATAAGACACATATTTACTCTACTTTGAAGTTTGCCCTAAATCATTACAAAAATGGTCTAAAATATGTAAGATAGTATTATAGCTTCTCCACAAACAATTAGGTCATGTGGCAACCATGAAAGAATGAATAGTAGGGAAATTTGGTCCAAGTGAAATACTTGTGAGGTCATTAGCTTGCAAGACGTCTTGTAACACTAGAGGTAGCTCATTTACTGCACAAACAAAAAGATATGGCTATAAAGGAAATATTTGCCTAATTCCTCTTGTACTATTGAATTTTGCAAATTCACAATCACACAGAACATTGTCAAGGAGGTGCATGCATGCATAAGATTTATGAAATGAGCATGAAGACCTTTTCGAACAAGAGCCGAGACAATAAAAGGCCACTATATTCTATCCAAAGCTGTGGTAAGGTCAATTTTGTGCATAAAATCAAGACTTCTCCAATAACAAAGAAAGAGTGGGTGTCGGGGGAATGGACCCACGACAATATCTGGGACCTCAGAGGCCCCTTTTACGGTTCTGCAGGGGGTTTTACTGCACACCGAGGATCGGTAGGCAAGACCACGTGTGAGGGGATTTATATAGGTCCAGGCCGCTCAGGAATGTAATACCCTATGTCCTTTTGGTGGTGACTAACTGGGTGTAAATAGGCACATAAGCGCAGTGTCCTGGCAAGGATGCTCGAGGGCTCAGCTACGTGTGCGATTGAACAAATTGTCGACCTTTATAAAGGTAGCCATGATCCTCCTTTTATAGGACCAAGGGGTTACCATAGTGGGTAAAATGGTCATTTTACTAGGAGTAAATTGAAAAATGCGATGATGGGACTACTCTGCCACAACGGTAGTGGGAAATACCAAACTGTGAGGACTGGGCCACGTGCATTAAATGCACCATGAGGAGGCGCACGGACGACATCTTCTCGACAAGAATTGCCTCTCTCTCTGTCGTCCGTCTAGCTGCCTCTTGATACGTCCCAAACGTATCTATAATGTTTGATGGTTTCATGTTGTTATCTTGTCATCTTTGGATGTTTTATGTATCTTTTATATCTTTTTTGGTACTAACTTATTGATTCAGTGCCAAGTGCCAGTTCCTGTTTTTTCTGTATATTTGGATCTTTTCAGATCTGATATTGGAACGGAGTCCTAACGGAATAAAATCCCCGAAATGATTTTTTTCCTGAATGGAAGAAGGGGGCCTGTGGGCCAAGCCACGAGGGAGCCCACAAGTCCCCACTCCGCCACCAGGGTGGAGGCGGCGGTGGTAGGGCTTGTGGCCTCCCTGAGCGCCCCCTGACCTAGATCTTTGGCCTATGTATTCCCTAAAATACAGAAAAAAATTAGGGGATCCACGAAAATACTTTTCCGCCGCCGCAAGCTTCCGTTTCCGCGAGATCTCATCTGGAGACTCTTCCCGGCGCCCTGCCGGAGGGGACTTTGGAGTTGGAGGGCTTCTTCATCATCATCATCGCCCCTCCAATGACTTGTGAGTAGTTCACTTTAGACCTACGGGTCCGTAGTTAGTAGCTAGATGGCTTCTTCTCTCTCTTGGATCTTCAATACAAAGTTCTCCATGATCTTCATGGAGATCTATCCGATGTAATCTTCTTTGGCGGTGTGTTTGTCGAGATCCGATGAATTGTGGATTTGTGATCAGATTATCTATGATATGTATTTGAGTCTTTGCTGGTTTCTTATATGCATGATTTGATATCCTTGTAAGTTTCTCCGAGTCTTGGGTTTTGTTTGGCCAACTAGATCTATGATTCTTGCAATGGGAGAAGTGCTTGGTTTTGGGTTCTACCATGTGGTGACCTTTCCCAGTGACAGTAGGGGCAGCAAGGCACACATTAAGTAGTTGCCATCAAGGGTAACAAGATGGGCTCTGTCGTTGATATGAGATTGTCCATCTACATCATGTCATCTTGCTTAAGGCGTTACTCTGTTCTTTTTGACTTAATACACTAGATGCATGCTGGATAGCGGTCGACTTGTGGAGTAATAGTAGTAGATGCAGACAGTATTGGTCTACTTGTTTTGGACGTGATGCCTATAGATATAATAATTGCCATAGATGACGTCACGACTTTGCGCGGTTCTATCAATTGGTCGACAGTAATTTGTTCACATACCGTCTACTTGCTTTTATGAGAGAAGCCACTAGTAAACACTACGGCCCCCGGGTCTATTCACATCTATCGTTTACACCTCCACTTTTACTTTGCTTTGTTACTTTTTTGCTTTCAGTTCTCACTTGGCGAACAATCTATAAGGGATTAACAACCCCTTCATAGCGTTGGGAGCAAGCTTTTGTGTTTGTGCAGGATCTTGTGATACTCCTCCACTAGATTGATACCTTGGTTCAAGAACTGAGGGAAATATTTACCACCACTGTGCTACATCACCCTTTCCGCTTCGAGGGAACACCAACGCAAGGCTCCATAGCCGTAGCAGAAGGATTCCTGGTGCCGTCAACACGACTATTCCTGTCGCCGTTGCCGGGGAAGCACAGCTCACATCAGAAGTATTTTTGGCGCCGTTGCCAGGGAGGAGAGATCTATCCAAGTAGGTCTCACAAACTCATCTCCTGCATTTACCTTTTTGCCAGTTGCCTCTCGTTTTCCTCTCCCCCACTTCACAGTTGCCATTTTCATTTGCCTTTCTCCTTTGCCTTTTTCGTTTGCCTTTTCGTTCGCCCTTTTCTCTCACTTGCTTTCTGTTTGCTTGTGTGCTATGTGCCTTCAATATGCTTGCATCTTCACTTGCTGAAAATCTATTGATATGGATCCTCATCCACTAGCTAATCTCTTTAAGAGACCCACTTATGTGGAACGAATTGCTAGTAAGTTGAGGGCAGTTGACTATTTTTATGGAGTTTTGCTTGAGATGCGTGAATCTCTAAATTGCGAGGAAGAAATTTATGCAGTGATTCACTAGGTCTCCTTGTATGAAAAGCATGATTTCAATGGTTTCACTATAAATTCTATTAGTGATAATCATGCTGAAATTGTGCAAAATCCTAAGCTTGGGGATGCTAGTTTTGCTTTGTCCACTACTTGTTGCAATAATCATGATTGGGGTGATGATCTTTCTTATGATCTTGAAAATTTGTTCAAACCTCATGATGAATATGATATTTGCAATAATATTGAAAGTGGGTTTGGAGATGTCATGACTTTAGTTGATGATAATCCCACTATTTTTGAAGAGCGTCAACTTTGCATGCATGTGGATCATGAAAAGAATATCCTATGCGATAGCTACATTGTTGAATTCGAATATTATCCCACATGTAATTGCTATGAGAGAGGAAAATATTGTGGTAGAAACTTTCATGTTACCCAATTACCTCTCGTTATGTTGAGATTGCTATTGTCTCTTTCTTCTTCCTTGCATATGGCAACTATTGGTTTTCTTGACAATCTATTATCCTATAAAATGTCTATGCATAGGAAGTATGTTAGACTTAGATGTGATTTTCACATGCTTTATGATGCTCTTGTTGTGCTTCAATTCTCGTCTTCTGTGTGAGCATCATCAATGCCTAGCTAAGGGCGTTAAACAAAATCGCTTTTTGGGAGGCAACCCAATGAATCTATCCTTTTTCTTTCTGTTTTGTTTTTTCCACACTTTCATAATTCTGTTATGATTGTGTTTTTTGTGTTTCTTTTTGCGTTTGTGCCAAGCAAAACCGTTATGATTAGACTTGGGGATGATCGTTTGGTCATGCTGGAAAAGATAGAAACTTTCAGCTCACTAAAAGAATTTTCATTTTTGTTCTGTAACATATTTTGAGTTGATTCTTTTTTATCCTTATTGCTACGCAAATTGTTCAGACTGTCGTAATGTTTCAGAATTGTTGGAGTACCAGAGGTATACAAAATATACAGATTGCTACAGACTGGTCTACTGTTAACAGATTCTGTTGTTGTTGTGTTGGTTGCTTATTTTGATGAAACTATGGATAGTATCGGGGGGTATTAGCCATGGAAGATTGAAAATACAGTAACCCAACATCAGCACAAGTAGAATTTAGGTTTGCTACAGTACCTAAGGAAGTGGTGGTTTGCTTTCTCATACTAATGTTATCACGAGTTTCTGTTTAAGTTCCGTGTTGTGAAGTTTTCAAGTTTTGGGTGAAGTTCTTATGGACAAAGAGATAAAGAGTGACAAGAGCTCAAGCTTGGGGATGCCCAAGGCACCCCAAGAGATTCAAGGATGCCGTAAAAGCCTAAGCTTGGGGATGCCCTGGGAAGGCATCCCCTCTCTCGTCTTCAATCCATCGGTAACGTTACTTGGGGCTATATTTTTATTCACGACATGTTATGTGTCTTTGCTTGGAGCGTCTTGTATCGTAGGAGTCTTTTCTTTTTGTTGTGTCACCATCATCCTTTCTGCACACCTAGAGAGAGAGACATGCACTCACCGTGATTTTGTCGAGCTTCACTTATATCTTTTGGTAGACAATTCAGCTCACATGTGCTTCACTTATATCTTTTGAGCTAGATACTTTTTCTCTTATGTGATTCACTTATATCTTTTAGAGCACAACGGTGTGTGGCTTGGTAGTTGATCTATGCTTTGAAAGTAGTCTCAAAAGGGGTAGTTATCCAAAGGGATACAAAAACTTCCACCTTCATGTGCATTGAATAGTTAGAGAAGTTTGATTCATCTCAATTAGTTTTGAGTTGTGGTTATGGTAATATTGAAGTCATGCTAGTAAGGTGTTCTGGATCTAGAAATACTTGTGTTGAAGTTAGTGATTCCCGTACAATGCACGTATGGTGAACCGCTATGTGATGAAATTTGAGCATGATTAGTCTATTGATTGTCATCCTTTGCGTGGCGGACGGGATCGCGCGATGGTTTATACCTACCAACCCTTCCCCTAGGAGTATGCGTTGAATGCTTTGTTTCAATTACTAATAAAACTTTTGAAACAAGTATATGAGTTCTTCATGACTAATGTTGAGTCCATGGTTTAGATGCACTTTCACCTTCCACCATCACTATCTTCTTAGTGTCGTGCAACTTTCGTCGGTGCACAAAACCCACCATTAGCCTCCCTCAAAACAGCCACCATACCTACCTACTATGTCTTTTTCAAAGGCATTCCGAGATATATTGCCATTCAACTACCACCAGGACATGTGCCACCACGTCTACATTGCCATTTGCATGATTGTAAGATAGCTAGCATGATGTTTCCATTAATGTCTATGCCATGCTAGATCATTGCCACGGTACACTACCGAAGGCATTCCATATAGAGTCATAGTTGCTCTAAGTTTTGAGTTGAAAGTGAGATGATCATCATTAATGGAGCATTGTCCCATGTGAGGAAATAAAAGAGGCCAAAGAAGCCCACCAAAAAAAAAGAGGCCAAAGAGCCCACCAAAAAAATAAAAACAAATGAGAGAAAAAGAGAGAAGGGACAATGCTACCACTTTTTCCACACTTGTGCATATTAAGCACCATGGTCTTCATGATTGAGAGTCTCTCGTTTTGTCACCACCATATAACTAGTGGGAAATCTTCATTATATAACTTGGCTTCTATATTCCAATGATAGGCTTCCTCAAAATTGCCTTAGGTCTTCGTGAGCAAGCAAGTTGGATGCGCACCCACTAGTTTTCTTTAAGAGCTTTCACTTACTCGTTGTTCTAGTGCATCATTTGAATGGCAATCCCTACTCATTCACATTGATATCTATTGATGAGCATCTCCATAGATCATTGATATGCCTAGTTAATGTGACTATCGTCTCCTTTTTTGTCTTGCAACCTCCACCACATTCCACACCATCTTTAGTGTTATAACCATGGCTCACGCTCATGTATTGCGTGAGAGTTGAAAAGGTTTGAGAAAGTAAAGATGTGAAACAATTACTTGGCCAATACCGGGGTTGTGCACGATTTAAATTCGTTGTGCAATGACGATAGAGCATAGCCAGACTATATGCTTTTGTTGGCATAACTTTCTTTTGGCCTTGTTATTTTGAAAGTTCATGATTACCTTTCTAGTTTGCTTCCACGTCAATAGCAAACTATTGTTTTGAATCTAATGGATCTGAACATTCACGTCACATAAGAGGAGTTACAAAGGACATCTATGCTAGGTAGCATGAAAGAATCAAAAATTCATTCTTTATCACTTCCCTACTCGAGGACGAGCAGGAATTAAGCTTGGGGATGCTTGATACGTCCCAAACGTATCTATAATTTTTGATGGTTTCAAGCTGTTATCTTCTCATCTTTGGATGTTTTATGTATCTTTTATATCTTTTTTGGGACTAACTTATTAATTTAGCGCCAAGTGCGAGTTCCTGTTTTTTCTATGTTTTTGGCTCTTTTCTGATCTGATTTTGGAATAGAGTCCAAATGGAATAAAATCCCTGAAATGATTTTTTCCTGAAGGGAAGAAGATCAGGGGGCCTGTGGGCCAAGCCAGGAGGGCTCCAGGGAGCCCACAAGCCCCCACTCCGCCACCAGGGGAGGCGGTAGTGGCAGAGCTTGTGGCCTCCCTGAGCGCCCCCTGACCTAGATCTTTGGCCTATATATTCCCTAAAATACAGCAAAAAATGAGGGGATCCACGAAAATACGTTTCCGCCGACGCAAGCTTCCGTTTCCGTGAGATCTCATCTGGAGACCCTTCCCGGCGCCCTGCTGGACGGGACTTTGGAGTTGGAGGGCTTCTTCTTCATCATCATCGCCCCTCCAACGACTCATGAGTAGTTCACTTCAGACCTACGGGTCCATAGTTAGTAGCTGGATGGCTTCTTCTCTCTCTTGGATCTTCAATACAAAGTTCTCCATGATCTTCATGGAGATCTATCTGATTTAATCTTCTTTGGCGGTGTGTTTGTCGAGATCCGATGAATTGTAGATTTGTGATCAGATTATCTATGATATATATTTGAGTCTTTGCTGATTTCTTATATGCATGATTTGATATCCTTGTAAGTCTCTCCGAGTCTTGGGTTTTGTTTGGCCAACTAGCTCTATGATTCTTGCAATGGGAGAAGTTCTTGTTTTTGGGTTCTACCATGTGGTGACCTTTCCCAGTGATAGTAGGGGAAGCAAGGCGCACATTAAGTAGTTGCCAACAAGGGTAACAAGATGGGCTCTGTCGTTGATATGAGATTGTCCATCTACATCAAGTCATCTTTCTTAAGGCGTTACTCTGTTCTTTTGGACTTAATACACTAGATGCATGCTGGATAGCGGTCGACGTGTGGAGTAATAGTAGTAGATGTAGACAATATCGGTCTACTTGTTTTGGACGTGATGCCTATAGATATAATCATTGCCATAGATGACGTCACGACTTTGCACGGTTCTATCAATTGCTCGACAGTAATTTGTTCACCCACCGTCTACTTGCTTTCATGAGAGAAGCCACTAGTAAACACTACGGCCCCCGGGTCTATTCACATCTATCGTTTACACCTCCACTTTTACTTTGCTTTGTTACTTTGTTGCTTTCAGTTCTCACTTGGCGAATAATCTATGAGGGATTGACAACCCCTTCATAGCGTTGGGAGCAAGCTTTTGTGTTTGTGCAGGATCTTGTGATACTCCTCCACTGGATTGATACCTTGGTTCTCAAACTGAGGGAAATACTTTCCACCGCTCTGCTACATCACCCTTTCCGCTTCGTGGGAACACCAACGCAAGGCTCCATAGCCGTAGCAGAAGGATTCCTGGTGCCGTCGACACAACTGTTCCTATCGCCATTGCCGGGGAAGCACAACTGACATCACCTCTCTATCTTGCTGTCACGCTGCAAGATAGGTGTCATAGTGAATCGGATGCGCCTGCTGCCACGACTACATGTCTCTGCCCGCCCTGCCCGTCCACATGCTTTCTCGACACCTCAACTGATGAAGACAATCAGCCCGTGGTGAGGTGAAGCAGCGGCTTGGCGGGCTGGGGTCTTGCGGGGCGCCACAAGCGGATGCTTGCAGAGGACGGCGAGGGCCTTGCCGCCCTGCCCTAGCCTCGGTCTTGTTTTACTCGGGGTTGTGTGATGACCTCGACAAGGAGTTGCAAGTCCGGGGATCGCGGCTGCACGTGCCTAAGTTAGGGGGACTCAGGGCCCCCATTCCTTAGTACACAAACCGTGGGAAATTTCTTGAGAAACAATAATATTATTGCTTATGCGCCTACCTTCAATAAAAGCTTGTTGGGAGGGATGAATATAATCAGGTAAATGTCTTTCAACCTATTAGCTAAATATTTTGCCATGATTACATAAGCCACGTTATAGAAGCTTATAAGTCTAGAGTCAGAAGGCAGATGTCCAACAAGCTTCTTAGGAATGAGAGCAATTTGGGTATCATTGAGATGAGGTGGAATAATACATGTTGTGTAGAAGTTTCTTACCAGGTTGGTCACATCATCTCCTATCCAACTCCAAGCTGAAAGGTAGAAATCCACACTGAATTCATCACGTCAAGGGGAGGCACTCTTCTTCATGTCTTTTGGAATTTCCCATATTTCATGTTTGTTAATTATGGACCGAGTTGGTGAAGTAATTTGTATCTTGTTGTCACATCCCTGAAATCCCTAGTAGAGCTTAGCAAGTTTGAGCTCATGTTTTCTTTCTTTGCATTCTGAGAAAATTAATTGAACCCAAGAAAGAAGTGAAATCAAAGAAAAACTCCAACATAGTCTATATTCAAAAACAATCCAAAGTTGTGACAAATCAATAAACCCAAAATGGCCTCCATAAAAGTCCATCATTTTTGATAAATCTTGGAAAACACAATTCATGGGTGGATTTCTTTTTAAAAATACTTCGAGCATTTTATTTTAAACACAAAAGCCACTCAAATCAACTAAATAATTGATTTCAAATACTTCCTAGTTTTATAAAATGTTGAAAACTTCACATGGGGTTGGAAATATTCCAAATAACACCCCAGAGTTGTTTAGCTATTTTCTTTGAATTAGTTGGAGCCAAAACAAATAAAACAAATGTTAGAAATAATAAAACAGAAAAGAATAGAAGAAAAAAAAGGAAAAGCTTACATGTCGTCCCCTGCAGGCCCAGCCCACCACGGGCTCCCGTGTCATCTTCCTCCTCCTCCCAGTAGGCAGAGGAGAAGATGAGCACGGGGCTAGTCGCGCCACCTCCTGCTCGCCGTGGAGCCTTCTCCTGCCTCCACCGCACCAGCACGAGGCTCCTCTCTCCCTTATCTCCACCCCCTGGACCATTCCCCTCCTCTCTTCTCTGTCTCCTACTCATCTCGCCGCCATTGCCGGTCTGCCCGAGCTCACCTCCAGCGCGTCTCCGGCCACCCCTTGCTTCCCTGTCGCGCTCTACACCTCCGCCTCGATGAGCTGCTTCTCTCCATAAACTCCTCCAAACATCCGAGCCCCCGCAGCGTCGCCATCATCGCCGTTTCTTCCTCCGGTCACCGGGATCCACCGTCGACGATTCGGCCTGCTCCGAGCCTCTCCTTTCTCGCCGATGCCAGAAATGGAGCCGCCGTGAGCCCTCGAGCCTTTCTCCTCTCTCTCCCGCGTGAAAACTCCCTCCAGAGCTCCTCCCCGACGAGCCCGAGTTCCGGCCGCCGCGCACGCCCGTCGCCGGCACCTTTTCCGGCCACCTGAGCTCCTCCTGATGCCCCTGCAAGATCGGGCGCTTCGCCAGCGTCTCGTAGCCGCAAACCGCATGCCAAATAGTGCCTCGTAACGTAATTCCGGCCAACTCCGGCGAGCCCTCCGCCGCGGGCTTGGTCACCGGCGAGCACCCTCCGGTGGCCGTCGACGTGGCCATCCATTAGCGCGTAATTAAATCCCCGCTCAATCACTACCAGAGGGCCCCACGCCTGGTCAAAGCCCAATTAGGGACTGGTCAGCGCCGGGTTAGCATCTGGGTCACTGACCAGTGGGCCCACTGGTCAGGATTTGACCTGGACCGGCGAGTTGACCTTCTGACGGAGGGATGACATCAGCCTCACGCAGTAATAGCTTTTCTTATTTATTATAATTCCAGAAAATTGCTAGAACTTGTAGAAATCATAGAAATTAAAATATAACTCGGATGGAAATAATTTATATATGAAAAAGGTTCAGAAAAATCCAAAGAATCTGAATATGGCATTTTCATGCATGTTTGAAAAAGTTAACATCACCAAATAGGAAAAATTGTGAGTAGGATAAATTTCATATTTAGTTTGGAGATGGAATTTGATACTTATTTGAATTCCACTTCAATTGTTATGACCAAACATTGGTCAATGCAAATCAATACCTCAAAATACTAACTCCATGCATGTTGGAACAATTTGTTATGAGCATCAGGTCGAATCAATTATAAGGGTACTTGGAAAAAACACCCAGCTAGAAGTGATGTTTGAATCCTAATTCAAACCAACTTCAACTTAAGAAATGATAGCCACATTAGCCCTACCACCTTTCATTTCATGTCTTGAGCATGCATCATAGTGTTGCATTTCCGTGAAGTAAATTCTGTTCTTTCTTGTTTGCCGATGTTGTTCCCTCTCGGTAGACGATGTTTCCGATGATGTGATCGTTGACATTGATGAAGACTCAATGCTATCTTCAGACGTGTCAGGCAAGCAAACCCCCTTGAGCATATTGAAATAAACCCACTCCCTCGCTCCTGCTCTCTTTTACTGCATTAGGACAAACACGATTCAACTGTACATGTTATCGGTAGTTGAACCCATTCCTCTGCATGACCTGATTTTGTCACAGTAAATAGTTGAAACCACTTAGCATGAGCAGCAACTGCTTGAGCCTTGTTGTGCTTACTCATCCATGCTTTGTTTACAATGCCTGCTATGCTTAGAGTCGTGTCGGGTCTGATCCATCTCGATGATGAATCGGAATGGTTGTGATCATGTTCTACAGTGTGAGAGTAAAAGTGTGAATCCGATTTGGTAAATGTAGCGATGAGAGGCCATGTAGGAGTACATGGTGGGTTGTCTCATTGGGACCGTCCTTAAGAACTGAGTTCTGTGTGTGTTATCCAAGACAAGATACTACCACACATTGGGATACTTAATTGACCCTCTCGTCTTATTAATCGCCTAGATCTCTGTCCAGGAGTTGCAATTAGTTTCTGGTGTTTGTAGGAAAAGTGTTGGCGGCCGTGTTTAGCTCTGCCCGACGGGGTAGGCTTCACTACGGTAGATACACAGTGGCACCCGGGAGGTGGGCTTGGGAACCCTGCGCACATCGTTTGCGGCCGTAGAGGAAACCTCGGTCGGACTTCCTAGCGGGTTCAGTCTCAAATAGGCGATAAACCTGGACTAGGGTCTTGTGTGGTTAACGGTCATGGCCGACACCCACGCCAGTGCTTCCGCTTGAAGGTTGCCAAGATGCATGACGTGCACATGGTGATAAGTGGTGTGAGCGTGTGTGAAGAAGTATAGCCCTGCAGGGTGATTTAATCGGTGAGAATAGCCGCGTCCTCGGATATGGACTAGTTGGAAGCATTATGTGGTACATAGCCAATTTAAATGGATACTCTAAAACATGCAAGATAAGTGTGAGTGCTATGGAAGGCCTTCTCGTAGGGAGCCGAGAGTGGATCCATAGTGGTGTATTGAATTGGTGAATATGTGGACTCGTGTGCGCTATCCCACCTCAAAGAAAGAACTTGTAGTCGTAGTACAGGTTAGCCAAGAGTCAAAGCTGGCTTGCTGCAATCAAACCCCACAATCCTTTCATTGAAACATGATGCATATGTAGATAGTTATGATGTAAGACTTGTTGAGTACCTTCGTACTCACGGTTGCTTAATTTATGTTTTTGTAGAGAAGTCCTTATTCTCATTAAAGGTTTCTACGCGATGTGATTGACGTTGATCGGATTAGCTTGGGAATCCCAGACAGAGGTCTGGTTCCTTTGGTAGGGTCGATATAGCTTTTCAGACTCCTCCAGCCACTTTTAGTAGATGTCTGTACCCAGACATGTTATGCTTCCGCTTGATGCTTGTATGACTTGAGTGCCGGGTCATGTGACTCATGTTTGTAATATCATACTATGTTGACTCTTATGAGTCTTTAATAAATGCTTGAGTCATAGAGTTATGTTGTGATGCCATGTTGTATCTACAAATATCGTGCATAATGTGTGTATGTTTGAAATGCATTATATGTGTGGGATTCGACACCTAGTTGTTTGCCTTTAGTAGTACTCTTTACAGGGAAATGCCTCTTTGTGTTTCCATCGGGCCTTGGTAGCTTGCTACTGCTCGGAACACATTGATTGACCGGCATGTATCCTTCTTTGCTGTTGTGTCTGTCCCCTCGGGGAAATGTCACGCGGTGTAATGGAGTCCTTGTAGCTTGCTATGACTCGTCTACACACGCTGATGACCGACACCTGCTTTGCTGGGTTATGTATGCATGTCCCTGTACAAATGTACCGCTTGGGTTTATAACTAGTCATGTCGACCCGGGTTCTTGTCATTTGAATGCTAGCGACACATTCATATACGTGAGCCAAAAGACGCAAACGGTCCCGGCCAAGGTAAGGTTGCAGCCATGGAGTTTACCATGCGTGAGGCCGCAAAGTGATGTGATGTGTTATAGGCTGGGTTCTTATGACCTAGGATCGGGGTCCCGACACTTGCGACATTGTTGTGTCTAAGTTGGGCCTGTCATTATTAGTAGTAGAGGAGCAAAAAGTAGTCTTAAGATAATTAACAAACTCCTTTGTAGTAACATCGAGATCAAAAAGAATATCACCACTATGTCCTAAATAGAAACTATGTGATTTATATGCTTATACTTTTGAACAACATTGTGAAAGAAGGTAGTGTTTTTGTCACCTTTTCTCTCCCAATGTTTTTTGTACACTACCTATAAAATTCGGTGATCTTGGTAAATTTACCTTCGTATTGAGCCTCTAGCCTTGCCTCAAGGAAATAGTCTGGGAGCTGCAACGACTTCATTTGCATCTCATTGAGCTGCTCTTGAATAAAATCAAGTTGTTTACTCCAAAGGCTTATTCTTTTGGGTCTTTTACATCTATGTCCCTAACTTGAACCCACTACTCATATTTGCCCCTAATTTTGAAGTATGCTCAAATTTGGCCCTGTACCGTCAAATGCACTTATAGAAATGCCCTTTCGTGCTGTTACCGTCCATTCAAAAGGGATTTGACCATTTTCTAGGAATTTGCTGGACATTTTAGCCCTCTCTCTGTGCGTCACTTACATGTAGAACCCACTGTAAAAATAAAAAATAAAAACCGTATACAGACTCCCACTCACTTAAACATGGGCCACTAAAGAAATATAAAAACAAAAAAAACCCTCTCTTGGTTACATGGAACCCCCACATATAAGTGCCTAGTTTTTTTATTAATCGATTTATCAATTTTGATAATCGACAAGGCCCACGGAGTAGTCTTAGTAATAAGCATAATATTAACAATAGGTAGGATTAGTGCTAATCTAACTAGTGGGGCCTGTATGCAATAACCATCGGTGTTTAGCCGCCGACAAGCATATGCCACCATAGAGGGTAGGGGAGCTCTCTTCCGGTGACCAAACGACCACTAGAATCATCCTAGACGCTCCTTGGCTTGATCCGCGTTGAATGAAGGTGGTAGGGCGAGCAGGGACGACATGTGTGTTGGGATTGGCTGAGGCAGTGGCGCTCAAAGCTAGGTGGCAGGGGGCTAGAAAGCACGAGGAAGACGAGATAGAGGTGCATCTATTTCCGCGGATCAAGGCGAGCATGCCAGAATGGTCGAAGGGTCTAGGAGGGACGATGGTGAGCACATGGACCTCTCCTACGGCCGCTAGAGCGAGGTGTCATGTGGAGGTGGCTGGACAAATAAGAGATCATTGGCGAAATGTCTGGAAGATCCTCGACACCATATGGATCTCCTCGATGATAAGGGAGTGTTGGGGGGCCTTGCATGATGCCAAATCAAAGATGATGGCCAATGGGCAGAGGCGGAGGAGATGGCATTAGTAACGGAATTGCAAGGCACTTGAGGTCACGATCTTCGTTGTCGTGATGCTCTGTTTGACAATGAGGCTTGCAGAAATGGCAGTGCGGCTTCCCTCCGTCGTTGGACATGTGAGCGGCGACGCTAGGGTGTGAGAGAGCGCAACACGCCCTCGGACCCGCACAAAAAGAAGATGACCTGCTAGTGGGATGGGTTGGCTGGGCTTTCCACGGCCAAAAGGTAAGCATGCACTCCCTCTCTTCTTTTTCAATTCCTATTTTAGTTTTTTCCAACGGAAACAAACGTCTACAAAATGGCGAATGCCCTTTGTCTAGATGGTATTGGTACACAAGGACATTTCTACAAGTGCATTTGGCGGCAGAGGGGCAAATTTGAACATGCTTCAAAATTAGGGGCAAATCTGATTAGGTGGTTCAAGTTAGGGAGAGAAAATCAAATGACCCTTTTATTCTTGCACCACCTTCTCAAAGTTCTTCCAAGATTAGTTGTTCTTCCAACGAGGAGCCTACCAAAGACAACACAAACAAATGAGAAAACACCTAGCATGCATGCTATGCCATCGTCACAGAAACTCGGACGAACAACCTTATTGAGTGAGTGAGAGGATCTACAATCGGAGACTCAAACCTCCTTCAAACTTCTAGAGTTATGGCCCTAACGGTGACTGGTCAAAAAACGACCCAGGCACGCACCTTAAACCGGTCTCAAACGTCTGAAAAGACCGACACCCCTTATATCTAGCGCAAAGGTGGGGCGGATATAGTGCGGATCGGGAGCGTCCGCCACGTCAGAGATATCGCACATTAGCCCACCACGGATCCACATATATCCATCCCAAATTTGCTGCCCAGACCACATCCAAGCCACCCCACTCCACTCCATTCCCCTCCGCCCCAAGCTCACCGCCGATGAATTTCATCCTTTCCCGGCATGACCGGCAATAGACCTGAGTCCTACATCAGCCGATCTGCTAGGTAGGACCTCATCCTAGTTGGGTGTGAGGAGGATATGGTTGTCCACATTGCACTTCATCATGTCCACGAGGAGAATGCCCGACATTAGTCAGAATCGATCCATTGGGAATCCAGGGCCTCTGCCCAAATGGTGTGTTGATCCGACGCGCGGCACATTGTCACTTCCTCGTCAGAGGCGGCACGCTCCATTTTGTGTCGGGACAACTTGACGGATACGCAACCCTTACATTGGCATGCCTATGATGAAGACATTCGTGGCCCGTTCGCTGCATGTTTGGCGAGACATGCCCACCACGCGGGGTAGACGGCGGACAACTCTCGCGGCCAACGTCGGTGAGGCAGAATCGCACTCTTCCATGCTTCAGCGGATGGCATGTAACCCTGGATGGCGCAACTGCACCGTGGTGGATATGTCATCCTCCCTGAACACGATGGGTTCATCATCGACCTCACATCGACTGACACCGTGAAGGCTCCAAACTCTGATGAGGAAAAGTAGGGCATGGAATACGACACCTCGAGTCCCGTGAGCCGGCGTGTGTCATGTGTCCTACTCTACTGAAAGGACGTGGATGTTTCCTAGAGGGAAGGGTGAATATGCGCTTTAATATAATTACTGTTTAGGCTTGAACAAATGTGGAATAAAAGTAACATTTAATTAGTCAAGCACAAAACCTAAAATAACTAGGCTCACCTATGTGTGCACCAACAACTTATGATAAGCAAGATAAACAACTAAATTATAGCAAGATATATAACAAGAAACAATACGGCTATGACAAAGTAAAGTGCATAAGTGAGGGGCTCTCGTAAGAGATAAACGAGGCACGCAAAGACGATGATGTATCCTAAGTTCACACCCTTGTGGATGCTAGTCTCCATTTGGGGCGGTGTGGAGGCACAATGCTCCCCAAGAAACCACTAAGGCCACCGTAATCTCCTCATGCCCTCGCGCAATGCAATATGTTATCATTCCACTAAGGGACCTTTCAGGGTGCTCACCGAACCCATAAAAACAAGGTTGGGGTAATCTACACAACTTAATTGGAGGCTCCAACAACACCACGAAGCTTCACCACAATGGATTCTGGCTCCGAGACGACTTCAAATGCTCGGGGCAATCTCCACAACCTAATTAGAGACGCCGACGCTTGCCCGGAGCTTTACACCATAATTACTGAGCTCCGAGGCACCACCACGCTTCTAGGATTCCAAAGCACCTAAGAAAATGAAGCTCTATGGTACCAAGCACCCAAGAGTAATAAGCTTTTCCACTTTTCACTTCCACGTATCACCGTAGAGAACTCAAACCGATGCAACTATCACAATGGCAAGAACACACGAAGTGGTCAAGTCCCTAACACTCAAATCCCTCCACAACAACAAAATATATGGAGGAATACGAGAGGAAGAACAAGGAGCTCACAAAGAACTCCAAGATCAAGATCCAAGGGGTTCCCCTCACATAGAGGAGAACGTGATTGGTGGAAATGTGGATCTAGATCTCCTCTCTCTTTTCCCTCAATAACTAGCAGGAATAATTGAAGGTATTGAGAGTTAGCAAGCTCAAAGAAGGTCAACAATGGGGGAAGAACACGAGCTCAAAGGATGGGTGTTAGAGCAAATATCTCGATATGTGGTTTTGGTAATTGATGAGAACTCCTATGGATTAATAGTTGCCTTAAGTTATATTTATAGGATTTGTCCATAGGCACTTCTTGAAGTCCATCTGTTGGGTTCAAGGAGTTTATATGATGACCAAGAAGATATTCAAGGTATTATCCAAAGAATGTTCATAGAGACACAAGGTTGATCAAGATCTCAGACAAAGAGTAAATCAAGATGATCAACACACAAAGCGTACAAGATGTACCGAGAGGGATCAAGTGATCCCATGGAATGGTAAGCATTGTCCATTACGTGTTTGTGTACTAACCTATGGTCTTCGTGAGAGTTCAATGTGCGGTTAGGTGTGTCTCCATGGGCTTGCGTCTAGAGGAAGATCTCATACAAACAGTACAAGATGTACCGAGAGGGATCAAGTGATCCGATGGTATGGTAAGCATTGTCCATTACGTGTTTCTGTACTAACCCATGGTCTTCGTGAGAGTTCTATGAGGGGTTAGGTGTGTCTCCATGGGCTTGCGTCTAGAGGAAGATCTCATACAACCCACGACGGATGACGTCAAGTGGTGATCGTCATCAAGATTGCGGTGTGCAAGTTCAAGTGGATCAGCACGAAGATATCATGCTTGAAGCCTCCCGTCCATTGTGGTGGCAATGGACATGTGAAGATATACTGAAGAGCGGCTCACCCATGTTGTGTATGGGGGAGCAATCAACTAGTGTTCATCAAGCCAACGCAATCAAGAAGGTGGTCCATGTGGAGGAAGCCAAGATCATCGTCATCTAGCTCAAGAGGAAGAGGTGCAAGGTATAGGTTTGCCCTTGATAGGTTTTCTGTTTTAGGATAGATTGTCGTTTTGTCAAGGGGGGCTCTCAAGTGAGTAGCTCGATTGTATTGTTCATTGAGAGCTCAAACCATTTCCATCCTTGTATCATACTTCTTGGTTCTTATTTGGTGTTTCTCTTTGTGAGTTTTAGAGTTTACGGTCATCTTCATGACAAGCTCGAGTTCATCGAAAACGGAGTCCATATGCATCTACTATGATATTTTCGATGTTGGAGTTTTTGTCGGTTCTTCATTCATAGAGGTCATGTTCTTCCCCCATTGTTGACCTTCTTAGAGCTTTCTAACTCTCAATCCCTCCAATGATTCTTGGTAGTTCTTGAGGGAAAAGAGAGAGGAGATCTAGATCCACATCTCCACCAATCACTTTCTCCTCTTTGTGAGGGGAACCCATTGGATCTAGATCTTGGAGTTCTTTGTGAACTCCTTGTTCTTCCTCTCATATTTCTCCATAGCTTTTGTTGTTGTGGAGGGATTTGAGTGTGAGGGACTTGACCACTTCGTGTGTTATTGCCATTGCATTAGTTGCATCGGTTTGAGTTCTCCACGGTGATACGTGGAACTGAGAAGTTGAGAAGCTTATTACCTTTGGGTACTTGGTATCCGTAGAAGCTTGGTGGTGCTTCGGAGCTCAATCATTGTGGTGCAGAGCTACGGGCAAGCGTCGGGGTGTCCAATTAAGTTGTGGAGATTGCCCTGAGCATTTGTGGTCACCTCGAAGCCATATGCCATTGTGGTGAAGCTTCATGGTGTTGTTGGGAGCCTCAAATTAAGTTGTGGAGATTGCCCCAACTTGTTTGTACGGGTTCGGTGACCGCCCTCAAGGTTCCCTTAGTGGAATCACGCCATCTAGCATTGTGCGAGGGTGTGAGGATATTACGGTGGCCTTAGTGGCATCTTGGGGAGCATTGTGCCTCCACACTGCTCCAACGGAGATTAGCATCCGCAAGGGTGTGAACTTCGGGATACATCATCGTCTCCACGTGCCTCGGTTATCTCTTACCCGAACCCTTTACTTATGCACTTTACTTTGTGATAGCCATATTGTTTCTTGTCATATATCTTGCTATCACTTAGTTGTTTATCTTACTTAGCATAAGTTATTGGTGCACATAGTTGAGCCTAGTTGTTTTAGGTTTTGTGCTTGACAATTTAAACGTTAGTTTTATTCGCATTTGTTCAAGCCTAAACCGTAATTATTTTAAAGCACCTATTCACCCCCCCCCTCTAGAGACATCCACGTCCTTTCAATGGGGAACCACTGGGGAAGGAGACCCCCTTAAATAGATTCCCCCAAATCCAACCGTTATGTGCACTAGTAGTGCAGAAGCGGTACTACCGCTTGGCGGAGCAGTACGTCCCTTGGAGAGGTACTACCACTCATACCACATCGATACTTCCGCTTAAAAAGAGAAACGACACCTCAGAATCCATAGAGGAGAAATAAGCGAAAGAGGGGCCGGCAAGGGAGGGGTGCAGTACCGCCAGAGCGGTACTACCGCTCTACCACAAGCGATACTTCCACTTAAAATAGGCAACAAAACCCAAGATGCCAAAAAGGGAAAATAAGTGGAAGAGAGGATGATAGGGGAGGGCGGCACTACCTTCTGGGAGGTACTACTTCTCCGCCACCAGCGGTACTTCCGCTTGAGAAAGAAAACCTGCCCTAGTACTAAAACTGCCATAACTTTCGCATACATGCTCCGAATTGAGCAAACTCAAGCTTGTTGAATACCACACGACAAGTACTATCCAAAAAGCAAAAAAAATGCATCGGTTATTGTAAGAACATGCAGTTATGAAAATGCCAATGATATAGAGATGTGAAACCTCTATGAATGAAGAACCGACAAAAACTCCAACATCGAAAACATCATAGAAGATGCACATGAACTCCGTTTTTGATGAACTCGAGCTTGTCATGAAGATGAACAAAAGTTCAAGAACCCACGTAAAAAAAACCAACCAAGAACCAAGAAAGATGATGATGCCAAGAATACAATGGTTTGAGCTCTCACCGAACTATACGATCAGGCTACTCACTTGAGATTCCCCCTTGATAGTACAAAAATCTATCCTATAACCTGGTCTCCCAACTAACAAACTCAGACTGATAAAATAGAAAACCTATCAAGGACAAACCCATAACTTGCGCATAGTCCACCAGAGCTAGATGATGGCGATGTTGTCCTCCTCAAGATGGACCACCTTTCTTGATTGCGCCAGCTCGATGAAGACCAGTAGATTGCTCCCCCATACTCCACTATGGGTGAACCACTCTTCAGCACATCTTCACAAGTCCATTGCCACCACAATGGATGACAAGTTTTGAGAATGATTTCTTCATGATGCTCCACTCAAACTTCCACACTACAAACTTCCTTGGGTTGAATGAGATCTTCCTCTTGGCGCAAGCCCATGGAAACACACCTAACCCCGCATAGAACTCTCACAAACACCATGGGTTAGTACACAAAGCATAATGCACAATGCTTACCATACCATGAGATCACTTGATCCCTCTCGGTACATTTTGTACGCTTTGTGTGTTGACTAGCTTGATTCACTCTTTGACTTAGTCTTGATCAATCTTCTGTCTTTATGACCGATCTTTTGATAAAACCTTGAATATCACCTTGGTCATCGTATAAACTCCTTGAAACCAACATATGGACTTCAAGAAGTGCCCATGGACAAATCCTTCGAACATAACTCAAGGCAACCATTATTCCATAGGGATTGTCATCCATTACCAAAACCACAATGGAGAAAAATTCCGTAACATCTACCTTGCCAGTGACCAAAGCACCCTTGAAGGGGCGCAACCTTCCACCGAACATGGGAACCGTGGAGGCGGACTAGGTTCGCTTAGATTAGGTTTCATATTGTATGTAATAGTATGGATTTGAGGTTTCATAATTGAAGTATCCGATAATGAAAATGACTTTGTAAGATAGGATCGACCACTGTCTGCAGACACGCCCAAATACATATGTGGTTGTTTGAAGGATTGGATTTAGTGTATCAAAACGTGTATATTTTCTCAGGGTTCTCGAAGAAAGGCTTCCAATACGTATGTCATCATCGGCGTGCCCAAGATCCACAGCGGCGAATGGCACACTAGTCAATGACGTCTATGTGTTGACCGATAGAAAAGATGAAATAGGAAGATGTGAGTTAAAGAGGAGCCACACGACATCCAAGACTAACGTACAAACCGGACATCGCATCCGTCCACTCCACACATAGAACAACATAGTATGTGGATGCATACTCTGAAATTCAAATATATCTGCCACTAAAGTGTAGTTTGACATTCAAATAATAACTCTGATACATACTGCATGTCGGAGCTCGCTATGCCGGATCACACCATGAGCCGATCAAAACCAAAAAGAGGAAAGTATGGTTAGTGTATACATGTGAGATACCAACAGAATATCAGTGTGGCATTCCATGCATTTTCCCCGCCGGACCATCAATTCCACTTTCCGCGCTCAATCTGCCGTCACCACCATGTACCCCTTTGTGATACTTGTAATATGCATTGGGTTTTTGATGAAAAGGAGTGGGTCTTGCAATACAGTATACATAAGTATTTCCCTGAGTGAGAATTAAGGATATAGAACCAAAAGTAGGACCATGAAACTCCCATCGTCAATGCCTACACACAAAAGAGCAAAAACTTGCACCCAACACGGGCAAGAGGGTTATCAATCCCTTTGAACTCATCACCTGCAAGCGGATAAGTGGTGTCGATAAATAGCTGGAATGTATTAAATATAAAAAGTATCTAAATATAATAAAAGGGAGCAAGGAAATAATATCATTTGTAAATTTATATTTCAATAGACTCGGGGCCATAGTGTTCTCTCGTGCCATCTCTCTCAAAGTAAGCATACGGTGGTAAACAAATTACTATTGGCCAATTGATAGCAAATCACATAGTTATGCAATGTTTATTCACGACAATGTTCATGTATATAGGCATCACGTCTATAAGAAAATGGGCCGACTCCCGCGTGCACCTCCAACATGCATCTAGAGTATCAAGACAATATAGTAATGCTTGGAGAAAAATGACCTGATGTAGACAAAGAGAATTCAATTAATATGAATTAACCCCATCGTTTTATCCTTAGTGGAAATAATACAAAGACGTGTCTTGTCCCTTTCTGTCATTGGGATATAGAGAACCGCCAGATTGAACCCACTACAATGCACCTGTAATAGCCAAAGTGCAACTTTTCATAATTGTATCCATTTCATGTAGGAATCTATGTATGACTTGCCTTTGTTGATTTTAATTTGAATTCATAATGTGCCTCATGTCATCATGCCATTCATCATCATCGCATCATGGGATCATCTACTCTTAGGTGGCTTGGTGTTTGAGTGAAGTTATATGTTGTGTTGACGTTTGCAACCTAAGTGGCATGTTCATGTGTGAAAGCCCCCCTTCAAATTCTTGAAAAATACCTCCATCTCACTTTAATTGAATTATTATGAAAGGTTTGGTTTTCGCTTTATCCAAGTCCTTCCTAAAAATGTTGTTTAGTTGACTAATGTTCTGTATGTTATTTTAAATCATTCTTAGCCATGTGCTACCTCTATACCTTTATATAAATAGCAAAACAGATTCAAATGGTTTAAAATAGGGCATTCTATTTTTCTCTATTAAATTCCCAAAACCAATATTTTAAAACTATAGATATATCTAGCATCCCAAAACTATTTTTAATCCATTTAAATTCCTTCCCAAACCCCCTGGGCATTTCTTTTGTCCCCGTGCTGTTTTTATTTACGAAGAAAAGCCAAGGAGGTAGAGAGATTAGTGGCAACCCAACTGGGCCTCTTCCTTGCCGACCCTGCACCCGAGAAGCGGAGGAGCAACCAGGCCTTAGCTTGGCGCGGCCCAGCGACCCCCCTCCCCACGAGCCATCGTTCTCTTATACAACAGGGCATCCAGAGGAGCCACGTCGGCATTCGAATTATTTTACAACCGGAGCTCGCCCTAGAGCCCTATAAAACACGTCTAGTGGATGGCCCTAACCCTGATCTCACCATTCCTCCTCTCTCCTTGCTTTGTCACTGCCGGCTATCCCTCTCCAAGCTGACATCCTCGCCACACCGACCATGCTCCGGCCGAGCTCACGCTCGTGCTCGGGGTAACACCTCCGCTCGTCTCCGACCTCCCTGTCGCCAAGTATCGGCGTCCTGGAGCCGCTACCATCTTCTACATGTACGTGCGCAATGCGAGCAACCCGAAGCAGCTCGTCGTTGTCGTCATCCTTTTCTCCTCCATCCCAGACACGAGGCGTGCCGGATTGAAACTTCTCTTCATCGTCTATTCGTGTTCTCCCCGGCCACGATTTAGTGTCCTATGGGACGCTAGGTGAGCAATTCCTCTACCCAGCATCTTCTCATTGTCGGTTGTGCACCGTGGGCGTCGCCGTGTTTGAATCGATCTCACACTGCCTATCACACCCTATGTTTTAATCTCCTGGCTAAACTAACATAGCTCAAAAATTAGGACCCGTTAATTTTTTTTGTGAATGCTTGTGATGCTTGATGTGATTGTTGCTTGCTGCTTGTTTGCTTGTGTTTTAGATCACAAGGTTCCTACTATTCTCTAGGATCATCTTCTTGTCCCAAACCTTTGTCCAATGACCATAACATGTATATAGGACCAAAACCTAATTTTACCAAGTATTATTTTGACCAAGAAGAATTTATTTAATTTAAGCATTCAAAAAACCCTGAGTTGGGATTTGGACTACAAGTCCTCAATTTAAGGAAGATGTTTTGCCCCAAATATTTTACTTAAATCCTATTATCAAAAAGACTTCCCAAAATCAAAAAGTTGTTATTTAAAATTTATTTTCCTATTTTATTTAAATACTTTTTCCTGAGGCAAGAAATGGTATTTTACAAAGAATGATTATTTTTCTTGGTTTCAAAATATTTGATAAACTTTAGGGAGACTTAGTGGATATATATATTCCATATCTAAGAGTTTCAACACATGGTCATGTTCGAAATATTGGACAAAACCCTTCAAAACCCTTTGTGCCTATTTCAAGCTTTTGCAATATTTCCATTGGAAATATTCTCAATAAGTCCCAGTAAAATTCTAGAAATTCAAAAATGATATATGTGATGATCTTGCCAAGTTTCTATAATTGTGCTCAAATTTTGTGGATATGTTTTGATGCTCTAATAATGCATCCACACCTAGTGGTGCATGAGGGATAATATATTAACTTGTCCAAAACCCCTCAAAACCTTCTTTGTTGATTTCTAGAATTGGGAAACTTTACATTGTGAAGTTTCTCCAATTGACCCCAAACTTTTTGGGCATGCTATAATTCTCAAACAATATCACCACACCAAGTGGTGCATTTGTGGGAATTAAATTGCATGGGTTTATCTTCAGAAAGTCATTTATTACCATTTCTAGTGTTTTTCAACTCTACATTGGAAACTTTCTCCACCAAATCCCCAATGTGGTGTACAAGCTCAGTTTGACCTATCATTTGATCCTCTTAAGTTTCATAGCAATTGGAATCCATTTGCTATCCCTCACACCCATCAAACACCTTCTGCTCATTTACAAAACTAGCTTCTTTGGCCCCTTCCACTATTCTCCTTGAGCTTAAATTTTTACCACAGTATTATCTAACCCTATTTTACCTTCACTAACCTTGCCATGGCCTCTGGTCAATTATTGGAAGGTGACTCCCTCTCTTTACCTCTTCTTTTTACCATGGCAGGACCTCTTTTGCCCTCTTTCAATATTTCTGCTCAAGCCAATGCCCCCACATCCTTCTAGCGCATCTCTAGTGTGCCAATGCCCTATTTCAAGAAAGATATGGCATGCTCATGTGGGAAATATGAGAAGCCCTTCTGAAACTAGATTTTTGGCAGAAATGTGGTCTTGACATCCAAGTGGTAGCTACGCTCCTCTCCTTCATTTGAAACTCGGTAGTCTTGTAGTCCTTCCATGCCTAAGACTACTAGACCAAGTTTTATTTGAAATTCCTCACGGTAAAAATACTTTGTCCTAGCCTAAAGTTTGTTGTTGCAAATTTAATCAGAGAGGAAGCCCCACCTACATTACCTCATATGAGGCCAAACTCCTCAGTCACAGTCCTGCATGCATGCCTTACATACCAGATAGCTTTGACTGAGCAAAAAGCCAATGTGGGCATGAGTGTGTGTGGTGACCACCTTCCTGACATGCAAAAGTATTGCTCGGCGCCTTGTTATTGTCCTGCAGCTCGTGACCCGCATCTGCAAGAGTGCCCCAGCGCACCCGGGCATCTCTCTCCCCCCTCTTGACCCCCTCCATGACACCTGCAATGCTCCAACGATGCTCAGGCCGTGTGCCCACCGTGCCCAGAGCACCTGAGGCGCATCCGAGCTTTTCTTCGGCACCCCCTCCTTTTATCCTTCCCCTGAGTGCCGCGGTACCCCTAGGCCGCCCCTTACCACTTCAAGCTCACCCTAGATCGATCCCTCATACTCATACGCCCTCCCCCCCTCCAATGGCCGCCATTGATGCCTTTTGGATCCGCTAGGATTTGAGCGGGCCATCCCCTCCGCGCCTCAACCCCCACCTAGCAACCCATTGGTCTCTCCCTCGACACCAAGCCTCGCCCCCATGTGGCGCCATCACCACTGTCTACCTCCATTGATGATCCACTCGCCTCGGGCATCCCCGCTGCTCATGTGACCCTCCCCGGGCGCGGCATGGAGTCGGGTGTCCGCCCGGACCACTAGCCTGGAACCCGATGCGACAGTGTAGCTGGGAGCGCAATGGCGGACACTCTCCACTGCATGAATTGTGAGGAAGAAGAAGGGGGCACGATAGGAGGAAGAGGACCATGGGACCCACTTGTAAGCGGCACCGATGTTGGGGCCCAGTGTTTAAGTGAAGGCGGCTTCCCACTCGTGTGTGTCCATGTAGTGGAAGCACCTTTGGGTGAAGGCGCTAATGACGTGGATGACATGCCACACACGTGAGCCACCGGGCCGGCCCAGTGGCTATCGAGCGCCCAGGGCGCCTTGTTGTCGTGGATAAACTCCTGTCTATTTTTTTTCTTTTTATCAAAGGGATGAGTAAATTCATAACAAATTCCTTTGGGTTCCAAATTTAGTGATTCAAATTCCTAGGAACTTCTAAAATCCTTGCCTATCCAAATATGTGTTCTGCACATTTTTCTGAGAAACTATTCTATAGTGTTGATATTCATATACAAATTTGAATATTTCAAACTCCACCTTCCAAAATTCCTAGGGAGGTCAAATCAACTCCAAAAGGAGTGATCCCAATTTCCAGAGACTTATAAAATCATGCTCTAATTTTCTATCCTTAGTCAACATTTTGTCGTGGCATTGTTTCTGCTAGGTCAATTAAATAGCCCCTTTTCCATTTATTCCATATTGTAACACCCCTAGAATATTAATACCAACTCCAAATCCAGTGAATCCACTTCCTAAATATTTCTAAAACATGCCCAATTAAATGAGTGCCTCCAGTCATTTTTAGTAGAATATTTTGTGTAGACTTCTTGTGGGGCCAGCGACGCCTCCATTTCTGCCTTTCAATAATCTCTAGTGATCCAAATCCCTTAGAACAACTTTAGGCATTTCTTCTTTTGACCACAGATGTCCAACAGAAATAAAACTCCTATTTATAGAGTACTTCTATTTTCTGCTTATTGTGTGGCTTACCGTTGTGTTATCGATGATAGTTGGCAAAATAAACAAAGTAATCGGAGTTGCACCGGAAGACCTCGAAGACCCCGAAGATTTATTTGAGCAAGGCAACCAACCCTTTGACCATGCCTAAGAAACTTTTACTTGCATGCCATATGATACCTTACTTATGCATATATACCTACTGGTTCGAAGACCCATCTTTTTGTCGGGTTGTCCACGAAGAATACCTCGTTGAAGTTTGCATTTGGGCAGGACCCTACCATCTATGAGGGTTGAGCATATAGGATGTAGATAGTTGTTATTAGTTGCTACGCAAGAAGGGGATGGGTATATATATGATGACGATGAAGGGTGTGATACAAAGGCTTTTCAAAAAACCCGTCGGGTGTCACTAGTGACCGAGGGTCATGGTGTTGAGATAGATGACCACTTGAGAAAGAAGTTGTCTACCAAGAAGGTTTTGTGTGTCTGTGTGTGGTTTCGAAAATGGGATTATATTTAAGACGTGTCGACCGTCCCAACCTTACATGTGCGACCACGATACCCGTTATGGGATGGGGCTACGTTAATTACTTTGGTCGATGCTAGAACAGAGCTTGCATTACTAGTGACGCGAGTGAAGTGGTCACTCTCGGGATGGGGTGGTGCCACGAAGGGCGATTATGCTGTTTTTACACGTTCCGGGCAGACCGTTGGTCCTTGCATGGATGATACGATCTAGAGCGAGGGTCGTAGGATGTACATCATGTGGGTTGTGTACCAAATGGGTGGACTCTTTGTTTACTGTCTCCATGGGAAAGGCATTGTTCGGGTTCTTACCTCTGGTATGTTATATACCGCGAGTCGTGGATGACATGGAACTTCCCCGAGTGTTGTGGGTACAACACGCAACTTGTGTAGAGTGTAAAACTATTCAGATAGACATGTCCATGGTCAAGGACAGTTGGGTAATCCTGCTTAAACTATGTATAGTGGTTTCCGCATAAACCAATTGTGTGGGGGGAGAATGAGGAAAAGATGGTGGTACGAGAAAGATGATGCTCAAGCTAAATGAGGTGACTTGGCATGATGGGTGGACATGGGATGTTCAACCCTCAGCTGATATTAATATATGTAACTTGTTCATTGGCTTACTGCTATGCCTTGTGATGCATGTCACACGACAATTTGATTATGTTATTGCACTGGCGAAAAATCGGCTTTTCGCAAAAATAGCCTACTAGTGTTATATCATATTTCATTATTGCCTTGCTCCACAACATGGGTTGCTTGCGAGTACATCCAAAGTACTCATTGGCTTGCCACTGATTACTTCATTGACCAGTTAAGAGGGAATAGGAGATGGTGAAGATTACCATGGTGACGTTCCTGCGAGCTAGGACGCTTCCCACTCATAATGTGTGTAGGTTAAGGCTGATGGCATGGGTTCACGCTTTCAACCAAGATTTCTGCTATTATATTAGATTGGTGTGCTGGCCTTCAAGGCCCTACATATGTAAGACTTGGCCTCAATGGTCCTTATTTGTATCAGACGGTATGTACGGATGTAGGACTCTTGTTATTCATTGTCTCTGTGTTATGTGAGCATTGCTCTCTGAGGTCACTGAGCACGTACATTCGATGATCACGACTTATAAGTCGGGGTCCCCACACAGCTGGTATCAGAGCCATCTTGATTGTATGAATCCCTTAGTTAGCACGGGCATTAGTTAGGACAAAATTGTTTTCCAGACCCTTGAAAATCACTTACAAAACCTATATATTTCTCACCTCTCCTAAATCTCCAAAGGAAGCGAAGGTTTTCACCTTAGCACATCCACCCTTGTTCCTTCAACTCTCCTCATCTGCTTTTTCAAAACTTTCAAACAGTCACTAGCACCCTTATGCCTCCAACCACTGGATTACTTAAAACCATCGTTGGTAAGTTGGAGGGGAGCAACCTTACCAAGCAATTACCCCTATACTTAGAAGACAAGGTTGGCAATGCTGCGACAAGATGATACCAACAGAAGCTACCTTCTCGAGGAATGAGGACGTCGAGATGGTGACACCCTCGACTCTGTTCCAAGTGATACAACATTGGCCTGCGATGACCTGGACATAAGATATGCAAGATCATGATATGAATCGCTAATAGGGCGATCCTGTCATTATTGACAATCAGTCGACCACCACCGCTGGATGAGAACCTTGCCATTTGGTCCGCCTCACCTTAGTGAGCAGGAAAAACGGTTCTCTTCATCCCCCGCTCTTGGTATCGATATTGCCATCAACATAACTACAGGTTGGGACTCTACTAAGCTTTGTAAGTGTCATTGCATAAAGTTTGTCCACTTGGAACTCTCAGTGCCTCGGAAGACAAGAAGACATTGGCAGGATTACGAGATCTACAGAAGACCCTGTCAATGTCAACTGAGAGGAACCCCCTTTGTCAGCAGCTCACCAGGAAAGGAGTCGTCAAGGACTCGTTCCACCTCAACCCTAATCATTTTGGAAAACAACAACAAGATAGATAGCCACACCATAAGAAGACCCAGAAGACTGAGCGGACTCCTCTCAGAAGCACGAAGCAAGCACGACTATTAAGTCCGAGGACCCCTAAGGTAGGATGAGTCGTGAAACCCCCCTATGTGAAGTGTAGTCCGTGAAATGGTTCGAATGGGACCATATCGTGTGTTGCTTGTTTTACTTGTTTATTCATTGATATACATCGCACTTTTGCCCTAGGTAACGAGTACGCGATTATGTCACCTGCGTCATTTTGATGTTTGTGATGGCCCTGCGGCACTTGTTTTTATTGCACTTGTATTATGCTACCCTAAGGCACCCCCTCTGTGCTACTATTCTCTCTCTCACCTCTCTAGACAACTAAAGACTAGCAAGACAAGATGCACCAAGGGTCTACCCTGACAGTTAACTGGCACTGAAGACTCCGACTGCAACATACTCAACCGGACGCAACCCCATAGCATTATGCTTCTCCCTCATGATTGGAAACCCCTCCCTAGACCAACCTACACCTCACAAGATTCTCCAACTCAACCGCCTCATCGCGTGACTAATACACGGAATTGCTAGAGCGCGTGTTGAGCTCTAATAACCCCTGCTTAGCACTGGTTCCATTATGGGACAAGTGATCACAATGAACAAGTATCCTTCATTCTTGAGCTAGCACGAGAACCCTGATGCCATAGGAAGGATCGTTCAGGAATATATGATATGTGGACATTGGGTTGTTGTGATGGTAATAGGTGTCTTGAGGATGTAGCTACACTATCTGAGTGGATCGTAAGACCCTTATGATGGTAGGTGAACTTGGTGAAACGAGTTGATCAAGTAGCATAACTTACATATTCCTAGAGTAGGTTTGGATTCATGAGGACAATTATGATCATGAGTTAAGAATTCTTGGTGGTACAATAAATAGGTAATCCTACTAGATTATCAACGATGAATGAGGCCATATGGTTCGTAGTAAATTGGATTTAGTGTGTTGATCTCGATAATGATTCCATGTTTCTAGGTGGGTAACAAGTAGAAGTAATTAGAGTTGTCCAATTAATTTACGAATCTATATAAGCCTGGCCTTGGAGATTATTTGGCCATGCTATCGTAAGATTGTGGGTATACTATGACATAGTCCTTGTAATGATAGTTAGATTATGAGACTCTAGGAGATCATGTAGAACCCCATCGATATTGGATTTGTAGGAGTGATGGCTCCAGTGATGGTTGATGCGATTGACGAACCACTTGCTTGGATTCATAGGAAGGGAACAAGATCTTGGGTTGGTGTACAACGTGTTTCCTTAACATAGGAATGTAGTACCCTGTCCATTAGATGATCTAGATGAACACTTGGATTTGTAGTGTCTTAATTCAAGCTTAGCAACTTGTATGCTCTCCCAAGGTTTCTTACATAGGAATACATGTGCAACCTAGCTATAGAATACTTATGATGTTTGGTTTAGCCCTTATCTCAACCCTGGTGTTGGCTAGCACGAGTGATGTGGAGTTGACTTATGTGAGATGGCACCTTCGATGACATAGGGTGATTTTTATCCAGATATAGAGGCTAGACTATTGGCATCTAAGGAATGTGCTTAGGAATAAGATGATAGATGTTCACTCACATCCTAAGTTCCTTGAACCCCAAAGCTTCACCAAGCCATAAATTGGTCAGATTAAGACCATAAGATACGACTCTAAGTCATTAGACTATGGCGAGTTCTCCGCCCGACCACCACCAATCATGTCTATCAAGAACATGGACATGAAGGACTAGACTATGTTGGACCACAAACCCCTGCTCCTCTCACCCATCTCATGAGCAGTGTGCTTATGTGATGCTTGGGGAAGTATGTTGTTATCCACCGGGATGATGTACTTATTCACCCTATAAGATGAGGAACATCTTAGTCCTGTTTGGAAAAACCCGAGGAATATCGATAGCCATGCCTCTCCAGATTAAGGTATTACCTTGAGAAAATGGACTCTTCAAAGCAATCTCCAAGAATCAGAAGTCAATCCTACCCAAGACAACGTGAAGAACCTCCATGGTTGGGAAACCATGACGACGAAGAAGAAGAATTAAAAGTCAACCGCCGCACCTCTGCCGGCTACATCAACTATGTCAAGAAGCATTGACGTTCAAGCCGAAGAAGCCTTTGGACATCAAGGGAAACTAAAGAGCCCTTATTTGTCAAAACCGGGGACGTGAGTCCTAACTGTACCATGGTAAAGCCCCTGTCAAAGGGAAGTTCACCCTGCTTGCCAAACCGCAGACCGTAGGGATTGGATGACTGGTCTATACTTTCGGGTAGCCAGCTCATCTAGTACCCTCAAGAACTCCGCTAGGTATTAAGACCCGTTTTAGCGTTGTGTCCTTAAGATTAGTATTATAAACGTGACCCAACCCAGGCCTTTTCACGAGAAACTATGAAGAGGCTAGAAGACCAAACATATGAAGACACACCAGAAGCATGCGTCCATCACGACAACGACAGACGGTCGGAGGAGAATGAAGCACATACACGAACAACTTACTCAAGCAGAAGAACTCGACGAAAAAGCTTACGACGAGCCCTCCTATTCTAACCTGAGACATCTAGGTGTCACTAACCGACATGCAAAGCCCCAGGACCAGCACCCACACATGCTACCTTGCCACGTATTCCGACTGTGGAGTACACCTGCAAGCCAGACTCTCGCGAGAACTTAGTTCATCAAGCCCGTGACCCTTAGTCAAGCCTATCTTATTGCCAGAACCCCGTTCACGGTCAGGAGAATACGAGATGAGAATTCGACGCTATATCATCAAGCACTTCAAGACCCACAGGAGCAACCACAACGAAGATGGAGCAACATGGGAACGTGAAGACTTCCTCCGAACCAAAATTTTGTATCTCTCCAATGCGTGGCCTAGAAATCTCAAGGAAGAGATTTTTCTTAAGGGGGTAAGGTCTGTCACACGCTGTGTTTTAACTCTCCTGGCTAAACTAAAATAGCTCAAAAATTAGGACCAATTAATTTTTTTGTGAATGCTTGTGATGCTTGATGTGATTGTTTCTTGCTCCTTGTTTGCTTGTGTTTTAAATCAAAAGGTACCTACTATTCTCTAGACTCATCTTTTTGTACCAAACCTTCATCCAATGACCATACCATGTGTATAGGACCAAAACCTATTTTTACCAAGTATTATTTTGACCAAAAAGAATTTATTTAATTTAAGCTTTCAAAAACCCCTGAGTTGGGATTTGTACTACAAGTCCTCAATTTAGGGAAGATGTTTTTCCCAAAATATTTTATTCAAATCCTATTATCTAAAAGACTTCCCAAAATCAAAAAATTGTTATTTAAAAGTTATTTTCCTATTTTATTTACAAAGCAAGGTTATTTTTCTTGGTTTCAAAATATTTGACAAAATTTAGGGAGACTTAGTGGATATATATACACCATATCTAAGAGTTTCAATACATGGTTATGTTCAAAATACTGGACAAAACCCTTAAAAACTCTTTGTGCCTATTTTAAGCTTTTGGAATATTTACATAAGAAATATTCTCAATAAATCCCATTGAAATTCTAGAAATTCACACATGATATATGTGATGATCTTGCTAAGTTTCATCTCAAGCCAAGTTGATTTGATTAAGCTAAATATTCCAAAACCCGTTCTGCCAAGATTGAAATTGGAGCAACTCTACATTGCCAAGTATCTCCAATAGTGCTCAAATTTTGTAGACATGTTTTGATGCTCCAATAATGCATCCACACCAAGTGGTGCATCAAGGAGAATATATTAACTTATCTGAAACACCTGAAAACCTTCTCTATTGATTTCTAGAATTGGGAAACTTTACATTGTGAAGTTTCTCCAATTTAGCCCAAACTTTTTGCACATGCTATAATACTCAAATAATGTCACCACACCAAGTGGTACATTTGTGGGAATTAAATTGCGTGGGTTTATCTTCAGAAAGTCATTTATTCCTATTTCTAGGGTTTTTCTAGTCTACATTGGAAACTTTCTCCACGAAATACCTAATGTGGTGTACAAGCCCAATTTGATCTATCATGTCATCCTCTTTAGTTTCGTAGAAATTGGAATCCATTTGCTAGCCCTAACACCCATCAAACACCTTCTCCTCATTTACCAAACTTTCTTCTTTGGCCCCTTCCACTATTCTCCTTGACCTCAAATTTTTACCACAGTATTATCTAACCCTATTTTACCTTGCCATGACCTCTCGTCAATTACTGGAGGGTGACTCCCTCTCTTTACCTCTTATTTTTACCATGGCAGCCCCTCTTTTGCCCTCTTTCAATATTTCCTCACAAGCCCATGCCCCAACATTGTCGGGAAAAACCAACACCTATGGGAAACTCAAGGAGTCCCTTGATCGTTCGGCGGGGAGAGGGAGGTATGGCATCTAGAGCGGAACTAGCGATCAACACCTGCAAGGTTCTTTTTACGCAGGTTCCGGCCACTTGGTGCGTAAAACCCTACTCCTACTATAGGTTGATTTTGCTATAGTAACTTAGATGGTGATTAGGGAGGCTATGATCCCCAAAAGGTCCAACCCTTAAGAATGAGCTTTGGGCCTCCTTTTATAGGCAAAGGTGTCACCAACAGTGCGCTCGCAGGATGTAAAGTGAACAATGTTCACCGCTCTACTCCTTCAGTGGTGTTAGGGGCAGTAAATGCCTTGTCTGGCCCCTGACCCGCTGCAAGGGGGTTGCGACACGTACCCGGGTCAATCGACACCTGGGCCTTGCGTTGGCACACGAGGGGTGTGCTCGAGCGGTCGGGTTGCGATAGAAACTTGTGGGGAGACCTGGCGAGCGAACAGGGACTTGGTGGCCGGGAGCCTCCTTCGGGTTACTTGGTCACCTTCCCGGCAAACAAGGCTTGCCGGGGGCTTGGATACTATCCTCGCAAGGAGGGCTTGCTAGGGGCCTCGAGTCATCCCGGCAAGGGAAGCTTGCCTGAGTCTTGCTGATCTTCGAGTAGTCTTCCCGGTGAGGTGCTCTTGCTGGGGCTGTGAGAATCTTCCCGACAAGGAGGGCCTGCCGGAGCCTTGCGTCTGGAGCCCTTGTCTCCCCTGGAGAGGGAAGGGCGTGGCCTTGGTGGGTCTTGGATTGCTTCCCTGCTGTTTTCCCGGCACACTGTTTACCGGGGGCGTTGCTGATGCTCGTGCACAAGTCTGGGGCACAAGGGACCCCTGTCTCTAGTGCACCCTCAGGAGCCCCCGAGCCTGGGCCACGCACGCACGCGGGGCGTTGCTGGGCCAGGCCCAAAGTGGTGCATGGGCTTCCCTAGCAGGGAACTCTGGAGTCTTGGAGCCGCTGCAGGTGGCCCTTCCCCACGTCACACATCAAGCGCGCGCGAGGTGGAGGAGTGGGTGTACAGTAGCCTCCCCACCTCCCTACGCGTTACTGCCACACGTGAAGCATGCGGAGTAAAGGTTTGGCAAGTGGCGGTCGTGGCCATAATGGTCGTAGTCATGGCAGGACCCGCCCCCGCATGCATTGGTGTAGCGTGGCGGTTCCCTGTTCGCCTGTGATCATGGGCGACTGGGCGGATGGGGTGGCGGTTTTTGGAGTGAGGGGTGTTATCCCCCCGCGCCTTGACCTATAAATTAGGGAGTTAGGAAGGGGGTTTTGATCATCCATCAGCTCCTGGAACATCACCACCCCTAGCTTTGGATTTGTAGAATCTCTTCTAGCTTCAGGTGGGGCTCGCCCATAACCATGGCTAGGGGACGAGGGAGGTCACCATCGGGCGCCGGGGCGGCAAGGGGATCCCACTCGGATCATGTTAGAGCTTCAGGGGGTGCAGCCGCGGAGGCCGGCATGAGCTCCCGTGGTGGCGGAGGGACGAGGAGCCGCGGTCATGGCAGAGGTCGTGACCGGGGGAGGCGGAGTGCTAATCCAGCAACTCCGTCTTCTCCTGGGCTTGTCGGGCACTCGGACGGGACGACGCTGGAGTTTGTCGTGGAACTGCACGGCCTCCCACTCGGGCCATTTGCATCTCCCTTACACTTTTGCTACGATGGAGGCCACCAAACCCCCGATCCTGTAGTTGCGGGTGTACGGCTGCTCCCACGGTGCTATCCAAGTGCACGTAGAGTACCCGAAGCTCCACTCCATGTTGCTTGGGCGGGTCTGGAAAGCCTTCGCCCGCGCCCACAACCTCGAGGATGGGCATATCCACTGCTTCAAGCAAGCGGAGGATGATATGCTATCCGTCAAGTTTTATGGGCGCTCAGGTGTGCGTCTCGGCTGCTGCGAAGAGAGCTCGAGCGGTGTCGAGTGTCCCTCCTCGAGCAATAGCGACGAGGATGACATCAGCGGCAGTGGCGCTCTTGGCAGGTCAGGGTCTTGGGGGGTCAGGTCAGAGTACGACTCCCTAAGCTCCGACTGACCACCGGCCCTACCGCCGAGGCCCGCTCATGCCTCTCCCCCGCCCGGCGGGGTTATCTTGCCGTAGCTGGTGTCGGTGCCTCGTGTTCGAGGAGGAGGCACCTCCGCAAGCTCTAACTTCTCGAGCCCCCCTGCTTGAGCCACCTTACCGGGGTGGCGGCCAGCTCTCCCGTCCCGGGAGGAGGCGCATTTGCTGGCACCGGATCCTTCGCCCCTTCCTGTGCCCTACCCTGTGGTATCAAGCCAAAAAGGGCCGGACAATGCTTGTAGGGGCTAGGCCTGTTCTCATCGGCACAGTGCTGGTCCCGGATGCTAGCCCCGACCGTGCCGCGAGCTCCACCTTTTTGTCTTCTTGAACTTCTATCCGGCGAGCATGTCCCTCGCCAAAAAACAGTGCAATAGGTTAGAGTAGCAAAAATTCATTCATGTAATATGTCTGAGTTTGTTTCAAACAAATGAATGAAATGTTGTTTCCTTTATGTCTAATTCTTCCCCTTGTATTATATGCCTTTTGCGCTATCCGGAAGCTTGCCGGCGTAATTGGTCCTGTCGCTAGTGCTCTGAGGAACAGGTCCTTAGCAGTTCGCTTGAGGGGTCTTACCGGCAAGGCTCCTTATCGCACTCAGTACAACCATTAGATCATCAAGCGCGTCTCGAGGCGAAATAAGGTGCTACGTAGCCACTTAGACTGTTGAACCGGTTCAAAACAGTGAGAAGGCGCTCTGAGGCTGTTCAGGTCGTTGAACTAGTTCGAAACAGAATTAAGGTGCACTCATCCTGACAAGGTTCCATCTACGTGCAGGTTTCTCAAACAAGGGTTCGCATCTTCCAGAAAACGAAAAACCTATCTATTGCGAAACCTCAGTCTGAAATATTTATCACTTATCTGTCGTGCCGCGGCACTTCTCTCCGTGAAGCTTGGGTCTTTTGTCGGGGCTTCGGAACCCCGACAAGCAAGAGACTTTACTCTTCCGGCAACTTCCCCTCTAGCAAGGTATTTGCCGACAGTTTCTCGACTATCGTGTAGAAAGGGAGTTGCTGGAGTATAACTCCTTTCCCTGTTTTGCCTGGCCGTGCTGGTTGAGCCCCCGAGCTCACCTTTGGCAAAGACGTGATGCTTCCTGGGGGAAAGCGAACGGCTGGAGTGCGCACCTGGGTTCCGGGGCCCGTCGGCACATTCTCGAGGGCTATTCACCCCTCCGTGGAGGTGCGTCGGTCGGAGTATGCCTCGGAGGCCTCGCCGGAGCCCCCAGGCACACCCTCTACAGCAGCGCACTATCCCGGAGCGGCACGCCTGCCTGGTGCTTGTGGGCTCGAGGACTCAGCCCTCCCTAGCCCAGATGCGCGCAGCGGGGCGCTCGCGGAATCGTCAGGAGGCCGTGGCGAAGTAGAGCAACTGCCGTTGCGCCATGCTTCAAGGGTCCGCAGCGGTGTGCTCCACCTCTCAAGATCAGGATGCGAAACTTGCTTGGAACCGCGAAGAAGCCCTCGTCCATTGATCCCCCTACCTGGCGCGCCAAAGATGTCGGTAAAAGTCAACACCTATGGGAAACTCAAGGATTCCCTTGATCGTTCGACGGGGAGAGGGAGGTATGGCGTCGAGAGCGGAACTAGCGATGAGCACCTGCAAGGTTCTTTTTACTGAGGATAGAGCCACTTGGCGCGTAGAACCCTACTCCTGCTTAGTTTGTATTGCGGGCTTACTGTAGGTTGATTTTTCTACAGTAACTTAGATGGTGATTAGGGAGTCTCTGATCCCCAAAATGTCCAACCCTTAAGAATGAGCATTCGGCCTCCTTTTATAGGCAAAGGGGTCACCAACAGTGCGCTCACAGGATGTAAAGTGAACAGTGTTCACCGCTCTACTTCTTCGGTTGTGTGAGGGGCAGTAAATGCCTTGTCTAGCCCCTGACCTGCTGCAAGGGGATTGCGACATGTGACCGAGTCAATCGACACCTGGGTCTCGTGCTGGCACACGAGGGGTGTGCTCGAGCGGTCGGATTGCGGTAGAAGCTTGTGGGGACACCTGTCAAACGAACAGGGACTTGCTGGCCGGGAGCCTCCTTCGGGTGACTTGGTCACCTTCCCGGCAAAGAAGGCTTGTCGGGAGCTTGGATACTATCCCGACAAGGAGGGCTTGCCGGGGCGTCAACTCATCCCGGCAAGGGAAGCTTGCCGGGGTCTTGTTGATCTTCGGGTAGTCTTCCTAGCGAGGTGGTCTTGTCGGGGCTGTGGGAATCTTCCCGACAAGGAGGGCTTGCCGGGGCCTTGCGTCTAGAGCCCTTGTCTCCCACGCCCCTAGAGAGGGAAGGGTGTGGCCATGGTGAGTCTTGGATTGCTTCCCTGCTATTTTCTTGGCACACTGTTTGCCGGGGGCATTGCCGATGCCCGTGCACAAGTTTGGGGCACGAGGGACCCCAGTCTCTAGTGCACTGACACACATCCTTCCAGAGCATCTCTAGTATGCCAATGCCCTATTTCAAGCAAATATATGGCTTGCAGATGTGGGTAATGTGAGCAGCCCTTCTGAAACTTTATTTTTTGCAGAAATGTGGCCTTGATTTGAAACTCGGTAGTATTGTAGTCCTTCCATGCCTAAGACTATCTCTCTCCCCTCTTGACCCCCTCCACGCGCAAGGGCATATCTCTCTCCCCTCTTGACCAGACAAGGTTTTATTTGAAATTTCTAAAAATAAAAATACTTTGTACTAGCCTAAAGTTTGTTGTTGCAAACTTAATCACAGAGGTTGCCCCACCTACATTACCCCATATGAGGCCAAACTACTCAGCCACACTCCTTCACGCATGCCTTGCATGCCAGATAGCTTCAAGTGACAAAAAGCCACTTTTGGCATGAGTGCGCAAGGTGACCACCTCCATGACATGAAAAATGATGCTCTGCGCCTTGTTATTGTCTTGTAGCTCGTGTCCCGCAGCTACAGAGTTCCCCAACACGCAAGGGCATATCTCTCTCCCCTCTTGACCCTCTCCACTACACCAGCAAAGCTCCAGCGCTGCTTAGGCCACGTGCCCACTTTGTCTAGAGCACCTGAGGTGCATTTGGACCCTTCTTCGACACACCATCCTATTATCCTTCCCCTAACCGCCCAGTTACCCCTAGGCATCTCCATTACCTCCTCAAGCTCACCCGGACCGAGCCCTCTTGCTCATACTCTCTCCTCCCGCTCCAATGGCCGCCATTGCTGCCTTTCTGCCCCGCTCGGATTCGAGCAGGCCAGCACCTCCACGCCTCAACTCCCACCTCAGAAGGACACCCATGGGACCCACCTGTAAGCGGCACAGAGGCTGGGGCCCGGTGTTTAAGTGAAGGCAGCATCCCACGTGTGTGTGGTCGAGCGGTGGAAGCGTGTTTGGGCGAAGACGCCAACGACGTGGCCGACAGGCTGTGCGGCTGAGCCACTGGGCCGGCGCAGTGGCTATCCAGCACCAAGGGCGCCCTATTGTCGTGGGTAAACTCGTGTCTATTTTTTTCTTTTATCAAAGGGATCAGTAAATTTATAACAAATTCATTTGGGCTCCAAATTTAGTTATTCAAATTCCTTGGAAGTTCTTAAATCCTTGCCTATCCAAATATGTGCTTTGCACATTTTTCCAAGAAACTATTTTGTAGTGCTAATATTGAAATACAAATTTGAATATTTCAAGCCCCACCTTGCAAAATTCCTAGAGAGTTCAAATCAACTTCAAACGGAGTGATTCCAATTTTCAGAGACTTATAAAATCATGCTCTAATTTTCTAGCCTTAGTCAACATTTTTCTCTCGCATTGTCTCTGCTAGGTCAATTAAATAGCCCTTTTTCATTTTATTCCATATTGCAAAACTCGTAGAATAGTCATACCTTCTCCAAATCAAGTGAAACCACTTCTTAAATATTTCTAAAATCATGCCCTATTAAATGATTGCCTCCACTCATTTTTAGCTAAATATTTTCTGTAGATTTTTTGTTCGGCCAGCGACGCGTCCATTTCCGCCATTCAAAAATCTCTGGTGATCCAAATCCATTAGGACAACTTTAGGCATTTCTTCTTATGACGAGTGATGTCCAAGAGAAATATAACTCCTATTTATAGAGTGCTTTGATGTTTTTGCTAGTTGTGTGGATTACCGTTGTCGTTTCCGACGATAGTTGGCAAAATAAATGGAGTACTCAGAGTTGGACCGGAAGACCTCGAAGACCCCGAAGATTTATTTGAGAAAGGCAAGCAGCCTTTGACGATGCCTAAGAAACTTTTACTTGCATGTCATATGATACATTACTTATGCATATATACCTGTTGGATCGGAGAACCCTCTTTTTGTCGGGTTGTCCCCGAAGAACACCTCGTTGAATCTTGCATTTGCGCATGACCCTGCCATCTATGAGGGTTGTGCATATGGGATGTAAATAGTTGTTAGTAGTTGCTACGCAATAAGGGGATGTGTATATGCATCATCATGATGATGAAGGGTGTGATACAAAGGCTTTTCAAAAACCCCGTCGGGTGCCACTAATGCGCGAGGGTGATGGTGTTGAGATGGATGACCACTTGAGAAAGAAGTGGTGTACCAAAAAGGTTTTGTGTATGTGTGGTTTCGGAAATGGGATTTGATTTAAGACATGTCAACCGTCCCAACCTTACATATGGGACGGGGCTTTGTTGTTTACTTTGGTTGATGCTAGCAGAGAGCCCGTATTACTCGTGACGGGAGTAAAGTGGTCACTCTCTGGATGGGGTCGTGCCACAAAGGATGACTATGCTATTATTTGAGGTTCCGGGCACACCCTTGGTCCCTGCATGGATGATACGATCTAGAGCATGGTTCGTAGGATGTACATCATGTGGGATATGTACCAAATTAGTGGACTCTTTGTTTAGTGTCGCCATGGGAAAGCCATTATTCGGGTGCTTACCTTGGGTATGTTATATATCGCGAGTCGTGGATGACACGGAAGTTCCCCGAGTCTTGTGGGTACAATGCACAACTTCTGCAGGGTGTAAAACTATTTGAATAGCCATCTCCACGGTCAAGGACAATTGGGTAATCTTGCTGAAACTACGTCTAGTGGTCTCTGCATAAAGCAATTGTGTGTGTGCGTGGGTAAGTATGAGGAAAAGATGGTGGTATGAGAAAGATGATGCTCGAGCTAAGTCAGATGATTTGGCATCATGGGTGGACATGGGATGTTCAACCCTCAGTTGATATTCATATCTGTAACCTGTTCACTGGGTTAGGGCTATGCCTTGTGATGCATGTCACATGAGAATTTGATCATGTTATTGCACTAGGGAACAATCTTCTTTTTGCAAAAATATCCTACCAATGTTATATCATATTTCATTATTACCTTGTGCCACAACATGGGTTGCTTGCAAGTGCATTCAAAGTACTCATTGGCTTGCCACTTGTTATTTTAATGACCAGGTAAGAGAGGACAGAAGATGGACAAGAGTACCCTTGTGACATTCCTACGAGCTAGGACGCCTCCCGGTTAGAATGCGTGTAGGTTATGGTTGATGGCATGGTTTCATGCTTTCAACCAAGATTTCCTCTATTAGATGAGATTGGTGTGTTGGACTTCAAGGCCCTACCTATGTAAGAGTTGACCTCGATGGTCCTTATTTGTATCACACGATATGTATGGATGTAAGACTCTTGTTATGTTTTGTGTGTGTTCGATGAGCATTGATCTATGGAATCACTGAGCACGTACATTTTGTGATCACGACTTATAATTCGGGGTCCCCACACTCCCATAGCTCCAATGAAAGTTGTGTACTTTTTGCTTGTGCAGTCGCTGCAGCTTCCCGTGGGTCTGCGTGGCCCATTGCACAATAGCGGGCTCTCTACAACTCGCTAGTTCATTCACGTTTTGCCTCGCTCGCTCGCCCCATTGCGCATCGCCATGACCCGAGCCGAGCCAAGATCTAGCTTGATCTCCTCACCGCCTGCGTCGTAGGGCCTCACACCCCCGAGAATGGACCCCTTATGGATCCCGCAGCCCCGCCGCAGTTTTGTCGCCCCGGTGGTCGCCGAAAGGCTCGTTGGCGTCGTCGTCCGCTTCTCTGGCTCAGGTGGTAGAGGATCACCACCTGGGTTTGTTTCATAAGGAGAAGAACCCTTCTCCTAGCAAGCGTAGCAGCAACATTGTAGTGGTAGCGCCTCTCTCCACCACCAAGAGAAACCCGGGTTCGAGTCCCCCCAAGCGCCCACTTATCAAGCTGTCACGCCTTAGAGCCACTGCCATATGGGCCCTGATGTTTTCTTCTTTTAGTTTATTTATTTTCTTCATCTGTTAATCGAGAATGCCATTTTGGGAACATTTCCACATGTGGCAATTTCCATTTCTAGCAGCTTTCTATTAGGGCTAGTCCAAATTCTGGGCTATTCCATTTATGGAATTGCCATTTCTGTTAGCTATCATTTTATGCACGAAATGACTTGTTGCACATTGTGGCGATTTTTCTATAGTACCCTAGGCATATTATATATTAAAATGGGGTAGAAAAATCCATAGAATCCTTCTATGGCTTTAGTTTTGTCATTTGAGCAAGTTTGTGTGCATGTTATTTTTCCTGTGATGCCCTTTTGTTATTTTTGTGTGATATAATTCTTGCACCCTATGAAATGTTCTCAGCATGAGAAATGCCCTTTGGCATGTGTACTAACCCCTGGTAATTTTTCTTTCCATGGAAATCCATGTTTAGGTGTTAGTTTCTTGCTATCAACATGCTATAAGAAAGTTGTTGTTTTGAAGGGTCAAAATAATTCTAAGTGTGAGACTGCTATATTTTTTGCCATGTTGCCATGTGAATTGCCATTGATCTACAACTCTTTTGTCGTTGATCCCATGGAGTGTTTTGTAAAGCATATTATCCTTCATCATTTTGTTCCATTAGTTTAAATGTATAGGTTTTGCATACTAGTTACTTCTACTGTCAAACATGTCAATCGGTTGAAATTGATGTTCCTTGCACCTTATTATTTTCACTAAGTTTACTTTAGATTACCATGTTGGGTTGATGCTATCCACGTCTCTGTGCATATTTTGCTGATGCCCCTTGGAGTTATTTGTAGTGCATCTTGTCCATACAAAGCTGTAGATTTTCATGCCATGATAGCCTTTGTAGCATATAGTTTTGTTGGTGTCAATATGCCTTCAGGTTAACACTGGTTACAAAAAACTGGTATTTTTCACTAAGTCATAATTGTTGTTCCAATAGCCATCTTGTGAGATCATTTGCTATTGATCCATGCTTCTGTTCAATGTGCTGCTATGAGATTAATTATTATGCATCATGTAGCCTACATCTCCATGTCTATGTTGTGCATGTTAGATTCTTGTAGCTTGTGGTTTTGATGTGTGCAATATGACATGCTGTTGTTTTGGACAGATTGTTTGCATTATTGTTTTGCACTTTGTGGGAGATATACCCACTTGTTTTTCCATGATCTTTAGGTTCATTTCACCTAGAGTTTTATTTACAATCCAGTGGCATACTTCGGGTACCAAGAAAGTGCCCATAGCCTCTCTCAAATTCTGTTTTGCCATCATCTCCATTTGTACCTTATCGTGAGTGCCCCGAGAGATCCGTAACTATGATTGCAACGTTCTTCATATGCATTTGCATTGTTTTCATGTGAAGCACTCATTTTTGCATGACATGCATATAAAAATAATTAATCTCCACGTTCTGTCCAGGAAGATAATAACAAAATAATCGCATGAGAAAGATGACCACTGTAGGATTGCCATGTTTCATTCACACCATGAACATGCCTCATAATTGTTTGAGCATTATATCTTGGTTGTGTGTTCACTGGATGTTTTTATTTCTTTGGGTAGCATCGGGTGACGAGAACGAGTATGAGGATCATGGGGACCTCGGACCATAAGTCACGATCACAGAATGAACGTGCATAGTGATCCGAGAGATCACTGCTCACTTAACACAAAGAAACTGGAAAACTAGAGTCTTACATCTATTACGTACCATTTTACTCAAACATGGCCTTTATGGCCAAGTCTTCATAAACTCGTATTGGAAATCTTGACAGCGTGGACCCATGCCATCTGCCTTAACCCTAGATTAATTCTGACTAGGAAGCGTCCTAGATCACACGTAAGTCACCAAGGTACACTTCATTATATCATGTGCTTTCATGTCTGGCAAAGCAAATAACCAACGTCAAGACAATGAGTACTTTGAATGTACTTGCAAGCAACCCATTTTGGAACAAGGCAATAACAATGCATGATATAGAAGTAAGTAGGTAAGTTGCAGAAAGTTAATTTTGAGTGCAGTGACATGTTCAATAGGCTCGCAAAAGTATGCATCAACATGTTGCAGATATCCATATAAACAGGATATAGATATCAGTAACAGCACAAGTTGAACATCTTATGTTCAACATCATGTCAAGTCATCTAACTTAGCTCAAGTATCATACTTCTTCCACACAGACACACACAGACACACACACATGCGCGCGCGCACGCACACACACACACACCGAGTTTTTGCGAAAACATTTGGACATAGTCTAAGCAGGACTACCCAGCTGCCCTTGATCGTGGACACGACTATTAGAATAGTTTTACACTCTATAGAGATTGCACACTTTGCCCACGAGACTCGGGGAACTTCCATGTAATCCACGAGTCACGGTACCCACCCAAACAATGCCTTTACCACGATGATACTAAACAAAGAGTCCACTCGTTGGTCCATGTCCTCATGATGTACATCATACGAGACTCTCTCAAGATCATACCATCCCTGAGGGGAAGCAATGGTGTGCCTGGTGTGTGTAAAAACAGATCATGGTCACTCTACCAGGCATGACCCTGTATCTAGAGTGTGACTCTGGCCCTCTCGCCACTAATAATGTGGGCTCTCTGCTAGCATCGACCAATGTAATCAACAAAGCCCCTTCGCATATAGGGGTAGTGTAGTCGTACATTTAACACTGGGACAATCAATAAATCCTGAATCAAATTTGTTTTTGAAAACACACACACAACTAGCCTCGGTACACCACTTCTTTTCAAGTGGTTACCTAGCTCACCACCATCTCCCTCGGGCATTAGTACCCGCTGACGGGTCTTTTAAAACGTAATTGAAATTATTTTGTCTCCCACACCATGCATATTCCCATCCCATTCGCATATCAACTACTAGCATCCTAATTACTTCCCACTCACACAACCCTCATAGGAAGGTAGGGTCATGCTCACTACAAGTATCAACAAGGAAAGTAACGGAGTTAACCCACCATGATGGTCATCATTTCACTCATGATTCAATGCAATGGATAAAGTGCTATATGCCATGAAAAAAGGGTTTCATAGACATGGTCAAAGGGATGCTTCCCTAGCTCAGGAAAGTCTTTGAGGTCTTCACGAGCTTCTGGTCCAACTCCGAGCACTCTGTCTAGTTCGTCAACTACCGTTGGAAAAAACCATAATATGCCACACAATAAGATACCAACCAAAAGTGTTCAAAAAGAGAAACTTTATTTGTCTAGGACTATGGACATAAGAAAATAACCTAAAGTTGTGTAACAGCGCGAGGCCGACGCTCCAGAAGATTCCCCTTTTATTCCGTTCTTGCCTTATTATTATTTTGTTTGTCGCATTCAGCATTGCATCATGCGCATCATCCGCATTACATTGGCACTCTGTTGCCGCCAGTTTTCAAAATTGCATCTGTAAATAGTTGCCGGTTCTCTTCGTTTTCGTCGTTGACCGTTTCGAGACCAACCACACATGCACGCGCACGCGACATCGTTAGAATGTTGTTTTTAAAAGTGTATATGAAATATTCTCGGATTGGGTTGAAACTTCGCATGCGGTCTTAATATAGTGTATGTATGCCAGCTATCAATTTATATCACAATCAGAGTCCGTTTGATTCCCAAATGGTCGACCGTAGCGGCACCGTCATCAGTTAATTTATCGAACATTTTTCGGTTTTAAAACTTGTGTCACGGGCTGCTCATTTCCCTCTCACCTTAGCCCAAAACCCCTCTACACATCCCACGATAGCCCACCAAGTGCCTAGGCATCGCCGGAGCCGCCCGATCTCGATCGGAGGGTCGAAGATCAGACTAAAAACACCCTCAAACCTGAACAACTCCTATAAATAGCCCTCCTCCCCTTCCAAATCAGGTCTCTCCCTCCTGTGCCTCAAAATCCACGCGAGCCCAACATCCTCGTCGCCACTTGGCACGCCGACGCCGCCAGCCAACCATCTGCGTTGCCGCCTACAGCCCAGGGGCTGCCACGTGCGCCCGTGGCTCTCCCCACCGCCGTGGCCCGCCGAAGCACATCGCGGGCCCTCCCGGGCCCGAACCAGTGCCGCCGCAGCCCTCATCCTTCCCAGTCGTCCGAGTCATAGACTCCCGAGCTCCCTTGTCGCCTCGCTACGCCTCCATCTCCGGCCGTCGTCGGGGAGCAGCGTGCCCTCCCCGCCAGAGCTGTAGTGGGCCGGAGCCCTGCGCCCCTCTCTCTCCCGCTCCCTCTTCCTCATCTCCCCTCTGCCCTAATCTCCCTTGCCATCTCGCTCTCCCTGCAGGAGCCGCCGTCCGATCTGCTCGTCCCGGCACCTCCTCGAGCTGCCGTCGCCGGGAATGTAGTGCCCCGCCCCTGATCTGCTCGATCTCGGCCTCCTCGGCTCCTCCGGCGTCCTCATGGCAAGCCCCATTGCCAGAGCCCTAAAGCCACCGCCGCCATGACCTTGTTCGTGAGAAGCACGAGATCGACGACGAGCGCTCGCCCTGCCTCGTTTCGTTGACCCGTAAGTGGGCCGACTCGTCGTGCGAGGCCCAGCCGCGGGTGCCCCCACATGCCCTTGTTTTATTTTGCCTGTTTGTTTGGATTTTGGTTCAGGTTGAGTCCTCACATAGATTCATATTGTGCAAACCACCTTTGTCAAAGGCGCTTCGTAGCCTAGTTGGCTAGTGAGCAACGCTAGCACCGCGAGGACCAGGGATCATATCCCTCGACCTCTCTTTTATGTTCACACTGTGTATGTATTTTTCGTATATTGCATCCATGTCATTTGATCTTGTTTTGCTCGTATCATTTAGACCGTAGCTCCGTTGGAGATGAGCTATATATGTAAACCGACTAGAATGACATGTAGTTTCACGTGAACCACTTTGTTTTGCCGTTTAACCAACATAAATGTGTTTAGGGAAAATCTAGACATATTTCGAAGTTAAGGTGTGGGGTCGTTTCAGAAATGCTATATGTTGTTTCCGACCTCATTTAAAATGCCTAGATAGGTAGTTTATTTGTGCTTCACCCCTTACCATGTTTAAACAACATTTAATATTGTTGTGTACCTAAATGGGAGTGAACTAAATAATTCGTATGTGGAGTTCCGTCAATATGCAACTCGTTGCATATTGAGCTTCACTTAATGTGTAGTGTTTGATTGTTGTGAATTGCCAAGTCATGTCTTGCATAAATAAAATGGACAAGCATCATATTAGGGTCTGTGTTGGGGAACATTGCATGGGAAACAAAAAAAATTCCTACGCACACGAAGACCTGTCATGGTGATGATCACCTACGAGAGGGGAGAGTGAATCTACATACCCTTGTAGATCGCTAAGCGGAAGCGTATATGACGCGGTTGATGTAGTGGAACATCTTCGCGATCCAAATCACAGCACATCCCGTGATCTCGTCACGATTAATCCCGCGATCCCATTACAATCCATCTCGATCTAGTGCCTAACGGACAGCACCTCCGCGTTCAGCAGACGTACATCTCGATGACGATCCCCACCTTCTTGATCCAGCAATAGGGGCAGAGAGGTAGATGAGTTCTCTAGCACAACAGCATGGTTGTGGAGGTGGTGGATCTATTCCAGCAGGGCTTGGCCTAAGCGCTCCTTAAAACCGATCTAGAGGAAGAACTACGATCTAGAGGAGAGGGTAGCACATGGCTGAAAAATTCTGTGCAAACACCCTGAAAACTCTAGTATATATAGAAGAAAGGAGGTAGGAGGCTTGCCCACCAAGGGAAGCCTCCCTTGGCTCAGCCGAAGCAAGGAGGGAAGAGTCCTCTACCAATTCCACTTGGAGGAGGACTGCTCTCCCACTTTTCAACCTCTTTTCGATTTTCCACCTTTTTACTCATGGGCCTTCTTTGGTTGATTTTCCACCCCATCACGGGCTACTACGCCACCCCAAAGCCTAGGTGGCCCTCTAAGGGAGTGGTGGGCCCACTAGGTGGACCCCCGGAACCCATCCGTCACTCTCGGCACACTTCCGGTAATGCCCAAAAGCTTTTCGAAATCCAAATACCAACTTCCTATATATCAATCTTCGTTTCCGGACCATTCCGGAACTCCTCGGGACGTCCTGGATCTCATACGGGACTCTGAACAACCTTCGGCCACCAACACCTATAAGTCAACTATACCAAAACGTCACCGAACCTTAAGTGTGTAGACCCTGCGGGTTCGAGAAGTATGTAAACGTGACCTGAGACACTCCCCGGTCAATAAGAAATAGCGGGACCTAGATGTCCATATTGGCTCCTACATATTCTGAGAAGATCTCTATCGGTTGAACCTCTGTGTCAAGGATTCAGATAATACCATATGAAGTTCCCTTTGTCCTTCGGTAGGTTACTTCCTAGAGATTTGATCGTCGGTATCTCTATACCTAGTTCAATCTCATTACCGGCAACTCTCTTTACTGGTTCCGTAATACAAGATCACGTGAGTAACTTCTTAGTCACATTGCTTGAAAGGCTTATTGTGAAGTTGTATTACCGAGTGGGCCCCGAGATACCTCTTCGTTACACGGAGTGACTAATCCCAGTCTTGATCCATGCCAACCCAACAGACACCTTTGGAGATCCTTGTAGAGCACCTTTATAGTCACCCAGTTACGTTGTGATGCTTGATAAAACACAAGGTATTCGTCAGGTGTCTGGGAGTTGCATGATCTCATGGTCATAGGAACAGATACATTGACATGCAGAAAACAGTAGCAATAAACTGACACGATCATATGCTATGTTCATAGTTTGAGTCTTGTCCATCACATCATTCTCCTAATGATGTGATCCTCTTATCAAGTGACAACACTTGTCTATGCCCAGGAAACCTTGACCATCTTTGATCAACGAGCTAGTGAACTAGAGGCTCACTAGGGACAGTGTTTTGTCTATGAATTCACACATGTAGTTGAGTCTCCAATCAATACAATTATAGCATGGATAATAAACGATTATCAAGAACAAAGAAATGTAATAATAAGTAAACTATTATTGCCTCTAGGGCATATTTCCAACAGTCTCCCACTTGCACCAGGGTCAATAATCTAGTTCACATCACTATGTAATTGCAATGAATCTAACGCCCATACAGTTCTGGGGTTCGATCATGTATTTCTTGTGAGAGATGTTTTTAGTCAACAGGCCTGAACCTTTCAGATCCGTGGGTGCTTTACGAATCTCTATTTCATCCTATAGATGTTGCTACCATGCGCCATTTGGGACTATTCCAAATGACTGCTCCACTATACGAATCTGGTTTACTACTCAGATTCATCTGTATTAGTGTCAAAGCTTGCATGAACGTAACCCTTTACGACGAACTATTTTATCACCTCCATAATCAAGAAAATTTCTTAGTCCACAAGTTACTAAGGATAAAATTTGACCGTTGTCCAGTAATCAATCCATCGATCACTTCGGTACCCCTTGACAGATTCATGGCAAGGCATACATCAGGTGCGGTACACAACATAACATACTATAGAGCCTACGGCTAATGTTGTGGGGACCCCGACTTACGAGTCGAGATCGTCGAATGAACATGCTCAGTGATCCTAGAGATCAATGCTCACCGAACACCTACAAGTAGGGCCTATAAGACCAAATCACACAGATACAACTAGTAGCGGAAATCTTAGGGCTAAGCGGGTGCCCATGCCATGAGCCTACACCAACAGGCATTCTGACTAGGAAGTGTCCTAGTTCACAGGGGCGTCTTCGAAGGCGTACTCATCTCCAAACTTCGGTCCTTCCATGTCTGGTCAATAACATAACCAGTGGCAAGCCAATGTGTACTTTTGAATGTACTCGCAAACAGCCCATGATATGAACAATGCCAGTGAAGGATAACAATAATATGCATCTTTGGTGGACAACCACTTGGCTGTAAATAAGAATGATCATGTGCATGCAACATAAGCTAAATGTTACTTTTGAAGAACAAGCTACAGATATCAATATATCTGTCAAGGGCTGAACACTCCGGGTTCACCCTATATGCCAAGTCATCAACCTTGGTCATATCCATTGTTTATTTTAACACCATGTTACCACATACTCGCACACACTTGGTTTAAGAGGAAACCACTGGACGTAGTTTAAGCAGCACCACCCAACTATCCTTGACCGTGGACATGGCTATTCAAATAGTTTTACACTCTGTAGAGGTAGTACGATGGACCCACGAGATCTGGGAAACTTCTGTGTCATCCACAGCTCGCGGTATATAACATACCTGAGGTAAGTACCCGATCAATGACTTTCCCCTGACGATACTAGCCAAAGAGGTCCACTCAATTGGTACCCAGCCCACATGTTGTACGTCTCACGAGCACCGAATCTGGACAGTATCAACCATTCGGGGACCAGCGGTGTGCCGGAACACGTAAAAACGACATAGTCGCCCTACTTGGCACGACCCCATCACGAGAGTGACCACACATCACTCCCGACACTAGTAATGTGGCTCCTTGCTAGCACCGACTAGAGTAATCAACACATCCCCGTCCCATAAGGGGTAACGTGGTCGTACATGTAAGGTTGGGAAGGTCGACACATCATAAATCTAATCCCATTTCCGAAACCATACTCACACAAAATACCCGATGCACCACTTCACCAAAAGTGGCCACCTAACTCATCATCACCCTCGGGCATTAGTGGTACCCGACGGGGTTTTCATAAATCTTTGATTTATACCAACAACATGCTCATGCTTATGCTATTCTAGATTTACTTGCCAACGTGGTATTAGCGTGACCCTCATAGGTGGTAGGATCATGCTCAAAATGCAAGTGCTCCGTAGGAGCCTTCGGTATCATCACTTCAATGATTTGAAGGCACTTATGATCATATCCAACGGAAATACTTGCTACACTAGCATGCAATATATCATGTGCTCAGTCATGGTCAAAGGGTTGCTTGCCTTGGTCAGTTAGGTATCCGCGGTCTTCAAGGTCTTCCGTTCCGACTCCTTCATCATACGGGTTTTCTATCATCGTATAAACATAAAAATAATAAGTAGCTCACTCCAAAACAGATCACAAAGTCATTTTAAAAATGTTGGTTAGTTTCGATAAATCCAGGTTGTTATTTTAAAAATATTAGTTTCTGTTTTTAGTGAAGGAATATTTTTAAAATCAACTTAACACAAGCAAAACTATTCCAATTTAATCCATTTGTTTTTATAAAACAGAATATTTTTTGCAAAAATTCAACCAATGGTTTTGTTAAATACTACACATTTTAGAAGAATAAATGTGGAAAAATTATATTTTTACACTTGTTAAATCTTTTTATAAAAAATCATTTAAACTCAGATTTTAAATAAAAAAGAAAAAAGGCTACAGACCCTGGCCTGGCTTGGCCTGGGGCTGGGCCGGCCCAAAGGCCAGCCTACTAGCCTGCCCAGGCGCGCGCACCGTTAGGTTTGAACCTGACGCGCGGGCCCCTGTGGTCAGTGGCTGCGGGCAGCGAGGGAGAGAGAGATGGGCCACCGATAGGTGGGGCACACCCGTCGGGGTCGTCTCCTACCTCTGGCCAGAGAGGAGGAGGAGGACGCCGGCGAGGCTACCGACGTCCTCGGGCCCTAACGACGACAGGAATGGGTCCGGCTCGTCATCGCCTACCTGATGGTGGTCGAGACAACGTCGGAGGGGCTCAAGTTCACCGGCGATGAGGTAGCCATGGCGGAGGGGTTTCGAGCGAAGGTGGAGGTGGTAGCTAGGGGCACGGATTTGCTTGGGGAAGAGGGGGGAAAGATTCCTCGTGTCACGGGGAGTGGTTTGGGCGGTAGAGAGACGCAGGAACCGACGTGTAGCCGGAGATCGACCGGAGCTCCGAGGCGGAGGGGCCTCGACCGATCTCGCACACCTGGGCTCTGTTGACTTACTAGGGTGGCTAGAGAGGGGATTGAGGTTGCTGCGATGAGGTTTGAGGGGTGTTGGAGCGAGGGGGGCAGCTATATATAGGCCCACGACGATGAGCCGACTCTGGAGCGCCGGTGATTCACCGTGGCGTGCATGGGGGTGCAGAGAGGAGCTAGGGTCGAAACCACGGTCTTAGGATGTGGTTTTGGACTGCCAGGACTCACTTCAAGGAAGGGAGAGAGAGGAGAGGCGAAGACCCATGGTCGCGCATCTCTGGCCGGTTCTAGTGCGCGCAGGCATGCGTCGCACCAGCTCTTAGCGCGTGAGAGGAGGGGCCCTGATGGTCGCTTGATGCAGAGGGGCTGTCTGGGAAGAGGTTAGACAATTCAGGGGAGGCTGGAACTGGCCAAGAGCATTGCCCCCACCTCAGTGGTTCTCTGTAGCTTACCCAGAGCGCAGCTTTGGCATGCCACGGCATGTTGGCGCGCTCTAGGGTGCCTTGGACGTGTCTAGCATGTCCTGGGCACTAACTGAGAGATGCCTAGCCGTTGGAGACCCGTGGGAGTTTTGGCTGGTCAAGGGGGACAAGGAATACAGGTGCTGTCAGCATTGAGCTGAAGCTTAGATTGGGGTTTTCGGCATTCCTACTTTGAACGAGAGAGGGGCTAGTTGACTGGGGTTGGCATTGATGTTGTCCACCTAATCTGAGAGTTTGGGAGAAAGGGTTGGGGTTTAGTTGAGGTTAGGAGGGTTTTTACCCATCTGTCAGAAAGTGCTTGATAGTGGTTTGGTGTGGTTGCACCCCACCATTGGCTCTGCAACTTAACAGGATTGGGTTTGGTGCTAAATCAAGGGGCTTCACCAAGTTTGAGCTCCATTGGACAAGTTTAGCTTTGTAAACTTGAAAACTTCACCAAATGAGCAGACTTGTTCCTTCCAAAGAGAGTGTGGGCAAATTAAGTCCCACAAATTCCATTTTTTGGTATGGAGCCCTCATTTGAGGTATTAGGCACCCCTGCAAAGTTTCAAGTCCATTGGACAAACCTTGCTATGTAGAGTTGCTCTAACTTCAATGTGGACAGAAGGGATTTTGCAACTATTTTGTGTCCTAAATCACCTTGGATCAAGGTGAAATTTTATATGGGCACCAAATATGTCTTAGGTAGACCAGTGGAATTTTCTAGGAATTTATTGAGAATATTTCCTTTGGAAATATTTCAAAAGGTCAAAACACATAGAAAGGTTTTTCAGGGTTTTACTCAAATAATAATAATAATATAAATAGTGGTTGAAATTCTTATGTATGGAAAATATATGCCCTTCTCATCATCTCCAAATTTTCTCAGATTGTTTTAAGGCATAAAAGTATTTTCCATATAGGAATACCATTTCTGGCTTCAGAAATGGACATGCAAATAAATTAAGAAAATAGTTCATAAAATAATTATTTTGTGGTTTTGGTGCACTAAAATATTGCTAAAACCAAATCACGAACTTTGGGTAAGAACACTTATTTCCATCAAGGACATGTAGTGCAATCCCAAAGCTGGGTTTTACTTTAACCAGAAATAATAAAAAGGGTTTTGAAAATAATTAAGTCATGAGAAATGTGGTTTGTAATATCACATGATCAAGCATACAAGTATACAATGACATTCATGGCACTCATAACATTAATTTTGAAAAAGTTTTAATAAACTCAGATTTCTGAATTACACAAAAAGTGGTAGCGAAAACAGGGTGTGACAAATGCATAGGGGATGACCTTCGTCCTTTCTCTTTCTTCTGTCATGGTCGAGCTTTGAGTCTTACTCAATTCACACCTTACAACACAACCAAGAAATCCTTCTTCGCTGATCTATTTTGAACTCCTTCAAAAACTTGTGAGGGCATGCATTTCATTGGAATTTCTATTTAGCGCTTTTATATATGTCCATAGATATTGATGCTCAATATTCAAGTAGCTTAATCCAGGTTTTCCTTTGAAAAACAACTTTCAAAGAACCCTTTATGCTTTCAAGAAATTCTACATTATTTCTGGTCAACAATACGTCTACCACATTTACTCATCAGAAATTCTATAGTGCTCCCACTCACTTCTTTGGAAATACAAGTTTCTCACAAACCTTGTATAAACCCAAACAATTTGATCATCTCATCAAAGCGTATATTCCAACTCCGAGATGCTTGCTCAGAACCATAGAAGGCTCTCTGGAGCTTGCATACTTGTTAGCATCCTTAGAATCGACAAAACCTTCTGGTTGAATCACATACAACCTTTCCTCAAGGAAACCGCTGAGGAAACAATGTTTTGACATCCTATCTGCAAGATTTCACAAATAATGCAGCAACTGCTAACATAATGCTAGCAGACTTTTAGCATCGCTACGAGTGGGAAAGTCTCATCATAGTCAACACCTTGAATTTGTCGAAAATATCTTTGTGACAAGTCGAGCTTTCTTAACTTCATCGTCTGTTCCTTTTAAAGATCCATCCGTACTTAACAGTCTTACGACCATAAAGTAGTTCTTCCAAAGTCCACACCTTGTTTCATTCATGGATCCTCTCTCAGATTTCATGGCCCCTAGCCATTTGGCAGAATCCAGGCCCACCATCGCTTCTCCACAGCTCGTAGGTTCATCGTTGTCGAACAACATGACCTCCAAGACAGGGTTACCGTACCATTCTGGAGCAGTACGTGACCTTGTCGACCTACGAGTCTTGTAGTAACTTGATGTGAAGCGTCATGATCACTATCATTAGCTTCCACATAGAACAACTTCCTGTGCCCTGCTACACTCTGGTTGAAGTGACAGTTCAATAACCTCATTGAGTTTCCACCATCCTCCCACTCAATTCTTTCGAGAGAAACTTTTTCTCGAGAAAGGACCCGTTTCTAGAAACAAACACTTTGTTTCCATATCTGAGATAGGAGGCATACCCAACTATTTTGGGTGTCCTATGAAGATGCATTTATCCGCTTTGGGTTCGAGCTTATCACACTGAAACTTTTTCACACAAGCGTCACAACCCCAAACCTTTAAGAAACGACAGCTGAGGTTTCTCCAAACCATAGTTCATACGGTGTCTTCTCAACGAAATTACGTGGTGCCCTATTTAAAGTGAATGCGGTTATCTCTAATGCATAACCCATAAACAATAGTGGTAACTCGATAAGAGACATCATAGTATGCACCATATAAAAAAGGGCGCGACTATGACATTCGGACACACCATCACACTATGGTGTTCTATGTGGCATGAGATGTGAAACAATTTTCACATTGTCTTAATTGTCTACCAAACTCACAACTCAGATATTCATCTCTATGATCATATCGTAGATGTTTTATCTCCTTGTCACGACGATCTTCAACTTCACTCTGAAATTACTTTAACCTTTCTATAATTCAGACATGTGTTTCATCAAGCAAATACACTAGTATCTACTCAAATCATCTTGAAGTAAGAACACAACGATATCCACTGCGCGCCTCAACACTTAATGGACTGCATACATGAAAATGTATTACTCCCAATAAGTTACTTTCTTGTTCCATCTCACTGGAAAACGAGGCCTTCAGTCATCATGCCCATGTGGTATGATTTGCATGTCTCAAGTAATTCAAAATCAAGTGAGTCTAAACAATCCATTTGTATGGAACTTATTTATGTGTTTTTACACCAATAGGACTCAAGCGGCAGTGCCACAAGTAAGTGGTACTATCATTACTACTTTGTATCTTTTGGCAACAATATCATGAACATGTGTATCACTACGATCGAGATTGAATAAACCATTGAAGGTATTTATTCAAGCAAATAGAATAACCATTATTCTCTTTAAATGAATAATCGTATTGCAATAAACATGATCTAATCATGTTCATGCTCAATGTAAACACGAAATAACATTTATTTAGGTTTAACACTAATCCCGATGGTACAGGGAGCGTGCGATGTTTGATCACATCAACCTTGGAAACACTTCCAACACATATCGTCACCTCGCCTTTAGCTAGTCTATGTTTATTCCGTAGCTTTTATTTCGAGTTACTAACATTTAGCAACCAAACCGGTATCTAATACCCTGATGCTACTAGGAGTACTAGTAAAGTTTACATCAATATCATGTATATCCAATATACATCTGTCGACTTTGCCAGCCTTCTCATCTACCAGGTATCTAGGGTAGTTCCTCTTTAGTGACTGTTCCCCTCATTACAGAAGCACTTAGTCTCGGGTTTGGATTCAACCTTGGGTCTATTCACTACAGCAGCAACTGGTTTGTCGTTCCACGAAGTATCCCTTCTTGCCCTTGCCCTTCTTGAAACTAGTGGTTTTACTAGCCATCAACAATTGATGCTCCTACTTGATTTCTACTTTCGCGGTGTCAAACATCGCGAATAGCTCAAGGATCATCATACTATACTTCATATGATATAGTTCATCACAATGCTCTAATAGCTTGGTGGCAGTGACTTTGGAGAACCATCACTATCTCATCTAGAAGATCAACTCCCACTCAATTCAAGCGATCATATCACTCAAACAATATGAGCACATGCTCAACGATTGAGCTTTTGTCCCTTACTTTGTAGACAAAGAATCTTGTCGGAGGTCTCATACCTCTCGACAATGGCACGAGCATGAGATCCCAATTTCATCTCTTGGAACATCTCATATGTTCTGTGACGTTCAAAACGTATTCGGCGCCTTAATTCTAAGCCGTTAAGCATTACGCACTGAACTATCACGTAGTCATCAAAAACATGTATGTAAAATGTTCGCAACATCCATAGACGACGCTCGAGGTTCAGTACACCGAGTGGTGCATTAAGGACATAAGCCTTCTGAGCGGCAATGAGGACAATCCTTAGTTTATGGACCCAGTCCGCATAATTGCTACTATCAACTTTCAATTAAATTTTCTCTAGGAACATATCTAAAATAGTAGAGCTACACCGCAAGCTACAACATAATTTGCAAAGACCTTTTTGACTTTGTTCATGATAATGAGTTCAATTAGTCATATTACTTAAGAACTCCCACTCAAATAGACATCTCTCTAGTCATTCGAGTGGCGCATGATCCAAATCCACTAACTCAAGTCCGATCATCAGGTGAGTCGAGTTTAGCTTCAATGGTGAACACTTCCATGTTGATCATATCAACTATATGATTCATGATTGACCTTTCGGTCTCTTCTGTTCCGAGGCCATGTCTGTACATGCTAGGCTCATCAACTTTAACCCGAGTGTTCCGCGTGTGCAACTGTTTTGCACCCATTGTATGTGAACGTTGAGTCTATCACACCCGATCATCACGTGGTGTCTTGAAACGACGAACTATCGCAACGGTGCACAGTCAGGGAGAACACAATTTTATCTTGAAATTTTAGTGTGGGATCACCTTATAATTCTACCATCGTCCTAAGCAAAACAAGGTGCATAAAAGGATTAACATCACATGCAAATCATAAGTGACATGATATGGCCATGAACTTGTGCTTCTTGATCTCCATCACCAAAGCACCGGCATGATCTCCATGATCACCGGCACCGCACCATGATCTCTATCATCATGATCTCCATCATCGTGCCGCCATCGAGGTTGTCGTGTAATCTATGCTATTACTCCTAAAGCTATAACCTAGCGATATAGTAAAAGCATCTGCAAGCACAAACGTTAGTTTAAAGACAACCCTATGGCTCCTGCCGGTTGCCGTAGCATCGACGTGCAAGTCGATATTTAACTATTACAACATGATCATCTCACACATCCAATATATCATATCGTTTCTTTGGCCATATCACATCACATGCATACCCTGCAAAAACAAGTTAGACGTCCTCTAATTTGTTGTTGCATGTTTTACATGGCTGCTATGGGTATCTAGTATGATCGCATCTTACTTACGGAAAGACACAACGGTTATATGCAAATTGCTATTTAACCTTCTCCGAGGACCGCCTCGGTCAAATCTGATTCAACTAAAGTTGAAGAAACATACACCCGTCAGTCATCTTTATGCAACAAGTTGCATATCAGTCGATCAAACCGGTCTCTCATAAGCGTACGAGTAAAGTTGGTCCGGGCAGCTTCAATCCAACAATTCCATTGAATCAAAAAAAAGTCTAAGGAGGGTAGAAAATTGAACATCAACGCCCACAAACTCTTTTGTGTTCTACTCGGGATATCATCTACCCATCAACCTAGCTCAAGATGCCACTGTTGGGGAACATTGCATTGGAAACAAAAAAAATCTTACGCACACAAAGACCTATCATGCTGATGATCATCTACGAGAGGGGAGAGTGAATCTACATACCCTTGTAGATCACTAAGCAGAAGCGTATATAACACGGTTGATGTAGTGGAACATCTTAGCGATCCAAATCGCAGCCCGTCCCGCGATCTCATCATGATTCGTCCCGCGATCCCATCATGATCCATCCCGATCTAGTGCGAAACGGATGGCACCTCCGCGTTCAGCACACGTACAGGTCGATGACGATCCCCACCTTATTATTCCAGCAAGAGGGGAAGAGAGGTAGATGAGTTCTCCAGGACGGCAGCATGGTGGTGGTGGTGGTAGTGGTGGATCTAATCCAGCATGGTTTCGCCTATGCGTTGCTGAAAACCGATCTAGAGGAAGAACTACAATCTAGAGGAGAGGGTAGCACGTGGCTCAAAAATTCTGTGCAAAACCCCTCACAAACTCTAGTATATATAGTAGGAAGGAGGGATGAGGCTTGCCCACCAAGGGAAGACTCCCTTGGCTCGGCCGAAGCAAGGAGGGAAGAGTCCTCCTCCAATTCCACTTGGAGGAGGACTCCTCTCCCACTTGTCCACCTCTTTTGGATTTTCCACCTTTTTCCTCATGGACCTTCTTTGGTTGGTTTGCCAGCCCATCAGGGGCTGTTGCACCACCCCAAAGTCCACGTGGCCCTCTCAGGGAGTGGTGGGCCCACTAGGTGGACCCCTGGAACCCACTCGACACTCCCGGCACACTGTCGGTAATGCCCGAAACCTTTCGAGAATTCAAATACCAACTTACTATATATCAATCTTTGTTTCTGGACCATATCGTAACTCCTCGTGATGTCCTGGATCTCATCCGGGACTCCGGACAACCTTCGGTCACCAACAGCTATAACTCAACTATGCCAAAACGTCACCGCACCTTAAGTGTGCAGACCCTCCGGGTTTGAGAACTATGTAGACATGACCTGAGACACTCCCCGATCAATAAACAATAGCGGGACTTGGATGTCCATATTGGATCCTACATATTCTATGAATACCTCTATCAATTGAACCTCCATGTCAAGGATTCAGATAATCCCGTATGCAGTTCCCTTTGTCCTTCGGTATGTTACTTGCTCGATATTCTATCGTAGGTATCTCTGTACTAAGTTCAATCTCATTACTGGCAAGTCTATTTACTTCTTCCGTAATACAAGATCCCATGACTAACTTCTTAGTCACATTGCTTGCAAGGCTTATTGTGATGTTGTATTACCGAGTGGGCACCGAGATACCTCTCCGTCACACGGAGTGACTAATCTCAGTCTTGATCTATGCCAACCCAATGGACACCTTTGAAGATACTGGTAGAGCACCTTTATAGTCACCAAGTTACATTGCGACGTTTGATAACACACAAGGTATTCCTCCGGTGTCCAGGAGTTGCATGATCTCATGGTCATAGGAAGAGATACATTGACATGCAGAAAATAGTAACAATAAACGGACACGATCATATGCTATTTTCATAGTTTGGGTCTTGTCCGTAACATCATTCTCCTAATGATGTAATCCCGTTATCAAGTGACAACACTAGTCTATGGCCAGGAAACCTTTACCATCTTTGATCAACAAGCTAGTCAACTAGAGGCTCACTAGGGACAATGTTTTGTCTATGTATCCACATATGTATTTGACTTTCCAATCAATACAATTATAACATGGATAATAAACGATTATCATTAACAAAGAAATATAATAATAACTAATTTATTATTGCCTCTAGGGCATATTTCCAATAGTGTGCATCATATCGTGCATGTGCGTGATGAATATCGTCTGTTGATTCTTGTTTTCGGTTTGTTTCTTCTCGACAGAGTTCCGATCCGATTCGGAGTGTGAGGATCCGTTCGAAAACATCGGTTTGTGTGCTTCATGGATTCGTTCTTCTTCCAAGCGTGATCATAGGCAAGATGATCATTCACCTAGATACCATTACTATGAATGCCATGCTAGTTGTCTCATTTCTTTCGCTATGCATCGTTTCCTGCCACTTATTAAATAAGCCTCCCAACATCGCCATGAAAACCTCTAACCTTTTCCATGTCCAAGCAAACCACTTTTTTGCTATGTTACTGCTTGCTTAGCCTTTTGATAACACTACTAGTTGGAGGTGCAGTTTCTTCCATGTGAAAACATGGGTTCCTTGTTATATCATCATATTATTGCTAATTAATTTGATGCACCTATATACTTGGTAAAAGGTGGAAGTCTTGGCCTTCTATCTTGGTGTTTTGTTCCACCTTTGTCGCCTTAGTTTCGGCTACCCGTGTTATGTTCCGTAAATGAGCACTCCTAACATGCTTGGGGTTGTTATGGGGACCCCCTAGATTTTCATTTTGGGATAAAACTCCTCTGGCAAGGCCCAACATTGGTACTATATTTTCCCAACATAATAATAATGAAAACATAGGGCGTGATGAACCCGAGGCGTAATTCAACATAATACTCGGGGGATGTCTATATGGCGATCGTACGTATTGCTCATCCGTCGTGTCCTAAGAACGAGATACGCAGCTCCTATCGGCATCTTCGAATCGCCGGGCGGCCTTGCTGGACTTGTTTTACCTTTCTAGATCGTCTCGCGCGTTGGATTCCGAGGATACTTTGGCCTATCACAAGGTTGAGGTTTTCCCTGATCGAGGTCATTTTGGCGCAGCGTGTGGTAGTTTGTGATGGACTAGCTGGAGTACCCCTACAGTGTTAAATCTTTCGGAAAACTTGGAAACTCTGTTTAACATACAATTCTAGATAACTTGAAGTAAACTTAATTAAAACCTGTCAACTGAGTGTGTAACTATGGCTGTCTCTTTCGTGAGCTCCTTCTCTGATCAAGGACAAGATGGGGTTATGTCTAACGTAAGTAGGTGTTCAGGATCATTCAGTTGATCATCATTAGTTCATGTACGTTATGCATAGATCTCCCCCCTCTTATTCGTGTACTCGTAAATTAGCGACCTCAAATAAATGCTTAGTCGCTTGCTGCAGCCTCACCAGTTAATCATACCTCACCCATTAAACTTTGCTAGTCTTGATACCTTTGGAAATGAGATTGCTGAGTCCATGTGGCTCACATATTACTACAACAAAAGTTGCAGGTACATGTAGAAGGTTACATTGACACGAGCGTGATGATTGTTCTATTTGGAGTTTATTCTTCTTTTCCTTCATCGATCTAGGATGGGTTCCAGGCCGGCAGCGTGGGATAGCAAGGATGTATGTCGTTATTTTATCGTTTGTTTTCGTTCGTAGTTGGACCCTGCTATTCTTCATGATGATTGATTATGTTGTTGTATTGATGTGTTCTTGATGTAGCTTGTGGCGAGTGTAAGCCAACTCCTTATACTCATCTTCTCAGTACATGTACTTGTAACGATATCCAATCTTGCGAAACGATGAGATGCGCTTTTATCCCTATCGACGCCCTTACGCAAAAATAAGGATATGATCGCATCTTGGGCGTTACAAGTTGGTATCAGAGCAGTACCGATCTATCAGCCGCCTTGATAGACCGAACTTGGCCGAGTCGAGTCTAGCAAAACTGCTTTGAGTCTAGTTATATATCGGAGAGTAGGATTCTGCTTTCTCCTCTTCTACGTTGTGGTGAGGAATCTTGACGTGATTATTTTCATTCTACTCCTCTTCTCACTCAATTTTTTTAGGATCACGCGGGTATTTTGGAATCTATATGATGTCGATGTGACGGAGTTTTGTCTTGGTGCCTCCTGTCTGACTTGATTTGTTTCGGGGAGTTGAGCTCCAGGGGATTTTTGAGCACATCCTTATCATTCAGATTTCTTAGTATCTCAGGATGGAGGATGCTCCAAATTTCTTCAATACTAGTAGTGGCGAGAGGAGTCTGGCATCCCCAGTACTGGTGGAGAGAGTTCGGATGTAGTGCCATACTTAGTATCATTGTGTTTTCGAGGGTCTGAGATAGATGAGTTTTCAAAATCTCTAGTTATGTGTTACATATGTGATACACTGGATGGGTTAGTGTAATTTCTAGGAGTTGTGTGATGGATTTTACTCCTTGTATCCGTGGACCCGATTGCATGATCAGAAAATTTCGGGAGTTCTTAGGTGGGAATTCAAGTAGTTACCTATAGGACAATCTTCCAACAGATGCATGATGTGAGGTTGGGGTTCCACATCTAGTGGATTCGTTTGTTCGCGGTCGTTTTTATAAAGGACAATATCTATATATGTCATCAGTATGCTTCGACAATCCTTGTAGTTCCCTACTGTTAGAGCATATTTCTCCATATGTGGTTTTGGTAATTGATGACAATCCCTATGGACTAATGGCTTCCTTAAGTTATATTCAAAGGGTTTATCCATAGGCACTTCTTGAAGTCCATCTGTTGGTGTCAAGGAATTTATATAATGACCAAGGTGGTATTCAAGGTATTATCCAAAGATTGGTCATAAAGACACGAGGTTAATCAAGACTAAGCAAATAGTAAATCAAGATGATCAACACACAAAGTGTATAAGATGTACCGAGAGGGATCAAGTGATCCCATGGTATGGTAAGCATTGTCCATAAAGCTTTTGTGTACTAACCCATGGTCCCTGTGAGAGTTCTGTGTGGGGTTAGGTGTGTTTCCTTGGGTTTGCGTCAAGACGAAGATCTCATTCAACCTACGAAGGATAACATCAAGTGGTGATCATCATCAAGATTGCGGTGTGCAAGTTCAATTGGAGCATCACGAAGATATCTTCCTTGAAGCTTGCCGTTCATTGTGGTGGCAATGGACCTGTGAAGATGTGCTAAAGAATGGCTCACCCATATTGAGTATGGGGGAGCAATCAACTCTTCTTCGTCAAACCAAGGAAATTAAGAAAGGTGGTCCATCTAGAGGAAGCCAAGATCATCATCATCTAGCTCAAGAGGACTAGGTGCAAGTTATAGGTTTGCCCTCGATAGGTTTTCTATTTTAGGATAGATTGCCATACTGTCAAGGGGGGCTCTCAAGTGAGTAGCTTGATCGTATCGTTCGTTTAGAGCTCAAACCATTTGCATCCTTGCAACATATTTCTTGGTTCTTGTTTGGTGTTTCTATTTGTGAGTTTTAGAGCTTATGGTCATCTTCATGACAAGCTCGAGTTCATCAAAAACGGAGTCCAGATGCATCTTCTATGATGTTTTCGATGTTGGAAGTTTTTGCCGGTTCTTCATTCATAGAGGTCTCACTTATCTATATCATTGGCATTTTCTAACTGCATGTTTTAAGATTTTATTTCCCTGTTGGATATCTCTTGCCATTGTGAATTCAACAAGCTTGAGTTTGCTCGATTCGGAGTTCGTATGTGAAAGTTAGAGCAGTTTCAGTATCCAGCGATAGTACCGCCCCTAGAGCGGTAGTACCGCCCCCGGAGCGGTATTAATTTTTTACTACCGCTCCCAGGCGGTAGTACCGCTCCCTCAGACGTGCTGGGAGCAGTAGTACCACTCCGGGCCGCGGTAGTACCGCTCTAGTCAGGCTGTGAGTGGGGGTAACAGTTGGATCCATTCCACCACTATATAAAGGAGGTCTTCTTCCCCATTGGACCTTATCCATCCGCTGAGCTCATGTTGACCTTCTTTGAGCTTGATAACTCTCAATCCCTCCAATGATTCTTGCTAGTTCTTGAGGGAAAATAGAGAGGAGATCTAGATCCACATCTCCACCAATCACTTTCTCCTCTATGTGAGGGGAACCCCTTGGATCTTGATCATGGAGTTCCTTGTGAGCTCCTTGTTCTTCCTCTCATATTTCTCCATAGCTTTTGTTGTTGTGAAGGGATTTGAGTGTGAGGGACTTGACCACTTTGTGTGTTCTTGCCATTGCATTAGTTGCCTCGGTTTGAGTTCTCCACGGTGATACGTGGAAGTGAGAAGTTGAGAAGCTTATTACCCTTTGGTACTTGGTACCCCTAGAGATTGTTCGTCGTGGATGCTTTGGCGTCCTAGAAGCTTGGTGGTGCCTCGGAGCTCAATCATTGTGGTGTAAAGCTCCGGGCAAGCATCGGGGTCTCCCATTAAGTTGTGGAGATTTCCCCGTGCATTTTTGGTCACCTCGAAGCCATATGCCATTGTGGTTAAGCTTCGTGATGTTTTTGGGAACCTCCAATTAAGTTGTGGAGATTGCCCCAACCTTGGTTGTACGGGTTCAGTGATCGCCCTCAATGGTCCCTTAGTGGAATCAGAACATCTTCCATTGTGCGAGGGCTTGAGGAGATTACGGTGTCCTTAGTGTCATTGTGCCTCCACACCGCTCCATGGAGATTAGCATCCGCAAGGGTGTGAACTTCGCGATACGTCGTCGTCTCCGCGTGCCTCGGTTATCTCTTACTCGAACCCTTTACTTATGCACTTAACTTTGTGATAGACATATTGTTTCTTGTCATATATCTTGCTATCACTTAGTTGTTTATGTTGCTTAGCATAAGTTGTTGGTGCACATAGGTGAGACTAGTTGTCTTAGGTTTTGTGCTTGACAAATTGAACTTTAGTTTTATTCCGCATTTGTTAAATCCTAAATTGTAATTATTTTAAAGCGCCTATTCACCCCCCCCTCCAGGCGACATCCACGTCCTTTCACCTAAGCTTAAGGAGCATACTCGAGCGTCATTCAATATGACAATCCAATGTACGATCGAGCCCATGCATCCTTTGTTTTGTCGGGGTATGGTAATTCGAGTTGCTTCGATGTCAAGTGGTGAATTCATATCTTTCCTAATTGGTGTTCTCATATTTTTTATGAGAGTGCTAATTCTTTTGCTCAATCAAATTGTCTTATCAATTCTTTCAACCGGAGTCTTCATCTCAATTCTTTTCCATCCGATGTGCTTCTCTTCAAGTTAATTCAATCATCTCCAAAATTTGCAATATCAATACCTCATTTCTTTCTGGAGTTTGTCTCAGCCATCCCAAGTTCTCTCTTTTTCCCGCCCTCCCGCCCTTTTTCTTCAATATTTCAATTATCATCCAAGTGCCTTTCTTTTCATTGTTGCCTCTGCTATATTTTCTTCTGTGTGGTATCTAGTGATTCATTGTGAAGATTCTCAGCAGTTTCTAGTTCATCATTCTTTCTTCTTGTTTTCTTTTCCGGTGGATTCAATTCAAGATTTCGGTGTTCATCGTGTCCTTTTCATTTGTTAAATGATTTCACATGTTGGAAATTCTCATCAAGCCTCTCTTGTTATTCACCCATCTTTGTTCTATATGGAGTGTTGAAGATATCTCAGAAGTTTCTGGTTTTCAATCCGTTCAATTATGTCGAGGGTCTCACCTCATCAAGTTTTCATTTGTACTGGTGCATTATTCCTCTTTCTTAGCAATTGTTTTAACGGTGGTTTATTTTGAGTGGGCCCATAACCCACAGGTTTTCCTAGGATCTTACGTGGCTCTTCTAATCTTTTTCGGACATCTCTAATTCTTTTCAAGTGTGACGTAAGTATGAACTCCATCAGTCATATTCCTTCTGCAAGATCACTTCAAATTTATTTTTATCATTGGCTCATTCATTAATCTCAAGTGTCTCAGTAATTCTTGATGGTGTTCCTGTCCATCAGTCTCTCCATTGAAGACGGAAGGACAATTTATCTTAAATCTTGTCCATTCTTTTGAAGATTGTCATCTTAACTTTGTCATATCTTCTCAATTGTTTCCAATCATGATAAATCACTTCCATATCTATCTGGTGCTTTGCAGAGTTGTTTATTTTCTTGATTCTTTGAAATCCATCATTTCATAAGATCTCTTTGTTCTCACCTTTCAGCTTTCATTCTCAAATTCTTTTCAATTGTTGTCTCTTCGTTCATATCTCAATTATTCTGGTACCTCATTCAAGTTTTCTGTTAGGTGGCTCCAGATCATTTCGTTCTCATGTATCTCCATTCATTATTGGTATTACCATTCATTCTTACAGGTGGCTTGTTCACTCATGCTCTAATCGAATCACACTCTCTTTGTCCTTGTAGCCCAGTTCTTTTGTGTTATCCTCTTTCATTCCAAATTCTCACCGGTGTTTCTTCCAAGACTTCTTCAAGTTTCTGCCCTTATCTCTATTCAATCTTTTTCAAGAAGAATAAGTGGTATGCTCAATCCTTTGCTTGTCATCAATTTAACTTGATGAGGGATGAGCATGACATAATTCTTATTCTTGTTTTATCAAATGATATCAATTCTTCTTCTGGAGTGGCTCATGATATCAAATTATTATCCTAAGTGCTTCATCTTCTCCTTTTCCGGAGTTCCAAGTTTTCTTAAGCATCTCTTCGTGAAGCTTCATCTAAATCATAGCAAGGCCTTAAATCTTATTCTTTTCAACCTTCAATTCTTTTCTATCATCCTGTCATTCCAGAGTTCTTCGAAGGGTTCTTCAAGGTGGTTCTTCAAGGATGTAATTCATTCTCAAAGGTTTCTTCAAGATTCTTGTTGGAGAACCTCAAGTATTATTTCCCTTGCATTTCAAAGAGGAATTCTTCCTCCTTTATCCTTTGAGGTGGCGTTATAGCGTTCTTGTTAGTGGAGGAGTCTCGAAGAGAAGTTGTTTCAAAAATGAGATATTTAACCCACCAATTCTTTGATCATGAGATATTTTTCAACCCATCATTCTTCATTGATCTATCTTGGTTTAGATTCACCTAAAGCTTTTTCGAAGGATTTCGGCTATTATGGTGATTATCGTTGATCCAAGTTCTCAATGTATCCTCTTGATGTAAGAAGTTGTGCAGATCTTGTTGCTCCCAATCAATCCTTGTTTCTATTAGTGGCTCGTTGTCACCTCATTATTTGAGATGGTTTCCATAAGCCCAGAACAAGCTAGTTCTTTTCGTTTTTGTTTTTCCAACAACTCCGTTCAATTCTTCTTGCAAGGAAGCTTGCCAAATTCAATTGTGGTAGAATTTGTCATTTTCATCTCCATTCTCTTAATTCCAATGATCTAGTTTCTATTCTTTTGTCCCGGAGGCTTTGTGATGTTGCTCTCTTTTATCCACTATCTAGCTTTGTCAAGATCATGTTCTTTCCTTTCTTATTCTTTTAACCGGAGTGTTGTATCTTCATTCATGCTCTTTCCTTGCATATCAATTTAGTTGGTTTGTTGTCAATCTTGTCAATATCTTTCCATCTTATCAAATTTTGTCTTCTCTTTCCTACCGAAGTTTTGCCGAAATTTTGGTTTGAATTCTTGTTTGTTTCTCATATCGTTCTTCATATCGTTGCAACCTCTAAGAGTCATTGGTTTCACTCGTTTGTCACAGAAGCAACTAAGTTTTTCCAATTCCTTTCCTCTTCCTCTTCCCATTTTCATTCTTAGATCTCGAGTCGAGATCTCTTGTTAGTGTAGGAGAGTTGTAACAACCCGAGGCCGACGCTCCAGAAGATTCCCCTTATATTATGTCGTCCTCGTTTATTATTTTGTTTGTCGCATTCATCATTGCATCATGCGCATCATCCACATTCAATCGGCACTCCATTGCCGCGAGTTTTGAAACTTGCATCCATAAGTAGTATTCGGTTCTCTTCGTTTTCTTCGTTGATTATTTCGAGACCAACCACACACACACGCACCCACGACATCGTTAGAATAGTTTTTAGTGTGTATGAAATATTCTCGGATTGGGTTGAAACTTAGCGTGCGGTCTTAATATAGTGTAGGTAGGTCGCGTGTCAATTTTTTTCGCAATCGGAGTCCGTTTGATTCCCGAATGATCCACCGTAGCGGCACCGTCATCGGTTAATTTATCAGACGTTTTCTGGTTTTAAAACTCGTGTCACGGGCTGCTGATTTCCCTATTATCTTAGCCACAAACCCCTCTACACATCCCACCATAGCCCACCTAGTGCCTAGGCATCGTCGGAGCCATCCAATCTCGATCGGAGGGTCAAAAATGGTACTAAAATCCCCTCAAACCCTAGCAGCTGCTATAAATAGACCTCCTCCCTTCCAAATCAGGTCTCTCCCTCTTGTGCCTCAAAATCCGCGCCATCCCAACCTCCTAGTCGCCACTTGGCACGCCTGCAACCTACGAGGGGTTGCCACGTGCGCCCCTGGCTCTCCCCAGTATACCTGGCCAAACGGGCCGGGCTAAACAGGCCGGCCCGCCAGCCCGCCACGCCGGCACGGCCCGACACGATTTAAACGGGCCGTGCCAGGCACGCCTAGGGCCGTGCCTGGGCCTGAGGGCTGGGCACGCGGGCCGGCACGGCTCGACACGTTTATTTTTTTATGTATATATGATAAAAAAAAAATAACCTAATATAGGCCAAAATCGGCCTAAAACACAACCCAATATATTAAAATAGGCCTAATAAACAGCCTAACAGGCCAAAATCAGCCCAATAATAGCCTAAAAATATAAAAAAACTAATAGGCTAGCGGGCCTACCGTGCCTCGTGCCGGCCCGTATACCTGCCGTGCGGTGCTTGGGCCTGGGAGGCCGGCACGCGGGCCGGCACGGCACGACACATTTATTAGTCGTGCCCAACCGGGTCGTGCCGCGCCCGGCACGAATAGGGCGGGCCGTGCCGTGCCGTGCCGGGCCGGCCCGTTTGGCCAGGTATACTCCCCAGTCTCCACCTCCGCAGCCCGTTGAGGCCCATCGCGGGCCCTCCTGTGCCCGAACTAGTGTTGCGTAGCCCTCAGCCTACCCCAGTCGCCCGAGCCAGGGACTCCTGGTCTCCTTTGTCGCCTCGTCGCGCCTCCATCTTTGGCCGTTGCCGGCGAGCGGCGCGCCCTCCCCGGCAGAGCTGCAGCAGGCTGGAACCTTTCGCCCCTGTCTCTCCCTCTCCTTCTTCCTCCTCCCCCCTCTTCCCTAATCTCCCTTGTCGTTTGTCTCGCCCTGTAGGAGCCGCCGGCCGATCTGCTCGTCGCAGCACCGCCTGGAGCTGCCGTCGCCGGAAATGGAGTGCCACGCCCCTGATCTGCTCGATCTCGGCCTCCTCGGCCCCTCCGGCATCCCCATGGAAAGCCCCATCGCCGGAGCCCTAAAGAAACCATCGCCATGGCCTTGTTCGTGAGGAGCACGAGCTCGATGATGAGCGCTCGCCCTGCCTCGTTCCGTTGACCCGCAAGTGGGCAGACTCGTCGTGCGAGGCCCAGCCGCGGGTGTCCATAGCCCTCCAGCATCTGGCCCGGTCTGGCCCGTGGTGAGCTCCGCCCTGCGACAGGTATTTTTCCGGTCAAAGCCGCATTGTGCCAGAAAATGTCTCCTAGTCCGATTGAAAATGGAGCGGGGTGCTCATCAAGGGGTCTGGAGTTCGAATCCCAAACGCCCCTGTTTTATTTTGCCTATTTGTCATGATTTTAGTTCAGGTTGACTCCTCGCATAGATCCATATTGTGCAAACCACCTTTGTCATAGTCTCTTCGTAGCCTGGCTGTCTAGTGAGAAACTCTAGCACTGCGAGGTCCAGGGATCAAATCCCCACGACCTCTCTTTTATTTTCACCCTGTGTATGTATTTTTCTTTGCATGCATATTGCATCCATGTCACTTGATCTTGTTTTGCTCGTATCGTTTAGACCGTAGCCCCGTTGGAGATGAGCTATAAATGAAAACTGACTAGAATGACGTGTAGTTTCACGTGAACTACTTTATTTTGCTGTTTAACAAACATAAAATGTGTTCAGGGCACATCGGGACAGATTTTGAAGTTAAGGTATGGGGTCGTTTCGAAAATGCGATATGTTGTTTCCGGCCTCATTTATAATTCCTAGGTAGGTAGTTTATTTGTGCTTCACCCCTTGCCATGTTTAAACAACATTTAATATTGTCATGTACCTAAACGGCAGTGAACTAAATAATTCATATGTGGAGTTCGTCAATATGGAACTCGTTGCATATTGAGCTTCACTTAATGTGTAGTGTTTGATTGTTGTGAATTGCCATGGTATGCCTTGCATAATTAAAATGTACATGCATCACATTAGGGTGTGCATCATGTCATGCATGTGTGTGGTGAATATCGTGTGTTGATTCTTGTTTCCGGTTAGTTTCTTCTCGATAGGTTCGACAATGTTGGTTCGTTTGCTTCACGGATTCGTTCTTCTTCCAAGTGGGATCACAGGCAAGATGATCATTTCCCTAGATACCATTACTATCAGTGCCATGCTAGTTGTCTCGTTTCTTTCGCTATGTCTCGCTGCCTACCACCTGCCAAATAAGCCTCCCAACATTGCCATTAAAACCTCTAACCTTTTCCACATCCCAGCAAACCGTTTTTTGGCTATGTTACTATTTTCTCAGCCTTTTGATAGCGTTGCTAGTTGCAGGTGCAGTTGCTTCCATGTGAAAACATGGGTTCCTTATTATATCACGATATTATTGCTAATTAATTTGATGCACCGATATACTTGGTAAAAGGTGGAAGGCTTGGCCTTCTAGCCTAGTGTTTTATTCCACCTTTGTCGCCTTAGTTTTGGCTACCGGTGTTATGTTCCATAAATGAGTGCTCCTAACTTGCTCGGGGTTGTTATGGGGACCCCGTAGATTTTTGTTTTGGGATAAAACTCATCTGTCAAGGCCCAACATTGGTACTATATTTGCCCAACATAATAATACTGAAAACATAGGGCGTCAAGAACCCAAGGAGTAATTCAGCATAATACACGGAGGGCCAGTGCTGACAGTGATGGTCCTAAACAGAGCCACTTGCGGGGCCACCTGGGGCAACACAGGGGATGTCTATCTGGCCACCGTACGTATTGCTCATCCGTCGTGTCCTCAGAACGAGATACGCGGCTCCTATTGGGATCGTCGACACGCCGGGCGGCCTTGTTGGACTTGTTTTACCTTTCTCGAGCGTCCCGTGTGTGGGATTCTGAGGATACTTTGGACTATCTCAAGGTTGAGGTTGTCCAGTAGGAACCCTAGGAGATCATGGGTTTTCCCTGATCAAGGTCATCCCGGTATAACGTGTGGTAGTTTGTGATGGACTAGTTGGAGCACCCCTATAGGGTTAAATATTTCGGAAAGCCGTGCACGCGGTTATGTGGCAAACTTGGAAACTTTTTTTAACATCTATTTCTAGATAACTGTAAGTGAACTTAATTAAAACTTGCCACCTGAGTGCGTAACTGTGATTTTCTCTTTGGTGAGCTCCTTCTCCGATCGAGGAAACGGTGGGGTTATGTCTGACGGAAGTAGGTGTTCAGGATCATTTAGTTGATCATCATTAGTTCACGTTCGTTATGCGTAGATCTTCCCCCTCTTATTCTTGTACTTGTAAGTTAGCCACCTCAAATAAATGCTTAATCGCTTGCTGTAGCCTCACCACTTAATCATACCTCACCCATTAAGCTTTGATAGTCTTGCTACCTTTGGAAATGAGACTGTTAAGTCCGTGTGGCTCGCATATTACTACAACAACAATTGCAGGTATATGTAAAGAGTTACTTTGACGCGAGCGCGATGATTGTTCTTTTTGGAGTTTCTTCTTATTCTTCTTCATCGATCTAGGATGGGTTCCAGGCCGGTAGCCTGGGATATCAAGGATGGCTATCGTTCTTTTATCATTTTTTTCGTCCGTAGCTGGACCCTTCTCTTCTTCAAGATGATTGATTACGTTATTGTATTGATGTGATCTTGATGTAGCTTGTGGCGAGTGTAAGCCAACTCCTTATACTGATATTCTCAGTACATGTACTTGTAACGATATCCATTCTTGCGAAATGACGAGATGCGGTTCTACCCATGTCGAGGCCCTCACATCAAAATAAGGATATGATCAAATCTTGGGCGTCAAAAGTTGCTCTAATGGATTTGGATCACCAGATATTTTTGAATGGTGGAAATGGAGGCATTATTGATCCTACAAGAAGTGTATAGAAAATATTTGTATAAAAATGGGTGAATGTACCCATTAAATAGGAGATGATTTTAGAAAATTTAGGAAGTGGTTTCAGTGGATTTGGAGTTGGGATGATTACCTATTAATTTACCAAGATGAAATAAACGGGAAAATGGGCTACTTATTAGATCCAACAATAACATAGAATGGTAAAAAAGTTATCCTCATCTAGACAAATAGGACATGATTTTTGAGTCACCTAGTAGTTTGACTCGCTACATTTGGAGCGATAATGGATGCTATAGAGATTTTACAAAGTGGCTTTTAGGAGGCTCAAAATTTAATTTGAATTGGAATAGTAGAGAAAAGTTTTGTGGAAGATGTGCAATGCACATATTTGGATATGATATGAATTTAGAATCTATAGGAATTTGAATCATCAAATTTGGAGTTAAATTGATTTTTTAATGAATTATTCATTTCTCCACGGAAAAGAAAATGGCAGAAGAATTTACGAAAGGCAACCGGGATAACCCACACCCTGGGCGTAGGATAGCCACAAGGCCGACCGAGTGACTGAGCAAAGGGTGGAAGCGGTGATGCTGAAGGCACACACAAGTGATTACTCCTTCCCTGAGTGAAGGCGCCCGCCAGGTCTTCCCGCCTCTACTTCAAACGTGGCGAGGCCCACCTGTAGTGGCTTGGCCTCATCATCCTGCCGACGGGAGGGTCCCACTTGCTGACATGACAGTTTCTTCCTCCTCCAGACTCGTGCCTGACTGAGGGGGAGAGTGACTCCCGACGGCGATTGCCGGAGCTACAGTCTGTCCTCGGTGACGATCTGATGATGCATAAGATCGGGAGGATGAGGCACACTCATCGTGCTAGATCACATCCGCCAGGGAGCACCAGAGTGAGTGGGGGCTCGTCTATAGTGAAGACCAGCGACGACGACCTGGAATCAGGGCTCCGACCACGAGATAAAGAGGGAAGGGGTCTCGGAGGGCCCTTCCGCGTTCATGGATGCCTCCTGGAGAGGTGAGTGCGGGGAAAGGAGCCAAGGGATACTCGAATTTGAACTGAACTTGGAGTGGCAATGGTGTCCTTGGGGAGGGAGAGGAGAGGTCAGGAAGTAAGAGGGTTCAGATCCAGGGGTCCAAGGGGGAGGGACAGAGCGTAGGGCGATAGCATGGTGTTCGGGTGCGGTCTTAGTTAGCCATGATGGGGCGCACCATGGATAGAGTCCACGGGCGGCGCTCGAGCTATCCCTATCGGGGGAGGAGAAATGCATGAAAGGATGGGTGTGTTTGTGTGGCGTGCTGAGGACAGCTAGGCAAGCTCGAAGGACATGATCCCACTGCCCTAGGTCATCATATGGCTCAAATTGGTCGAGATACAGTGTTGAGCATGCACCAGCGCACGAGCTCTACATTCCATGGCGTACCACTTGAGTCCTGGGCACGGTGAAGCTTGTCCACTTGCGTATGGGGCTTCTAGAGATGCTCTCTGGTAGCTTAGGGTACAAGGCAGGGGTAGGAGTGAGAGGAGGGTGGTAGAAGTGGTCTGCCATGGTGAAAACAGAGGGGTAAACTAGGGTTTTACCCCTTTTATCATTGAACTAGGGCTAGAGCTTGTTACTAGAGGTTGAGGGTAAGTAGGTCTGGTTGTGTTCAAAATATGAAAACTAGGGGAATATTGGAAGTGGTGAAAACAAGGATTTTACCATTTCACTAGAAGGTGTTTGATCACTGTTTGAGAATGCTAAATTGCTTACCTTGCTATGGGAATTAATAGGAGTGAATGATAGGTGGAAATGGGGTTCATCACCAATTTTGAGATTATTTCATGAAGGTTGCCAATGGAAACTCTATAAACCCTCGAAATGAATAGTAATGGATTTCCTTAGATCCATGCATGCAAAATTATTCCTCCTAATGGACCACTTGGTGTGGTGGCCTTATTTGGGGGTCAGAGCATTCCCAAAAAGTTTGGGGCCAAATGGGGAAATTTAATAATGCAGTCATTCTCAATTCTAGAAATCAGCATAAATGGGTCTGGGGGAATTTGGACAAGTGGATATATTCTCCTTGATGCACCACTTGGTGTGGATGCAATATTAGGTGATTAGAACATGTCCAAAAAGTTTGAGAACAATCAGAGAAACTTGGCAATGTAGAGTTGCTCAAGTTTGTATCTGGATAGAGAGGGTTTATGAATATTTTGGTGAGTCATAACAATTAGGATTGAGATGAAACTTGGCACGATTACCACATATATTATGTTCGACTTGCTAGAATTTTCGTGGAATTATTTGGGAATATTTCTTATAGAAATATTCCAAATACTTGAAATAGGCAGAAAGCGTTTTGAAGGGTTTTGTCTAATATTTCAAAAATGACCATGTGTTTAAACCATTATATATGGAAAATATATGTCCATTGATTTTGCCTAATTATTTTGCAAATATTTTGGAAGTATAAAAATAATTTTCCCTTATAAAAGACCCTTTCTCGCCTCGAAAACATGTATTTAAATAAAATATAAAAATAACTTTTAATATTATTAATTTTTGGTTTTGGGAAGTCTTTTTGTAATAGGATCCAAATAAAATATTTGGGGCAAAACATATGCCCTAATTTGAGGACTTGTAGTACAAACCTCAATTCAGCATTTTTTTTGGAAGCTTAAATTAAATAAATGCTTTTTGGTCAAAATAATATAAGAATCCCCCTTACAAGAATCTTAAGCTAGGGGTTGAAGAGATATAGAAATCCGGGTCTGAGGTAGTCTTTACGTTCTCGTGTTGCTTCTTTTTCGTCGTGATTACTCCATTGGATCCTAAAGTGCTTGACAATACAACTTCGAGTGCTTTGTTAGGCTTTGTGTGAGGGTGAATGGGGTTCTTGCAATATGTTAGGCTCGACTAAAAAGTCAAGGGCTTGGTGAACGAGGTTCTGACAAGGTTTTGGCTTGCATGTATATTCCTATGTCGGAATACGTGGCAAGGTAGTCATAGTGTATCTGTGTGTTGTTCCCTGAGGTTACTTATGTTGGTTAGTGACATCTCGATGTCTCGTGGTAGACTACAAGGGTAAAGTCTTGGTGTAGATTCTCGTTGACGGGGAAATCATTGACTTCCTTGTCGCATGTGGTCTTCATCCTCGAGAGTGTTGAAGTGTGTCAACATTGGCTTCTCATCAAGATCTTTTGCTTGAGTAAGTTTCCTAGGTATGCTCTTCATTCGTCTTCACCCATTTGTCTTTGTCATCACGAACGCACGTTTCTGGCGTGTCTTCGAGCGTTTGGTCTTCTAGACTTTTTGTAGCCACTTGTGGAAATGTCTGGGTTGTGTCTCATCCCTAATACTAAGTGTGGAGACTCTGTGTTAAAATGGGTTCTACCACCAAGGAGAGTTTTTGAGGGGTCCTATATGAGGTGGCTACCCAAAAGTATAGACCAGCCAACCAATCCCCAAGGTTTGAGGCTTGGCAAGTGGTTTGAACCACCTTTAACAGGGGTTTCAACATGATCCAGTCAGGATTCGTGTCCTTTATTGGAACAAAAACGTGCTCTTTAATTTCCCTTGATGTCTAAAGGCTCGATCATGCTTGAACGTCGGTGCTTCTTGAGATAGTCTAGATGATGTAGCCGGCAGAGAAGTGGTGGTTGACTTCTCTTGCTTCTTCTTCATCATCGTGGCTCCCAACCATAGTGGTTCTTCATGTTGTTTGGTAAGAATGTCTTCTACTTCAGGGAGGGTGCTTCGAGGAGTCCAACTTTTCCAGAGTAGAAATTTACACTTGAGAAGCATGGAAATCAGTGATTCTCGGTCTTATCCAAATAGGAATAAGGTGTTCATTACTCTCCATGGATAAATAAGTATGTCATTCGTGAGGCCAACAACATATATCTCCAAGTATGACAAAAACATTGTGTTCATTGAATAGGTGAGAGGAGAGAGGATTTGTTGTGGGTGGTCACTCGTCCAGGAGGTTAGTGGTCCAACACAATCAAGTTCTTGGTCTCCACCTCCTTAAAGGACATGATTGGTGGTGGTCGAGGTGGAGTATTGTCCATAGTATAATGACTTAGAGCGAGGACCTTTGGTAATAATCTAACCATGTTATGGCTCGATAAAGGTTCAGGGTTTCAAGGAGCTTAGTATGTGAGTGAACGTCTATCATCTTATCCTTGAGCATTATTCTTAGATGCCAATAGTCCTTCCTATTTCTCCGAACAAAATCATCATATGTCATTGACGGTATCATGTCATATAAGCCAACTCCAACACCACTCATGCTATACATATCTCCATGCCTTTGAGATAAGGACTAACCCATATTCTCATGTGCATACTATAGCTAAATCATATATATCCCTATGTAAAAATTCTCGGGAAAGAATGCAAGCTGCTAAGCTTGGATTAAAACACTACCAATACCCAAGGTTTAAGATATTACAATTATATTCTAGGGAAACATGTAATATACCGATCCAAGACATTGTTTCCTTCCTACGAATCCAATCAAGTGGCCAAGCAATCCCATCAATCATAACTTGACCCATTACTCATAGAAATCCAATATTGATGGGGTTCTACATAGTTTCCTAGAGTTTCTATAATCCACAACTCATTGAAAGGATTTTTATTATAGTATATCCATGAACTTCCAATCTGATGAGCAAGTAAACTCTAAGCTCAAGCTTATATATATCCTTAAATCAACACTGACACTCCAATTTTCCTAGCTTATTATGCATTGATAAACATGGTATCATGGTCAAGATCAGCAGACTAAATCCAAATTAATCCAAAGCACGCAGTCCCATTTATCATCAACACCCTATGAGGATCACCTATTTTAAATCCAAATCTCATGTCGAACAAGAATTCGTACTTGTTACTCCATGTCATTATTGCAACATCGTTAATCCATGACCATTACTTGTCAAAGTCAGTTATCCTACCACCAAGAGTTTCTACTTGTGATCACCATTGTCCTACTAAATCCAATTTACTCGACGGAGAAGTAAGTTACACTACTCAATCAACTCGATCCACCAAGTTCATCTACCAACATAAGGGTCTTATGATCCACCAAAGGGGATTAGCTACATCCTCAAGACACCTATTATAGTCACATCAAATCATTGTCTACAAAATTGTATATCCTTAGAATGATCCTTCCTATGGCATCAAGGTTCTGGTGCTAGCTTAAGAATGAAATATGTTTGTTCGCTATGATCACTAGTTCCATAATGAACCAAGGGGTAAACAAGGGTGATTGGGGCTCAATAGTTGTTCTGGTAAACCCGTGTATCAAACAAGAGGTTAGAGGTTTGAGCTGGGGTAACTTCATATGTATAGGCTTATTTCGGGAAGGGTTCCAAATCTTGAAGGATATGCATAACTCTACTCAGTTGAACTAGGTTGAATAGGTTATTGCAAAAAGTCTACAATGCTAGTTGTTGGTTGAGGTGGATCATGGGTGCATCTTCTCTTGTCGGTCTTCTATTGAGGAGGGAAGTGATAAGCAATAGTAGCATAGAGGGGAGTGCCTAAGGGGGTGGTATAGTGCAAATGCAATCAAGCAAGTGCCAAAAAGGCCAAACGCAATATTAAGATAAGATAATCGATATATCCCCGTACTTGTTGCCTAGGGCAAAAGTGAGACTCATTTCATAAACAAGGAACACACAACATGGTTCCATTTGAAACATCAAACAGACTCGACTTCACATAGGGGAGACACGACTTATCCTATCCTAGGGGTTCTCAGACTCAGTAGTCGTGATTTGTCCGTATCTTGGAGAGGAGTCTGCTCACTCTTCTAGGCCTTCTTCAAGTGTTGTTATGTCTCTTGTCGTTGTCCACTGAAACGATCCGGGTTGAGCCTGAACAATCCTTGACAACTTCTCATGTGTGAGCTGACGAGAAAGGTGGTTCCTCACGACTGCCATTGACATGGTCTTAAGTTGTCTTCTTAAACATGACAATGCATTTTGTCTTCTATGCCATCAATGGTTCCTGGTAGGAAATCCTTTATGCAATGACATTGACAAGGCATGCTTCAGGTTCATACTATCGGTTACGTTGATCACAACATCGACACAGTCCGAATCAGGGCTCCGCGGACCCAAGGAAAGGTTAGGACGGACACTGGGGTTTGCTCGCCCTCCAACCATGTTCAGTGTTTCAACCTCATGGCGACTCTACGGTGGCGAGATCTAGGACGGCAAGCTAGAACGCGTGGCAGTTTACCCAGGTTCGGGCCACCTTGTGGTGTAAAACCCTACTCCTGCTTGGATAGATTGCTTGAGGTGTAAGAACGGTACGAATGTGGGTTCTTGCCATAATACAACACATTGGACCTCGGATCCCCCTCTATGGAGGTCGGGCCTCTCTTTTATATCGATTTTGGTCTTGTTTGCCGAAAATACACTCGGCGGGAAGGGCATCCACAACATCCATTTTGAAAGGGGACAAGAATGCAGCCCGCCGTGGCAAAGGCAGTCTTCACCTGCAAAAGATTCTCTTAGTGATGTGCGGGTGGGGTCGGGGGTGACCTCCATCCTGCCGAGCCCCCATCCTTGGTCCTCTTGCACCGGTTAGGAAACCTTTGTTGGGATTCCTCGGGAACCCGCAGATGGCCTCAATTCCCTCAACACCAAAGGGGAAATCCTCTCCACCTGTGTCTGCTGGCACCATCCATCGCGTTGCGCAGCGTGTCTTACGTTACCCACATGAGGGGGTTGGACCACCAAACCCCGACAAGTTGTCCTTGGCAGATCTGCCCCTTGGCAGGAGGGGCCTCGGGAGGTGCTTCCTCAGGAAGAGGTGACCTCATAAGGCCGCATCCCCGGGCCTTGATTGGGGTCGCCCTGAGGCCCGGAAAGCGTAGCGGGCTGTGGAGCACAGGCCGACGGGCCTGGGTACCCCCGGTCGCACAGCGTCGACAGTAGCCCTCGAGACCACGGCATTTATAGCTCAGCAGACTAGGGCGAGACAGCATGGGCTCTCACTACCTGCGGGGCCGGCCCAACGCGTGACACACGTCGGGACGCAGGGTGCCCCACCTTGCCGCGGTGCATCGGTATTCATCCTGGCTGGCATAAAGCAGACACGTGGAGTTGTGCTGTCATTACTTTCTTCTAGGCCATTCTAACCTTCCTGCAAGTTCTTTCATGCTAGGCTGCACCAGATCCAATCTTCGAGAAAGTCGCCTCCTCGCCACCTTTGCGGCTTCGGATGACAAATGGCGCCCGCCGGCAAGAGGGGGAAGGCCACGATGCCTCCCACGAGCACCGCCACCACCGAGCCTACTCTCATGCCTTCCCGTGTCTCGAAGGCAGATGACTTGGGTCTGGTCCTCCCGTTCGTGGATGAAGACACACTCGAGTGTGGAGTGACTGCCGTCTCGCCGGGCTCGGCGATGCCGAGAAGCTTGGTCAGGTCCACCTACCCCTTCTTCCTCCACAACGTTTACGCCGGGCTGGTCCCGCCGTTCTCTGACTTCTTCTACGCCATCCTTTCCCATTGCTAGATCCCGGATCTGCACCTCCAACCCAACTCCGGCCTCCTCCTGCCGTCTTCGCCTTCTGCTGTGTGGCCTTCGTGGGCATGAGGCTTTCAGTGTCGCTCTTTCGTTACTTCTTTAGCCTCCTTTCCCCGCCCTGGGCCAGCTCTCTGCATGCATCTCCTTCATCGTTGTCGGGGTGTGGCACCCACCTGAAGGCCGGAAATAAGGTAAAATCCTACCGGAGCCGCTCGTTCTCAGGTGGAGCCAAAAGAAGCTCACCAACCCAAGGGCAGGACCTGTACTTGACCAAATCGTCTCCCTCGTGGAGGCCCACCTGTTGGGTCAGTATCCCGAGGATCTCCCTCAGGCCACAACGCTGTTGTACGCGTGCGACAACATGGAGGAGAGGGTCGTGGATATGCCCATCTTCAATGAATGGGGGTTCATCGTGCCGGTCGAGGGCTCCCCCATTGCAGTCTTATCCTCAAGCGGGGATACCAGCGACCAGGATTCGGAGGCCACTAAGGAGGAGGAGGAGGACGCCGACATGATTCCTCCACCCGAGCTCCATCCATCATTACACGCCCTTGGGGACGACGCAGTTGCTGACGAGCGGCACCAGATGAACCCTCCTGAGTCCGCGACCTCCAAAGACAGTGCAGGGCTAGGCCCCGCGGTGGTCCAAGGGTCAAGCATGGGATCCCCCAGCGATGGTGTCGCGCCTCCCTTGGCGGAGGCTCTGTTTCCCTCGGGGCCCCCTCAGGCTCATACGGAGGAGGGAGGCTGAGAGGAGCCCGTCAACGGTCATTTCAAGCACCACTCTCGTGGCGGCGATACAACACGAGAGGGTGGCGAAGATGCTCCGCGCGCCACCAAGAAGAAGAGGAAGTGGGCCGCTGATGACGAGTAAGTACCTTGGCTAGCTCTTGCGCTATTCACCCGCGACTGGCTTGCTCAGGACGTCTCTTCCCTCACGCAGGCTCCTCGGCGGCGGCGAGGAAAAGAATAAGAAGACCATCATCAGGGCGAAGGTGGTGTTGGTCTAAACGGCGCCTTCATCCCTAGGTCGGGGCTGCATCTTCGGGCTTCTCCACCACGCGGCTAGGAGACGTGATGTTCGGGGCCGTCGAGGCCTTGCTTCCGGCACCGTTAGTCGAGCCCCCGGTACCAAGTGCTTGGGCCATGGCCTCCGCCAGGACCCCGGAAGTGGGGAAATCGCCCTTGTGGGCACACTGCGGGTGCCCGGCACGTGGGAAGACCCAGAACCCCCAGCAGAGGAGGTCGAGGCTGCTCTGGCCTTGACAGAAGGAAACCCGGTGACGACATCGACTCTGGAAGCCCTCGCCTCGCTAAGCCCGGATGGGCTGCTCTTGTGCGGGGCTCTGTCCGATGCGCTGAACCTGCTCCCCTAGCTCGAGGTGGACTTTCGGGACGCCAAGGCGCTACTTGCCGCACAACATGCGAGCTTGGCCGAGCGTGGCGCCAACTTAACGCCTCCACCAAGGAGGTCAAAGGTGAGGCTGAGGCCATCCATGCCGAGGGCCTGTGGGAGGCTGCCGAAGCCAAGGCCGCCTATGTGAGTGCCCTCATAGAGAAGGAATCGGAGTCCATCCTCAAGGCGCTTGAGTAGGCCACCAAGACCCGTGAGGCAGCGATTACCCATCACGAATCTGAGCTGGCGAGGGCGTCAACCGAGCAGGTCGTGTAGCGCGGGCGACTAGAGGCACCCATCATGAGGTGGCCCAGGCTCAGGACACCCACGCGAAGCATATCCCCGAGGCCAACGCAAAGGAGGTATAGGACCGCACCGAGCCCTCGTCTCTGGACCTCGGGCCCGCCAGGTGCTGGGTTTGATCTATAGGTCAAGGCTCCAGTCTCACCTTGTTCCTGAGGATGCCGGCTATGCCAAGTTTTCTTCCGAGCTCGTGAAGGAGATTGAGGGCATGATCTAAAAGGTGGATGCAGTCGTGGAGGAGGTGTGTTGCAACCTCTTCTCCGTGGCCGTGACTCACGTCTTCAGCCATCTCCTCCTTCGCGATCCTCGCTTCAATTTCGTAGGGGTGATGGGCCCAGTTCATGAGGAGTCATGTGGTGATATGTCGACAGTCGTGGGGGGCCACGTAGGTAAGCTACTCGAGAAGTTGTCCTGCAACGACGACGAGGAGTTCGGCGAGGAGCCCCCTGCCATGCCTTGAAACAGATCATCCTTGCCTGAACGAGGCATTTGGCATTGCCCTTTATTGTATGGAAAAATTTGAATTCTGTAATAATTTCTTGCGATTTGCGGTGCCTATTCCCGCACTTGGATTTCTCTTGCTCGTCTTTGTGCTTTGTTTCGACAGGGCCCGACCCTGCACGTATCCCATGCGGCACTGGATTACTTGGAGCTGAGAGGCTACAGGGGCAGTGAAGGCCCTGAGTCGCTATGCTCAGGCGCTCCCCCTAGACGCACAATCGACTTGCTTGAGGACCTCCATGTTCCTCCTCGGAGCTTTGGTGTTCCACATCGGCACAACCCAACCCTGCGTGTATCTCAGCCACCACTGGATTACTAGGGTGAGAGGCTACATGGCCAGTGAATGTCCTGAATCGCGATGCTGTAACACCTTGTGTTTAACTCTCCTGACTAAATTAACTTATCTCAAAATTAGGACCAATTAAATTTTTTGTGAATGCTTGTGATGATTGATGTGATGTCTGCTTGCTTGCCTATTGCTTGTGTATGTATCCGATGCTCCTGCTACTCTCGAAACGCAGATCCTTGTTGCAAACCCTTGCCTAATAATCATGTCATGTGTGTAGGACCAAAAGCTATTCTTACCAAATATTATTTTCATCAAAAAGCATTTCCTTAATTTAATCTTTCAAAACCCCTCAGTTGGGATTTGTATTACAAGTCCTCAAATTAGGGAAGTTATTTTCACCAAATATTTTACTTATAAAACATTATCAAAATTACTTCCCAAAACCACAATATTATAATTTTAAAAGATATTCTACTATTTTCTTCAAATGCCTTCCCGTGATGCCAGAAATGGTCTCTTATGAAGGAAAGTTATTTTTATTGCTTTTAAATATTTGAGAAAATGTAGAGAAACTCCTTGGACATATATATTCCATATATATGAGTTTCAACACATGGCCATGTTCAAAGTATTTGGAAAAACCCTTCAAAACCCTACTTGCATATTTCAAGATTTTGGAATATATCTATAAGAAATATTCTCAATAAATTCCTTTAAAATTCTAGCATGTCACATATGATATATGTGATGATCTTGCCAAGTTTCATCTCAATACAAGTTGATTTGTTTCACTAAATTATTCTAAAACCCTACCTATCCTGATCCAAATTTAAGCAACTCTGCATTGCCAAGTGTATCCAATTGTGCTCAAATTTGGTGGACACGTTCTCATAGTCCAATAACGCATCCACACCAAGTGGTGCATCAAGGATAATAGATGAACTTGTCCCAAGCGTCTCAAAACCCTCTCTGTTGATTTCTAACTTTGGGAAACTTTATATTATAAAGTTTCTATAATTGATCCCACACATTTTGGGGATGCTTTAATGCTCAAATAATGCCCCCACACCAAGTTGTGGATTTGTGGGGATTTATTTGCATGGTTGTGTAGGTAGAAAGTCATTTCTGCCCATTTCATGGGTTTTTCAAGTCTGCATTGGAAACCTTCTCCACCAAATTCCAACTTTGGTGTTGAAGCTTATTTTCACCTATTATGTGATCGTGTTAAGTTTCATGTCAATTGGAAGCCATCTGGTAGCCCTTACACCCATCAAACACCTAGTGTGCATTCACCAAAGTTGCTGCTTTGGCCCCTTCCATTATTTCCCTTGAGCTTAAATTTTTAACACAGCTCTCTATAGTTACCTTTTACCTCGAGTAGCCTTGCCATGACCTTTGGTCAATTATTGGAGGGTGACTCCATGTAGCTACCTCTCAATTTCTACCTAGGCAACACTGTTTTACCACTCTTGCCATACTTCTGCTTAAGCCAAAGCCCCCATTTTCTTCCAGGGCATCTGTAGCACGCTAATGCATCATTTCCAACTAAGATATGGCATGCTCATGTGGGAAAAATGAGCATCACATCTAAAATTTGATGTCTGACACCATTGTGGCTTTGAACTGCAAGTACTAGCTACACTCATCCCCTTGATCTGAAACTTTGCAGAACTGTAGTCCTCCCATGCCTAAGACTGCTAGACATTGTTTTCCCCATTATCTCTCGAGTAAGTGCCCTCATTATCGGCCTTAAGTTTGCTGCTGCAAACTAAACTGCAGTCAAAACCTATTCAAAACAGCCCCATATGCAACCAAACTTTAGAGTCACCTTTTTGCATGTATGCCTTGCACTAGGGACAACTTAGACTGGTCATAAGGGCCATGTAGACACAGGTGCCCACGGTGACCACCTCCCCGACACACAGAAACGCTGCTCTGCACCTTGGGCTCTAGCTGCAGCTCGGGTCCAGCGAGCGGAGCGTGACCCAAAGCGCCAGAGAGGATCCTTTGACCCTTGCACGACGCCAGGAAGTCTACGAGCTGCTCAGGCCACATGAGCCAGCCGTGCTAGTGAGCACCAGAGGCGGATCCGAGCTCCCCCTCGTAGCCCCACTGCTATACCTCGCCCCGAGCCCTCTCTTGTTTTCCCTCAGTCCTTCCTCCCTCCTTGCAACCTTCGGAGCCTCCCCTTCGAGCTCCTAGCTCACCTCATCCTCCCATGGCCGTGAGGCCACTGATTCGAATTGCCCGAATTCGAGCTCTGCCGAGCAACTCCTCTCCCTCTGGCTGCCATGGAGCATCCCCCTTTTCCTTGTTCATGCCCTGTCGCCGCTATTTTCCCTCTAGGACACCCGTGTGCACGGAGCCACGGCAGCCGATGGCTCTCCCCGCGGCCAGCCCAAGCCGACGCTACTACCGCCCCTCCCCACTGACGCTTAGAGCCCAGTCAGATGTGGCGCGGCTGCCCAACCCTGTCGGTGTGCCAGGCCTCGTCGAAGACGGCCGGTGTCGCCGGGGTTGGCACCGGGAGCGCTCGGTCATGCCTCCCCTTCCGTCTAGTGGGCGCCACATGATGAAGGAGATGGACCTGCCGGTGGGGTCGGCTACCCCACTTGTCAACCTCTGGACCAGCCTGCTAGGCCCGCCGGTCGGGCTAAGTGGAGACGTGAGCACCTTCGAGTGCGGAAGGCACACTCCAGCAAAAGCGCTTAGACGTGGCCCTGTGTCGGCGCGCACTAGCAGCTGGTCCGGCCCAGGTTCTTATCTTGCGCCCTGAGCGCACTATAAGACCCCTAGTAAAGCCTCTTTTCATTTTTTAGAAACTTCATAAATCCATCAAAAAATCATTTCAAGTCCAAATCTGATGATTCAAATTTCTACAGGTTCCTGAATTCAAGGTCTATACAAATATGTGCATAGCACATTTTTTTAGAGAGAAACTCTCTGTGGTATTAATATCCAAATGCAGATTTGAATATATTTAGCCGCACTTTGCAAAAATGCTATATGGGTTCAAATCAACTCCAAATGGAGTGATTCCAATTTTCAGAGTCTCCTAAGATCATGCCCTATTTTTGAAGCATTAGTCAACATTTTTATCTGGGATGCTTCTGTTGCCTTGAATAAGTAGGTGTCTTTTGCTATTTACTCCATGATGTATAATCCCTAGAATATTCATACCAACTCCAAATCAAGTGAAACAACTTCATAAATTTCTAAAATCAAGCTCTGTTTATTGAGTGCCTCCACTCATTTTTAACAGAAAGATTTCTGTAGGCTTCTTTAAGGATCACCTATTCCTCCTTTCGTCCATTCAAAATTACTTGGTGGTCCAAATCTCCTATAGCAAGCTTTAGGTATTTTTCTTATGACTAGAGAGGTCCAAGAAAAATAAAAATCCTATTTATGTAGCACTTTTGTTTCTGCTTGTTGTTGGCTTACTGTGTTTGTTTCCAATGATAGTTGATGGAGAGACGGAGTAGTCAGAGTTGGACCGGAAGACCTCGTAGACCACGAGGACTTATATGAGAAAGGCAAGCTGCCCTTTGACCATGTCTAAGAAATACTTCTATGCATGACACATTGGTTACTCTACTTCGATGCATATAGTTAAGGATGATCAATGGACCCTGGCTTGGTGTTTCCGATAGCTCCTTTGGAGCACTGGCATTGAGCACGACCCTATCCTCTATGAGGGTCATGCTGATAATATGTTGACCAGTAGACATCAGTGCTATGCATGGAAAGATCATGTGCATAATGATGGTAACACAGAGTTGATAATAAAGGTTTTACGAAAACCCCATCGGGTGCCACTAATGCCCGAGGGTGATGATGTTGAGTTAGGTGACCACTTGTGAAGTAAGTGGTGCACCGGGAAGGTTTTGTGTGAGTGGTTTCAGAAATGGGATTAGATTTATGATGTGTTGACCGTCCCAACCTTACATGTGCGACCATGATACCCCTTTATGGGACGGGGCTTTGTTGATTACTTTGGTCGATGCTAGCAAAGAGCCACATTACTAGTCGCGGGAGTGATATGTGGTCACTATAGTGACGGGGTCGTACCAGGTAGGTCGACTATGCCGTTTTTACGTGTTCCGGGCACACTGTTAGTCCCCGCATGGATGATACAGTCCAGAGTTGGTGCTCCTAAGACGTACATCATGTGGGTTGTGTACCAATCGAGTGGAATCTTTGTCTAGTGTTGTCAGGGGAAAGGTAATGATTGGGTACTTACCTCAGGTATGTTATATACCGCGAGTCATGGATGACACGGAAGTTTCTCGGATCTCGTGGGTATATCGTACAACCTCTGCAGAGTGTAAAACTATTCGAATAGTCATGTCCACGGTCAAGGATAGTTGGGTGGTGCTGCTTGAACTACGTCCAGTCGTTTGCGCATAAACCAAGTGTGTGTGTGTGTGTGTTTTCATGTTGTGCTATGAAAGAGTTGATATGGTCAAGATTGGTGACTTGGCATATCGGGTGAAGCCGAAGTGTTCAGCCCTCAGCAGATATGTTGATATTTGTAAACTGTTCTTATGATTACCATCTAGTTTATGATGCATATCGATACAAGTAATTGACCATGATATTCTTAATTAAAGCTTGTTTTCCACAAAGGCTGCATATTACTTACTATAGTACCAACTTCATTATCCACATCATGTTTGCGAGTACATTCAAAGTACTCATTGGCTTGCCACTGGTTATTTCATTGACCATGTATGAGAGAACATGAAATGGTGAAGAGTAACTTGGTGATGATCCTACGAACTAGGACGCTTCCCAGTCAGAATGCGTGTAGGTTATTCACGCTTTCGACCAATATCTCCTCTATTGGTCATGTTTGGTATGCTGGCCTTCAAGGCCCTATATATGTAAGACTTGGCCGTAATGGTCATTTATTGTATCAAACACTATGTATGGATGTAAGACTCTTGTTATTTAGTTTCTTTGTGTTCGGTGAGCATTGATCTTTGGGATCACCGAGCATGTTCATTCGGCGATCTCGACTCGTAAGTTGGGGTCCCCGCAGAGCTCGTATCAGAGATATCCTGACTGTAGGAAGCCTTTAGTTAGCATGGACATAGTTAGAACAAAGTTGTTTTCCACACCTTTCAAAAGTACTTGCAAAACTAGTATCTTTCTCACCTCTCCTAAATTCGAAAGGAAGAAATGTTTTTGCCTTACCATGTCCACTTTGATTCTCTTGACACTCCTCGTCTGCTTCTTCAAAACTTGCAAATGGATGCTAGCACCCTTATGCCTGTCGACAGGATTACCCAAACCCTCATGGGTAACTTGGAAGGAAGAAAACTTTTGAAGTGACCACCCATGTACTTGAAGGACAAGGATGACGATGCTACGATCAGACGACACCAACAGAAGTACCTCCATGAGGAATGAGGACATCGAGACCCAGAAGATGGCGACACCCTCGACACTGTTCTGGAGTGATGCCACCTTCACCTACGATAATTAGGACGTAATATGTGCAAGACCATGATCTGCATCGCTAATAGAGCGACCCTGTCAATATCAAGGTTCTGTCGACCACCACCGGTGGATGACAACCTCTCCATTTGGTCTACCTCACCTTAGTGAGCAGGAAAACGGTTCTCTTCATCCCCCGCTCTAGGTGTCGATATTGTGATCAACGTGACTGACGGGTCGGAACTCTATCATGCCTTGCTGATGTCATCGCATAAAGGTTGCCCACTTGGAACTCTCGACGCCTCAGAAGACAAGAAGACAATGACAAGATTACTAAGACAAGAGAAGACCCCGTCAATGACAACCATGAAGAACAATATTCACCGGCAACTCCCCACACGAGAACTCATCAATAACTCTTTTCAGCCCAACCAGGTTCGTTTCTGCAAACAACAACAAGACGCATGGCAAGATCGTAAGAAGACCAAGAAGATTGAGCGGACTCCACTCTGGAGCACGAATCAAGCACTATATCGAGTCCGAGAACTCTAGGGTAGGATGAGTGGTGAATCCCTTATACGTAGTGGAGTTCGTGAAATGGTTCGGATGGGATCATGTTGTGTGTTGCTTGTTTTTTTGTTTGCGATTGATATAGGCCGCGCTTTTGCTCTAGGCAACAAGCAAGTATTTATATCACCTGTCTTATCTTGATGTTCGAATTGACTTTCGACACTTTTTGATTTCACCTGCACCATAGCACCCCTTTGGCACTCCTTCTATGCTACTCCCTCTCCCCCACCTTTTCTCAACAACTGGAGACCAGCAAGACAAGATGCACTAGGGATCCACCCCGACAAACGACTGGCACGAAAGACTCCGACGACAACATACTCAACCAGGCACAACCTATAGAGGTTATGCTTTTCCTCGAGAATGAAGATCCCTCCCTAGCCCAGCCTAACCTCCACAAGCCTTTCCGGCTCAAATTTCTGGTCACGTGTCTAATACACGGTATGCCAGAGAACTGTAGGGATCCGATAAACCCCTGATTAGCACCGGGTTCTCTATGGAACAAGTGATCACGGTGGACAAGTATCCTTCAATCTTAAGCTAGCACCAAACCCGAGATGCCTTAAGAAGGATCATTCCGAGATATATGATTTGTAGGCAATGCAAGTTGTGGTGATGGTATGTATCTTGAGGATATAGCTAGATGATCTTGGTGGATCATAAGGCCCTTATAAAGGTAGATGAACTTGGTGGAACAAGTTGATATAGTAGCATAACCTACATGTTCCTGGAGTAAGTTTGGATTCAGTAGGACGATTACGATCATGAGCAATAATTCTTTGTGGTATAATTGACTTTATCAAGTAGTTTACATGACTTGATGATGTTAGCATAATGACTTGGAGTAGCGAGTAAGAGTTCTTACTGGACTTGAGTTTTGGATTTAAATAGGTAATCTCAATGATGTATGAGGCCACATTGTAACAACTAAGATGTGGTCCTTTCCGATTTAGGGAACGAGGCCCCAAAATGGAAAGAAGCGCATCTAAACGTTTCGCAAGCACGATAACATATCACATACAAAATAATAGAATGACAAATAGTGGTTCATCTGCCATCTCATAAATAGAATAAGAGTTTACATCACGCATTTGTTCAAACAAGGTAGTTCCGCTACGGACTACATAACATGAGAAAAGGCTATGCTACCCTGCATGCTTTCCCACGATCACGACCACGCCTCAATCTTATGGATAGTTCACGTACAGGTGGTCGTTCTCCTCATCGTACTTCCACGCCAGCTGCGTGCCATCGGGATCACCTGTGTCGGGCGTACCTGTACCTGTTGGTGTGTTCAAGTAATCTGTAAGCCACGAGGACTCATCAATCTATGACCTCGGTGCAAGAACTAGTCAAGTTATTAGGTAAGGAAGGTTCAGTGTTTAAGTTGCAGCATTCTAAGCTTTATGGTGCCTAACTTACGTAAACAGGTATTGATGGTGGTCTATCTAGCGGGCGAAGACTAGCTGATCAATAAGTGATCCTGATCACGTACCTAAGCCAATCATAACCCCACCATGTTCCCGACCGAAGTGAGGTCTTCGAAGGGGACAGTCACGGTTACGCACACGGTTGGCAATTTTATTAAATTAGGTTCAAGTTATCTATAACCGGATGTTAACAAATATTCAAAGTTGCCACATAACCGCGGGCACGGCTTTCCAAAAGATTAAACCCTGCAGGGTTGCTCCAACTAGTCCATCACAAACGGTCACGGGCCGCACAGTAATCCTCTATCACGAATCTCGTGATCTCATCGGATTCCTTAGAGGAAAACCTCAACTCTCGGAGAATCAAAGCTTCACCGGGATTCCTATACGCAAGATATATCGCTAAGGTAAGACAAGACTAGCAGGACCTCCCGTCGTGTCGACGACCCCGATAAGAGCCGCGTATCTCAGTCTCAGGACACGACGGATAAATGACGCGTACAGTGGCCTGATAGAAATCTCTCAAGTTGCCCTGAGTTGGCCCTGCACAGTGCTCTAGTTTGGACCAACACTCACGAGGAGCACTGGCCCGGGTTGTTGATTAATTCCTCGGGGTAGCTGTTCCCTATGCAGATTATTATTAACTGATTAGCAAATTAACACCAATGTTGGGTCCTGCCGGACAAGTCTTAATACTACACGATTTATCAAGGGGGTCCCCATAACAACCCCGAACGTGTTAGGAGCGATCAGTTATGGAATCAAACACGGGTAGCCGGTAACTAGGGCGGCAATAACAGAACAAAACACCCGGCAAAAGGCTAGGCCTTCCGTTATTTACCAAGTATATAGGTGAATTAATTAAATAAAAGATTTAACATAATTATATCAAACTCAGGTTATCACTTGAGACAAACACCTGCAACTAGCAACGCTAACATTAGTAGCTCAGCAAGCCTACTTAGCCATTCAAGATTTCCTAGGAGGGAAAAAGTGTTTGGGTTTCATGGCAATATAGGAGGCAATTATTTCAGTTGTAGTCGGCGAGCGTATGACGAAGGAAACGTAAATCTAGCATAACAAGTCTAGAGATGGAATCAAGGTCATATCATCTTGCCTATGATGTCCTCATCTTGGAACTCCTGTTGTTCGTCCTGCACGCACTCTCCCGGATCCACGTACTCGTTCTCCGATCCCGGTGCTACCCAACATAAAAATAGCATCCAATGAAGAACAACACATCAAGATGCAACAAGCACATGATGCATGAGATGAAAAATGAACATGCATCTTTATTCTAGTCACTAGCACAAGCATGAGAAGAAAATACAAGTTCCTGGACAGAACTGCACTCTAAGCTCTCTTGACATGCATGAGGGTGACATGAACAGATGTGTCACGCGAAAACGACACAAAAACATATCAAGAACGTTACGAACGGAGCTACGGATCAACCGGAAACAACGAAACAAGAAATAGAGTCCTACATGTCAAATCCATCACAACCCACTCCAATGGCATACTTCTGGTATTCCCAGGTTGCCAAATCACAAAACAAACAAGAATGGATGGGGTGGTGCTAGTAATATCACCACACCATCAACTATGCACTCACAAGCTTCAAAACATCAAAACTATACAATCTGCCATGAACAGCATCATAGCAGTTTGAGAGCTACATGCAAAGCACATACAACCACCCAAATATTCCAAATAAGATATGTGGCAGTAGCTATTCAAGCACTACAAGCACAAGGAAAAAGAAAATACAAAGTACGTACACACAGAAAGATCTACAATTGCTAAGTTGGAAAAATATATCAGTTTTCAGCGACTTAGTGAAAATCTCGGTTTCTCACTAGCTGTTTATGCTCTGAAGCATTTTGACAGCACCCAAAACAATATCTACAGGAATCCAAATGGAATGAAAATTGACAGAGAGCTATACAAACACAAAAGCTACAACTTCTCAGTTGATAGCAAAGGCTGGTTCCCAACACATGGACTTCTATAAGCACAACAACACGAGAAGAAAATATAAGGACATTCTCAGACTTCGTGAAAATCACAAATTTTCACTAAACTGGAATTTTAGCCACATGCCTACTTTGACTAAGCACCACTTGCACATATGAACTCCTAAGCATGAAACAAAACCAACATGCTTTAGAGGGGGTCAGCCTCTAATGCCACAACAAGGAATCAACCTCTTGGGCTCATCACATCACATGGAATCAAGCTCTAAACATTGAACAAAACAGAAATATGACATTCCCGGAAAGTGCTCCAAAGTGGAATCTGAACCCACCATTGGATTCCTGGGATGATTCTACCCCAAAAACATATATAATACATATGCACTTGCATAGAACAATTGGGCACAAAGCTAAGAAGAAGATTTACATGGAATCACATAGAGATGAATAGTGCATCATCACATGTGCTTCTCACTAGAACACCACCTACACATGCATATGCACACACTCACATATCCAATGGTGCATATGAGGGGTATACCTCATGCTCATGTGCCTTAGCACACCACCACACACACACATGCATCAATCACAACATACAATACATACCTACACATGGTAATTATCACACACACCTAGCTTACACTCACATATGCATTTCTACACCTACACAAACTAGTTTGCACATGTGCTCACTAAGGCACACCAAACCTTGGGCATGTGTGAGACACATACACACATGCACACGCAACATCACTACCCTAATGCATCACACACCCATATAAGCTAGCTCACAAATGCACTTGCACTCAAACCTACACATGCCTACTCCACATGATATATCTACACATGCTCTATAGCATCAAGAACAAGGTCAACCTGCTGCTTGGGAGGCAACAAAAATACCCCACATGGAGATCTAGCACACCACAGCAACTATGCAAGCAAGCAATGCAAAACATAAAAATAAATGCAACAAAAAAAATAAAAGGAATGGGGAGGGATCGAACCCAGGACCCCCTGCTAACACACACTGCAGCACACCACTCGACTACTGAACATGCACTTGACAGAGCAGGGAGGCCAAGCAGGTTAAACCATGCCCCTGCGCTACTGTGCGGAATTAAACACCCAAAAAGGGGGTGGCACCGCGGGGACTCGAACCCAGCACCACCTGATCAACTGGCCACACTGCAAACCACTACGCTACGCTACGGACCTTGGCCTAATAGAGGGGTTCTACAAGGTAACACAACAAGACAACATGGTCGCCCTGCTCTGCTATGCACAGAGAGACGACGACACAGACGTCACCGGAGCGCCTTTACTACTGCTGCTGCGCGGCGGGGAAACACCTATGGCTACTACTTCTACCTCGAGGGAAGTCGATCCCCTGAGCCACACGAACCGAGCACAACACACAAGTCCACACAAGCAACATCACCTGCCCTCATGCTCTTCTCCGAACAGAGAGGCACGGCCACGAGCCCTACACAGCATCTACTGAGGGGGAAGGGAGGAGGAGCTAGGCTCACCTAGAGAACGGAGAAGAGGACGCCGATCGGAGGAAGGAGCCGAAGGCGAGCGAAGACGATCTGAAGAAGGCCTGCTGCAGAACCGAAGTAGGGGAATGTCACGCCCAAGATGCGACCCTATCCTCAATTTGGCACGAAGGCCGCGTTAGGGATAGAAGCGCATCTCGTCTTGTCGCAAGAATGGATATCGTTACAAGTACATGTACTCAAAAGAAGAGATATATATACAGAGTTGGCTTACACTCGCCACAAGCTACATCAGAGTCACATCAGTAAATTACATAATCATCAAGAGTAAGAGCAGGGTCCGACTACGGACGAAATCAAACGAGAAAAAAATAAGAACGACGTCCATCCTTGCTATCCCAGGCTGCCGGCTTGGAACCCATCCTAGATCGATGAAGAAGAAGAAGAAGAAGAAGAAGCAACTCCAAATGAACAATCAACGCGCTCGCGTCAAGTAATCTTTACCTGAACCTGCAACTGGTGTTGTAGTAATCTGTGAGCCACAGGGGACTCAACAATCTCATTTCCAAAGGTATCAAGACTAGCAAAGCTTAATGGGTGAGGTAAGGTTAAGTGGTGAGGTTGCAGCAACGGCTAAGCATATATTTGGTGGCTAAACTTACGAGTACAAGAAATAAGAGGGGGATGATCTACGCATAGCGGACGTGACTACTGATGATCAAATGAATGATCCTGAACACCTACCTACGTCAGACATAACCCCGCCGTGTCCTCGATCGGAGAAGGAACTCACAAAAGAGACAGTCACGGTTACGCACATAGTTGGCATGTTTTAATTAAGTTAACTTCAAGTTATCTAGAACCAGTGTTCAACAAAGCTTCCACGTTGCCACATAACCGCGAGCACGGCTTTCCGAAAGATTTAACCCTGCAGGGGTGCTCCAACTAGTCCATCACAAATTACCACAAGCCGCATAGAAATCCTCAATCACGAAGCTCGCGATCTCGTCGGATTCCCTAGTGGAAAACCTCAACTATGAGATTACCCAAAGGATCACCGGAATCCTGATGCACAAGATATCTCGTCAAAGGTAAAACTAATCCAGCAAGGCCGCCCGGCGTGTCGATGATCCTGATAGGATCCGCGTATCTCGTTCTCAAGACATGACGGATAAGCACAACGTACGGTGGCCTGATAGAAATCTCCCGAGTTGCACTAGGTTGGCCCCGCAAACGGCTCTAGCGCTAACTCCCTATGCATCCACCAACAGCACTAGCCTCCCTGTATTATGTAGAATTACTCCTCGGGTAGCGCTAACTCCCTATGCATTTCAGTATTATCAAAATTATTATATTGGGCAAATAGTACCAATGTTGGGCCTTGCCAGACCAGCCTTAATCTAAAACGAATTATCAAGGGGTCCCCATAACAACCCCGATCGTGTTAGGAGCGCTCAATTATGGAACATAACACAGGTAGCCGAAACTAAGGGGGCAAAGGTGGAACAAAACACCAGGCTAGAAAGGCCGAGCCTTCCACCTTTTACCAAGTATATAGGTGCATTAAATTAAATAGCATTTAATATGGTGATATAACAAGGAACCCATGCTTTTACATGGAAGCATCTGCACCTGCAACTAGCAGCACTACACAAGGTTAAGCAAGCGGTAACATAGCCAATCAGTGGTTTGCTAGGTCGAACAAGTTGAAGGTTATCATGGCATTGTTGAGAGGCTGATATTTAACATGTGGTAGGCAACGAGACATAATCGATAGAAGCGGTAAAACTAGCATGGCAATGATAGTAATGGTATCTGGGGAAATGGTCATTTGTCTGAGATCCCGCTTGGAAGAAGAATGCCTCCGTGAAGCAGACGAACCGACGTAGTCGAACGGGTCCTCACAATCCGGCATGCTGCGGATCTCTATCGAGACGAAGCAAACCGGAAACACAAATCAACACACGGAATTCACCACACGATGCACACCACATATGATGGATGAGCAGTTGAATACATGCAAGTCACGGCATGGCAATTCACACAATCAAACACGACACTTTAAGTGAAGTTCAATATGCAACGAGTTGCATATTGACGAAACTCCACATATGAATTACTTAGTTCACTCCCGGTAATTTAAATGGCAATGTTAATGTTTTCAAACATGCAAGAGGTGAAGCGGAAATTAAACTACCTATCTAGACATTTTAAATGAGGTCGGAAATGTCATATAGCACCTCCGAGACGACCTCACATGTTAATTTGCAATTCTGTCCAGATCTGAATTAATGCTTGTAATTAGTTGTTAGACACCAAAAAAAATAGGTTCACGTGATTCTACGCGTCGAGACAAGAAATCTACACATAAAGAACATCTCCAACGGAGCTACGGATCAAAAGACACAAGCACCGCAAGGTATGAAGGCATGAATGCAATATGTGTGCAACGACAGTCACGAGCACTTTAAAACACACAACCAGCAAGAGAAAATGAAACTACACGAGATTCTAAGAAAGTTTCATGTAGGACACGATCAAATCGGAGCTACGGTTCAAAAACTACGAGCAAAACAAGAAATTACTACAATCTGCCAAAATCAGCCACATAGCATCTTCTACACCCCACAACTACGAGCTACACAACTCCGATATGCTCAATCAAGGCATGGCACGAAAGAGGGCAAGAAGCACTACTACAAACAACTAACAACAACTAGCATGGCATCAAGGAATACTAGGAAAAGAAGTCACAAAATGGCTTCCCACACACTATTTCAGACTTGGTGAAAATTACACCTCATGAAAGTGCAGTTTTCGATCTGAAGCCATATTAACAGCAGCAAAACCAATAGCTACAGGATTCCAAATGATATGAAAATTTACAGCATGCTAGAGAAACACAAGGGGTACAACTAACTCCATTGTACCAACCTCACAAGAGCTACAGATTACAAGATGCAAGCAAGACAAGACAGCAACAAAATATAACAGATTACAGACTTAGAAATATTTCAGCTCCTCCAACTCAGCACTATTTCTAGCAACTTGAGGGCAATCAAACCACACCTAAACATGCATTTCTATTGCAACCAAAAATACAAAGGGCTAGACAAAACATCCAAGAACAACTCTCTAGTTAACAACTCCGTCAAACGAAGCACGGAATAAATCCTACGAAAATGAAAAGAGGGCAACATGGGAAAATATCACGCGAACTAACTTGCTCCAAAGTTAAAACTAATTGCACAGAAAAATCCCATGGATTTTTCTACCGCGGAAACATATAAAATATGTGGGGTTTGCAACACAAAATAATGCCGCACATAAATGCGAGAAAAATAAGCTATACGCGGGAAATAAATTACCGGCAAATCCCTACACGCAAAAATACAAATGACCGCTCTAAAATACATGGAAAAATAGTCCCTAAAACATAGGCATTTTAACAAAGGCACTCGAGCAATCCGGACCGCAAGAAAAATAAATACGGGACGTTCCCCTATTGGGACAACACGCTAAACTAGGCGTTTGGCACGTAAAACTACGTCAAATAAATATGCAAGTTGCAAAAACGAATACTACGCGAAATTCTACACAAAATCCATATGCTACACATTCCGATCCGACACAAGTATAATAAACTACGGACGTTTCAATATACGTGTATCTCTGGAATATATCTAATTCGAAAAACAACTAAATACTTAACGGGCCGGACAGGGGTGCAAAACAAATAAGGTGTGCTGGGGGGCGAGGGATAGCTCACCCTGGCCACATGGGCCGGCCTGGAGAGGAGGCATGTGAGGCCTCGGGCAGCTGCGCCAGCTGGGCCGGTGGGAGGCCGAATATGCCGAAGCCTTGGGCGCTGGGAGCACAGGTAGGAGGAGGGTTGGGGCTTCTCCCGTCGCTTGGCTCGACCCCGTGTGCTTCAGGCGGTGGCCCAGGTTCCCGACGAGGTGGGGCTCCTTGTTGACCTCGAAGGCAGCCGGCGGCGTGGATCTGGGAGGCCAGCAAGAGGCGGCGGCACGGCAAGCAGGCGAGGCACGCTCGCGAGCGGCAGCGGGATCAGCCAGGGACGCGCGGGAGCTGGAGCACGGCGAGGCAGGGAGGCGGACTACTGGCCGGCGACGACGGCGAGGCAGTGGACGGCGCGGCGATGCCTCCGGCGAGGGTAGGCGACCTGGCGCGGGGATAGCCATGGGGAGGCGGATCTGGGTGGCGGGAGGTGGCCCGGTGGCTCTGCTGCTCCGGCGAGGCAGCCATGGACGGGGAGCTCGGGAACTCGGGGCAGAACATGGGCGGCGGTGTGATCCGGGCCCAGATGGGCTCGGTGGTCCCGAAACGGGTCTCGCGGGCCGGCGGCGGCTGCGGGAGAGAGAGGCTGCGTGGAGAGGAGGAGAGGTGGGGCGGCGCGGATCCCGAGGTGGGACTAGGGTTAGCTAGACTAGGCAGGTTTTGGGGGTCTATTTATAGGAAATGGGGCTAGGTTTATCCGAATCGGGATCCGATTTCGACCACGGGTTCGTGAACGGATGGCCACGGACGTGGGAATCGATACGTGACCGTGTAGAGGGGATACCCGGGGACGAGAGGGAGAACGGGCGGCGCGACAACGAGTTTTAATACACCGACAGACGTCTGACGGTAGACCGAATACGGTGCCGCTACGGTCGACCATTCGGGTATGAGACGGACTCCGATCGCGACGAAATTCGATAGGCGGCCTTGCTATATCTAATTACGACCGCATGCCAAGTTTCACCCCGATCAGAGAAAGTTTTACGCACACTTTTAAAACAGGGTTTCGAACGATGCCGCGGGCGCTTGCGAGTGCGGTCGGACTCAGAACGGACAACGACGAGAACCAGCAACTACTAACGAATGCATGTTTTGAAAACTGGCGGCAACGGGTTGCTGATGCAATGCTGATGATGCGCATGATGCGATGATGATGCAAAAAATAAAATAATACACACGACGAAAACGGAATAGAAGGGGAATCTTCTGGAATGTCGGCATCGGGCTGTCACACGGAAGGAGTTCGTCGGGAACACGCCGGAGACGTGGAGCTTCCCTTCGGTGTGGTCGCTCCCCGGCCTCACCGAGGACGGAAATGGAGCGCGTGGACCTTCCCCGAGCTCCCTAACTTGCCTGCCGGTGCCGGAGGCGAGAGACGCACGGTGGATGATGGCGATCTACTTCGCTCTTTGTGCTAGCCCGATCTACAACAACCTTACCTGGGGAGGAAGAAAGAGATGGAGGGAGGTGTGGCGGCGCTAGGAGGGGGAAACGTGGAACCCTAGGCACAGGGGCACGGACGCCAAGGCTATAGGAGGGCCGCGGATGGGACTGCTATGTCAAACCTTCTCGCTCTTCCTCCGCAGTCTCTGACGGAAAGCAAGCACAGGTCGACGCCGTCACGAGAAGGAAGAAAGGAACGCACGGTTGGGCTCGTTGGGGAAACAAAGGGAGATATGGGCCTCGGGAGGAAAAGGGAGGAGGCCGATGCTGTGCGTGATAATAGAGAAAACCCCTGGGGTTTTCTATTTAGAACCACACCAGCAATAAAATAATCTCCCAGGGAAAAACCAAGGCACCTAAAATTAAAATAAAAGTACCCCTGGTCATCAGAAATTATAACCTATTTGAATAAAAAGAACAAGGAATTTTTGGAGCAACTAAATATTTACAAAACAGAATTTGATCCTCTGTTTTGTGAATATTTGCACCTCACAAACAAAGTTTCAAAACAGCAAATTCACATCATCACAGCCACCACAATACATACTAAAACAAGGGCACTTTTGAATCAGGGATGGGACAATTGAATCTTTACTTGAGATAAATAGAGAGAGGGAATGTTTTGACTCCTAGCAAACCACATAGTGCTTCCTACTCTCAAATGCACTACTCCACAACATATCACTTAGCAACACCTATCAACACACATCACCACATCACATACCACTACTACACATGGATTTACAAAGGCACAAACACAAAGACATGGATGAATGGAATGCATGCAAAGGAAAAACAAACAAGGTGACACATGAAATAACACATGCATTGATCTCTCATATCACTGACAAGATGGACCCACATATAGAAGGTTCCAATAAAGGCAAGTTACACTCTTGGGGCATTACAAACTCTCCCACACTACAAAAAGATCTCGCCCCAAGATCTAAGACTCAAAGAACTCTGGATTTCAGAAGGGAGGTGATCCTTGCGTTCCCAAGTAGCCTCTTTATCGGAATGGTGTGACCACTGCACTTTGAGAAATTTGACACTCTTGTTGCGGGTTTTGCACTCAGTCGCCTCGAGAACCGCAACTGGATTCTCACGATAGGATATGTTGGGTTGAAGATCGATGTCTTGAAGATGAACAGTGCGCTGAGGGGTCATGAAGCACCTCCGGAGCTGAGAGACATGGAACACGTCATGCACATTTGCAAAGTTTGACGGAAGCTCAAGCTGATACGCAAGGTCGTCTCTCTTGCCAACAATTCTGAAACGACCCACGAAACGAGGCGCAAGCTTGCCTTTGATGCCAAAGCGTTGCGTACCCTTCATAGGGGACACCTTGAGATAGGCAAAGTCATCAAGCTCATAAGACATGTCATGATGCTTGCTATCATAATTGCTCTTCTAACGGGACTGCGCTGCTCTGAGGTTATCCCGAATGACCCGACACATCTCTTCAGCTTATTCTATCAAGTCATTCCCAAGAATCTGACGCTCGCTGGTCTCAGACCAGTTGAGCGGGGTACGTCACTTCCTGCCATAGAGAATTTCAAACGGAGCTTTGCCTGAACTAGCTTGATAATTGTTGTTATACAAGACCTGAGCAAAAGGCAGTCAGTATTTCCACTTCATGCCAAAAGAGATAACATAGGCTCTCAGCATATCCTCAAGGACCTGATTGACTCGCTCCACTTGACCACTAGTCTGAGGATGAAAAGTTGTGCTGAAGCGTATCTTCGTGCCCATCACAGACTGAAAAGAGTCCCAGAACATGGAAGTGAAGATACTTCCGCGATCCGAAGAGATCATCATAGGCACGCCGTTCAAAGACACTATCTTGGAAGTGTACAGATCTGCAAGCTGAGCTGAGAAGATGGATTCGTTGACTGGAAGAAAATGAGCCACTTTACTCAATTTGTCGATGACGACGAAGATGTCATCATTACCCTTCTTAGACTCCGGAAACCCGGTGATGAAATCCATCTCAATATGGTCAAACTTCCACTCGGGAATGGGCAATGGATGCAAAAGACCTGCTGGACGTTGATGCTCTGCTTTCACCCTTCGACATACAACACATTCATTTACGAACTGAGCAATCTCATGCTTCATGCGAGTCCACCAGAAGATCTGTTTCACATCCTGATACATCTTGGAGCTTCCTGGATGTATAGAGAGCAGAGAGTTATGAGCTTCTTCCATGATGACCTTTCTGAGATCACCTTTCTGAACGACAAGACGATCCTCAAAGAACAACGTGTCTCTGGCATCAACACTGAAGCACTTATATTTGGGAAGTCCCTTTGACACACCAATCTTTACTTTCTTCACCATTGCATCAAGAAGCTGTGCTGCACGGACCTGATCTTCCAAGGTAGGAGAGATCTGAAGATTTGCAAGAAATCCCTGAGGTACTAACTGAAGGTTGAGCTTTCTGAAAGACTCACAAAGGTCAGGCTGGAGAGGCTTCAGAATGAGACTGTTGCAGTAAGACTTCCTGCTCAAAGCATCTGCCACGACATTAGCTTTGCCTGGCGTGTACTCAACGCTCGGATTAAAATCTTGGAGCATTTCCACCCAACGAGTTTGCCGGAGATTCAGGTTAGGCTGGGTGAAGATGTACTTGAGACTCCTGTGATCGGTGAACACTTCAACCTTTCATTCTAACAAGAGGTGTCTCCAAGTCATCAGAGCATGTACCACTACTGCTAGCTCAAGATCATGCACATGATAATTCTTCTCCGCTAGCTTGAACTGCCTCGAGGTATAAGCAACCACTTTCTTCTCTTGCATCAGAACTGCACCAAGACCTTGAAGAGAGGCGTCGCAGAACACCTGGTAAGGTTTAGAATCATCAGGAGGAACCAATACTGGAGTAGATGTGAGCTTCTCCTTGAGTGTGTCGAAGGCCAACTGATACTCTGGAGACCAAGCACACTTCACACCCTTCTGAAGAAGATTTGAGAGAGGCTTAGCAATCTTGGAGTTCTCAACGAACCTTCTACAATAGCTTGCAAGCCCGAGAAAGCTTTGAAGCTGCTTCACATTCTGCGGAGGCTCCCATTCAACAATGGTCTGCACCTTCGACGGATCAACTTTGATGCCCTCGGCAGAGATGATGTGACCAAGATAGACGACTTCTTTCAACCAGAACTCACACTTGGAAAACTTGGCATATAATTTGTACTCTTTCAGCTTATGAAGTACCAATCAGAGGTGTTCTTCATGTTCTTCCTCGGTTTCAGAAAAGACCAGAATGTCGTCGAGATACAGCAAGACGAACTCATTCTTGAACGGAGAGAATATGTAGTTCATCAATCGACAAAATGTCGCAGGAGCATTTGCCAGACCAAAATACATGACCGTATACTCATACGAGCCAAAACTAGTCCTGAAAGCAGTCTTCGGAATATCCTCTTCACGAATGCGAATTTGATGATAGCCCATTCTGAGATCGAGCTTGGAGAAGATCTTAGCCCCTTTCAACTGTTCGAACAACTCATTTATGTTCGGAAGTGGATACTTGTTCCTGATTGTCTTCTTGTTCAATTGACGGTAATCGACACACAACCGGTTCGTGCCATCCTTCTTCTTGACAAACAGAACTCCACAGTCCCACAGAGACGAGCTCGGTCTGATCAAACCCAAACGCTCCTGCTCATCGAGTTGCCTCTTAAGTTCCTTCAACTCTTCTGGACCCAATTTGTACGTCCGTTTGCACACAGGCTCAGTACCTGGCTCAAGCTCAATGACAAATTCAACTTCTCGGTGCAGAGGCATTCCTGGTAGCTCTTCCGGAAACACGTTTTCATATTCGCAGACCACTCGGACTTGCGAAATAGGATTAATCTCACCCTTTTCATTCAAAGAGAACAGACGGATTGTATCATCACGCGCCGTGAATATAATCGGGACAATCACGGTTACACACATGGTCGGAAATTTTATTAGATTAGGTTCAAGTTATCTATAACCGGATGTTAACAAATATTCCAAGTTGCCACATAACCGCGGGCACGGATTTCCGAAAGATTAAACCCTGCAGGGGTGCTCCAAGTAGTCCATCACAAACGGTCACGGACCGCAAAGTAATCCTCTATCACGAATCTCGTGATCTCGTCAGATTCCTTTGAGGAAAACCTCAACTCTGCGGAGAACCAAACCTTCACCGGGGTTCCTAAACGCAAGATATACCGCTAAGGTAAGACAAGACTAGCAGGACCTCCCGTCGTGTCGACGACCCCGATAAGAGCCGCGTATCTCAGTCTCAGGACACGACGGATGAGCGACGCGTACAGTGGCATGATAGAAATCTCTCAAGTTGCCCTCAGTTGGCCCCGCACAGTGCTCTAGTTTGGACCAACAGTCATGAGGAGCACAGACCCGGGTTGTTGATTAAGTCCTCGGGGTAGCTATTCCCTATGCAGATTATTATTAAGTGATTAGCAAATTAACACCAATGTTGGGTCCTGCCTGACAAGTCTTAACACTACATGATTTATCAAGGGGTTCCCCATAACAACCCCGAACGTGTTAAGAGCGATCAGTTGTGGAATCAAACACCGGTAGCCGGTAACTAGGCCGACAATAACGGAACAGAACACCCGACAAAAGTCTAGGCCTTCCGTTATTTACCAAGTATATAGGTGTTGTAATTAAATAACAGATTTAACATAATGATATGAAACTCAGGTTATCACCTGAGACAAACACCTTCAACTAGCAACACTAACATTAGTAGCTGAGCAAGCCTACTTAGCCATTCAAGATTTGCTAGGAGGGAAAAAGTGTTTTGGTTTCATGGCAATATAGGAGGGAATTATTTCAGTGGTAGTCAGCGAGCATATGACGAAGGAAACGTAAATCTAGCATAACAAGTCTAGAGATGGAATCAAGGTCATATCATCTTGCCTGTGATGTCCTCAGCTTGGAACTGCACTTGTTCGTCCTCCACGTACTCTCCCGGATCCACGTGCTCGTTCTCCGATTCCGGTGCTACCCAACATAAAAATAGGATACAATGAACAACAACACATCAAGATGCAACAAGCACATGATGCATGAGATGAAAAATGAACATGCATCTCTATTCTAGTCACTAGCACAAGCATGAGAAGAAAATACAAGTTCCTGGACAGAAATGCACTCTAAGCTATCTTGACATGCATGAGGATGACATGAACACATGCGTCACGCGAAAACGATGCAAAAACATACAAAGAACGTTACGAACGGAGCTACGGATCAACCGGAAACAACGAAACAAGAAATAGAGTCCTACATGTCAAATCCATCACAACACACTCCAATGGCATACTTCTGGTATTCCCAGGTTGCAAAATCACAAAACAAACAAGAATGGATGGGGTGGTGCTAGTAATATCACCACACCATCAACTATGCACAAACAAGCTTCAAAACATCAAAACTATACAATCTGCCATGAACAGCATCATAGCAGTTTGAGAGCTACCTGCAAAGCACCTACAGCCACCCAAGTATGCCAAATAAGATATGTGGCAGTAGCTATTCAAAAGAATTACAAGCACAAGAAAAAAGACAATACAAAGGAGGTACACACAGAAAGATCTACAGCTGCTAACTTGTACAAAAATATCAGTTTTGAGGGACTTAGTGAAAATCTCAGTTTCTCACTAGCTGTTTATGGTCCGAAGCATTTTGACAGCACCCAAAACAATATGTACACGAATCCAAATGGAATGAAAATTGATAGAGAGCTATACAAACACAAAATCTACAACTTCTCAGTTGATAGCAAAGGCTGATTCCCAACACATGGAGTTCTACAAGCACAACAACAGGAGAAGAAAATATAAGCAGATTCTCAAACTTAGTGAAAATCACAGATGTTCACTAAACTGGAATTTCAGCCACATGCCTACTTTGACTAAGCACGACTTGCATATATGAACTCCTAAGCATGGAACAAAAACAACATGCTATAGAGGGGGTCACCCTCTAATGCCACAACAAGGAATCAACCTATTGGGCTCATCACATCACATGGAATCAAGCTCTAAACATTGAACAAAACAGAAATATGACATTCCCGGAAAGTGCTCCAAAGTGGAATCTGAACCCACCATTCGATTCCTGGGATGATTCTACCCCAAAAACATATATAATAGAGAGGCACTTGCATAGAACAATTGGGAACAAAGCTAAGAAGATTTACATGGAATCACATAGAGATGAATAGTGCATCATCACATGTGCTTCTCACTAGAACACCACCTACACATGCATATGCACACACTCACATATCCAATGGTGCTTATGAGGGGTATACCTCATGCTCATGTGCCATTGCACACCACCACACAGACACATGCATCAAGCACAACATACAATACACACCTACACATGCTAATGATCACACACACCTAGCTTACACGCACTTATGCATTTCTACACCTACACAAACTAGTTTGCACATGTGCACACTAAGGCACACCAAGCCTTGGGCATGTGTGAGACACACACACAAGCACACACAACATCACTACCCTAATGCATCACACACCCATATGAGCTAGCTCACAAATGCACTTGCACTCAAACCTACAAATGCCTACTACACATGCTCTATAGCATCAAGAAAAAGGTGAACCTGCTGCTTGGGAAGCAACAAAAATACCCCACATAGAGATCTAGCACACCACAGAAACTATGCAAGCAAGCAATGCAAAACATAAAAGGAATGGGGAGGGATCGAACCCAGGACCCCCTGCTAACACACACTGCAGCACACCACTCGGCTACCGAACATGCACTCGACAGAGCAGAGAGGCCAAGCAGGTTAAACCATGCCCCTGTGCTACTGTGCCGAAATAAACACCCAAAAAGGGGGTGGCACCGCGGGGACTCGAACCCAGCACCACCTGAACAAAATGCCACACTGCAAACAATTACGCTACGCTACGGATCTTGGCCTAACAGAGGGGTCCTACAAGGTAACACAACAAGACAACTTGGTCGCCCTGCTCTGCTATGCACAGAGAGACGACGACAGAGACGTCACCGGGGCGCCTCTACTACTGCTGCTGCGCCGTGGGGAAATACCTAATGCTACTGCTTCTACCGCGAGGGAAGTCGATCCCCTGAGCCACACGAACCGAGCACACCACACAAGTCCACACAAGAAACAACAGGTGCCGTCGTGCTCTTCTCCGAACAGAGAGGCACGGCCACGAGCCCTACGCCGCATCTACCGAGGGGGAAGGGAGGAGGAGCTAGGCTCACCTAGAGAAAGGAGAAGAGGACACCGATCGGAGGAAGGAGCCGAAGGCGAGAGAATACGATCTGAAGAAGGCCTGCTGCAGAACCGAAGTAGGGGAAGGAGTTCGTCGGGAACATGCCGGGGACGTGGAGCTGCCCGTCGGTGTGGTCGCTCCCCGGCCTCACCGACGACGGGAATGGAGCGCGGGCGCCTTCCCCGAGGACCGTGACATGCCTGTCAGCACCGGAGGCGAGAGACGCACGGTGGACGACGGCGATCTACTTCGCTCTCTCTGCTAGCCCAATCTACAGTAACCTTACCTAGGGAGGAAGAAGGAGATGGAGGGAGGTGTGGCGGCTCTAGGAGGGGGAAACGCGGAACCCTAGGCATAGGTGCACGGACGCCAAGGCTATATGGGGGCCGCGGATGGTACGGCACCGTCAAACCTTCTCTCTCTCTCTCTGTAGTCTCGGACGGAAAGCAGGCACAAGTCGACGCTGTCACGAGAAGGAAGAAAGGAACGCACGGTTCGGCTCGCTGAGGAAACAGCGGGAGATTATGGGCCTCGGGAGGAAAAGAGAGGAGGCCCATGCTGCACCTGATAATAGAGAAAACCCCTGGGGTTTTCTATTTAGAACCACACCAGCAATAAAATAATCTCCCAGGGAAAAACCAAGGCACCTAAAATTAAAATTAAAATACCCCTGGTCATAAGAAATTATGACCTATTTGATTAAAACGAACAAGGAATTTTTGGAGCAACTAAATATTTACAAAACAGAATTTGATCCTCTGTTTTGTGAATATTTGCACCTCAGAAACAAAGTATCAAAACAACAAATTCACATCATCACAACCACCACAATACATACTAAATCAAGGGCACTTTTGAATCAAGGATGGGACAAGTTAATCTTGACTTGAGATAAATAGAGAGAGGGAATGTTTTGACTCCTAGCAAACCACATAGTGCTTCCTACTCTCAAATGCACTACTCCACAACATATCACTTAGCAACACCTATCAACACACATCAGCACATCACATACCACTACTACGCATGGATTCACAAAGATACAAGCACAAAGACATGGATGAATGGAATGCATGCATGCAAAGGAAAAACAAACAAGGTGACACATGAAATAACACATGCATTGATCTCTCATATCACTGACAAGATGGACCCACATACAGAAGGTTGCAATAAAGGCAAGTTACACTCTTGGGGCATTACACACATGGTTCGGAGTAACTTGGAATTAGCCCGACGATCTCGATCGCGATACCATGTTTCTCGGTTAATAACAAGTACGAATACTTGGAGTCGTCGAATTGATTTATGAACCTATATAAGTTGGCTTCAAAGATTAGTTGGCTATGATATTAAAAATTGGTGGATACGCTATGACGTAGTCATGGCGATAGTGTGTGGATCATGGGAACTCTAAGTGATCATGTAGAACCCCATCAATATTGGATTTGTAGGAGTAATGGGTCCAGTGATGACCAACCGGTGTGATGGACCACTTGATCGGATTCGTAGTAAGGAAACCAGATCTTGGATTGGTATACTATGTGTTTCCTTGATATAGGAATGTACTACCCTGGCCATTGGGTAATCCAGTAGAGCACTTGGATTTGTAGCGTTCCAGTTCAAGCTTAGGAGCTTGAATGCTTCCCGAGGTTCTTGCATAGGAATGCATGTGCAATGTAGCTACACCATACTTATGTTGCTGGGTTTAGTATCTCCCTCAACCTTGGAGTCGACTATCATGAGTGGTACGGAGTTGAATTATGTGAGATGGTACCTTTGATAAAATAGGGTGATTTTTGTCCACATTGAGAGGTCCGACTATTGGCATATATATCTAAGGAATGTGCGTGGGATAAGATGATAGATATTAACTCACATCCTCAGTTCCTTGAGACCCAAAAGCTTCGCCGGGTCATAAGGTGGTCGGATTATGACCATAGGAAACAGTTCTAAGTCGTTGGAATATGGCCAGTGCCCCGCCCGACCACCACCAGTCATGTCTATGATGATCATGGGCATGAAGAACTAGATCGTGTTGGACCACGAACCTCTCGGCCAGTGACGCCCATAGCAAGTCCCCGTTCTCCTCACCTGTCTCATGAGCACTGTACTTATGTGATGCTTGGGGAAGTATGTTGTTATCCCCATGGTTGACATACTTATCCATCCAATAAGAGGAGGAACACTTTAATCCTGGTTGGATGAGCCCCATGAACACTGGTTGTTATGCCTCTCTAGAATAAGGTGCTATCTCAAGAGAATTGGTTTCTAGAAGCAACCTCAAGGCAGCGAAAGTCTATCCTACCCAAGACAAGACGAAGAACCGCCATGGTTGGGAAACCACGAAAATGAAGAAGAAGAAGTCGAAGTCAACCACCGATCCTACGCCGACTACATCAACGATTATTAAGAAGCCTTGACGATTCAAGCCGATGAAACCTTTGGATAGCGAGAGAAATTAGTGAGCCTCTTCTTGGTCCAAATCAAGGACGAGAATCCTAATTGGATCATGGTGAAAACCTGCTAAAGGTGATTCACCTGCTTGCCGAGCCACAGACCTTGGATAGATGCATGTCATCCGCCCCCTAGACGCACAATCGACTTGCTTGACGACCTCCGTGTTCCTCCTCGGAGCTTTGGTGTTCTACATCGGCACGGCTCAACCCTGCGTGTATCTCAGCCGCCACTGGATTACTAGGGGTGAGAGGCTACACGGCCAGTGAAGGTCCTGAATCGCGATGTTGTAACACCTTGTGTTTAACTCTCCTGACTGAATTAACTTATGTCAAAATTAGGACCAATTAATTTTTTTTGTGAATGCTTGTGATGCTTGATGTGTTGTTTGCTTGCTTGGCTATTGCTTGTGTTTGTATCCAATGCTCCTACTACTCTCCAAACTCAGATCCTTGACCCAAACCCTTGCCTAATGATCATGCCATGTGAGTAGGACCAAAAACTATTCTTACCAAATATTATTTTCATCAAAAAGCATTTCCTTAATTTAAGCTTTCAAAATGAGTGAGTTGGGATTTGTACTACAAGTCCTCAAATTAGGGAGAATAGATGAACTTGTCCCAAGCGTCTCAAAACCCTCTCTGTTGATTTCTAACTTTGGAAAACTTTATATTATAAAGTTTCTCCAATTGATCCCAAACTTTTTGGGCATGCGTTAATGCTCAAATAATGCCCCCACACCAAGTTGTGTATTTGTGGGGATTTATTTGCATGGTTGTGTAGGCAGAAAGTCATTTCTGCCCATTTCATGGGTTTTTCAAGTCTGCATTGGAAACCTTCTCCATCAAATCCCAAATTTTGTGTCCAAGTTTGTGTTCACCTATTATGTGATCCTGTTAAGTTTCATATCGATTGGAATCCATCTGGTAGCCCTCACACCCATCAAACACCTTGTGTGCATTCACGAAAGTTGCTGCTCTGGCCCCTTCCACTCTTTCCCTTGAGCTTACATTTTTACCACAACTCTCTATAGTTACCTTTTACCTCGAGTAGCCTTTCCATGACCTTTGGTCAATTATTGGAGGGTGACTTCATGTAGCTACCTCTCAATTTCTACCTTGGCAGCAATGTTTTACCACTCTTGCCATACTTCTGCTTAAGCCAAAGCCCCTACTTTCTTCCAGGGCATATCTAGCACGCTAATGCATCATTTACAAGCAAGATATGGCATGCTCATGTGGGAAAAATGAGTAGCACGTCTCAAACTTGATGTCTCATCCATTGTGGCTTTGAACTGCAAGTACTAGCTACACACATCCCCTTGATCTGAAACTTTGCAGAACTGTAGTCCTCCCATGCCTAAGAACGCTAGACATAGTTTTTACCCATCATCTCTCCATTAAGTTCCCTCATTGTCGGCCTTAACTTTGCTACTGCAAACTAAACTGTAGTCAAAACGTATTCAAAGCAGTGCCATATGCAACCAAACTTCAGAGTCACCTTTCTGCATGTATGCCTTGCACTAGGGACAAGTTTGACTAGTCATAAGGGCCATGTAGACACAGGTGGCCGCGGTTACTACCTCCCTGGCATGTAGAAACGGTGCTCTACACCTTGGGATCTAGCTGCAGCTCAGGTCCAGCGAGGGGAGCGTGTTCGAGAGCGGTGTAGAGCATCCTTTGAACCCTCCACGATGACATGAAGCCTCCAAGCTGCTCACGCCGCGTGTGCCGGCCTTGCCAGTGAGCACCAGAGGTGGATCCGAGCTTCTCCTCATAGCCCCACTGCTATACCTCGCCCCCGAGTCCTCTCTTGCTCTCCCCCAGTCCCTCCTCCCTCCTAGCAACCTTCGGAGCCTCCCCTTCGAGGTCCCTAGCTCACCTCCTCCTCCCATGGCCTTGAGGCCACTGATTCAGCTCGCCCGAATTCAAGCTCCCCCGAGCTCCTCCTCTCCCTCTGGCTGGCATGGATCACCCCCCCCTTTTCCTCGTTCATGCCCTGTTGCTGCCGTTTCCATCTAGGACACCCATGTGCACGGAGCCACGGCGGACGACGGCTCTCCCTGCGGCCAGCCCAAGCCAACGCTGCTATAGTCCCTCCCCGCCGGCACTTAGAGCCCACTCAGATGCAGCACGGTCGCCCGAGCTTGTCGGTGTGTCGGGCCTCGCCGGCGAAGGCCGGTGTCGCTGGTGCTCGCACCGAGAGCGCTCGTCCATGCCTACCCTTCCCTCCAGTGGAAGTCGTGCGAGGAACGAGATGGACCTGCCAGTGAGGCCTCCTACCCCACTGGTCATCCATTGGACCGGCCTGTTGGGCCCGTCAGTTGGGCTAAGTGGTGACATTAGTCAACCTATTTTTGTGGCATGCTTGTGTTGCCTTGCATAAGTAGCTCCCTTTTGCTATTTATTCCATGTTGTAAAATCCATAGAATATTCAAACCAACTGCAAATCCAGTGAAACAACTTCCTAAATATTTCTAAAATCATGCTCTGTTTATTGAGTGCCTCCACTCATTTTTAACAGAATGATTTTTGTAGGCTTCTTTAAGGATCACCTATTCCTCCTTTCGTCCGTTCCAAATTCCCTGGTGGTCCAAATATCCTATAGCAAGCTTCAGGTATTTTTCTTATGACGAGAGAGGTCCAAGAAAAATAAAACTCCTATTTATGTAGCACTTTTGTTTCTGCTTGCTATCTAGCGTACAATGTTTGTTTCCAACGATAGTTGACACAGTAGACGGAGTATTCGGAGTTGGACCGGAAGACCTCGAAGACCCAGAAGACTTACGTGGGTAAGGCAAGCAGCCCTTTGACCATGTCTAAGAAATACTTCTATGCATGACACATTGGTTACTCTACTCCGATGCATATAGTTAAGGATGATCGGTGCACCCCAGCTTGGTGTTTCCGATAGCTCCCCCGAGCTCCTCCTCTCCATCTAGGTGGCATGGAGCATCCAACATTTTCCTCGTTCATGCCCTCCCGCCATTGTTTTCCCTCTAGGATGCCCATGTGCACGGAGCCACGGCAGCCGACAGCTCTCCCCGCGGCGAGCCCAAGCCGACGCCGCTACCGCCCCTCCCCGTCGGCTCTTAGAGCCTAGTCAGATGTGGGGCGGCCGCCCGAGCCCGTCGATGTGCCGGGCCTCGCTGGAGACGGCTGGTTTCCCCGGGGCTGGCACCGGGAGCGCTCGGCCATGCCTCCCCTTCCCTCCAGTGGGAGTCGTGCGAGGAAGGAGATGGACCTGCCAGGGGGGCCGCCAACCCCACTGGTCAGCTTCTGGACCGGCCTGCTGGGCCCATCGGTTGGCCTAAGTGGAGACGGCCTTGGTTGTGAGCGGCTTTGAGTGCGAAGGCGCACTCCAGCAAAAGCGCCTTCGACGTGGCCCTCCGTCGGCGCACACTAGCAGCTGGGCCGGCCCGGGTGCTTATCTTGCACCCTGAGCGCACCATAAGCCCCCTGGTAAAGCCTCTTTTCATTTTTCAAAAACTTCATAAATCCATCAAAAAATGGTTTGAAGTCCAAATCTGATGATTCAAATTTCAGCAGGTTCCTAAATTCAAGGTCTATCCAAATATGTGCATGGCACATTTTTCCAGAGCAACTCTCCATGGTATTAATATTCAAATGCTAATTTGAATATATTTAGCCCCATCTTGCAAAAATCCTATAGGGTTCAAATCAACTCCAAATGGAGTGATTCCAATTTTCACAGTCTCCTAAGATCATGCCCTATTTTTGAAGCATTAGTCAACATTTTGATCTAGGATGCTTCTCTTGCCTTGAATAAAAAGCTCCCTTTTCCTATTTATTCCATGTTGTAAAATCCCTAGACTATTCATACCAACTCCAAATCCAGTGACACAACTTCCTAAATATTTCTAAAATCATGCTTTGTTTGTTGAGTGCCTCCACTCATTTTTAACAGAATGATTCATGTAGGATTCTTTAAGGATCACCTAGTCCTCCTTTTGTCCATTCAAAATTCCCTCGTGGTCCAAATCTCCTATAACGGAGTGCTCGGAGTTGGACTGGATGTCCTCGAATAATAGCAACCCTTTGACCATGTCTAAGAAGTACTTCTATGCATGACACATTGGTTACTCTACTCCGATGCATATACTTAAGGATGATCGGTGCACCCTGGCTTAGTGTTTCCGATAGCTCCTCTAGAGAACTTGTATTGAGCATGACCCTATCCTCTATGAGGGTCACGCTGATAATATATTGACAAGTAGTAAGTAGTGCTACGCATGGAAAGAGTATGTGCATAATGATGGTAACACAGATTGATATCAAAGGTTTTAGAAAACCCCGTCAGGTGCCACTAATGCCCGAGGGTGATGATGTTGCATTAGGTGACCACTTGTCAAGGAAGTGGTGCACCGGGATGGTTTTGTGTGAGTGGTTTCGGAAATGGGATTAGATTTATGATGTGTCTATCGTCCCAACCTTACATGTGCGACCACGATACCCCTTTATGGGACGGAGCTTTGTTGATTACTTTGATCGGTGCTATCAAAGAGCCACATTACTAGTGGCGGGAGTGATACGTGGTCACTCTCGTGACGGGGTCGTACCAGGTAGGTCGACTATGCAGTTTTTACGTGTTCCGGGCACACCTTTGGTCCCCGCATGGATAATACGGTCCAAAGTTGGTGCTCGTAAGACGTACATCATGTGGGTTGGGTACCAATCCAGAGGACTCTTTGTCTAGTGTCGTCAGGGGAAAGGCAATGATCATGTACTTATGTCGGGAATGTTATATACCACGAGTCGTGGATGACACGGAAGTTTCCCGGATCTCGTGTATACAGCGTACAACCTCTGATGAGTGTAAAAATATTCGAATAACTGTGTCCATGGTCAAGGACAGTTGGGTGGTGCTGCTTAAACTACGTCCAGTCGTTTCCACATAAACCAAGTGTGTGTGTGTGTGTGTGTTCATGGTGTGCTATGAAAGAGTTGATATGGTCAAGTTTGGTGACTTTGCGTATCTGGTGAACCCGAAGTGTTTATCCCTCAACATATATCACTACTGGAATCAGAGATTTTGCCGTCTGCCTAGTCTTTGCCGTCTGCTAGGTGACGGCAAAGACACTCTTTACCATCAGCTTCAGCAAAACTGACGGCAAAGAACTGGCTGATGGGAAAGAAGGTCTTTGCGAGCAGTCAACTCTTTGCCATCTGCTGCAGACGGCAAAGAAGAGGCCAGCAGACGGCAAAGAAGCTCATCTGGCCGGGGGAACCTTAGGTCAAACTACTCCCTTCTTTGTCGTCTGCTGGCTGACGGCAAAGATGCCAGAGGCAGACAGTAAAGAGTATAGACCCCTTTGCCGTGTGCCAGCAGACGGCAAAGGTCTTGAATCTAGTAACGGATGTCCCGCCCCCACCGCGGCCCTCTCTCTCTCTCAAACGGCCCATCCCTCTCTCTCTCCTCCCCCGACGCCCAACGCCGCCACCACTGTCGCCCGGCCACCCCCGGCGCCGCCCCGGTGCCCCTGGTGCCGCCCCGAAGCCCCACAACCCCCCCCCCCCCCGCGGCGCCCCCCGGTGCTGCCCTGAAGCCCCACCGCCGGCGCCCCGTGGTGCCCCTGGTGCGGCCCCGCTGCCCCACCCCCGGCGCCCCTGGTGCCGCCCCCGCAGCCCCACCGCCGGCGCCGCCGGCCCAGCCACTGCCCCGCAGGCCTCGGCGCCGCCCCCACAGCCCCACTGCCGGTAAGTCCATCCACCCCCGCCCCCTTGATTTTTTATTTTTTGGTATTTAGTTTTTTGGAATTGTATAATAACTACCGGCATGATTTTTTATTGTTGTTGTAGTAGTTTTCTTGTTATTGTAGTTGTTGTTGTTATCGTAGTTGTTGTGGCATATATAGTTTAGTTGGTAGGTTAGTTAATTAGTAGTTTTAGTGGTAGTTTAGTTAGTTGGTAGATTTAGTTAGTTATTTATTAGATTTAGTAGGTAGTTTAGTGGTAGGTTTTGTTTTGTTATTTAGTGGTAGCTAGATTATTTTTTAGTTACTTAGTGGTAGATTCTGTTTTTGTTATTTTTTTGCTATTTAGTGCTATCTAGGTTTAGCGATAGGTTTAGTTAGCTTCGTTAGTTAGGTTAGTTAGTTAGTTAGCTTAATAGAAAGAATAGGAAGAAGAAGAAGAGGAGGAGGAGGAGAAGAGGAGAAGAGGAGGAGGAGGAGGAGAAGAAGAAGAAGAAGAAGAAGAAGAGGAGGAGGAGGAGAAGACAAAAATAATAAGGAGAAGAAGAAAAGAAGAAGAAAAGAAGAAGAGATGAAGAAGAGAAGAAGAGAAGAAGAATACCTTTCCTCCTTCTCCTTCTTCTCCACCTTCTTCTCCTCTTTCTCCTTCTTCTTGATTTCTTCTCCTCCTCCTCTTTCTTCTCCTCTAGCTTACTCTCCTTACATTATTTTCCCCAACAATGAGATAATTAGCCCATTTAGCTAAAAAATGGCCATTCTTCTCCTCTTTCATATTATCCTGGCTTTAATTAACCCAACAATGACATAATTAGCCCATTTAGCTCCAAAATACCATAATAAGCTCAAAATGGCATAAGAACCTTGGTTACCTCATTAATATTATATACTTAGCTTGTTTTCCTCTAAAATGGGATAGTTAGCCCATTTAGCTCAAAAAAGACATAATTAGGTAATTTAGCTCCAACAAGAGGAGAAGAGGAGAATAAATAGGCAAAATGAAAAGAAAGAAGAAGAAGAAGAAGAGAAGAAGGAGAAGGAGGAGGAGGAGGAGGAGGAGAAGGCCAAGGATCTTCTATCCTTCTCCTCCTCCTCCTCCTTCTTGATTTCTTCTTCTTCTCCTCCTCCTCCTCTTTCTTCTCCTCCTTCATATTATCCTTGCTTTAATTAACCCAACAATGACATAATTAGCCCATTTAGCTCCAAAATACCATAATAAGCTCAAAATGGCACTAGAACCTTGGTTAGCTCATTACTATTATATACTTAGCTTATTTTTCTCTAAAATGGGATAATTAGCCCATTTAGCTCAAAAAAATACATAATTAGGTAATTTAAAAATCCAATGCAGCATTTGATTTTACATCTACCGACCGAGGCAAGATTGGGTGGGCCCGTGGAAGATCGTTGGTGCTATGCAACTGAGAGGATGCAGAAGACCCTTCGAGCTAAATGTAAAAATAAGTGTAGAATTGAAGCATCGATGGCTGAGGCATTCATTACTGAGGAGGTGGCAAACTTTGTGACAGCACACTACGAAGCTAAAAATCATCATTTGCATAATCCGAAGCCTCGGCACAATGATGGAGACCCTAAAAAAGGTGGGTCCAACCTCAGCCTATTCAAAGGGAAGCTCGCACCAGCCGGTGCTTAGAAACTAATAACGTTGGATATCGAAGAATGGCGGAACATTTCGTTGTATATCTTCAACAACCTAACAGAAGTGCTGCCGTACATCGAGTGAGTTCTCGGCACATTTTCCCGTAACTTCTAATTCATTTGAACTGCTCTTATTCCCGGATATTTCAAACAGCTGTTACGTCGTCAAATTCTCGGATGGAGCGGTGATCGAAAATGATTCCGTCGAAGAGTATGAGCTTCTGTCAAAGACAGGAGGCGGCTATCCCGGTTTCATCTCTTGGTTCAAACAAACGGTAATTATCAATAATGGACCATTTCATTCTTGGTCTAACTTGCGGCTAATGCAACAACCGTTTCGTATTAAACTTGTAGGCTAATTCAGAGTCTATGGACGCCGAATTGAGACAAGTCGCTAATGTTTTTGACTATAAGGTTCGTTCATTTGAGAAATACAACATCAACGGGTATCTCTTTCATACCTTTGGCAAAGAGCTATCTATGCCCGACCGGAAATCTACAAATTGTGGTGTCTCTGCTATCGGCGAAGGTGTTATCGAGTATTATGGAAGAGTTGAAGCAATTTATGAACTTCAATTCTATGGTGAAAACCCACCGAACGTCGTAGTCTTCAAATGTTATTGGTTCCAGCCGAAAAAGACTAGAAGGACTCATCAACATATAGGACTAGTCGAAATCAATCCAAACACCCATTTAGATGTTCCCGATGTCTATATTACGGCACAACAGGCGACCAAAGTTTTCTATCTACCGTGGGCATGCCAAACGGATAGGAATCTGGAAGGTTGGTATGTTGTTTATAAAGTGCCGCCACATGTGAGACCACCTCTCCCAAATGAACAGGATTATGAACCTCACATTAACCCAGACACATATGATGGAGAATTCTTCCAAGAAGCACGTCTTTCCAAGAAACGTTTCAAGAACCGCCGTGCTTCATCCAAGAACATGGAAGTAGACAGCGACAATGAATCCGACTCCAGCCCTGAGCCAGAACCAAAAGACCTGGAACTCGTAGATGTTATTGATGCGGATGACCTGTCAATGCTTGAATGATTAAAGGAAGGCCTTTCACAACTTCACGCCGTTGAACCCGATGAGCACGTCATTCATGAAGACATGCGTGATAGTGATGATGATGATGCATTTATTGATGATGATTATTAGTTTGTAAGATTCACAACGTAAATTATATATATTTTAATCTTTATTATTCATGTACATATTATTATTCATGTCAGTCATTCAATTTTTTTATGTTGTACTAATTTCTTTTAATCTTTATCATGGCAGGTGTTGAAAGATGGTGGGCGTGGGTCCAGAGCGCTCGACGAGTTCTTCCCAGGCGCCCCGCACGAGGGGTGGTACTTCCCTTCCACCCCTATCTCTCCGTAGAGCCTTGGCAGACAGTCTTTCGACACCAGCCGGGGGTTCTTCTTCGTCGGCCGCATTGCCCACTGGGAGAGGTGCTGGTCGGGTAGGGAGGAAGGGGAAGGGTACAGGGAGAGGTGGTGGCCGCGGACGATCCAGGAGGACTGTTGAGCCGTCCTCGCCACCACCAGCAGCTCATTCACCCAAGCATAGGACTAGTATGGTCGACCCATTTGCAGAGGAGGCTACGGGGACTCCGGTCCAGGAGCCTGGTGTTCACGGGCATTCGTCCCATGAGACTCCGGTCCAAGAGCAGCCTCGGGTCGAGGTGCATTCGGCCCAGGAGCAGCCGGAGGAGACTATGGTTCCGGAGGCTTCACCCGACGTGGAGAGGTCCGGATGGGAGTCTTGGCCGGATCGTACCGAGTTGCCGGATTGGACCGAGGGTCCGGGTGGCTCAGGGGGCGGGGATGGCAGGGATGAGCTTACGGATAGTGAGGGCGATGTGCCGGTGGACGGGGCCACCGTGTACAAGCGTGGTAGTACACGTCTCCCGGTCGCCCCGGCTACCCGCGAGCAGAGGCCGGTGATTAAACCTGAAGGAGATAGGTAAGTACATTTACCCTTTTTTTTAGCTTTTGCCTTCAAGTTTGTTCAAATATCTAATGCACTTACCTTATCATACTGCAGGGGATGGGTACCCCCTCTTGGAGTCCGCAGGACGAACTCCGTCCTTAGTGTGCTTTGCCGAACAAATTTCCCGGGGTTTGTCACGTTGCCTTGTGAGGGTCAGGTTCCTCCACTAGGATTTACCTGGGAGCACTACCAGGCTGCACAGGCCCTGACGGAGGAGATTATAGATGGTGTCTTATGCCACACGAGGGCCGAGATGGTGATCAAGAGCTTTTCGGTAAATTATCCTTTTACAGAATCTAAAATTAACAATATACCTAATTATTGTACTAATCGGTGTTTTCACGTTTGATTGCAGACCTTCTATAGGTGTGAGGATGGATATGAGGAGGAGGCGGCCAGGGTTCTCGAGGTCGAGTGTAGGTGGTTACTACAGAACTTGCGCCACGAGGCTCGGCCGCAGGCTATTCGAGATTACTACGCCACGCATGGTATTAAGAAGGAGAAGAAGGATTGCCACGGAAAGTTTCTGAAGAAGGAGCAATACATGAAGGTAATTACCTATTCTTAAGTCCTTCTACGTAGTTTTCTTGATTTCATTCATAGGCGTAGCACCAAAAATTCTTTCTAATAACTTACATGTGCCCCCAAGATGGTGTGCGGATAAGATGGATTGTTGGGAGGCTTTGGTTGATGAGTGGTGCACAGGCAGCTGGCGAGCCGTCCACGAGAATGCGAACGATCGGCGTAGCCAAATGGTTGGTGTGCCACACCAGCAAGGCAGCGCCAACTTACTTCAGTTTAGACGAAACTGGGTATGTGATTTGCTTCATGATTCATGCAATTCATTCTTGATGCTAATATTTTGTTCCTCTCTTTTAGGCGCATCACAATAAGACTGAGATGCCACACTTGTACGACCTTTATGGCATGGCCCATACTGCCTTGTACAAGAAGGCGAAGGCATTCTGTGAGTCTGACCTGGATGATCCAGAGCTGGTGATGATATCTGGTGGCGGGAGGCCCCATGGCTCGATAGCCATTGGAGATGGGATAATACGTTGTCCACTCACTCTTCCAGAGATCAAGGCGCGCCAATCGAGCAGATGTCCTGAGATAACGCCTCGTCCACGGCCAGTCGAACTTGCCATCGAGGTTAGTTGTACGGACTAAGAACACTTTCATCCATTTCATTATGTGTGTCACCATAGATCATTACTGTGGTAACGAGGAATGGTTTTTCAGGCTGCTCTTCAGAAAGAGAGAGCGGCAAACGAGGATGCTCTTGACAAAGAGAGATTGGCAAGCCAGGCTGCTCTTCAGGCTGCTCTTGATGAGAGGGACCAGACCACGACACGATTGCTTGAGGAGGAGAGGGCCCGGAATGAGGCGGGTCAACGGGCCCTGTACGAGCTTTTTGTGGTATGTTTTTTTTCACATTAGCCAAATCATGTGTGTAATGTCTGTTTCAAAACTAACTAATACGACCCACTCTTCAGGGTCTCTGCGAGAAGAGCGGTCAAGTCCCTCCGCCGATGCCCGTCTTCTCTTCGATTGGCACAATGAGTTTCATTATAAACTAGTATTAATAATTGAGTGTCATCATGCTAACTGAGACATTGCAAAATATCTTTTGTGCAGAATAACTCCCGAGCGGCATCGCACGACCCTTCTCCAGGGCAACCGTCTCCAAACGAAGCCGGCGCGAGCAACCGTGGTGTTTCTCCTCCTTGATGACCACTACGGTAAGTTTCTCCTCCAAACTTAGCTTGTTTTCCTCTAAAATGAGATAATTAGCCCATTTAGCTCCAAGAAGACATAATTAGGTAATTTAGCTCCAACAAGAGGAGAAGAAATAGGAAAAATGAAAAGAAAGAAGAAGAAGAAGGAGAGAAGAAGGAGAACCTTGGTTAGCTCATGAATAGCCCATTTAATTAACCCAACAATGACATAATTAGCCCATTTAGCTCCAAAATACCATAATAAGCTCAAAATTGCCCAAGAACCTTGGTTAGCTCATGAATATTATATACTTAGCTTGTTTTCCTCTAAAATGACATAATTGGAACATTTAGCTCAAAAAAGACATAATTAGGTAATTTAGCTCCAACAAGAGGAGAAGAGGAGAAGAAATAGGCAAAATGAAAAGATAGAAGAAGAATAAGAGAAGAACAAGAAGAGAAGAAGGAGAAGGAGGAGGAGGAGGAGGAGAAGGCCAAGGACCTTCTAGTCCTTCTCCTCCTCCTCCTCCTTCTTCTTGATTTCTTCTTCTTCTCCTCCTCCTCCTCTTTCTTATCCTCTTTCATATTATCCTTGCTTTAATTAACCCAACAATGACATAATTAGCCCATTTAGCTCCAAAATACCATAATAAGCGCAAAATGGCATAAGAACCTTGGTTAGCTCATGAATATTATATACTTAGCTTGTTTTCCTCTAAAATGACATAATTAGCTCATTTAGCTCAAAAAGAAGGAGAAGGAAGAAGAAGAAGACGAAGAAGAGAAGAAGAAGAGAAGGAGAAGGAGAAGAAGAAGAAGGAGGAGGAGAAGAAGAGAAGAAGAAGGAGAAGGAGGAGAAGAAGGAGAAGGAGCCCTCCTTCGTCTCCTTCTTCTTCTCTCCTTCTTCTCCTCCTTCTTCTCCTTCTTCTTCTCTTCTTTTTTCTTCTTCTCCTCCTCCTTCTCCTTCTCCTTCCCCTTCTCCTCCTCTTCCTCCTCCTCCTCCTCCTCCTCCTCCTTCTTGTTTTTCTTCTCCTTGTTCTCTTCTTGCTTCTTCTCTTTCTTCTTCAATTTAGCTTATTTGTCATATATATGTTGTTGCTCTTCTTCTTCTGACTTTCTTATTCCCATTTTGCAGATTGGATGTACTACATGCATGGAAGCTGGCGTTGGAGTGCTTTAGTTTCCGTTTTTATTTGAGTTGATGAACAATGTGGAACTATATGTATATGTATATATGGATGAACAATATATGTGCAACTATATGTATGTATATATGGATTAAACTTTGTATGTGTTGGTTCTTTTGATATATGGGATGTACGTTGATGAACAAATGGCATTGATGAGCTTTATATGTATATCATATATATGTTGTGACCTATTTATCATATATGTGCTATGAACTACATGTATATGTGCTGTGAAATAGAAAAAACAAACAAAAATGTGACAATATAGGCTCTTTGCCGTCTGCCAGCTGATGGCAAAGGCCATTGCCGTCAGCTGACCGATGGCAATGGTGCCACGTGGCGCCCAGCTGTGCAATCTGGGCAGTAGCAGCTGGCCATATAGTCTCTTTGCCGTCAGCCTCTAGGGGGCAGACAGCAAAGAAGAGGGAACAGAGGAGGAGGCAGACGGCAAAGAGTGGAGAGAGGGGGGAGGGGAGGAGCCGACAGACGGCAAAGATGGACGTGGAGGCAGACGACAAAGATGGAGGGGGAGGGGAGGGGAGGAGAAGGCAGACGGCAAAGATGGACGGGGAGGCAGACGACAAAGATTGACGGGGAGGCTGACGGCAAAGGCTCCGTTAACCCCTAACGGAGGCAACGCGTGTCGGCTGCCGTCTCAAGAGCTTTGGTGACAGCTCCTTAGGAAAGCTGATGGCAAAGAGCTTTGTCGTCCGCCTTGCGCGGGCTGACGGCAAAGAAGGTCCTATGCCGTCGTAGGCTGACGCAGAAATTTTGCCGGCCGTGACAATCTTTGTCGTGTGTGGTATTGTCTTTGCCGTCAGGGATATTGTCTTTGCCGTCTGTGATGGCACACGGCAAAGAAGGTGATTCATGTAGTGTATGTTGATATCTGTAACTTGTTCTTATGATTACCATCTACTCCGTCCGTTCCTAAATATAAATCTTTCTAGAGATACCACTAGTAGACTACATACAGATGTATATAGACATATTTTAGAGTATAAGTTCACTTATTTTGCTTCGTATGTAGACTCCTAGTGAAATATCTTAAAATACTTATATTTAGGAACGGAGGGAGTAGTTTATGATGCATATCCATACAAGTAATTGACCATGATATTCTTAAGTAAAACTTGTTTCCGCAAAGGCTTCATATTACTTACTATCGTACAAACTACGTTATCCACATCATGGGTTGTTTGCGAGTACATTCAAAGTACTCATTGGCTTGCCACTGGTTATTATATTGACCAGGTATGAGAGAACAAGAAATGGTGAAGAGTATCTTGGTGACGTTCCAGCGAACTAGGACGCTTCCCAGTCAGAATGCCTATAGGTTAAGGCTAAATGCATGGGTTCACGCTTTCGACCAATATCTCCGCTATTGGTCAAGATTGGAATGCTGGCCTACAAGGCCCTATATATGTAAGACTTGACTGCAATGGTCATTTATTGTAGCAAACAGTATGTATGGATGTAAGACTCTTGTTATTTAGTTTCCGTGTGTTCGGTGAGCATTGATCTCTGGGATCACTGAGCACGTTCATTCGGCGATCTCGACTCGTAAGTCAGGGTCCTGACAGAGCTGGTATCAGAGCCATCCTGACTGTAGGAATCCCTTCGTTAGCATGAATGTTAGTTAGAACAAAGCTATTTTCTAGGCCTTACAAAAGTACTTGCAAAACCAGTATCTTTCGCACCTTTCCAAAATTTCGAAGGAAGCAAGGTTTTCGCCTTAGCACTTCCACTCTTACTCGCTTGACACTCCTCATCTACTTCTTCAAAACTTGCAAATGGATGCTAGCACCCTTATGCATGTCCACGGGATTACCAAAACCTTCATGGGCAACTCGGAAGGAAGCAACCTTTCGAAGCGACCACACATGTACTTGAAGGACAAGGATGACGATGGTACGACTAGACGACACCAACAGAAGTACCTCCAAGAGGAATGAGGATATTGAGACCCAGAAGATGGCGACACCCTCGACACTATTCCAGAGTGATGCCACCTTCACCAACGATAATCAGGACGTAATATGAGCAAGACCATGATCTGCATCGCTAATAGAGCGACCCTGTCAATATCAAGGTTGTGTCGACCCTCACCGGTGCATGAAAACCTCGCCATTTGGTCCGCCTCACCTTAGTGAGCTCGAAAGAGGTTCTCTTCATCCCCCGCTCTAGGTGTCTATATTGTGATCAACGTGACTGACGGGTCGGAACTCTGTCATGCCTTACTGATGTCATCGCATAAAGGTTGCCCACATGGAACTCAGGATGCCTCGGAAGGCAAGAAGACAATGACAAGATTACGAAGACAAGAGAACATCCTGTCGACGATAGCCATGCGGAACAATCTTCGTCTGCAACTCCCGAAACAAGAAGTTATCAAGAACTCTTTTCATCCCAACTCAGTTTGTTTCGGCAAACAAGAACAAGATGCATGGCAACACCATAAGAAGACCAAGAAGATTGAGCGGACTCCTCTCCGGAGCATGAAGCAAGCACGACTATCGAGTCCGAGAACCCTAGGGTAGGATGAGTCATGAATCCCTTATACGAAGTCGAGTCTGTGAAATGGTTCGGATGGGACCATGTTGTGTGTTGCTTGTTATGTTTGTTTGCGCTTGATATAGGTCGCGTTTTTGCTCTAGGCAACAAGCATGCGATTATATCACCTGTCTTATCTTGATGTTCAAATTGACTTTCGGCACTTGTTTGATTTCACGTGCCCCGTAGCACCCCTTTGTCACTCCCTCTATGCTACTCACTCTCCCCCACCTTTCTCGACAACTGGAGACCAGCAAGACAAGATACACAATGGATCCACCCCGACAGACGACTGGCACGGAAGACTCCGACGACAATGTACTCAACCAGGCACAACCTATAGAGGTTATGGTTTTCCTCGAGAATGGAGATTCCTCCCTAGCCCAGCCTAACCTCCACAAGCCTTTCTGGCTCAAATTTCTGGTCACATGTCTAATACACGGTAGGCCAGAGCACCATAGGGCTCCGATAAACCCCTGATTAGCATTGGGTTCTCTATGGAACAAGTGATCAAAGTGGACAAGTATCTGTCGGCGTTCCGGGAATAGGGGTACCCAGACCTGCCTGCATGCGGCCAGGGCTGGCTCACTTCATCGACCTAAAACGAATGGGCACGGCATCACTCCGGACAAGGCCCTTGCGAGGGGCCAAGCCTCGCGAGGAGGAGCAGCATCAAGACCCCAGGGGCCTCCTCATAACCCCCCTGGAGCGGCGGATATTCCGAGGCGAGGCCCGGCCTCAAGAGTCAAGGGTGACGCAAGGAAAGCATAGGCGAGCAGCAGACAACAGAGCGGAGCAGTTTCCCCTTTGGTGCAAAGGGGGCGAGGACGAACGCAGGTTCCCACGGTATCTCCTAATGGTTTCCATGCTGGGGAAACAAGACCTTGGCCTCCCGCCGGCATGACGGATGTCATCCCTGGGCAAGCCCCTGCAACGCTGGTAGCTACTTTGTAGGTGAAGACCACCTTTGGGCAGGGGAGTATGTTCTCCCGTTCCCCTTCAATATTGGCCACTGTGGGATTCCTTCCCGCTGAAGCGATAAGGGAAGAGGACTGGGGCCGCCACTATAAATAGAGGATAGACAGCTTCATAGAGGGGATCCGATTCTCGAACCACCTATTCACCCATTAGCACTCCGCAAGGGCGTCCAGCCTCCGGAGGCGCCCAAGCACTGTACTAGTTCATCCACCAACCTCCACGAGAGGCAATCCACCAAAGCAAGAGTAGGGTTTCACGCTACGCAGTGGCCCGAACCTGGGTAAACTGTTGTGTTCTGTGTTTCCCTCACCATCGAGTGAGTTATTGTTGGAATTATGCCCTAGAGGCAATAATAAATATAGTTATTATTATAATTCCTGTATCAAGATAATCGTTTATTATCCATGCTATAATTGTATTGAATAAAGACTTGTATACATGTGTGGATACATAGACAAAACACTGTCCCTAGCAAGCCTCTAGTTGGCTAGCCAGTTGATCAAAGGTAGTCAGGGTCTTCTGATTATGAACAAGGTGTTGTTGCTTGATAACTGGATCACGTCATTAGGAGAATTATGTGATGGGCTAGACACAAACTAATAGACGTAGCATGTTGATCGTGTCATTTTGTTGCTACTGTTTTCTGCATATCAAGTATTTGTTCCTATGACCATGAGATCATATAACTCACTGACACCGGACGAATGCTTTGTGTGTATCAAACGTCGCAACGTAACTGGGTGACTGTAAAGATGCTCTACAGGTATCTCCGAAGGTGTTCGTTGAGTTAGTATGGATCGAGACTGGGATTTGTCACTCCGTGTGATGGAGAGGTATCTCGGGGCCTACTCGGTAATACAACATCACACACAAGCCTTGCAAGCAATGTGACTTAGTGTAAGTTGCGGGATCTTGTATTACGGAACGAGTAAAGAGACTTGCCGGTAAACGAGATTGAAATAGGTATGCGGATACTGACGATCGAATCTCGGGCAAGTAACATACCGAAGGACATAGGGAATGACATACGGGATTATATGAATCCTTGGCTCTAAGGTTCAAACGATAAGATCTTCGTAGAATATGTAGGATCCAATATGCGCATCCAGGTCCCGCTATTGGATACTGACCGAGGAGTCTTTCGGGTGATGTCTACATAGTTCTCGAACCCCCAGGGTCTGCACACTTAAGGTTCGACGTTGTTTTATGCGTATTTGAGTTATATGGTTGGTTACGGAATGTTGTTCGGAGTCCCGGATGAGATCACGGACGTCACGAGGGTTTCCGGAATGGTCCGAAAACGAAAATTGATACATAGGATGTCCTCATTTGATTATCGGAAGGTTTTCGGAGTTACCGGGAATGTACCGGGAATGACGAATGGGTTCCGGGAATGTACCGGGGGGGGGGGAGGCAACCCACCCCGGGGAAGCCCATAGGCCTTGGGGGTGGTGCACCAGCCCTTAGTGGGCTAGTGGGACAGCCCAAGAAGGCCCTATGATCCATAGGAAGAAAATCAAAGAGAAAAGAAAAAAAAAGAGGAGGTGGGAAAAGGGGGAAGGACTCCTCCTTCCAAACCTAGTTGGACTCGGTTTGGAAGGGGAGGGTTGCCCCCCTTGGCTCGGCCGAACCCCTTGTGGGACCTTGGACCCCAAGGCAAGGCTCCCCCTCTTCCCCCTATATATACGGAGGTTTCAGGGCTGATTTGAGACAACTTTGCCACGGCAACCCGACCACATATCTCCATGGTTTTACCTCTAGATCGCGTTTCTGCGGAGCTCGGGCGGAGCCCTGCTGAGATTAGATCACCACCAACCTCCGGAGCGCCGTCACGCTGCCGGAGAACTCATCTACCTCTCCGTCTCTCTTGCTGGATCAAGAAGGCTGAGATCATCGTCGAGCTGTACGTGTGCTGAACGCGGAGGTGCCGTCCGTTCGGCACTAGATCGTGGGACTGATCGCGGGACGGTTCGCTGGGCGGATCGAGGGACGTGAGGACGTTCCACTACATCAACCGCGTTCACTAACACTTCTACTGTGCGGTCTACAAGGGTACGTAGATCGAATACCCCCTCTCGTAGATGGACATCACCATGATAGGTCTTCGTGCGCGTAGGAAATTTTTTGTTTCCCATGCGACGTTCCACAACAGTGGCATCATGAGCTAGGTTCATGCGTAGATGTCTTCTCGAGTAGACACAAAAGTTTTTGTGGGCGGTGATGTGCGTTTTGCTGCCCACCATAGTCTTTTCTTGATTCCGCGGTATTGTTGGATTGAAGCGGCTTGGACCGACATTACTCGTACGCTTACGAGAGACTGGTTTCATCGCTACGAGTAACCCCGTTGCTCAAAGATGACTGGCAAGTGTCAGTTTCTCCAACTTTAGTTGAATCGGATTTGACCGAGGAGGTCCTTGTATAAGGTTAAATAGCAATTCATATATCTCCGTTGTGGTGTTTCCGTAAGTAAGATGCGATCCTACTAGATACCCATGGTCACCACGTAAAACATGCAACAACAAAATTAGAGGACGTCTAACTTGTTTTGGCAGTGTATGCTTGTGATGTGATATGGCCAATGATGTGATGTGATATATTGGATGTATGAGATGATCATGTTGTAATAGATAATATCGACTTGCACGTCGATGGTACGGCAACCGGCAGGAGCCATAGGGTTGTCTTTAAACTAACGTTTGTGCTTGCAGATGCATTTCTATTTTGCTAGGATGTAGCTTTAGCAGTAATAGCATGAGTAGCACGACAACCCCGATGGCGACACGTTGATGGAGATCATGGTGTGGCGCCGGTGACAAGAAGATCGTGTCGGTGCTTTGGTGATGGAGATCAAGGAGCACGTGAAGATGGCCATATCATGTCACTTATGAATTGCATGTGATGTTAATCCTTTTATGCACCTTATTTTGCTTAGAACGACGGTAGCATTATAAGGTGATCTCTCACTAAAATTTCAAGACGAAATTGTGTTCTCCCCGACTGTGCACCATTGCTACAGTTCGTCGTTTCGAGACACCACGTGATGATCGGGTGTGATAGACTCAACGTTCACATACAACGGGTGCAAAACAGTTGCACACGCGGAACACTCGGGTTAAGCTTGACGAGCCTAGCATGTGCAGACATGGCCTCGGAACACATGAGACCGAAAGGTCGATCATGAATCATATAGATGATATGATTAGCATAGGGATGCTTACCACTGAAACTATACTCAACTCACGTGATGATCGGACTTGAGCTAGTTTAAGTGGATCATGAACCACTCAAATGACCAGAGAGATGTACTTTTTGAGTGGGAGTTTAGCGAGTAATTTGATTAAGTTAAACTCTAATTATCTTGAACATAGTCTAAGTCCACTTTGAATATATTGTGTTGTAGATCATGGCTCACGCGACAGTCACCCTGAATTTTAATACGTTCCTAGAGAAAGCTAAGTTGAAAGATGATGGAAGCAACTTTGTAGACTGGGCTCGTAATCTTAAGCTAATCTTACCAGCTGGGAAGAAGGATTATGTCCTTAATGCTGTGCTAGGAGATGAACCACCCGCTACGGCTGACCAGGATGTTAAGAACGCTTGGTTAACACGTAAGGAGGACTACTCAGTAGTTCAATGTGCAGTCTTGTATGGCTTAGAACCGGGACTTCAACGTCGCTTTGAGCATCATGGAGCATTTGAGATGTTCCAGGAGTTGAAGTTCATCTTTCAGAAGAACGCCCGGATCGAGAGGTATGAGACCTCCGATAAATTCTATGCTTGCAAGATGGAGGAGAACTCGTCTGTCAGTGAACATGTGCTCAAAATGTCTGGGTACTCAAACCGTCTAGCTGAGCTGGGGATTGAACTCCCGCAAGAGGCTATCACTGACAGAATCCTTCAATGACTGCCGCCAAGCTATAAAGGCTTTGTGTTGAACTACGACATGCAAGGGATGAACAAGTCACCCGACGAGTTGTTTGCGATGCTGAAAGTCTCAGAGTCTGAACTCCGTAAAGAGCATCAAGTGTTGATGGTGAATAAGACCACTAGTTTCAAGAGAAACGGCAAAGGCAAGAAGCGTAATTCAAAGAAGAGCGGCAAGCCTGTTGCCAATCCGACGAAGAAACCCAAAGCTGGACCTAAGCCTGAAACAGAGTGTTACTATTGCAAGGGTATGGGTCACTGGAAGCGCAACTGCCCCAAGTATCTGGCTGATAAGAAGGCGGCCAAAGAAAAATCAGGTATATTTGATATACATGTTATTGATGTGTACTTAACCGGATCTCGTAGTAGTACTTGGGTATTCGATACCGGTTCTGTTGCTCATATTTGCAACTCAAAACAGGAACTGCGGAATAGACGAAGGCTGGCGAAAGATGAAGTGATGATGCGCGTAGGAAATGGTTCCAAGGTTGATGCAATCGCCGTCGGCACAGTTTCACTTCAGTTACCATCAGGATTAGTTATGAACTTGAATCATTGTTATTTAGTGCCTGCGTTGAGCATGAACATTATATCTGGATCTTGTTTATTGCGAGACGGTTACTCTTTTAAGTCAGAGAATAATGGTTGTTCTATTTCTATGAGTAACATCTTTTATGGTCATGCACCCAATGTGAGAGGATTGTTCATATTGAATCTTGATAGTGATACACACATACATAACATTGAGACCAAAAGAGTTAGAGTTAACAATGATAGCGCCATATTTTTATGGCACTGCCGCTTAGGTCATATTGGTGTAAAGCGCATCAAGAAACTCCATGCCGATGGAATTTTGGAGTCACTTGACTTTGATTCACTTGACACGTGCGAACCATGCCTCATGGTCAAGATGACTAAAACTCCGTTCTCCGGAACAATAGAGCGTGCAAGTGACTTGTTGGAAATCATACATACCGATGTGTGCGGTCCGATGAGCGTAGAGGCACGCGGCGGATATCGTTATTTTCTCACCTTCACTGACGATTTGAGTAGATATGGTTATGTCTACTTAATGAAGCACAAGTCTGAAACATTTGAAAAGTTCAAGCAATTTCAGAGTGAAGTTGAAAATCATCGTAACAAGAAGATCAAGTTCCTACGGTCTGATCGTGGGGGTGAATATCTGAGTTTCGAGTTTCGTGCTCACTTCAGACAATGTGGAATTGTTTCACAGCTGACACCGCCTGGAACACCACAGCGTAATGGTGTGTCCGAACGTCATAATCGTACTTTATTAGAGATGGTGCGATCTATGATGTCTCTTACCGATTTGCCGTTATCCTTTGGGGTTATGCATTAGAAACAGCTGCATTCACTTTAAATAGGGCACCATCAAAATCCGTTGAGACAACACCATACGAACCATGGTATGGCAAAAGGCCAAAGTTGCCGTTTCTTAAAGTTTGGGGATGTGATGCTTATGTCAAAAAGCTTCAGCCTGAAAAGCTGGAACCCAAAGCAGAAAAGTGCATCTTCATAGGTTACCCAAAAGAGACAGTTGGGTACACCTTCTATCTCAAATCCGAGGGCAAAGTGTTTGTTGCTAAAAATGGAGCTTTTCTCGAGAAGGAGTTTCTCTCGAGAGAATTGAGTGGGAGGAAGATAGAACTTGATGAGGTTGTCGAACCTCTCATTCCTCTAGATGGTGGCGCAGGGCAAGGGGAAACCTTTTTTATTGCAACGCCGGTTGAGGAGGAAGTTAATGATGATGATCATGAAACTCCGGTTCAAGTTCCTGTCGAACCACGCAGGTCGACGAGACCACGTGCTGCTCCAGAGTGGTACGGTAATCCCGTTTTTTCAATCATGTTGTTAGACAACAATGAACCTGCAAGTTATGAAGAAGCAATGGTGGGCGCAGATTCCAACAAATGGCTAGAAGCCATGAAGTCCGAGATAGGATCCATGTATGAGAACAAAGTATGGACTTTGGAAGTACTACCTGAGGGCCGCAAGGCTATTCAGAACAAATGGATCTTTAAGAGTAAGACGGACGCTGACGGCAATGTGACCGTTTATAAAGCTCGACTTGTGGCAAAGGGTTTTTCACAAGTTCAAGGAGTTGACTACGATGAGACATTCTCACCCGTAGCGATGCTTAAGTCCGTCAGAATCATGTTAGCAATAGCTGCATTTTTCGATTATGAAATCTGGCAGATGGATGTCAAAACGGCGTTCCTTAACGGTTTCCTTAAGGAAGAGTTGTATATGATGCAACCCGAAGGTTTTCTCGATCCTATGAATGCTAACAAGGTGTGCAAGCTCCAGCGATCCATTTATGGACTGGTGCAAGCATTTCGGAGTTGGAACAAACGCTTTGATGAGGTGATCAAAGCATTTGGGTTTATACAAGTGGTTGGAGAATCTTGTATTTACAAGAAAGTGAGTGGGAGCTCTTTGGCGTTTCTAATATTATATGTGGATGACATATTCCTGATTGGAAACAACGTAGAGTTTTTGGAGAGCATAAAGGATTACTTGAATAAAAGTTTCTCTATGAAGGACCTAGGAGAAGCTGCTTACATTCTAGGCATTAAGATCTACAGGGATAGATCAAAACGCCTGATAGGACTTTCACAAAGCACAGTCCAAGAAAGGGTTCTTGCCAGTTTTACAAGGTACGAGATTGAGTAAGACTCAGTGCCCAGCAACTGATGAGGATAGAGAGCATATGAGCACCATCCCCTATGCTTCAGCCATAGGTTCTATCATGTATGCAATGTTGTGCACTAGACCGGACGTTAGCTTGGCCATAAGTATGGCAGGCAGGTTCCAGAGTAAACCAGGAGTGGATCACTGGACGGCGGTCAAGAATATCCTGAAGTACCTGAAAAGGACTAAGGAGATGTTTCTCATGTATGGAGGTAACGAAGAGCTCGCCGTTAAGGGTTACGTCGATGCAAGCTTTGACACAGATCCGGACGACTCTAAGTCGCAGACCGCATATGTATTTATTCTTAATGGGGGTGCGGTAAGGTGGTGCAGTTCCAAGCAAAGCGTCGTAGCAGATTCTACATGTGAAGCGGAGTACATGGCTGCCCCGGAGGCGGCTAAGGAGGGTGTCTGGATGAAGCAGTTCATGACGGATCTTGGAGTAGTGCCAAGCGCACTGAATCCAATAACCTTGTTCTATGACAACATGGGTGCCATTGCCCTAGCAAAGGAACCACGGTTTCACAAGAAGTCCAGACACATCAAACAACACTTCAACCTCATCCGCGACTACGTCGAAGGGGAGGACGTAAATATATGCAAAGTGCACACGGATCTGAATGTAGCAGACTCGCTGACTAAACCTCTTCCATGGGCAAAGCATGATCAACATCAGAACTGTATGGGTGTTAGATTTATTACAACGTAATTCGCATGATGATGTGAAGGCTAGATTATTGACTATAGTGCAAGTGGGAGACTGTTGGAATTATGCCCTAGAGGCAATAATAAATATAGTTATTATTATAATTCCTGGATCAAGATAATCGTTTATTATCCATGCTATAATTGTATTGAATAAAGACTTGTATACATGTGTGGATACATAGACAAAACACTGTCCCTAGCAAGCCTCTAGTTGGCTAGCCAGTTGATCAAAGATAGTCAGGGTCTTCTGATTATGAACAAGGTGTTGTTGCTTTATAACTGGATCACGTCATTAGGAGAATCACGTGATGGGCTAGACCCAAACTAATAGACGTAGCATGTTGATCGTGTCATTTTGTTGCTACTGTTTTCTGCGTGTCAAGTATCTGTTCCTATGACCATGAGATCATATAACTCACTGACACCGGAGGAATGCTTTGTGTGTATCAAACATCACAACATAACTGGGTGACTATAAAGATGCTCTACAGGTATCTCCGAAGGTGTTCGTTGAGTTAGTATGGATCGAGACTGGGATTTGTCACTCCGTGTGACGGAGAGGTATCTCGGGGCCCACTCGGTAATACAACATCACACACAAGCCTTGCAAGCAATGTGACTTAGTGTAAGTTGTGGCTTGTATTACGGAACGAGTAAAGAGACTTGCCGGTAACCGAGACTGAAATAGGTATGCGGATACTGACGATCGAATCTCGGGCAAGTAACATACCGAAGGACAAAGGGAATGACATACGAGATTATATGAATCCTTGGCACTGAGGTTTAAACGATAAGATCTTCGTAGAATATCTAGGATCCAATATGGGCATCCAGGTCCCGCTATTGGATATTGACCGAGGAGTCTCTCGGATCATGTCTACATAGTTCTCGAACCCGCAGGGTCTGCACACTTAAGGTTCGACGTTGTTTTATGCGTATTTGAGTTATATGGTTGGTTACCGAATGTTGTTTTGAGTCCCGGATGAGATCATGGACGTCACGAGGGTTTCCGGAATGGTCCAGAAACGAAGATTGATATATAGGCTGACCTCATTGGATTACCGGAAGGTTTTTGGAGTTACGGGGAATGTACCGGGAATGACGAATGGGTTCCGGGTGTTCACCGGGGGGGCAACCCACCCCGGGGAAGCCCATAGGCCTTGGGGGTGGCGCACCAGCCCTTAGTGGGCTGGTGGGACAGCCCAAGAAGGCCCTATGCGCCATAGGAAGAAAATCAAAGAGAAAAGAAAAAAAAAGAGGAGGTGGGAAAAGGGGGAAGGTCTCCTCCTTCCAAACCTAGTTGGACTCGGTTTGGAAGGGGAGGGTTGCCCCCCTTAGCTCGGCCGAACCCCTTTGGGGTCCTTGGACCCCAAGGCAAGGCTCCCCCTCTTCCCCCTATATATACGGAGGTTTTAGGGCTGATTTGAGACAACTTTGCCATGGCAGCCCGACCACATATCTCCACGGTTTTACCTCTAGATCGCGTTTCTGCGGAGCTCGGGCGGAGCCCTGCTGAGATTAGATCACCACCAACCTCCGGAGTGCCGTCATGCTGCCGGAGAACTCATCTACCTCTCAGTCTCTCTTGCTGGATCAAGAAGGCCGACAGCATCGTCGAGCTGTACGTGTGCTGAACGCGGAGGTGCCGTCCGTTCGGCACTAGATCGTGGGACTGATCGCGGGACGGTTCGCGGGGCGGATCGAGGGACGTGAGGAAGTTCCACTACATCAACCGCGTTCACTACCCCTTCTGCTGTGCGGTCTACAAGGGTACGTAGATCTAATACCCCCTCTCGTAGATGGACATCACCATGATAGGTCTTCGTGCGCGTAGGAAATTTTTTGTTTCCCATGCCACATTCCCCAACAGTTATTCGTCATTCCCATCCAGTAGAGAGTTGTGCGAGGGTAGGCCGTGTGAGATCTTAATACACGCTGCCAAGTTCGAATCCTTATGGTTTTGCGGAGCCCGAAATACGACATTTGGCATGCCAGGTAGGGGCATGTTAAGGTCATCTCCGAGCTTCACGTTCCCGAGGCCCGTTGCTCCGATGGCTAGTGCCCAACCGACTTTTTCGAGCCTTATCGAGTTGGCCTCCAACCACTACGTCACGGCGGCTGGAACCACAAACGCCGGCGTTGTGGTATCGGGCGGCTCATACCAGATCGTCAACATCGTCTCCACTGTCTCAACCACCAGGGCCACCCAGGCGCCTGGCGGCTGGGTGGTGCCCCCGGCACCCACGACGCGTCGCATCATCTTGAGGGACCTCGGCGCACACGATCCATTGCAGATGGTGAGCGAGATGCTTCATCAACGACCGATGCACGCGGCTTTGACGCTTGGGCAAACCACATCATGGAGCTGATCGCCATCGCCCAAAAGGCCGTCCAACCCCGCTCTTCTTCAAGGCTACCAGCGTCGGGCGCGGGGGGCTCCCACCTCATGCCGACCCCCGGGGCTGCGAGCAGCGGGGCCTGTCCTATGCTAGGCGGGGCCGAGAGAGACGTGCCTGTGTAACCCTCCTCCTCTAGGTTCTAGCTGCCGGCCCCGAGGCGCATCACGATGAAAACCACGAGGGGCGCAAAGAGAGCGGCAGTATGACCGATGCACACACCGGTGTGCATAACCAAGACCAAGAGGCGTCGGCGCAGGCAAACCATGACAACGGAGACATGCCAGGGCACCAAGGAGGGAATCAGCACTAGGCGGGGCCGGGACCAGGCAACGCCAGCAATAGGAACAAGAGACTTCGCGTGGAGTCTTATCGCAGGAAGATCACCATGCAGTACGGCCGGGGGATCCCCCTCGAACGCCTACATGTAGCCATACATGCCGGAGTATGCAGCATCACCTAACCCTCCCACCGAGGAAGTGCTTCAGGTGTCCCCTCCTCCTAAGGAGTGAGGGACGCTCTCAGGCCCCTCCTTGAGATGGGCACAAGAGGCACGGGCAGGGAGGCGCCCTCAAGCCGTGTGGCACGGCACCAGCATCCTTCCCCGCAAGAGAACTACGTAAGGCCAAACCCCCGGGCCTAAGGAGGACGAGTCGAGTACAGCGACGAGACGCAAGTGGCACGGGTCACCCGCGACAACCACGTTGCAGGCATTGGCGACGAGGGCCAGCCCTCGCGAGGCGCTCCTCAGCCACAAGGGAGCTATTCAAAGTAATTTTTTGGATTTACTGCCTTAAGAAATGCCTACTGACCGCAGGGACTTCAAATATTCAGCGCATGCTTCTGCATGTCGTATCATTTGTGCAATCTTTTATAATTTCCCTTACATCCACTTGGCGACCTGACACACTGGCTTGCTTGCATCTTTGGGCGATCTACCCCCCACGTTCGGGGGTTCTGACCAGTGAGCGTCCCCCCGACGTGGGGACTGGGGAAGCCCCATGGCTCCCCAGGACCACAATTGATAGGATAAAATCAGAGTCGCTTGAGCGTCAAGGGGGGCTCCCGAGCATCACTCCTCAGGGGCCTTACCGGTGACAAGGCCACCTACCGCCCTTGATATCGTCCTCGCTTATCCAGTCGTTATGAGGGATGGAGGGCTTGACCCCGTAGCTGAGATCGTTCATTCGGTCGCAAGCAACGACGGTTGGGAAATGTGCGGGATCGGGTCCTGGCGACGTAGAGTCGCTTGAACGTCAAAAAGGGGCTCCTGAGCATCGCGCCAGAGGATCCTTACCGGTCGCAAGGCCACCTGCCGCCCTTGACATCGTCCTCGGTTATCCGGTTGTTATCAGGGGAGGCAGGGCCTGACCCCGTAGCTACATCCGTTCATTCGGTCACACACGACTGCGGTTGGGAAATGTGCGGGACAGGATCCTAGCGACGTTGAGCCGCTCGAACGTCAAAAGGGGGCTCCCAAGCATCCGCCTCAGGGACCTTACCGGTCACAAGGCCACCTGCCGCCCTTGACATCCTCCTCGGTTATCCGGTCATTCTCAGGGGTGGCAGGGGCTGACCCCGTAGCTACATCCGTTCACTCGGTCACACGTGACGGTGGTTGGGAAATGAGCAGGATTGTGACCTGTCTACGTAGAGCCATAGAAAAGCTATTAACTGGCCTCCGGGGAAGGAGCACGCAGGACCTGCATCACCCCATCGCACCTCTACATCGTCATTCAATCCTTCCGGAACCTCCCGTGACACTCTCAAGTAATAACAAGCCGAGGTTGTATATGCCCAGGGCCCCCCGAAGACGCGGAACGGGTGCCCCCCATGCCTAGTGGAAAACCTATGCTCCGCACTGGGTACAGACGGAGGAAATCAACACAGTCCACCAATGACTTCCGAAATCAGGCGCCTATGCCTCAGCGGTAGGGACACTAGTGAGGCCAAAGCGTCCTCGCGACCTCCCATATACACCCCACCGTGACACTCTCACGTAACGAGCCGAGGCTATATACGCCCAGGGCCCCATGATGACGCGGTGGGGTCCATCCCATGACTAATGGCAGCCCTACACTCTGCGCTGGGGAGAAGACGAAGGAAATCAACACAGTCCATCAATTACTATGCCCGCAGCTGGCTAGGAAACCCTTATAATCCACCAATGACTATGCCAGCCAGAGTGCAGGACGCGGCGTTTGCTTGCTTTTCTTGGATTTCAAACCATTTTTCGCTGAACTTGAACTTGTCGGTTCCAAAAGTTGTTTTCTGATTCTTGGTGCTTGACGTTTGAAAAACAAAAAGGGGGGACTTTCTCTGGAGCTTTCTTATTTCACTGGCTTAAAAACCTCCCGTCCAGAGGACGTGTTTGGAGATGAATGCTCTACACTGCCCCTAGGAGTCAAGGAGCATGAAAGCAAGGACTTGCCACCCGAGGGGCAAACATTTTTCAGTAGTAAACACCTGCTCGGGGTTCCGGACCGAAACTTGATACCACCACAAAGAGTCTTGGGAGGCTCAGGGCCCCCTAGGGCAACGAACAAAGGAATGGACTGTGGAATCGCTCGAGCGCCAGAAAGGGGGCTCCTAGGCACGCCTCAGGAGCCATACCGGCCATAATGCCACTCGCCACTATTGGCACCGTCTAGGAGCCCCGTTCGATGTCAGGAATGGCGGGGGGCCTGCCTTGTGAAGCGCGAGCCTAACGGTGGTGGGGACATGTGCGGGGCCGGGGCCTGACGATGTAGAGTTGCTTGCGTGTCAAGGGGGGCTCCGGAGCAGCATGCCTCAGGAGCCTTACCGGTCACAAGGCCACCTAGCCTTTGGGTCAGGGCCTTGCCCGGTGGGGGGCAACCTTGGTAACAGGTTGCGCCCTACGGAGGAAGGGAAATGTGCGGGACCGGGATCCGCATACATAGAGTGCCTAAAGGGTCTTCACCCCGTCGCACCTACGAAACATGAGCTACACAGGAGGGACTACGCAAGTGACCGACACAAACCCATGAGCTAAGTACCACGCAGGCCCGGACTGCAACCTCCTCGTCTCACATCAAACTAACAATGAATTAGGAACATGCTTGCTAACAAAGGGATGCAGAGCCTAAGGATTCAGCGGAGGCAAGGAAGGAGGCCATCGACCGAACGTGCGGTGGCATGAGCGGTGACTCGGGAGGACAGGACCTCCTGAGGGCCCCGACCCCCATCACTCCCAAGCAGTGGTTGGGGCAGTGACGGACCCTAAACCTCGAAACCAAGCCACGACGACTACCGACGAGCAAGCCATCAATTCAAGGTTCTTGACCCACTATTATAGGGGAAGGAGACGGAAGCTGAGAACACCTAAGGGGAGGGGCTACCGACGTCACCCACGACGCGAGCAGGCTCGGCGTCGGGTCCCTCCTCCTTGCTAGATGCGGGCACCTGGACATACCGCTCCACCAAGGCATCCACACGCGGGTGGACTTCGTCCTGGAGAAGACGCCGAGACGTGGCGGGCGCGGGTTCGACTACGTGCTCGAGATCGAGCTCCGGGACAAGGCGACACAAATTGGAGAAGACGAGCGTCAAGGCAAGGCCCAGAAGCTCGCGCACACCGGATGCACTCTCCTCCTCCACCCAGCAGACGCCGGTCTCCAGCGCCTGCACCACCTTCTTGAAGAAGGCGACGTAACCCCCGTCTCTCCTCACGTGGGACAGCACCGGAACCTCTCCTGCGAATCGGCGCGTCGCGGCAAATGCTTGGCTGGCAATGTCCGTGAACAGTTTGGCGCGTTGTGAAGCCATCATCCTGGCATATGATGCCTCGTCCTGGGCGGCTTGAACAACATCGATCGCCTCCTTGACCTGCTACTGCAGCGAAGCCAGCTCCAACTTGGCCTCCGCCTTGCCATGGCGGACGGCCTGGAGGGCGGCCTCGGCGCTGTCAAGCTGGGCCCACATCCCCTCGACCTCCTCTTGAAGCACGCCAAACTTCGGCTGCTTGGAGGAGGGCGTGCTGGAGAGGACAGGAAATCAGCCACCAAGATGCAGAAGAGGCGACAAGTAAATGAAATTCAATCAAGGGGCTTACTCGCTGGATACAGCCCAGTGGTGACGGGCACGCTGAGGCCCCGAGGGCCCTATGCCGGTGCCTGCGGGAGCAAATGGAGGCGTCGGAAGTACCGCGTGCTTCCCCCGGCTGAGACTGTCTCCGGGGGACGCCATGAAGACAAGGAACGAAGGGGAGAGGATGTTTTCTCGTGGCGAGTAGAGGAAGCAGAGAAGAAGCTCAAGATTGCAGTGCTTCCCTTGGTGGGGGCAGGGCAGATTTATAGGCGAGTCACGGCCACCAATTGTCGTGGAGGCACGAGCATCGTGCGCCTCACCTGTCCACCGAGCGGTCACGTCCATGAGGGCCGTTGGGAGTGGTCAGGCCGCACCTATGCCATTCAATGGGAGCAATGATGGCATGTGTGGTTCTAGGAGATCGTGCCATCGTGGCTTGGCGCACCCCGGACACCTCGAGGACGCCTCGAGGAGCGAGAGCGTCGCCACATGGCTGTTGGACACGTGTGCCACCTGGCTCGCAGGCAAATAGTGCTCGCGACACTTCAAGCCGCCCTCCAGGCTTGGCCAAGAAGCCAACCACGATGCTCCTTGGGCCCGGGGCTACTGTCGGCGTTCTCTGAAGGGGTAACCATGCCTACATGCCAGCGGCCTAGGGCTGGCCTACTTCATAGACCTAAAACCAATGGGCTCGGTGTCACTCAGGACTAGGCCCTCGCGAGGGGCCAAGCCTCGCAAGGAGGAGCAGCATCAAGACCCACAGGGGCCTCCTCATGACCCCTCCGGGGCGGCAGATATTTCGAGGCGAGGCCTGGCCTCAGGAGTCAAGGGTGACGCAAGGGAAGGACAGGCGAGCAGCAGACAATAGAGCGGAGCAGTTTCCCCTTTGGTGCAAAGGGGCGAGGACGAACGCAGGTTCCCAAGGCATCTCCTAATGGTTTCCATTCTGGGGCAACAAAACCCTGGCCGCCCGCCGACAGGACGGACGTCATCCCTGGACCAGCTCCTGCAATGCTGGCAGCTACTTTGCATGCGAAGACCACCTTTGGGCAAGGGAGCATGTTCCCCTGTTCCCCTCCAAAATTGGCCACTGTGGGATCCCTTCCCGCCAAAGCGATAAGGGAAGAGGACCGGGGCCGCCACTATAAATAAAGGATAGGTTGCTTCGTAGGGGGATCCGATTCCCGAACCACCTATTCACCCATTAGCACTCCGCAGGGGCGTCCAGCCTCCGGAGGCACCCAAGCACTATACTAGTTCATCCACCAACCTCCACGAGAGGCAATCCACCAAAGGAGGAGTAGGATTTTACGCTTCGCAGCGACCCGAACCTAGGTAAACTATTGTGTTATGTGTTTCCCTAACATCGAGTGAGTTCTTTGCCCTTCCCATCGAGTAGAGAGCTGGGCGAGATTAGGCCATGTGAGATCTTCATACAAGCCCCTGAGTTCCAATCTTTAGTGTTTTGCGGACCCCGAAATCCGACAGTATCCTTCAATCTTAAGCTAGCACCAAACCCACAATGCCATAAGAAGGATCGTTCCGAGATATATGATTTGTAGGCAATTCATGTTGTGGTGATGGTATGTATCTTGAGGATATAGCTAGACTATCTTGGTGGATCGTATGGCCCTTATAAAGGTAGCTGAACTTGGTGGAACAAGTTCACATAGTAGCATAACCTACATGTTCCTGGAGTAAGTTTGGATTCAGTAGGTCGATTATGATCACAAGCAATAATTCTTGGTGGTATAATTGACTTTATCAATTATTTGACATGATTTGATGATGTTACCATAATGACTTGGAGTAGGGAGTAAGAGTTCTTACTGGACTTGAGTTTTGTATTTAAATAGTTAATCTCAATAGAGTATTAATGATGTATGAGGCCACATGGTACGGAGTAATTTGGAATGAGCCCGATGATCTCGATCACGATACCATGTTTCTCGGTTAATAACAAGTACGAATACTTGGAGTCGTCGAATTGATTTACGAACCTATATAAGCTGGCTTGGGAGATTATTTGGCCATGATATTGAAAGTTGGTGGATACGCTATGATGTAGTCCTAGCGATAATATGTGGATCATGGGAACTCTAAGTGATCATGTAGAACCCCATCAATATTGGATTTGTAGGATTAATGGGTCTAGTGATGACGAACCGGAGTGAGGGACCACTTGATCGCATTCGTTAAAAAAAACCACATGTTGGATTGGTATACTACATGTTTCCTTAATATAGGAATGCACTACCCTGGCCATTGGGTAATATAGTAGAGCACTTGGATTTGTAGCGTCTTAGTTCAAGCTTAGTACCTTGAATGCTTCCCGATGTTCTTTCATAGGAATGCATGTGCAATGTAGCTACACCATACTTGTGGTGTTGTGTTTAGTCCCTCCCTCAACCTTGGAGTCGACTAGCATGAGTGGTACGGAGTTGAATTATGTGAGATGGTACCTAAAATCGGGTGATTTTTGTCTAGAGTGAGAGGTCCGACTATTGTCATCTAAGGAATGTGCATGGGATAAGATGATAGATGTTCACTCACATCCTAAGTTCCTTGAGACCCCAAAGCTTCACCGGGTCATAACGTGGTCGGATTATGACAATAGGGCACAACTCTAAGTCGATGAAATATGGACAGTACCCCGCCTAACCACCACTAATCATGTCTATGATGAACATGGGCATGAAGAACTAGATCATCTTGGACCACGAACCTCTCGTCGAGTGACCACCCATAACAAGTCCCCGTTCTCCTGACCTAGCTCATGAGCACTGTACTTATGTGATGCTTGGGGTAGTATGTTGTTATACCCATGGTTCACATACTTATCCACCCAATAAGAGGAGGAACACTTTAGTCCTGGTTGGACGAGCCCCAGGAACACTGATTGTTATGCCTCTCGAGAATAAGGTGTTATCTCAAGAGAATGGGTTTCTAGAAGCAACCTCAAGGCGACGAAAGTCTATCCTACCCAAGACAAGACGAAGTACCACCATGGTTGGGAAACCACGACAATGAAGAAGAAGCAGTAGAAGTCAACCATCGATCCTGCGCCGACTACATCAACGATGTCAAGATCCCTCGACGATTCAAGCCGATGAAACCTTTCGACAGCGAGAGAAATCAGTGAGCCTATTATTCGTCCAATCAAGGACCAGAATCCTAATTCGATCATGGTGAAAACCTCCTAAAGGTGATTCACCCGCTTGCCGAGCCGCAAACCTTGGGAGTGGATGACTGGACTATACTCTTGGTAGCCAGCTCATCCAGGCCCCTTCACAAACCTTCTAAAATGGTAGAACCCGTCCTGAACACTGAGTCTCCGAGCTTAGACTGATGGGCGAGACCCAACCCAAAACCTTTCACGAGAAGCCTTCGAAGACCCACTTCAACACCCTCGAGGATGAAGACCACCTGCGACCATAGCTAGCCTACCTTAAGGGAGTCAAAGACTTCCTCGTCAGCAGGGAGCTACGTGAAGACCTTGACCCTTATGTTCTAACACGAGACATCCAGGTGTCACTAACCAATGTGTGCAACCCGAGACAGAACCCAGACACACTATCTTGCCACATATTCCGACTTTCAAATGCACTTGCAAGCCAGAACCTTGCACGGACTTAGTTCACCAAGCCATCAACCCTCACTCAAGCCTAACTTATTGCCAAAGCCCGCCCATGGTCAGGAAAGGACGTGCGGAGCGTTCAAAGTGGTATCATCAAGCACTTGAAGTCCCACAGAAGCAACATGAGGGACATGAAGACTACCTCCGACCCAAGATCTTGTATCTCTCCAACACCCAGCCTAGAAATCTCGGGGACAAGATTTTCTTAAGGGGGTAAGGTCTCTAACACCCTTTGTTTAAACCTCTTGACTGAATTAACTTATATCAAAATTAAGACCAATTAATTTTTTTTGTGAATGACTATGATGCTTGATGTGATGTTTGCTTGCTTGCCTATTGCTTGTGTTTGAATCCACTGCTCCTGCTACTCTCCAAACTCAGCTCCTTGATCCAAACCCTTTCCTAATGATCATTACATGTGTGTACGACCAAAAACTATTCTTAACAAATATTATTTTCATCAAAAAGCATTTCCTTAATTGAAGCTTTCAAAACCCCAGAGTTGGGATTTGTACTACAAGTCCTGAAATTAGGGAAGTTATTTTTCACCAAATGTTTTATTTAAAACTCATTATCAAAATTTCTTCTCAAAACCACAATATTAGTATTTTAAAAGTTATTTTACTATTTTATTTAAATGCCTTCCTGTGAGGCCAGAAGTGGTCTCATATGAACGAAAGTTATTTTTATTGCTTTCAAAATATTTGAGAAAATTTAGAGAAACTTAGTGGACAGATATATTCCATATATATATGAGTTTCAACACAAGGTCATTTTCAAAATATTGGGCAAAACCCTCCCTCCCTATTTCAAGCTTTTGGAATATTTCTATAAGAAATATTCTCAATAAATTCATGTAAAGTTCTAGCATGTCACATATGATATATGTGATGATATTTTGCCAAGTTTCATCTCAATCCAATTTGATTTGTTTCACTTAATTATTCTAAAACCCTATTTGTCCAGATCCAAATTTAATTAACTCTACATTTCCAAGTGTGTGCAATTGTGCTCAAATTTGGCGGACAGGTTCTGATATTCCAATAATGCATCCACAACAAGTGGTGCATCAAGGAGAATAGATGAACTTGTCCCAAGCGTCTCAAAACCCTCTTTTTTGATTTCTAACTTTGGGAAACTTTAGATGATCAAGTTTCTCCAATTGATCCCAAACTTTTTAGGCCTGCTTTAATGCTCAAATAATGCCCCCACACCAAGTTGTGGATTTGTGGGGATTTATTTGCTTGGTTGTGTAGGAAAAAAGTCATTTCTGCCCATTTCGTGGGTTTTTAAAGTCTATAGTGGAAACCTTCTCCACCAAATCCCAAATTTGGTGTCCAAGCTTATTTTCACTTATTACGTGATCCTGTTAAGCTTCATATCAATTGGAATCCATCTGATAACCTTAACACCCATCAAACACCTTGTCGGTATTCACCAAAGTTGCTACTTTGGCCCCTTCCACTATTGCCCTTAAGCTTAAATTTTTACCACAGCTCTCTATAGTTTCCTTTTACCTCAAGTAGCCTTTCCATGATCTTTGGTCAATTATTGGAGGGTGTCTCCATGTGGCTACCTCTCAATTTCTACCTTGGCACCATTGTTTTACCACTCTTACCATACTTCTGCTTAAGCCAAAGCCCCCACTTTCTTCCAGGGCATCTCTAGCACGCTCATGCATCATTTCAAACCAAGATATGGCATGATCATGAGGGGAAAATGAGAAGCACATCTAAAACTTGATTTCTCGCACAATTGTGGCTTTGAAATGCAAGTACTAGCTACACTCATCCCCTTGATCTCAAACTTTGCAGAACTGTAGTCCTCCCATGCCTAAGACTTCTAGACATAGTTTTCCCCATTATCTGTCCAGTAAGTGCCATCATTGTTAGCCTTAAGTTTGCTACTGCAAACTAAACTGCAGTCAAAACCAATTCAAAACAGCCCCATATGCAACCAAAGTTCAGAGTCACCTTTCTGCATGTATGCCTTGCACTAGGGACAACTTTGACTGATCATAAGGGTCGTGTAGACACAGGTGGCCACGGTGCCACCTCCCTGCCATGCAAAAACTGTGCTCTACACCTTGGGCTCTAGCTGCATCTCGGGTCCAGCGAGGGGAGCGTGTCCCAGAGCGCCATAGAGCATCCTTTGACCCCTCCATGATGCCAGGAAGACTCCAAGCTGCTCAGGTTGCATGTGTCGGCCTTGCCAGTGAGCACCAGAGGCGGATCCGGGGTCCCCCTCGTAGCCCCAGTGCTATACCTCGCCCCCGAGCCCTATCTCGCTCTCGCTCAGTCCCTCCTCCCTCATAGCAACCTTTAGAGCCTCCCATTCGAGCTCCCTAGCTCACCTCCTCCTCCCATGGCTGCGAGGCCACTAATCCGGCTCGCCCGAATTCAAGCTCCCCCGAGCTCCACCTCTCCCTCTGGCTAGCATGGCGCATCCCCCTTTTCCTCTCTCTTTCCCCGCCGTCGCCGTTTGCCCTCTAGGACACTCGTGTGCACGGAGCCACAGCGGCTGATGGCTCTCCCTGCGGCCAGCCCAAGCCGACGCTGCTATAGCCCATCCCCGCCGGGTCTTAGAGCCCAGTCAGATGGAGCGCGGCCGCTCGATCCCGCCGGTGTGTCGGGCCTCGTTGGAGATGGCTGGTGTCGCCGGGGCTGGCACCGGGAGCACACTAGAAGTTGGGCCGGCCCGGGTGCTCATCTTGCGCCCTGAGCGCACTATAAGCCCCCTGGTAAAGCCTCTTTTCATTTTTTAGAAATTTCATAAATCCATCAAAAAATCATTTGAAGTCTAAATCTGATGATTCTAATTTCTAAAGGTTCCTAAATTCAAGGTCTATCCAAATATGGACACGTCACACCTTTTGCTATTTATTCCATGTTGTAAAATCCCTAGAAAATTCATACCAATTCCAAATCCAGTGAAACAACTTCCTAAATATTTCTAAACTCATGCTCTGTTTATTGAGTGCCTCCACTCATTTTTAACAGAATAATTTCTGCAGACTTCTTTGAGGATCACCTATTCCTCCTTTCGTCCATTCAAAATTCCCTGGTGGTACAAATCTCCTATAGCAAGCTTCAGGTATTTTTCTTATGACCGGAGAGGTCCAAGAAAAATAAAACTCCTATTTATGTAGCACTTTTGTTTCTGGTTGCTATGTGGCTTAATTTGTTTGTTTTCGATGATAGTTGACAGAGTAGACGGAGTACTCGGAGTTGGACTGGAAGACCTCGAATACCCCGAGGACTTATGTGAGGAAGGCAAGGAGCCCTTTGACCATGTCTAAGAAATACTTCTATGCATGAGACATTGGTTACTCCACTCCAATACATATAGTTAAGGATGATCGGTGCACCACGGCTTGGTGTTTTCGATAGCTCCTCTAGGGAACTTCTATTGAGCATGACCCTATCCTGTATGAGGGTCACGCTGATAATATGTTGACAAGTAGACAGTAGTGCTACGCATGGAAAGAGCTTGTGGATAATGATGGTAACACTGATTGATATCAAAGGTTTTATGAAATCCCCGTCCGGTGCCACTAATGCCCGAGGGTGATGATGTTGAGTTAGGTGACCACTTTTGAAGGAAGTGGTGCACCGGGTAGGTTTTGTGTGAGTAGTTTTGGAAATGGGAATAGATTTATGATGTATCAACCGTACAAACCTTACATGTGCGACCATGGTACCCATTTATGGGGCGAGGATTTGTCGATTACTTTGGTCGGTGCTAGCAAAGAGCCACATTACTAGTGGCAGGAGTTATATGTGGTCACTCTCGTGACGGGGTCGTACCAGGTAGGTCGACTATGCCGGTTTTACGTGTTCCGGTCACACCGTTGGTCCCCGCATGGATGATACGGTCCATAGTTGGTGCTCGTGTGACGTAGATCATGTGGGCTGGGTACCAATCGAGTGGACTCTTTGTCTAGTGTCGTCAGGGGAAAGGCAATGATCGGGTACTTACTTTAGGTATGTTATATACCACGAGTCGTGGATGACACCAAAGTTTCCCGGATCTCGTGGGTACAACGTACAACCTCTACGGAGTGTAAACCTATTTGAATAGCCGTGTCCACAGTCGAGGACACTTGGGTGGTGCTGCTTAAACTACATCCAGTCGTTTCTGCATAAACCATGTGAGTGTGTACGTGTGTGTGTGCGTGTGTTCATGGTGTGCTATGACACAGTTGATGTGGTCAAGTTTGGTGACTTGGCATATCGGGTGAAACCGAAGTGTTCAACCCTTAGCAGATATGTTGATATCTGTAACCTGTTCTTATGATTACCATCTAGTTTATGATGCATGTCCATACAAGTAAATGACCATGTATATTCTTATGTAAAGCTTGTTTTCCACAAAGGCTGCATGTTACTTACTATCGTACCAACTGTATTATCCACATCATGGGTTTTTTGCGAGTACATTCAAAGTACTCATTGTCTTGCCACTGGTTATTTCATTGACTAGGTATAAGAGATCATGATATGGTGAAGAGTAACTTGGTGACGTTCCTGCAGACTAGGACACTTCCCACTCAGAATGCCCGTGGTTAAGGCTGAAGGCATGAGTTCACGCTTTTGACCAATATCTCTACTATTGGTAAAGTTTGGTATGCTGGCCTTCAAGGCCCTATACATGTAAGACCTGACCGCAATGGTCATTTAATGTATCAAACGGTATGTATGGATGTAAAACTCTTGTTATTCAGTTTATGTGTGTTCGGTGAGCATTGATCTCTGGGATCATTGAGCACGTTCATTCGGCGATCTCAACTCATAAGTCGAGGTCCCCAAATATGCTCAGGCACCCCCCTTGACGCGCAAGCGAATCCCTTGAATATCATATGTTCTCCTTAGGAAGCCTTGACGCTCTGTGTCGACAGGGCCCAAACTTGCGCGTATCTCAGCCGCCACTGGATTACGAGGGGGTGGGAGGCTATAGGGCCAGTGAAGGCCCTGAGTGATGATGCTCAGGCACCCTCCTTGACGCGCAAGCAACCCCGTGAGGATTCTAATACTCATGGTGTGGAGCCTTTGCGCTCTGTGTCGGTAGGGCCCAACTCTGCGCGTCTCTCAACCACCACTTTATTACTAGGGGGTGAGAGGCTACGCGACCAGTGAAGGTCCTCAGTTGCGATGCTCAGGCACCCCCCTTTGACCAGTGAAGGCCTTGAACTCTGCGTCAGCAAGGCCCAACCCTGCATGTATCTCAACCGCCATTCCATTACGAGGGGGTGAGAGGCTATAGGGCTAGTGAAGGTCCAAAGGCGCAATTCTCAGGCACCCCCTTGACGGGCAAGCAGCTCTCATATGGGTGAATTGGTCAGAGCTCCGAGCGCCCGTTCGCTTGCCCTTGGGTGTCGCATCGGAACTAGACACCAAGGACCTCAGGAGGTGACGTGACTAGAGGTGTGCCCGCAAGACAGAGCTCGATCACTTGGATTTTTTGGAGCTGCATGGACGAACCAGAGCATAAGCACTGTGTGTAGCTCCCGCCCGTGCGAGGTACAAGGGGGAGCTGGCGGGCATGGAGCTCCAACGATCCTCCCTAGCACGATGCATGGGGCTTCCACCTGGACGTGGGCATAGTCGTGGGTCGACAGTAATTCCGCCAGCGTGGAGCTTGGGAATTCCACTGGGCGTGGGTGGAGCCCCCTCTCGAGGCCACGACATGGCCCGTCGTAGGCTTCCACTTCGGGAGGCTCCGCGCGTGTACAAACCAAACTCGTTATTATGTGAGAGGCTCACGGGCGGCGATTTACTTAGGGGTCGGATACCATAGGCACAAGCCTGAGGAGTTCCTAGCCTCAACATTGTGGTTGGTTGCAATTCATTCCTTGCACACCAACATGCTCATGGGTCCTGCAACACGAAAGGGGGGCAGCACACGCCGGGTGAGGACCGCTAAGTCGTTGTACGAAGATGTTAGGCACCGAGGACCCTTGGAGGTGACGTATACAGGCGCAAGCCCTTCATTGAGACTTAGTCACTCGGATTTAGCGATGTTGTAGGGACGAACCCGAGCACAGATGCCGTGCCAGGCTCCTTCATGAAACGATCAAGCAAAAATCACCCATCGCATGGTGCCTGAAGTGACGAAACTTCAAACTAGCAGTGAAGTATTACAAGTGAACAACACAAGTTTCGAAGGGAAATAACAATGTTTACCACACAACCAAATAGAGAGAACTTCGCGAGGGCGGACCCTCATGCCGGAGGGTAGTGCAGCTGGATGGGCGTCCGCGGTCTTGGGTGAGATGAAACTTCACGAGGCGACGTAGTTGTGGGAGAGCCGGGTTGGCGGACGAAGCGCGTCATCGCGGTCGGTCTTCGCACGGGTGTGTTGCCTCGTGGGGCTCTGGGGTCTTGCAGGGCCCCAATGCCGCGTGATGCACGAGCGTGAGCCGAACCAGTCCTTGGAAGGCAGCTACGATGCCCCCCCATAATGAAAGACATGTGAACATGGACTACACGGATGTTTCAGCCTGGCCTCGCTCTTGCAGGCTAGAAGGAACTTCGTGAAGCGACCCTGTTGAGGCCCAACATAGATGCGCGTCATGACTGCACCCTCAGGAGTGATGAGTCTCCTGACGCAGCGCTCCATGCGGCACCCGCCGTACATGGCGCTCACTTCCGGCAGCTTGTCGATCTCCTGGGCAATCAACTTCTCAGCCCCCGGCGCTTGACGTTGTACACCTTGCTTGTGAGGGCGCGTGTCGAGGTGCCTCTCCAGGTGGTGCCCGAGCTCCCCCTCGGTCCAGCGGCCAGGTCTGTTGCCTTCAAGACTAAAGCCCCCGAGCACGACCCGAGGGGGGAAGCAGGCGCGCCTCCCTATGCATGAGGAGGGAATACACCCGCGGCACATATTGAGCTCGTGGCCTTGGCCTCAGCCACCGGGCCTTTTGCTTTGGCACAACCAATGGCGCCCAACGAGTGCCTCTTCCTCGGAGGTGCCGCCTCGCATCGTCTGAGCGCACCACGGCAGCGGGCTTGGAAGCTGCTCCAGGGAGCATACCGCTTCCTTCTCCTCGCATGCGATTGTGATGATGCCGCTACAGCCCGGCATCTTTAGGACATTGTAGCCATGGTGTGTCGCGACCATGAACTTGGCCGGCGCGGGGTAGCCCAGGATGGCGTTGTACGGGAGCCTAATGTGCGCCATGCCGAAGTTGATGTGTTTGGTGTGATAGTTATCGCACGTGTCGAAGGTGACCGAGAGGCAGACCTGCCCCAGCAGGATGGTGGAGCCACTGGTCACCACCAAGAACGGTCTGGTCGGCAAGAGTTGGTGATAAGGCACCTGGAGCATGTCGGAGGTTTCGACAGAGAGCAATGTTGAGGCTCGCGCCCCCGTCAATGAGGATCTTGGTGACAGCCATGTTGCTGATGGTGGGAGTGCACATCATGAGAAGCGTGCCCGCGACAGCCGCAGACTTCACGCTGTCCTGGGCGTCAAAAGTGATGGAGTATTGGGACCACTTGAGGGGCTTCACAGCCACCGGCTTCGGGAGGACAGCGTTCACCTCGCGGCAGAGCTACTTCAAGTGGTGGTTGGTCGAGGGGCTATGGGCCCCGCTGAGGATGCAGACCACCGCGCGAGGCTCCTGGTTGGCCCCGACCTCCTCGTCGTGTTGATCACCCTCGTTCCTTCATGGAGGCGGCGAAGGCAGTAGAGGGAGCTGCGTCACGCGAGGCCGATCGTGCGAGCCGTTGTCAGGAGGCTGGTCGTACCAGCCCCGGTGAGAGTTGCCGTTGCGACCGTCCCATCTACTGCCACCATGGCTGGCGCCATGGGCACCACCGTGATCGTTGTGCTCTAGGCGCCAGACGACTCGCTCGGCCAGGAGGACCCTGAGATCCTGGCAATGTTCAGTTTTTTGGTTGTGCATGACTTGGTAGATGCAGTACACATGATGCTCCCTCCTAGACACGCTTATCTCGTGGCCATGCTTCTGCTCAGGCTCGTGCGCGAGCACGGTAGGCCCCTTGCGCTTGGCCTTCTTGGGATTGGCCTTGGTGTCCTCTGGCGCGTCGTCAGAGTAGTTGATGGCGAATAGTAGGCCCTCTTCAACCTTGGCGCACTTGTCGGCCAAGTTGAACAACTCCATGTCTGTGCTCAGGGTGTCATTGACGGCGAGCTTATTGCACATCTTGAGGTCCATGACGCCATTGGTGAATTCCATGATGATCGCCTCATCGACGGCACGCGGGATCTTGTTGCGCACCTCGCTGAACCTCTTGATGTACTTGCGGAGGGTCTCGCCAGGGCGGTCGTGCGGGACCTTGAAGTTGGTGATGAATAGCTCATAGATGCGACTAAATGAAGAGGCTGAGCCCTCGGGCACGTTTAGGAGCCAGGACCATGCGCCGTCCTTGAGCTCCATCAGGAGCCAGTTTTCCATGACCTTGTTGTCTTTGCCCGCCGCTTCGACGGTCACGACGTAGAGCCGTGGGAAGTCTGTAGGGTCGAGGGAGTCGTCATAGCGTGGCGGAAGGACACGCTTGAACTTGGCCGACCAAGCCACCCTGGGCAGCTCGCTGGTGAAGGCCTGGCAAACCATGGTGCTTGCATGGCCGCCATGCGCAAGTGTGGTCCGTTTCGAACGCTCGACGGAGGCGACGTCCTAGAGGACCCTGTCGAGGCACTGACGGTGCGGCTCGAGGCCCACGTACGCGTCCATCGGCTCCTCACACTGTATGGTCTCACAGTTGTCTCCATCCACGTGGGCACGTGGCGATGTCTAGCGAGCCGGGTTTCCGGGGCGCGCGCTGCACCCAGGCTCGACATGGCCACCGTGCGTCGGAGGGTGATGTGGTGGCGCCCCCTGGGCCTCTTTGTCATCGTGGGATGGAGGGGGTGGAGCGAACGAGAGGGTGCCGGGGCTTCCCCGGGGGCAGTGACAAGATGGGTGATGTTTGCCAGCAATGTGTCATAGCCAGCGTCCGCATGTCATTAATGGAGTAGCTCGCGGGCCATGAGCAGCGCTGCTTGCGCGTTCACCCGCTCCATGCGGGCGTGGGAGGAGGAAGCAGTGGAGGTGTGATCCTCCCTCTACACAAAAGGGTGCACAAAGGAAGCTTATTGCTCGTGGGCTGTAGGGTCGGTGGCCGCGGCCTCGTCCCCGGTGGTGTTATGGTGGACGTCGGGGCCCGCGGGTGTGATCGCCATGACTTCCACAACCCTGTGCTCATCGTGCACACAGCGAGCGTCAGCCATGGCGTCGGTGAAGCTGGAGGGAAACCGAAGTGGAAGAGAGGCTGGGCACCCCTACCTGGCGTGCCAAATGTCATAATTGGGGCTCCCCGGACCCAAGGAAAGGTTCAAACGCTGGGGTGCGCTCGCCCTCCAACCATGTTGATACTCTCAACCTCACGATGAATATACGATGATGAGAGCTAGGACGAAAAGCTGGAACACGCGCCATTTTACCCAGGTTCGGGCCACCTTGTGGTGTAAAACCCTACTCCTACTTGGACAGATTGGTTGAGGTGGAAAACGGTACAAAGGTGGGTTCTGGCCCTAATAGAACACACTGGACCTCGGATCCCCCTCTATGCTGTTCGGGCCTCTGTTTTATATCGGCCTTGGCCCTCTTCCCTGAAAACACACTTGATGGGAAGGGCAGCCACAACAGCCATTTTGAAAGGGTACAGGACTGCAAGCCGCCCTCATAAAGGCAGTCTTTGCGTGCGAAAGTTGCTCGTAGTGACGCGCGGGTGGGTTCGGGGGTGACATCCGTCCTGCCGAGCCCCCAACCTTGGTCCTCTTGCACCGATTAAGAAAAGTTTGGTGGGTTGCCTCAGGAACCCACAGCCGGCTTATGTTCCCTTAACACCAAAGGAGATAGACTCTCCTCCTATGTCTGCTAGCACCATCCCTGGCGGTGCGCGGCGTGTCTTACGTCACCCACATGAGGGGGTTGGACCGCGTGACCCTTCCAAGCCGCCCTTGGCAGATCAGCCCCTCACTAGGAGGGGCATCAGGAGGTGCTTCCCTCTCGCAAGCCTCGCAAGAAGCCTTCTCGAGAGAATGCCCCGTGAGTGGCCCCTCATGATGAGGTGACCTCATGTGGCCACATCACGGGGCCTTGATGAGGGACACCCTCAAGACCGCAAAGCGCTGCGGGCCCTGGTCCACAGGCTTGTGGGCCTCGGTACCCCCGGTCCCAGAGCCCCGATAGACACCAAGAGCGCGGTATGAAGAGAACCATTTTACTGCTCACTATGGCGAGGGAGACCAAATGGCGAGGTTCTCAACCACCTGTGGTTGTCGACGCACCAATGGTAAGGACAGGGTCGCTCTATTAGCGAAGCATATCACGATCTTGCATATCTTATGCCATGTTCACCGTAGGATAATTTTGCATTACCCTAGGATAATGTCGAGGGTGTCACCCTATTCTGAGTATTGACGTCTTCATTCCTAGAGAAGGCGTCTTCTGTTGGTATCGTCTTGTCGTAGTGTCGCCAAGCTTGTGTTCAAGAAATGTGGGCAAAGGTCTGGCAAGGTGGCTTCCTTCAAGGTTACCCACAAGGATTTACAGGAATCCAATGGGTACGAGCGACCATTTCCAAGGTTTTGAAAAAAGTAGATGAGGAGAGACAAGAGAAAGAGGGTGGAGGTGAAAAGGGAAAAACCTTTGCTTCCTGTGAAAAATTAGAAGAGGTTAGAAATATAGAGATTTTGTAAGTTATTTTTAAGGTTGTGGAAATATAGGTTTGTCCTAACTAACATCCATGCTAGATAAGGGCTTCCTACAGTAAGGATGGCTTTGATACCACCTCTATGGGGACCCCGACCCATAAGTCGTGATCACCCAATGTACGTGCACAGTGATCCAAGGGATCAATGCGCACCGATCACACAAAAACTGAATAACAATACTCTTACATCCATTACATACCGTTGTACTTCAATATGGCCTTTATGGCCTAGTCTTCGTAAACTCATAGCGGAAATATTCAACAATAGTGTGGACCCATGTCATCTGCCTTAACCATACACACTTTCTGACAGGGAAGCACCATAGCTTGCACGTATATCACCAAGGTACTCTTCATTATATCTTATTCTTTCATTCCTGTCCAATAAAATAACCAGTGGCAAGCTAATGAGTACTTTGAATGTGCTCGCGTGCAACTGATGTCTACTACACAACTTTATTCTTGTAGATTATGTTGGGCCTCAAAGTGCTGAGTTTTGTAGGACAGTAGCAATTTTCCCACTAGTGGATGACCTAAGATTTATCAGTCTGTGGGAGGTGTAGGATGATGATGGTCTCTCTAAAACGACCGTGCAATCAAATACAAGAAATATCTAGTGTCCCCAAGACACCGAGTATAATGGAAAATTGTATAGGTGCACTAGTACGGCGAAGAGATGGTGATAAAAGTGTAGTATCGATAGTAGATGTAGGTTTTGGTAATCTGAAAATATAAAAAAGTAGGGTAGCAAGTGTAAAACAGCAAGCAAAACATTGTGTAAATGCTTGGTAATGAGGCCTAGGGTTCATACTTTTACTAGTGCAATCTCTCAACAATGCTAACAAAACAGAATCATATGACCATCCCTCAACGTGCAACAAAGAATCACTCCAAAGTAACTTTCTAGCAGTGAACAATAAGATGATATTGGTGTAGGTAGTAGAATCACCTTAAAGTTATTCTTTCTGGTCAATCTTCTGAGCCATTCCTATAAGTGTAACAACCAGACCTAGAGTTCATACTAGAATAACACCCATGATACATATCAATCAACCCTAATGTCACCTAGATACTCCAATGTCACCTCAAGTATCCGTGGGTAAATTATGCGACATGCATCGAACAATTTCAGATCTATGATATTCAATGCAACACAAAGAACTTCAAGGAGCACCCCAAGATTTCTATCGGAGAAGATAGAAAACGTGCAATCAACCTCTATGCATAGATCACCAAGGTCATCGAAATCCGCAAGTTGCTGCCATAACATATATCAAGAGAATCACTTGAATACCCCAATGTCACTATGCGTACCCGCATGCAAGATATACATCACATGTTCTCAAACCAAAATATTCAATCCAACATCACGAGACCTTAAAGGAAAGATTCAATTCATCACAACAAGGTAGCAAGGGAATAACATCATATGATCAAACTTGATTAACAAGGTCCGTGATACATCAAGATCGTGCCATCTCAAGAACACGAGAGAGAGAGAGAGATAGATAGATAGATAGATAGAGAGAGATTGAACACATAGCTACTGGTACATACCCTCAACCCCAAGGATGAACCACTCCCTCCTCATCATGGCCTCTGCCAAGATGATGATGAAGGCCACCGGAGATGATTTCCCCTTTTTGACAGAGTAGTGGAAAGGTTCCATATGGTTTTTTTTGTCGATACACAGAGTTCCGGCGACGGAGCAGAAGTTTTCTCTTTATTTCTAGGGTTTCTGGTATATATAGGATTTTTCAACGCTGGAATCACGCTAAACGGAGACACATGGGCCCCACAACCCATCACGACGCGACCTAGGGGGTCCTGTTGGTTTGTGGACCACATGTGGATCCCCTTCGGTGGTTCTTTGCTCCAATATTGCTTATTTCCTCCAGAAAAAAATTATAAAATGTTTCAGGAGAACTTCCATTTTTGTGCACAAAAACAACATCATGGTAATTTTGTTGAATAGAACGTCACTCCGGGTTAATTCCAAATAAATCATATAAAGTGCATCAAAACCATATAAAAATATTGTAAACATAGGTGAATATCATAACCGATGCTCGAGAAGATTCCCTTTCTATTTTGTTGTTGTCGTGTTAATTATTTGGTTGTCGCATTCATCATCACACCATGTGCATCATCCGCATTGAATTGGCACTTCACTGTTGACATTTTTCAAAACTTGCATTCGTTATTTGTTGCGGGTTCTCTCCGTTCTGTCGTTGACCATTTTGGGACAAACCACAAACGCACGCGCCCACAACACAATTAATATACTGTTTTTAAAGGTGTGTATAAAACATTCTCAAAATGGGTTGAAAGCTATCGTGTGGTCTTATTTCATTGTAGGTAGACCGCCTACCAAATTTTTAGCATTCGGAGGTTGTTTGATATTCGAACTGTGAAATATATAGCGGCACTATAGCTGGTAAAACTGTCACACATTTTCGATTTATAAAACTTTGTCACGGGCCACAACCTTCCTCTCATCTCAGCCTAGCCCATCTACACAACCTACCTAGGCCACCTAACCTACCCCTTTATTTCGGACCGTTCGATTCAGATCGGAGGGACCGACAACACCCCTAAACCCCTAACCAAATTCACCTCTATAAATATTAGGCAACCGTAGATCTTAGGGAGTTGTCCCATCCTCCCTCTCGCCGCCACTAGCTCCCCTATCCTCTCCTCGGTGTCAAACCCGGGATAACCAGCGCCATTTTCCCGATCTCCCAAGCTCCCACATGCTACCTCCTTGTTTTGCCCATCGGGCCAACCAGAGGTAGGCCACCATGGCGCACCCCAGCTAGCTGCACCCGAGGGCCTTTCCTTCAATGTGCATGTAGCCTGCCTAGGAGCTTGCCCTGGCCGCTGTTATCAGGCCCGCCACCGGTTACCACATCCAAGGGCAACATCGCCCACATCTCTCCTTCCCCGTGCTCTCTCCCTCCCTCTAATTCTTTCTCCGTCTCTCGGTCTGCTCACGGAACCAAGATGCCCAAGGAGCAACAAGTTTGACGGACCTCCATGGGTGGCCATGCTCCGCGGGAAATTGAGTACCTTGCCCAGCTATGCTAGGTCAGCCGAGCCAAGTCGTCGTCGTTGCCCTTATTTTCCTTGGGTACCTTTCATCCCGCTGCGTGTTGGGCCTTGTAGGTTTCCGCAGTGTCCATTGACGACAATATGTCTGTCGGTGTTCTGGGAATCGGGGTACCCACACCTCCTTGCCTGCGACCCAGGGTCGACCCATTCAATCAAGCTAACGGGCACAACATCACTCAAGGCAAGTCCCTCGTAAGGGGCCTAGACTCACGAGGAGGAATGACACCAAGACCCGTAGGGGGCCTCCTTAGGGCCCCTCTCGAGCGGCGGATATTCCGAGGCGAGGCCCGGCCTCACGAGTCAAGGATGACGTAGAGGAAGGACACGTGAGCAGTGGATAGCAGTGCAGCGCAGTTTCCCCTTTAGTGCAAAGGGGGCGTGGACATACCGAGGTTCCGAGGGTATCCCCCAAAGGTTTCCATTCTGGTGCAACAAAGCCGTCGCCGCCCGCCAGCAGGACGGGCATCATCCCTGTACCTGACCCTGTTGCGCTGACAGTCACTTTGCAGGTGAAGACCACCTTTGGGCAGGGGGAGCATGTTCCCTTGTTCCCCTTCAAAATTGGCCATTGTGGGATCCCTTCCCGCCAAAACGATAAGGGAAGAGGACCCGGGCCACCACTATATATGGAGGATAGGTTGCTTCATAGAAAACCCGGACATATTCATTCACCCTCGAGCACCACGCAAAGACACCTAGCCTCCGCAGGCTCCTGAACATTGTACTAGTTCTACCACCCTCCTCCAAGAGAGGCAATCCACCAAAGCAAGAGTAGGGTATTATGCTTCACGGCGGCCCGAACCTGGGTAAACTGTTGTGTTCCGTGTCTCCCTCACCATCGAGTGAGTTCCTGGCCATTCTCAGCGAGTAGCAAACTTGGTGAGGCGAGCAAGTGAGAAATCTTCGTACACGCCCCTGTGTTCGAATCTTAAGGGTTTTGCGGAGCTCGAAATCCGACAATGTCATTGCTCAAAGCTTGACCAGGCGGCCGCCGGTCTTCCTATTTGATGCATCGTCACCAGATCAGGAACCCCCACCTCCGAATCCGTCAATTTTCCCCTCCTCGTCGACGTCCCATTTCTGGCCGCCCCATCGTCCCGCAAAGTCCTTCTCCTCAACCGCGTCCAGGTCCAATCTTCTCTCCCAGACACTTGTAGGCACGAAGAAGAAGGCTCACTCCATGGCTTAGTACAAATATTTGTGCCCATGTTTTCATTCAAGCATACTATCCCGGACGAGTTGCTTGCCTTGCACGTTTGATTCCAAGAGGTGCTCGGTTTGAGTCCGAGTCACCCCAATTTTGGTCATGTTCTGTTTTATTTTTTTGCACCCACACGTGCACGCCATCGTTTTTGTGCATGCATATTTTCGAGTGCATGCATATTTTTCACAAAATGCCCTTGCTTTAAAATATTAATATCTAAATAACAGTGCATAAAATTAAAATGAATTATATATGAAAAACATTCAGAATTTGGTGTAGACTCATAATATCCCATTTTCAACCTTGATAAAAATGTTTAAAATTGTTGTTTAATTAAATTTCTGTATATGCCATCTTGAAATGATTTAATTCATAACTATTTAAATGTAGCTATGATTAAAATGTTCCAGATATGTAATTTGGCTAGAAAAATGTGTAGAAAAACATGGTGGCATTTATTTTGCTGTTTAACAACTCTAAAATTGTTATAGGCATAAGATAACCAAAATCTTACTTGGCATATGGGGACTTCCTAGAATTGTTATTCGTTGTTCCGGCCTCATTAAAATTTGCCCAGAATATCATTTATCTTCATAATATCTTATTGCATCCATGATTTGACATGCTTGTGGCTATAATTTGCATACATTTTGTATTGATGACATATTATCTTGTGTTGGTCTTATCTTTTAAACCGTAGCTCCAATTTAAATGATCTATATATGAAAATAGTATAGAATGACGTGTAGAATCACATGGTCCACTTTATTTTGCTATTTACTAGATATAAAATATGTTTAGTTCAGATCTGGACCAATTTCGATATTAACATATGGGGTCATTCCGGGAAGGCTATATGTTGTTTCCGACCTCATTTAAAATACCTAGATAGTGTAGTTTATTTATGCTTCTCCTCTTATCATGTTTAACAACATTTAACATGGTCGTGTACCTAAACGGGAATGAACTACGTAATTCAAATGTGGATTTTGCCAACATGCAACTCATTGCACATTGAGCTTCACTCAATGTGTAGAAGTTGATTGTTCTGCTTTACCATGACATGCATAATTAAATGGACATGCATCATATTTGATTGTGCATCATGTCATGCATACCAGGTGTTTATCGTGTGTTGATTGTTGTTTCTAGATTGTATCTTCTCGATAGAGTTCTGAACCGCTTCGGAGTGTGAGGATTCGTTCTACTATGTTGGTTCGTCTACTTCACGGATTCGTTTTTCTTCCAAGCAGGATCCCAGGCAATAAGATCATTTCCCTAGATACCATTACTATCATTGCCATGCTAGTCTCGTTTCTTATGATATGTCTCGCTTCCTGCCACATGTTATGTGCAGCTTCCCAACATTGCCATGAAAAGCCTCTAACCCCTTCACATCCCAACAATCCTCTGATTGGCTATGTTATCACTTGCTCAACCTTCTTATAGCATTGCTAGTTGTAGGTGCAAGTTGCTTCCATGTGGCAAAATGGGTCCCTTGATATGTCACCATATTACTGCTATTTAATTTAATGCATCTATATACTCTATAAAAGGTGGAAAGCTTGTCCTTCTAGCTTGGTTTTTGTTCCATATTTGCCACCCTAGTTACTTGTGTACCGATGTTATGTTCCATATTGAGTGCTCCTAACATGCTTGGGGTTGTTATGGGGACCCCCTTGATTTTCGTTTTGGGATTAAACTCGTCTCCCAAGGCCCAACATTGGTATTATTTGCTTAATAACAATTAATAAAATTTGCATAGGGCACTGATCACCCCGTGGACAATTAATCAACACCCTGGGATAGTACTCTTCATGAGTGTTGGTCCAACCTAGAGCACTGCACGGGGCCAACCAAGGGTAACATGGGTGATTTGTGTGAGGCCACTGAACACTAGCTTATCTGATGTGTTCTGACAACGAGATACGCGGCTCTTATCAGGGTTGCTGCCACGTCTGGTGGTCTTGCTGGATTTTTTTACCCTTCTCGAATGTCTTGTGCGAGGGATTCTGAGGATACTTTGGTCTATCTCGAGGTTGAGATTTCCAACCACAAAGCCGAGGAGATCACGGGTTTTTCGTGGTCGAGGTTTTCGACGCAACTTGTGGTAGTTTGTGATGGCGTAGTTGGATCTGTTGGGGAACGTCGCATGGGAAATAAAAAATTTCCTACGCGCACGAAGACCTATCATGGTGATGTCCATCTACGAGAGGGGATGAGTGATCTACATACCCTTGTAGACCGTACAGCAGAAGCGTTAGTGAACGCGGTTGATGTAGTGGAATGTCCTCACGTCCCTCGATCCGCCCCGCGAACAATCCCGCGATCAGTCCCACGATCTATTACCGAACGGACGGCACCTCCGCGTTCAGCACACGTATAGCTCGACGATGATCTCGGCCTTCTTGATCCAGTAAGAGAGACGGAGAGGTAGAAGAGTTCTCCGGCAGTGTGACAACGCTCCGGAGGTTGGTGATGACCTTGTCTCAGCAGGGCTCCGCCTGAGCTCCGCAGAAACGCGATCTAGAGGAAAAACCGTGGAGGTATGTGGTCGGGCTGCCGTGGAAAAGTCATCCCAAATCAGCCCTAAAACCTCCGTATATATAGGTGGGAGAGGGGGGGCCTTACCTTGGGGCTCAAGGAGCCCCAAGGGGGTCGGCCGAGCCAAGGGGGAAGGTCTCCCCCCCCCCAAACCGAGTTGGACGTGGTTTGGTGGGTGGGAGTCCTTCCTTCCCTTCCCACCTCCTATTTTTTTCTTTCTCTTTGATTTTTTCTTCCAATGCGCATAGGGCCCTTTTGGGCTGTCCCACCAGCCCACTAAGGGCTGGTGCGCCACCCTCAAGGCCTATGGGCTTCCCCGGGGTGGGTTGCCCCCTGGTGAACTCTCAGAACCCATTCGTCATTCCCGGTACATTCCCGGTAACTCCGAAAACCTTCAGGTAATCAAATGAGGTCATCCTATATATCAATCTTCGTTTCCGGACCATTCCGGAAACCCTCGTGACATCCGTGATCTCATCCGAGACTCCGAACAACATTCGGTAACCAACCATATAACTCAAATACGCATAAAACAACGTCGAACCTTAAGTGTGCAGACCCTGCGGGTTCGAGAACTAAGTAGACATGACCCGAGAGACTTCTTGGTCAATATCCAATAGCGGGACCTGGATGCCCATATTGGATCCTACATATTCTACGAAGATCTTATCGTTTGAACCTCAGTGTCGAGGATTCATATAATCCCGTATGTCATTCCCTTTGTCCTTCGGTATGTTACTTGCCCGAGATTCGATCGTCAGTATCCGCATACCTATTTCAATCTCGTTTACCGGCAAGTCTCTTTACTCGTTCCATAATACAAGATCCTGCAACTTACACTAAGTCACATTGCTTGCAAGGCTTGTGTGTGATGTTGTATTACCGAGTGGGCCCCGAGATACCTCTCCGTCACACGGAGTGACAAATCCCAGTCTTGATCCATACTAACTCAACTAACACCTTCGGAGATACGTGTAGAGCATCTTTATAGTCACCCAGTTACGTTGCGACATTTGATACACACAAGTATTCCTCCGGTGTCAGTGAGTTATATGATCTCATGGTCATAGGAACAAATACTTGACACGCAGAAAACAGTAGCAACAAAATGACACGATCAACATGCTACGTCTATTAGTTTGGGTCTAGTCCATCACGTGATTCTCCTAATGACGTGATCCAGTTATCAAGCAACAACACCTTGTTCATAATCAGAAGACACTGACTATCTTTGATCAACTGGCTAGCCAACTAGAGGCTTGCTAGGGACAGTGTTTTGTCTATGTATCCACACATGTAAATGAGTCTTCATTCAATACAATTATAGCATGGATAATAAACGATTATCTTGATACAGGAATTATAATAATAACTATATTTATTATTTCCTCTAGGGCATAATTCCAACAGTCTCCCACTTGCACTAGAGTCAATAATCTAGCCCTCACATCATCATGCGAATTACATTGTAATAAATCTAACACCCATACAGTTCTGGTGTTGATCATGCTTTGGCCATGGAAGAGGTTTAGTCAGCGGGTCTGCTACATTCAGATCCGTGTGCACTTTGCATATATTTACGTCCTCCCCTTCAACGTAGTCGCGGATGAGGTTGAAGCATCGTTTGATGTCTCTGGACTTCTTGTGAAACCGTGGTTCCTTTGCTAAGGCAATGGCACCCGTGTTGTCACAGAACAAGGTTATTGGATTCAGTGCGCTTGGCACCACTCCAAGATCTGTCATGAACTGCTTCATCCAGACACCCTCCTTAGCCGCCTCCGAGGCAGCCATGTACTCTGCTTCACATGTAGAATCTGCTACGACGCTTTGCTTGGAACTGCACCAGCTTACCGCACCCCCATTAAGAATAAATACGTATCCGGTTTGCGACTTAGAGTCGTCCGGATCTGTGTCAAAGCTTGCATCGACGTAACCTTTTACAGCGAGCTCTTCGTCACCTCCATATAGGAGAAACATCTCCTTAGTCCTTTTCAGGTACTTCAGGATATTCTTGACCGCCGTCCAGTGATCCACTCCTGGGTTACTCTGGAACCTACCTGCCATACTTATGGCCAGGCTAACGTCCGGTCAAGTGCACAACATTGCATACATGATAGAGCCTATGGCTGAAGCATAGGGGACGGAGTGCATATGCTCTCTATCCTCATCAGTTGCTGGGCACTGAGTCTTACTCAACCTCGTACCTTGTAAAACTGGCAAGAACCCCTTCTTGGATTGTTCCATTTTGAACCTCTTCAAAACTTTATCAAGGTATGTGCTTTGTGAAAGTCCTATCAGGCGTTTTGATCTATCCCTATAGATCTTAATGCCTAGAATGTAAGCAGCTTCTCCTAGGTCCTTCATACAGAAACTTTTATTCAAGTAATCCTTTATGCTCTCCAAAAACTCTACGTTGTTTCCACTCAGCAATATGTCATCCACATATAATATTAGAAACGCCACAGAGCTCCCACTCACTTTCTTGTAAATACAAGATTCTACAACCACTTGTATAAACCCAAATGCTTTGATCACCTCATCAAAGCGTTTGTTCCAACTCCGAGATGCTTGCACCAGTCCATAAATGGATCGCTGGAGCTTGCACACCTTGTTAGCATTCTTAGGATCGACAAAACCTTCGAGTTGCATCATATACAATTCTTCCTTAAGGAAACCGTTAAGGAACGCCGTTTTGACATCCATCTCCCAGATTTCATAATCGAAAAATGCAGCTATTGCTAACATGATTCTGACGGACTTAAGCATCGCTACGGGTGATAATGTCTCATTGTAGTCAACTCCATGAACTTGTGAAAAACCCTTTGCCACAAGTCGAGCTTTATAAACGGTCACATTGTCGTCAGCGTCTGTCTTCCTCTTAAAGATCCATTTGTTCTGAATAGCCTTCCGGCCCTCAGGCAGTACCTCCATAGTCCATACTTTGTTCTCATACATGGATCCTATCTCGGACTTCATGGCTTCTAGCCATTTGTTGGAATCTGGGCCCACCATTGCTTCTTCATAATTTGCAGGTTCATTGTTGTCCAACAACATGATTGATAAGACGGGATTACCGTACCACTCTGGAGCAGCACGTGGTCTCGTCAACCTACGTGGTTCGACAGAAACTTGAACCGGAGTTTCATGATCATCATCATTAACTTCCTCCTCAACCGGCGTCGCAACGACAGAGGTTTCCCCTTGCCCTGCGCCACAATCCAGAGGGATGAGAGGTTCGACAACCTCGTCAAGTTCTATCTTCTTCCCACTCAATTCTCTCGAGAGAAACTCCTTCTCGAGAAAAGCTCCGTTTTTAGGAACAAACACTTTGCCCTCGGATTTGAGATAGAAGGTGTACCCAACCGTCTCCTTTGGGTAACCTATGAAGACGCGCTTTTCCGCTTTGGGTTCCAGCTTTTCAGGCTGAAGCTTTTTGACATAAGCATCACATCCCCAAACTTTAAGAAACGAGAACTTTGGCCTTTTGCCATACCACAGTTCGTATGGTGTCGTCTCAACAGATTTTGATGGTGCCCTATTTAAAGTGAATGCAGCTGTTTCCAATGCAAAACCCCAAAACGATAACGGCAAATCTGTAAGAGACATCATAGATCGCACCATCTCTAATAAAGTACGATTACGACGTTCGGACACACCATTACGCTGTGGTGTTCCAGGCGGTGTCAACTGTGAAACAATTCCACATTGTCTTATGTGAGCACCAAACTAGAAACTCAGATATTCACCCCCACGATCAGACCGTAGGAACTTGATCTTCTTGTTACGATGATTTTCAACTTCACTCTGAAATTGCTTGAACTTTTCAAATGTTTCAGACTTGTGCTTCATCAAGTAGACATAACCATATCTACTCAAATCTTCAGTGAAGGTGAGAAAATAACGATATCCGCCGCGTGCCTCCACGCTCATCGGACCACACACATCGGTATGTATGATTTCCAACAAGTCACTTGCACGCTCCATTGTTCCGGAGAACGGAGTCTTAGTCATCTTTCCCATGAGGCATGGTTCGCACGTGTCAAGTGAATCAAAGTCAAGTGACTCCAAAAGTCCATCAGCATGGAGTTTCTTCATGCGCTTTACACCAATATGACCTAAGCGGCAGTGCCACAAAAATATGGCGCTATCATTGTTAACTCTAACTCTTTTGGTCTCAATGTTATGTATGTGTATATCACTATCAAGATTCAATATGAACAATCCTCTCACATTGGGTGCATGACCATAAAAGATGTTACTCATAGAAATAGAACAACCATTATTCTCTGATTTAAAAGGGTAATCGTCTCGCAATAAACAAGATCCAGATATAATGTTCATGCTCAACGCACGCACTAAATAACAATGATTTAAGTTCATAACTAATCCTGATGGTAACTGAAGTGAAACTGTGCCGACGGCGATTGCATCAACCTTGGAACACTACACGAATCACGTTCTTTGCCGTCTGCCATCACGGACGGCAAAGACAGTATCCCTAACGGCAAAGACAATACCACACACGGCAAAGATTGTCAATGCCGGCAAAATTTCTGCGTCAGCCTACGACGGCATAGGACCTTCTTTGCCGTCCGCCCCCCCCAAAGTGAACGGCAAAGTTCTTTGCCGTCAGCTTCCATTAGGAGCAGTCGGCAAAGCTTTTGAGACGGCAGCCCACAGGCGTTGCCTCCGTTAGGGGTTAACGGAGCCTTTGCCGTCTGCCTCCCCGTGAATCTTTGCCGTCTGCCTTCTCCTCCCCTCCCCTCCCCTCCATCTTTGTTGTTTGCCTCCCTGTCAATCTTTGCCGTCTGCCGGGTCCTTCCCCCCCCCCTCTCTCCACTCTTTACCGTCTGCCTCCTCCTCTGTGCCCTCTTCTTTGCCGTCTGCCCCCCAGGAAGCGGACGACAAAGAGACTATATGGCCAGCTCCTACTGCCCAGGTTGCACAGCTGGGCGCCACGTGGCACCTTTGCCGTCGGCTGGCTGACGGCAAAGGCCTTTGCCATCAGTTGGCAGACGGCAAAGAGCCTATATTGTCACATTTTTATTTATTTTTTCTATTTCACAGCACATATACATATAATTCAAAGCACATATATCATAAATAGATCACAACACATATATGATATACATATAAAGCTCATCAATGCCATTTGTTCATCAACGTACATCCCATATGTCAAAAGAACCAACACATACAAAGTTTCATCCATATATACATACATATAGTTGCACATATATTGTTCATCAACACATTGTTCATCAACACATACAATGAACCAAAACATTGTTCATCAACTCAAATAAAAACGGAAACTAAAGCACTCCAACGCCAGCTTCCATGCATGTAGTACATCCAATCTGCAAAATGGGAATAAGAAAGTCAGAAGAAGAAGAACAACAACATATATATTACAAATAAGCTAAATTGAAGAAGAAAGAGAAGAAGCAAGAAGAGAACAAGGAGAAGAAAAACAAGAAGGAGGAGGAGGAGGAGGGGAAGGGGAAGGAGAAGAAGAAGTAGGAGGAGAAGAAGAAAAAAGAAGAGAAGAAGAAGGAGAAACAGGAGGAGAAGAAGGAGAGAAGAAGAAGGAGAAGAAGGAGGGCTCCTTCTCCTTCTTGTTCTCCTCCTTCTCCTTCTCCTTCTTCTTCTCTTCTTCTCCTCCTCCTCCTCCTTCTTCTTCTACTTCTCCTTCTCTTCTTCTTCTCTTCTTCTTCTTCTTCTTCTCTTCTTCTTCTTCTTCTTCCTTCTCCTTCTTTTTGAGCTAAATATTCCAATTATGTCATTTTAGAGGAAAACAAGCTAACTATATAATATTCATGAGCTAACCAAGGTTCTTATGCCATTTTGAGCTTATTATGGTATTTTGGAGCTAAATGGGCTAATTATGTCATTGTTGGGTTAATTAAAGCAAGGATAATATGAAAGAGGATAAGAAAGAAAATGGCATAAGAAGAAGAAATCAAGAAGAAGGAGGAGGAGGAGGAGAAGAAGGAGGAGGAGAAGGATCGAAGGTCCTTGGCCTTCTCCTCCTCCTCCTCCTCCTCCTCCTTCTTCATCTCTTCTTCTTTTTCTATCTTTTCATTTTGCCTATTTCTTCTCCTCTTCACCTCTTGTTGGAGCTAAATTACCTAATTTTGTCTTTTTTGAGCTAAATATTCGAATTATGTCATTTTAGAGGAAAACAAGCTAAGTATATAATATTCATGAGCTTATTATGGTATTGTGGAGCTAAATGGGATAATTCTGTCATTGTTGGGTTAATTAAAGCAAGGATAATATGAAAGCAGAGAAGAAAGAGGAGGAGGAGGAGGAGAAGAAGAAGAAATCAAGAAGAAGGAGGAGGAGGAGGAGAAGGATAGAAGGTCCTTGGCCTTCTCCTCCTCCTCCTCCTCCTCCTCCTCCAACTTCTCCTTCTCTTCTTCTTCTTCTTCTTCTTCTTTCTTTTCATTTTGCATATTTCTTCTCCTCTTCTCCTCTTGTTGGAGCTAAATTACCTAATTATGTCTTTTTGAGCTAAATGGGCCAATTATCCCATTTTAGAGGAAAACAAGCTAAGTATATAATATTCATGAGCCAACCAAGGTTCTTATGCCATTTTGAGCTTATTATGGTATTTTGGAGCTAAATGGACTAATTATGTCATTGTTGGGGAAATTAAAGCAATTGCAAGGATAATATGAAAGAGGAGAAGAAATAGGAGGAGGAGGAGAAGAAGAAGTAATCAAGGAGGAGGAGGAGGAGAAGTAGGATGAGGAGAAGGACTAGAGGGTCCTTGGCCTTCTCCTCCTCTTCCTCCTCCTCCTCCTCCTGCTTCTCCTTCTTCTCTTCTTCTTCTTCTCTTCTTCTTCTTCTTCTATCTTTTCATTTTGCCTATTTCTTCTCCTCTTCTCCTCTTGTTGGAGCTAAATTATCTAATTATGTCTTTTTGAGCTAAATGTTCCAATTATGTCATTTTAGAGGAAAACAAGCTAAGTAAATAATATTAATGAGCTAACCAAGGTTCTTGTGCCATTTTGAGCTTATTATGGTGTTTTGGAGCTAAATAGACTAATTAATTCCAAAAAACTAAATACCAAACATGTGATCTTCTTTTTGTCTTCTCCTCCTCCTATTCTTCTTCTTCTTCTTCCTATTCTTCTTCTTCCTCTCCTCCTCCTCCTCCTCTTCTCCTCTTCTCCTCCTCCTCCTCTTCTTCTTCTTCTTCCTATTCTTCTTCTCCTCTTCTCCTCCTCCTTCTCCTCTTCTTCTCCTCCTCCTATTCTTCTTCTTCTGATCCTCCTCCTCCTCCTCTTCTCCTCTTCTCGTCCTCCTCCTCTTCTTCTTCTTCCTATTCTTTCTAGTAATCTAACTAACTAACTAACCTAACTAACCAAGCTAACTAAACCTATCGCTAAACCTAGATAGCACTAAACAGCAAAAAAATAATAAAAACAGAATCTACCACTATGTAAGTAAAAAATAATCTAGCTACCACTAAATAACAAAACAAAATCTACCACTAAACTACCAACTAAATCTACTAATTAACTAACTAAATCTACCAACTAACTAAACTACCACTAAAACTACTAATTAACTAACCTACCAACTAAACTATATATGCCACAACAACTACAATAACAAGAACAACTACTACAACAACAATAAAAAATCATGCCGGTAGTTATAATCTAATTCCAAAGAACTAAATACCAAAAAATAAAAAATCAAGGGGGCGGGGGTCGATGGGCTTACCGGCAGTGGGGCTGCCGGGGCGGCGCCGAGGCCTGCGGGGCAGTGGCTGGGCCGGCGGCGCCGACGGTGGGGCTGCGGCGGCGGCAGCAGGGGCGCCGGCGGTGGGGCAGCGGGGCCGCACCAGGGGCACCACGGGGCGCCGGCGGTGGGGCTTGAGGGGCGGCACCAGGGGGCGCCGGGGGGGGGGGGGGTTGTGGGGCTTCGGGGCGGCACCAGGGGCGCCGGGCAACAGTGCTGGCGGCGTTGGGCGTCGGGGGAGGAGAGAGAGAGGGAGGGGCCATTTGAGAGAGAGAGAGGGCCGCGGTGGGGGCGGGACAGCCGTTACTGGATTCAAGATCTTTGCCGTCTGCTGGCACACGGCAAAGGGGTCTACACTCTTTGCCGTCTGCTGGCAGACGACAAAGAAGGTGCCAGCAGATGGCAAAGAAGGGAGTAGGTTGACCTAAGGTTCCCCCGGCCAGATGAGCTTCTTTGCCGTCTGCTGGCGCATTCTTTGTCGTCTGCCGCGGACGGCATAGAGCTGACTGCTGGCAAAGACCTTCTTTGCCATTAGCTATTTCTTTGCCGTCAGTTTTGCTGAAGTTGATGGCAAAGAGTGTCTTTGCCGTCCGCTAGCGGACGGCAAAGAATAGGCAGACGGCAAAATCTCTGATTCCAGTAGTGGAACCATTTCCTACGCGCATCATCACTTCATCTTTCGCCAGCCTTCGTCTATTCCGCAGTTCCTGTTTCGAGTTGCAAATATGAGCAACAGAACCGGTATTGAATACCCAGGCACTACTTCGAGAGCCGGTTAAGTACACATCAATAACTTGTATATCAAATATACGTGATTTTTCTTTGGCCGCCTTCTTATCTGCCAGATAATTGGGGCAATTGCGCTTCCAGTGACCCATACCCTTGCAATAGTAACACTCTGTTTCAGGCTTAGGACCAGCTTTGGGTTTCTTCGTCGGAATGGTAACAGGCTTGCCGCTCTTCTTTGAATTACCCTTCTTGCCTTTGCCGTTTCTCTTGAAACTAGTGGTCTTATTCACCATCAACACTTGATGCTCTTTACGGAGTTCAGACTCTGTGACTTTCAGCATCGCAAACAACTCGCCGGGAGACTTTTTCATCCCTTGCATGTTGTAGTTCAACACAAAGCCTTTATAGCTTGGCGGCAGTGACTGAAGGATTCTGTTAGTGATAGCCTCTAGCGGGAGTTCAATCCCCAGCTCAGCTAGACGGTTTGAGTACCTAGACATTTTGAGCACATGTTCACTGACAGACGAGTTTTCCTCCATCTTGCAAGCATAGAATTTATCGGAGGTCTCATACATCTCAATCCGGGCGTTCTTCTGAAAGATAAACTTCAACTCCTGGAACATCTCAAATGCTCCATGACGCTCAAAGCGACGTTGAAGTCCCGGTTCTAAGCCATACAAGATTGCACATTGAACTACTGAGTAGTCCTCCTTACGTGCTAACCAAGCGTTCTTAACATCCTGATCAGCCGTAGCGGGTGGTTCATCTCCTAGCGCAGCATTAAGGACATAATCCTTCTTCCCAGCTTGTAAGATTAGCTTAAGATTACGAGCCTAGTCTACAAAGTTGCTTCCATCATCTTTCAACATAGCTTTCTCTAGGAACGTATTTAAAATTCAGGGTGACTGTTGCCTGAGCCATGAACTACAACACAAATATATTCAAAGTGGACTTAGACTATGTTCAAGATAATTAGAGTTTAACTTAATCAAAATTATACGCTAAACTCCCACTCAAAAAGTACATCTCTCTAGTCATTTGAGTGGTTCATGATCCACTTACACTAGCTCAAGTCCGATCATCACGTGAGTTGAGTATAGTTTCAGTGGTAAGCATCCCTGTGCTAATCATATCATCTATATGATTCATGATCGACCTTTCGGTCTCATGTGTTCTGAGGCCATGTTTGCACATGCTAGGCTCATCAAGCTTAACCCGAGTGTTCCGCGTGCGCAACTGTTTTGCACCCGTTGTATATGAACGTTGAGTCTATCACACCCGATCATCACGTGGTGTCTTCAAATTTTAGTGAGAGATCAACTCATAATGCTACCGTCGTTCTAAGCAAAATAAGGTGCATAAAAGGATTAACATCACATGCAATTCATAAGTGACATGATATGGCCATCATCACGTGCTTCTTGATCTCCATCACCAAAGCACCGGCACGATCTTCTTGTCACCGGTGCCACACCATGATCTCCATCAACGTTTCGCCATCAGGGTTGTCGTGCTACTGATGCTATTACTACTAAAGCTACATCCTAGCAAAATAGTAAACGCATCTGCAAGCACAAACATTAGTATAAAGACAACCCTATGGCTCCTACCGGTTGCAGTACCATCGACGTGTAAGTCAATATTATCTATTACAACATGATCATCTCATACATCCAATATATCACATCACATCGTTGGCCATATCACATCACAAGCATACCCTGCAAAAACAATTTAGACGTCCTCTAATTTTGTTGTTGCATGTTTTACGTGGTGACCACGGGTATCTAGTAGGATCGCATCTTACTTACGCAAACACCACAACGGAGATATATGAGTTGCTATTTAACCTCATCCAAGGACCTCCTTGGTCAAATCCGATTCAACTAAAGTCGGAGAAACCGACACTTGCCAGTCATGTTTGAGCAACGGGGTTACTCGTAGCGATGAAACCAGTCTCTCGTAAGCGTACGAGTAATGTCGGTCCAAGCCTCTTCAATCCAACAATACCGCGGAATGAAGAAAAGACTAAGGAGGGCAGCAAAACGCACATCACAGCCCACAAAAACTTTTGTGTTCTACTCGAGAAGACATCTACGCATGAACCTAGCTCATGATGCCACTGTTGGGTAACGTCGCATGGGAAACAAAAAATTTCCTACGCGCACGAAGACCTATCATGGTGATGTCCATCTACGAGAGGGGATGAGTGATCTACGTACCCTTGTAGACCGTACAGCAGAAGCGTTAGTGAACGCGGTTGATGTAGTGGAACGCCCTAACGTCCCTCAATTCGCCCCGTGAACAATCCCGCGATCAGTCCCACGATCTAGTACCGAACGGACGGCACCTCCACGTTCAGCACACGTACAGCTCGACGATGATCTCGGCCTTCTTGATCCAGCAAGAGAGACGGACAGGTAGAAGAGTTCTCTGGCAGCATGACGGCGCTCCAGAGGTTTGTGATGACCTTGTCTCAGCAGGGCTCCGCCCGACCTCCGCAGAAACGCGATCTAGATGAAGAACCGTGGAGGTATGTGGTCGGGCTGCCGTGGAAAAGTCGTCTCAAATCAGCCCTAAAACCTCCGTATATATAGGTGGGAGAGAGGGGGATTGCCTTGGGGCTCAAGGAGCCCCAGGGGGGTCGGCCGAGCCAAGGGGGAAGGTCTCCCCCCCCCCAAACCGAGTTGGACTTGGTTTGGTGGGTGGGAGTCCTTCCTTCCCTTCCCACCTCCTTTTTTTTCTTTCTCTTTGATTTTTTCTTCCAATGCACATAGGGCCCTTTTGGGCTGTCCCACCAGCCCACTAAGGGCTGGTGCGCCACCCTCAAGGCCTATGGGCTTCGCCGGGGTGGGTTGCCCCCCCCCCCCGGTGAACTCCCGGAACCCATTCGTCATTCCTGGTACATTCCCGGTAACTCCGAAAACCTTCCGGTAATCAAATGAGGTCATCCTAAATATCAATCTTCGTTTCCGGACCATTACGGAAACCATCGTGACGTCCATGATCTCATCCGGGACTCCGAAAAACATTCGGTAACCAACCATATAACTCAAATACGCATAAAACAACGTCGAACCTTAAGTGTGCAGACCCTGCGGGTTCGAGAACTATGTAGACATGACCCGAGAGACTTCTCGGTCAATATCCAATAGCGGGACCTGGATGCCCATATTGGATCCTACATATTCTACGAAGATCTTATCGTTTGAACCTCAGTGTCAAGGATTCATATAATCCCGTATGTCATTCCCTTTGTCCTTCGGTGTGTTACTGCCCGAGATTCGATCGTCAGTATCCGCATACCTATTTCAATCTCGTTTACCGGCAAGTATCTTTACTCGTTCCGTAATACAAGATCCCGCAACTTACACTAAGTCACATTGCTTGCAAGGCTTGTGTGTGATGTTGTATTACCGAGTGGACCCCGAGATACCTCTCCGTCACACGGAGTGACAAATCCCAGTCTTGATCCATACTAACTCAACTAACACCTTCGGAGATACCTGTAGAGCATCTTTATAGTCACCCAGTTACGTTACGACGTTTGATACAGACAAAGTATTCCACCGGTGTCAGTGAGTTATATGATCTCATGGTCATAGGAACAAATACTTGACACGCAGAAAACAGTAGCAACAAAATGACACGATCAACATGCTACGTCTATTAGTTTGGGTCGAGTCCATCACGTGATTCTCCTAATGACGTGATCCAGTTATCAAGCAACAACACCTTGTTCATAATCAGAAGACACTGACTATCTTTGATCAACTGGCTAGCCAACTAGAGACTTGCTAGGGACAGTGTTTTGTCTATGTATCCACACATGTAAGTGAGTCTTCATTTAATACAATTATAGCATGGATAATAAACGATTATCTTGATACAAGAATTATAATAATAACTATATTTATTATTGCCTCTAGGGCATAATTCCAACAGGATCACCCCTACAGGGTTAAATCTTTTGGAAAGCCATGCCCTCGGTTATGTGGAAACTTGGAAAGTTTATTTAACACCTGTTCATGGAAAACTTGAAGTAAACCTAATTAAAATATGCCAACTGTGTGTGTAACCATGATTGTATCTACTCGTGAGTTTCTGATCTGAGAGAGGACATGGTGGGGTTATGTTTGACATAAGTAGGTGTTCAGGGTCAAGTTGTGATCATGTTAGCCCACATCCATTTATGTGTACATCAACCCCCTTTTATTCTTCTACTCGTAAGTTAGCCACTCGACTAAAATGCTTGGTGCTGGCTGCAGCCTCACCACTTAACCAGACCTCACCCATTAAGCTTTGCTAGTCTTGATACCTTTGAAATGAGATTCTTGAGTCCCTGTATCTCACATATTACTACAACAATAGTTTTACATTCAGGTAATGCGATGATTTGACGTGAGCATGATGATTGTTCTATTTGGAGTTTCTTCCTCTTCATCATCGATCTAGGATGGGTTCCATGCTGGTAGCCTGGGATAGCAAGGATGGACGTTGTTCTTTTATCGTTTGTTTTTATCCGTAGTCGGACCCTGCTCTTCTACATGATGATTGAATGTATTGCTGTATTGAGATGTTCATGTTGTAGCTTGTGGTGAGTGTAAGCCAATTCCATTCTGTACATGTACTTGTAACGCTATCTATTCTTGCAAAATAACGAGATGCGTTTCTATCCCTGTCGAGGCCCTCGAGCCAAAATAAGGATAGGATCACAGCTTGGGTGTTACAAGTTAGTATCAGAATTGTACCGACCTAGGAGGTCACTTGATTGATCAAACTTGGCCTAGTCAAGTCTAGTGAAAAACTACTTTTAGTCTACTTATATATCGAAGAGTAGGATTCTTTTTATTCATCTTCTATTTTGTGGTGAGGTTTACAACATTGGAATTTTGATTCTTCCCGTCTTCTCACACAATTTTTTTAGGATTATGCGGGTATTTTGTTGCCACCATGATGTAGATGTGAAGGAATTCTAAATTGGTGCCTCATGTTATCGAGGAGTAGAGGTCCAAGGGGTATCTCAGGATGCGGACATCGAAATGCTTCAATACTTTGCTTGGTTGCAAATAGTGTTGTGACTTTTCCCTAGTAATGGTGGAGATAGCTTGGATGATCTACAAGGTCTAGTATCATTATTTTTTCGAAGGCCGGAGGTAGATGAATTTGTGGAACTTCCCAGATTTGTGTTGATAGTTGCATGAAATGTATGTAGCTTATTATATTGAGTAGGTTCCCGGATGTGCAACTTGATAGCATAACTAAGAAAGATTTCAGAAATTCTCAGGTGGGAATTCAAGTAGTTACCTAGGATTAAGTTCAAACAAATGCATGATGTGAGGTTGGGGTTTGACATCTAGTGGATTCATTTGTTCATGGTCTTTCTTATAGAGGACGGTCTCGATATAAGTCGTCAGATATGCTTTGGCAAGCCTTTTAGTTCGCTACGCCTAGGGAGCATATTGAAGCGCCATTTCATTATGACAATCCAATGTACGACCAAGCCTGTGCGAGCCTTACCATGAATATGTCAAACAAAATCTTTGTCATATTTTTTTTGTGGCTTAATTTGCAAGCCTCATCTTTGTTTTGTTGGAATATGGTAATTCGACTTGCTTTGACGTCAAGTGGTGATTTCATATCTTTTCTGTGTGGTGTTCTCTTAATTACATGGAAATTGCTAATCCTTCTGTTCAACCGGACTTGTCTTGAAATTCTTTCCAACCGGTGTGCTTCTCTTCAAGTTAATTCAATCCTCTCCAAATTTTGTAAGATCCATCCTCATATTTATTTCCGGAGTTCGTCTCATCTATCTCAAGTTGTCTTTCTTTTTTCCACCCTCCTACCCTTTTCCTTAAATGATTTAATTCTCATCCTAGTGCCTTTTTTTGTTGTTGCTTCCTCTATCTTTTCTTCCATATTGTATCTGGCTCTTCATTGTGAATATTCTCAGGAGTGTTGAGTTCATCATTCTTCGTTCTTGTTTTCTTCCCCGGTGGATTCAATTCAAGCTTTCAATGTTCTTCATATCCTTTTCATTCATTAAATGATTTCCTATGTTGGAAATTCTCATCCAAGCCTCTGTTTTTATATTATTCATCCCTCTTTATTCTATCCGAAGTGCTGAAGAAATATCAGAAGTTTCATGTTTCCATTCAAAATTCTTTCAATTATTTTGAGGGTCTCACCTCCTCAAATTATTCATTTTCTCCGGTGCAATCTCTCCTCCTAAGCAATCTTTTCAACGGTGTTCTATTCCAGTGGGCCCATAACCCATAGGCTTTTCCCAGGATCTTCCTCGCTCTTCTAATCTTTTCTGGAGATCTCTTATTCCTTTCAAGTGTGACATAAGTATGGATCCCATCAGTCAAATTCCTTCTCCAAGATCATTTCAAATTTAATTCTCATCATTGGCTCAGCCATTTCTTATTCATTGCTCCGGAGTGTCTTGTTAATTTTGGTGGTGTTCGTTCTGATCATTCTCAGCTTGGAGTCTGAAGAAGCTTTTCTATTAAATCTTTTCCATTCTTTTGAAGATTTATCATCTCATTTTCAGTGCTATCCTCTCAATTGTTACCAATCATGAGAAATTTCTTCCATATCTGTCGAGTTCATTTCACAGTTGTTTTCGTTTCTCGATAGTCCGAAGGCCATCATCTCAGAAGATTTCTTCATTCTCAGCTTTCAGCATTCATTTTCAAATTCTTATCAATTGTTCTCCCTTCATTTGTATCTCATTTATTCCGGTGCCTTGTTGAAGTTTCTACTAGTCGGGTCATGATCTCTTCGTTCTCATGCATCTCCATCCATTCATCATATGCTCGTTCATTTGTGAATTCTTACCGAAGTTTCATGCAAGAGTTCTTCAGGTTGTGCCTTATCTTTTTTTCAATCTTTAAATAAGAATAAGTGGTGCGATAAATCTTTTGCTTGTAATCAATTTAACTTGATGAATGATAAGCATAACATAACTCTTATTCTTGTTTCATCTAGGTGATTTCAATTCTTCTTCCGGAGTGGCTCATGATATCAAAAGTCTCGATCCTAAGTGCCCATGTTTTCTATTCTAGAGTCCCATTTTTTCTCAATTATATGTTCATGAAGCTTAATCTAAATCTTTGCAAGGTCATAATGTTATTCTTTCAACCTTCAATTCTTTTCTATCTTCCTTTGATTCTGAAGTCCTTCCTAGTGGTTCGTCATGGTGGTCATCAAGGATGTAATCCTTTTTCGAAGTGTTCTTCAACATTCATGCTGGAGAGGATCAAATATTATGTGTCTTGCACTCCAAAGGGCAATTCTTTCTACTTTATCTTCTGAGGTGGTATTCTAGAATTCTTAATTCATAAGTAGTATCGAAGAGAATTTATCACAAATGAGATATTTAAAGCCACCAATTCTTTCATCCTGAGACATTTTCGACCCATGATTTATCCACTGAAGATATCTTCGATTTATTTCACCTAAAGCCTTTCCTAAGGATTGTTATAATTATGGCGATTATTGTCAGTCCAAGTTCTCAATGTATCCTCTTGGCGAAAAAAGTTTGCCTCTCTTGTGTCTCCCAAGCAATCTTGTTTTCGTTTGTGGCTGGTTGTCATATAGAAAATTGGGTTGTTTTCTATAAGCCAACGAGAAGGTTGTTCTTTTCATTGTTTATTTTCCAACAACTCCATTCTATCCTTCTTTGTCCACTCACTCTCCCGGAGATCAAGGTGTGCGAGTCGAGCCGGTGTCCTGAGATAATGCGTCGTCCACGACCAGTCGAACTTGCCATCGAGGTTAGTTGTATGGACTAAGAACACTTTGATCCATTTCATTATGTGTGTCACCATAGATCATTATTGTGGTAACGAGGACTGGTGTTTCAGGCTGCTCTTCAGAAAGAGAGATTGGCAAACCAGGCTGCTCTTGAGAAAGAGAGATTGGCAAGCCAGGCTGCTCTTGAGGATGCTCTTGAGAAAGAGAGATTGGCAAGTCAGGCTGCTCTTGATGAGAGGGACCAGACCACGGCACGATTGATCGAGGAGGAGAGGTGCCGGAATGAGGCGGTTCAACCGTCCCTGTACGAGCTTTTTGTGGTAAGTTTTTTTCACATTAGCCAAATCATGTGTGTAATGTCTGTTTCATTACTAACTAATACGACGCACTCTTCAGGGTCTGTGCGAGAAGAGCGGTCCAGTCCCTACGCCGATGCTCGTCTTCTCTTCGATTGGCACGGTGAGTTTCATTATAAACTAATATTAATAATTGAGTGTCATCATGCTAACTGAGACATTGCAAAATATCTATTCTGCAGAATAACTCCCGAGCGGCATCGCACGAACCTTCTCGAGGTGTTTCTCCTCCTTGATGAACACTACGGTAAGTTTCTCTTCTCCTCTTTCATATTCTCCTTGCCTTAATTTCTCCAACAATGAAATAGTTAGCCCATTTAGATCCAAAAAGACATAATTAGCCCATTTAGCTCCAAAATGCCATAATAAGCTCAAAATGGCATAAGAACCTTGGTTAGCTCATTAATATTATATACTTAGCTTGTTTTCCTCTAAAATGATATAATTAGCCCATTTAGCTCCAAAAAGACATAGTTAGCTAATTTAGTTCCAAGAAGAGGAGAAGAGGAGAAGAAATAGGAAAAATGAAAAGAAAGAAGAAGAAGAAGAAGAGAAGAAGGAGAAGGAGGACGAGGACGAGGACGAGGAGAAGGAGGAGAAGGCCAAGGACCTTCTAGTCCTTCTCCTCCTCTTCCTCCTTCTCCTCCTTCTTCTTGATTTCTTCTTCTCCTCCTCCTCCTCCTCTTTCTTCTCCTATTTCATATTATCCTTGCTTTAATTTCCCCAACAATGACATAATTAGACCATTTAGCTCCAAAATGCCATAATAACCTCAAAATGGCATAAGAACCTTGGTTAGCTCATGAATATTATATACTTAGCTTGTTTTCCTCTAAAATGGGATAATTAGCCAATTTAGCTCCAAAAAGACATAATTAGGTAATTTAGCTCCAACAAGAGGAGAAGAGGAGAAGAAATAGGAAAAATGAAAAGTAAGAAGAAGAAGAAGAAGAAGAAGAAGAAGAAGAGAAGGAGGCGGAGGAGGAGAAGGCCAAGGACCTTCTAGTCCTTCTCCTCCTCCTCCTTCTCCTCCTTATCCTCCTTCTTCTTGATTTCTTCTTCTTCTCCTTCTCCTCCTATTTCTTCTCCTCTTTCATATTATCCTTGCTTTAATTTCCCCAAAAATGACATAATTAGCCCATTTAGCTCCAAAATGCCATAATAAGCTCAAACTGGCATAAGAACCTTGGTTAGCTCATGAATATTATATACTTAGCTTGTTTTCCTCTAAAATGGGATAATTAGCCCATTTAGCTCCAAAAAGACATAATTAGGTAATTTAGCTCCAACAAGAGGAGAAGAGGAGAAGAAATAGGAAAAATGAAAAGAAAGAAGAAGAAGAAGAAGAAGAGAAGAAGGAGAAGGAGGAGGAGGAGGAGGAGGAGGAGAAGGCCAAGGACCTTCTAGTCCTTCTCCTCCTCCTCCTTCTCCTCCTTCTTCTTGATTTCTTATTATTCTCCTCCTCCTCCTCTTTCTTCTCCTCTTTCATATTATCCTTCCTTTAATTTCCCCAACAATGACATAATTAGCCCATTTAGCTCCAAAATGCCATAATAAGCTCAAAATGGCATAAGAACCTTGGTTAGCTCATGAATATTATATTCTTAGCTTCTTTTCCTCTAAAATGGGATAATTAGCCCATATAGCTCCAAAAAGACATAATTAGGTAATTTAGCTCCAACAGGAGGAGAAGAGGAGAAGAAATAGGAAAAATGAAAAGAAAGAAGAAGAAGAAGACGAAGAGAAGAAGGAGGAGGAGGAGGAGAAGAACAAGGACCTTCTAGTCCTTCTCCTCCTCCTCCTTCTCCTCTTTATCCTCCTTCTTGATTTCTTCTTATTCTCCTCCTCCTCCTATTTGTTCTCCTCTTTCATATTATCCTTGCTTCAATTTCCCCAACAATGACATAATTAACCCATTTAGCTCCAAAATGCCATAATAAGCTAAAAATGGCATAAGAACCTTGGTTAGCTCATGAATATTATATTCTTAGCTTGTTTTCCGCTAAAATGACATAATTAGCTCAAAAACATCATATTTTGTTCTTCTTCTGACTTTCTTCTTCACATTTTTGCAGATTGGATATACTACATGCATGGAAGCTTTCATTCATGGAGTTGAACAATGTCGATGGATGAACTTTATATGTATATCATCTAGTTTTCATTTGAGTTGATGAACAATGTCGAACTATATGTATATGTATATATGGATAAACAGTGCAATACTTTCTATGTTGGTTCTTTCGATATATGGGGATGTACATTGATTTATATGTATATCATATATGTGTGGTGAATTATATATATGTGTTGGCAAGTATATGTGTGGTGAACTATATATCATATATGTGTGGTGAATTATATAAATGTGTTGTCAAATATATATATATATGTGTGTGTGTGTGTGTGTGTGTGTGTGTGTGTGCTGTGAAATAACATAAAACAAAAAGACAGGTACTATATGGGCTCTTTGCCGTCTGCCAGCTGATGGCACAGGTGCCACATGGCACCCAGCTGTGCATCCTGGGGTGTCTATATAGGCTCTTTGCCGTCTGCTTCCTGGGTGGGCAGACGACAAAGAAGAGGGCACAGAGGAGGGGGGAGGAGGAGGCAGACGGCAAAGAGTGGAGGGGGGAGGAGGAGGAGGCAGACGACACAGAAGAGGGGGGAGGTAGATGGCAAAGAAGAGGGGGGGGAGGCAGACGGCAAAGAAGAGGGGGAGGCAGACGGCAAAGCCTCCGTTAACCCCTAACCGAGGCAACGCCTGTCGGCTGCCGCCTCGAGCACTTTGCCGACTGCTCCTATGAAAAGCTGACGGCAAAGCTCTTCGACGTCCGCTTTGGGGAGACAAACAGCAAAGAAGGTACGATGTCATCATAGGCTGACGCTAAAATTTTTGCCAGACGTGAGATTCTTTGCCATCTGTGGTATTCTCTTTGCCGTCCGGGATTTACTCTTTGCCGTCTGTGATGGCAGATGGCAAAGAAGCTGATTCCTGTAGTGTTCATGAAATGATCTAGTTTCTATCCTTTTGTTCTAGAGGCATTGTAATTTGCTCTGTTTCATCCATTATCTTGTTTTATCAAGATCATGTTATTCCTTTCTTGTCCATTTAACTAAAGTGTTTTTAAATATTTTCAAGTTCTTTCCATCTTATCAAGTTTCGCCTCTTTCCTACCGAAGTGCTGCCCAAATTTCTTTTGAATTCTCATTTGTTCCTCATGCAATTCTTCATCTCTTTGCAACTTTCAGGATTCGTTGGTTTCACTCATTTGTCGGACAAGCAACTAAGTTTAACTCGCCCTCTCTTCTTACTTTCCCCTTTCATTCTTATATCTCGGGTCGAGATCTCATGTTAGTGGAGGAGAGTTGTAACAACCCTTTTTATTCCATTCTTGTTGTGTTAATTATTTGTTCGTCACATTCATCATCACATCATGCGCATCATCTGCATTGCATTGGCACTTTGTTGTTGTCATTTTTCAGAACTTACATTCGTTATTAGTTGCAGGTTCTCTTCGTTTTGTCGTTGGCCATTTCGGGACAAACAACACACGCACGTAATAGCGGCACCATTAATATTTTTTTAATGTGTGTATAAAACATTCTTGTAATGCGTTCAAAGTTGGTGTGTCGTCTTATTTCAGTGTAGGTAGACCGCATGCCAAATTTCGTCGCATTCAGAGGTTGTTTGATACCCGAACCGTTAAATATGTATCGACACTATAGCTGGTCAAATTGTCACATGCTTTCGGTTTATAAAACATTGTTATGGGCCACAACCTCCCTCTGATCTCAGCTTCGCCCATCTAAACAGCCTACCTAGCCCACCTAGCCTAACCCTTTGTTTTGGACCGTGTGATCCAGATCGGAGGGTCCAAAAATGCCCTTGAACCACTACCGAAATCCACGTGCTATAAATATTGGACAACCCTATATTTTAGGGAGTTGTCCCATCCTCCCTCGTGCTGCCACTAGCTCCTCTATCCTCTCCTCGGGATCGAACCCGAGCCAACCAGCATCGCTTGCCCGATCTTCCTGACTCCCAGTTTTCTCTGCGCACTTTGTCCTCACTCATGCGCACCTAGGATCAACTTCCTGGTCGTCACCCATCCTAAAACTACTCCAAGCCGAGCACGCTTAACCTGGGAGTTCTGTTCGAATGGGCTCCCGGAAAGGAAGGAATTCCTTATTGATATGAGTAGTGTATCATCCCTAATAAGCCAGGATATCACATACACCACCACTCAGAGGAACCGACGTCCTTGTCGGGCCACATGAGCGTTCCCTCTTGAAACGTGTGTGCATCCAGTCTGGTACATGTGCCATGTCATGTGACACGACGGGTCAGAAATGTCATGAACAACGAGACCACACACCTGTCCGCAAACATCCGTGTAACCGTGAGGATCGGCTGTGATACCAACTTGTAACGCACCGGACACACTCGTCGGCGGTTGTTACAACTGGCGGGATCTAGACTGGCCCCATATATCAATACTAGTCTTCTTTGCACACTTTGTCCTCACTCATGTGCACCTGGGATCAACTTCCCGGTTGGTCAACCATCCTGGAACTACTCCAACTCGAGCACGCTTAACCAGGGGGGTATGTTCGAATGGGCTCCTAGAAAAGAAGGAATTCCTCATTGATATGAGTAGTCTATCATCCCTAATAAGCCAGGTTATCACATGATTTCACCTCATTTTGCCATCGGGCCAACCGGAGGCAGGCCACCGTGGTGCGCCCTATCTAGCCACGCCCTAGGGTTTCTCCCTCAGTGTGCGTGCATCCTGCCTAGGAGCTTGCCCCGACCGCTATTGCGAGGCTTGCCGCTGGCTACCAGGTCCAAGGGCAACGTCGTCCGCCTCTCTCCTTCCCCATGGTCTCTTCCTCCCTCTAATTCTTTATCTCTCTCTCTATCATCTTTTCCCTCTCTCTTGGTTTTCTCAGGGAACCCAGAGTCCCATGGCGCAGTAAGTTCGCAGGAACTCCATGGGTCGCCGAGCTCCGACGGGATTGGAGTCCCCTGCCCAGCTCTATGAGGTCAGCCAAGCCAAATCATCACCGTTCCCCTTCTTTTACTTGGGTACCTCTCATCCTGCTGTGTGGTTGGCCTCATAGGGTGCCGCCATGGCCATTGACGACAAGCTGTCGTCACCCAAAGCTCGAGAAGTCGGTCGCCGGTCTACCTATTTGATGCATCATCACCAGATTTGGAACCCCCACATCCGGATGCGTCGGTTTTCCCCGCCTCCTCGTTGTCCCGTTCCTGACAAAGCCGTCGTCATGCGAAGTCCCGCGCCTCAACCACGTCTAGGTACAATCTTCCCGCCCAAACCCTTGTAGGTACGAAGAATAAGGCGCACACCATGGCTTAGTACAAATGTTTGTGCCTATGGTTTTGTGCAAGCATACTATCTCGGATGAGTTGGTTGCCTTGCGCGGTTGATTCCAAGGGGTGCTGGGTTTGAGTCCTAGTCACCCCAATTTTGGTTATGTTCCATTCTATTGTTTTGCACCCACACCTGCACCCCGCCGTTTAGCTGATTCATGTAAATTTGTATGCCCTTTGTTATGAGTAACACATGACCAGTCGATCTGGTCATGCCATCGGGCCAGCACCTGAGGTCGTGGGATCAAATCCTGTCGAATGCACATTCTTTTCATGTTTATTTATTTTCCCACACACATAGATAGGACCACTTGGACCTCATTCTCTGCTGGGCCGTTGCATCGTCTTGCTTCTGGCCCAAGCATTTCTCTCTCTCTCTGTGTGGTTTTATCATTTCTAGTGCATGCATATTTTGCAGAAAATGCCCTTGTTTTAAAATGTTAATATCTAAATAACCATGTATAGGATTAAAATGAATTATATATGAAAAACATTCAGAATTTTGTGTAGATTCATAATATGCCATTTTCAACCTTGATAAAAATGTTTAAACTTGTTGTTTAATTAAATTTGCGTATATGTCATGTTGAATTGATTTAATTTGTAACTAGTTTACCGTAGCTCCAGTTAAGATGTTCCACATATGTAACTTGACTAGAAAATGTGTAGAATAACGTGGTAGCATTTATTTTGTTGTTTAACAACTCTAAAATTGTGTTATAGGCACAATAGTACCAAAATCTTAATTGGCATATGGGGACTTCTCGGAATTGTTATTCCTTGTTCCGGCCTCATTAAAACTTTCCTAGAATATCATGTAGATTCATAATATCTTGTTGCATCCATGATTTAACATGCTTGTGGTTGTCATTTGCATACATTTTGTATTCATGACATATTATCTTGTGTTGGTCATATCTTTTAAACAATTGCTCCATTTTAGATGATCTATATATGTAAATAGACTAGAATGACGTGCAGAACTATGGTCCACTCTATTTTGCTTTTTAATAAATATGAACTATGTTTAATTCAGATATGGAACAATTTTGAAATTAACATATGGGGTCATTTCAGAAAGGCTATATGTTGTTTCCAACCTCATTTAAAATGCCTACATAGTGTAGTTTATTTATGCTTCACCTCTTGTCATGTTTAACAACAGTTATCATGGCCGTGTACCTAAACGAGAGTGAACTAAGTAATTCAATTGTAGAGTTTCGTTAATATGCAACTCGTTGCATATTCAGCTTCACTTAATGTTCAGAAGTTGATTGTTATGCTTTACCATGTCATGCATAATTATATGGACATGCATCATATTTGATTTTGCATCATGTCATGCATACGTTATGGTTTTATCGTTTGTTGATTCTTCTTTCCAGATTGTTTCTTCTCGATAGAATTTTGAACCGCTTTGGAGTGTGAGGATTCATTCGACTACGTTGGTCCGTCTACTTCACAGATTCATTCTTATTCCAAGCGGGATCCCAGGCAAGATGATCATTTCCCTAGATACCATTACTATCATTGGCATGCTAGTTGTCTCATTTCTTACGTTATGTCTTGCTGGATACCACATGTTATGTTCATCCTCCCAACATTGCCATGTAAAGCCTCTAACCCCCTCCACATCCGAGCAAACCTGTGTTTGGCTATGTTACTGCCTGCTCAGCCTTCTTATACCATTGATAGTTGTAGGTGCAAGTTGCTTCCATGTGGCAACATGGGTCCCTTGATATATCCCCATATTGTTGATATTTAATTTAATGCACCTATATACTTGGTAAGAGATGGAAGGCTTTGCCTTCTAGCTCTGTGTTTTGGTCAATCTTTGTTTCCCTAGTTACTTGTGTACCGGTGTTATCTTCCATACTGAGCGCTCCTAACATGGTTGGGTTCTTATGGGGACCCCGTGGATTTTTGGTTTGGGATTAAAGTCATCTCCCAAGGCCCAAAATTGGTACTATTTGCTTAATAACAACTAATAAAATTTGCATAGGGCACTGATCACCCCGTAGATAATTAAACAACCCCTAGGTTGGTGCTCCTCATGAGTGTTGGTCCGACTCAGAGCACTGTGCGGGGCCAACCCAGGGCAACTTCGGTGATTTCTATCAAGCCACTGTACACTAGCTTATTCAACGTGTCCTGAGAACGAGATACGTGGCTCTTACCGGGTTCGTCATCACATCGGGCGGTCTTGTTGGATTTTTTTTGCCCTTCTCGAATGTCTTGTGCGCAGGATTCCGGGGATACTTTGGACTATCTCGAGGTTGAGGTTTTCCACTAGGAAGCCGAGGAGACCACGGTTTTTTTTGTGGTCGATGTTTTCGATGCACATTGTTGTAGTTTGTGATGGACTAGTTGGAGCACCACTGGAGGGTTAAATCTTTCGGAAAGTCGTGTCCGCGATTATGTGGCAACATAGAAACTATGTTTAACACTTGGTCATAGCAAACTTGAAGTAAACTTACCTAAAATATGCCAACTGCGTGCATAACTGCCAGTGTCTATATTCGTGAGTTTCTGATCCGAGAGAGCACACGGTGGGGTTATGTTCGACATAAGTAAGTGTTCAGGGTCACTTTGTGATCATGTTAGCTCACGTTCATTTATACATAGATCACACCCTTTTATTCTTGTACTCGGAAGTTAGCCACTTAACTAAAAAAATTATTGCTTGCTACAGCCTCACCACTTAACCATACCTCACCTGTTAAGCTTTTGTAGTCTTGATACCTTTGGAAATGAGATTGCTGAGTCCATGTGGATCACATATTACTACAACAACATTTGCAGGCTTAGGTAATGCGATGATTTGACGTGAGCACGGTGATTGTTCTATTTGGAGTTTCTTCTTCTTCTTCATTGATCTAGGATGGGTTCCATGTCAGTTGGCTAGGATAGCAATCATGGACGTTGTTCTTTTATCGTTTGTTTTCGTCCATAGACGGACCCTGCTCTTCTACATGATGATTGAATCTATTGTTTTATTGAGATGTTCATGATGTAGCTTGTGGCGAGTGTAAGCTAATACCATATACTCATCTATTATGTACATGTACTTCTAACAATATCCATTCTTGCAAAACAATGAGATGTCTTCTATCCCTATTAAGGCCCTCGAGCCAAAAATAAGGATAGGATTGTATTTTGGTGTTACAAATATGGCATGAATACTTCATAAATTATCTATACATTAGAGACGTATCAGCATCCCCAAGCTTAATTCCTACTCTTCCCCGAGTAGGTAAATGATAAAAAAAAATAATGTATGAAGTGTGAATGTTAGCATAGTATATAAGTTTGATCAATGATATTTCCAATCACTTCTGCTAGAATCATAACCACTCACGTTTTCATAAAAATCATCATGGTTGAGTAGCAATCAATTCACATGTCATGGTGCAAAAAGTGGATTCTCTTGAAACTTAACAACCCATGTTCTTAGTCACCAAACAAATTAAATTTATCATCAAGTCTAAGTAAGAGCTCCATATACTCAATTATCATATAGTCTTTTATGATTGCTAACACTCAAGGCATATTGTTAGAATAAACAAAATACATCGAACACACAGAAAGATAGGGGCTTAAAGTTTCGCCTCTGAACATACTTATCGACCGTATATATATGCTTGTATATTTCCCCACCACATCATGATTGCTAACTTATAGATTGAGGTTGGAATAATAAATTGACTCAGCATGAAAAATAAGTAACATGAAAGTAAATAGATTGTCCCTTCGTATAGGGAAGCAAGGATTTGCAGAGGTGCGAGAGCTCATTGTTTTAAAACAGACACGTATATGTAATTTTAGGTGGTGTGCCTTTCATGTTAACATCACAACAGAGTTTTCAATATCTTTCATGCTAATCACGTTATTGGCGGTTCCCAAACAGAATCGAAATTTCACTCCTCCTCCACCATTCGAAAACATTCCATGGCTATCCGTATCCGCGGGTGCCCTCCAAACAATCAACTTTCTAGGGGAGTTCTTGTTTATTTATTTTTGTATTAGGAAAGACTAGGAATCCTTTTTACCACCCTATCTCGTGTAATGACAAGTGAATAAACAAATATCTTGAGAATAACATGCTTAGCACGGAAGATAATTACCGCTTCGTCTCTCCACGAGCAGTACGAGCACACAAAACATATGTTTATTTGAATGTTTAGAGGTGGCACATGCAATTTTACTTGGAATGGAAGTGTAATACCATATTTAGGTAGGTATGGTGGACTCTCGTGGAAGAAACTTGGCTCAAGGATTTGGATGCACAAGTAGTATTTCTACTTAGTATGAAGTTTTGGCTAGCAAAATGTTCTAAACAAGCGCCATATGTTGGAGGATCCATAATAATATAACTTATATGCAAATATACCTAAACATAACCATTATGTTGTATTCCTTGTCCAACAACAATTTTTTTATCAAGGTTGGAAATAATTAATGGGAATTCACAATCATAGAAGATGTCCAATGTAATATATTTGTATGTGAAAGTCCTCCTTCTTATAGTAGTCATTCATGAATTGCTTGTATGACCAATACTATGATTGTCAAACTTCAATATATTTTACTTTCTAAACCAAATGTGAAACTACTGCTATGAACATAACACATTGATAATTTCATATTTATGATATTTCATTCATTCACATTTTACTCTTAGGATATAAGTGAAGCACAAGAGCAAACAATCAAACTACTCTCAAAAGATATAACTAAAGACCAAGGAGTAGTCAAACAATTAAGTAGCTATATGAGGACTCTCTCTCAATAAAATTTTTCAAATCTGAGCATTTTATTCAAACATAAAACTAAATAAAATTGCAGTCCAAGAATATCACATACCATGTGGACAAATAAGAACTTAGGATCAACATAGGCTAACTGATAGTTGTTGACGTAGAGATGTGGGATGCGTATCATCCCAAGCTTAGATGATTGAGACTTCTTGAAATATTTACTTGGCGTTCCTTGGGCATCCCCAAGATTTATATTTTGTATCTTGTTATAATCCTCTCATGACCCGGTTTCACCTAAGTATGAAAAACTTCATCCACATAAAACTCGAAAAGAACTCATGAGATAGGTTAGTACACATAAGAATAAATCAACACTTGATGTACTGCCAAGACAACTTGCTTAATAATTTTCAAACATTAGGTATTGTATACTATCGTTTCCATAATTTATATCCACTAATATAGGCCAAGAAAACTCTAGGATAAGTAGATAAAAAAACTATGGCAGCAATCTGTCCAAACAGAATAGTCTCTAGAGATCTATTTAAACAATATACTTCTGTAACTCCAAAAAATATGAACATTTAGGAGAGATAAATAGTTTCTATGATAGTATCGTGTACAAATTTAAAAAACTTACCATGTTTCAATAAAATCTCATAATTCAAATACTACGACAAAAGTTTCTTTTTTTGTAGAGCACACACCACACATGTAATTCAAGCATTCTAAGGGCAATTCTTGGAACTTTTTATTGATTTTTTTTTTCTAAATAGCATTTAAGATAGAAGAAAAAAATAAAACGATGCTCCAAGAAAAACACATATCATGTGATGAATAAAGATATAGCTCCAAGTAAGATATATCGATAATGTTGGAGATGTAAGAGGGGATGCCTTCCGGGGCATCCCCAAGCTTAGGTTCTTGCTGCTCCTTATTCACCTCATATTGGTATCTCACCCAAAACTGGAAAACTTCAATCACACAAAACTTAACGGAACTTCGTGAGATGGGTTAGTGTAATAAAGATAGATCATTCACATAGGTATTTGATACGTATCCATCGTATCTACTTTTCCAAACTCTTTTGCCCTTGTTTTGGACTCTAATTTGCATGATTTGAATGGAATTAACCCGGACTAACCCTGTTTTCAGCAGAATTGCCATGGTGTTGTTTTTGTGCAGAAATAAAAGTTCTCGGAATGACCTGGAAATTTGCGGTGATTTTTTGTGGAATATACAAAAAATACTAGCGCAAGAATCAACCGGAGGGGTGGAGCTGTGAGCCCACAAGCCCACCAGACGCGGGCCCCCTGGCCGCGCCTAGCAGGCTTGTGGGGCCCACAAAGCTCCACCACCTCCAATCTCGGCTCAATTTAGTCCCTTCCGTCTGGAAAAAAATCAAGAAGAAGAGTTCATCGCGTTTTACGATACGGAGGCGCCGCCACCTCCTGTTCTTCCTCCGGTGGGCAGATCTGGAGTCTGTTCTGGGCTCCGGAGAGGGGAGATCGTCGCCATCGTCTTTACCAACCTTCCTTCATCACCAATTCCATGATGCTCTTCACCGTTCGTCAATAATCTCATCGTAGACTTGCTGGGCGGTGATGGGTTGGATGATATGTATCATGTAATCGAGTTATTTTTAATGGGGATTGATCCCTAGTATCCACTATGTTCTGAGATTGATGTTGCTACTACTTTGCCATGCTTAATGCTTGTCACTAGGGCCCGAGTGCCATTATTTCAGATTTGAACCTATTATGTTGTCGCCAATATATGTATGTTCTTGATCCTATCTTGCAAGTTGTAGTCATCTACTATGTGTTATGACCCGGCAACCCCAGACTGACAATAGCCGGAACCACTCCCGGATATGACCATAGTATGAGGAGTTCATGTATTCACCAAGTGTTAATGCGTTGGTCCGGTTCTTTATTAAAAGGAGAACCTGAATATCCCGTAGTTTCCATTAGGACCCCGCTGCCACGGGAGGGATGGACAATAGATGTCATGCAAGTTCTTTTCCCTAAGCATGTATGACTACATACGGAATACATGCCTACATTAGATTGACGAACTGGAGTTAGTTACTTATCTCTCCGTGTTATAACTGTTGCATGATGAATATCATCCGGCATAATCATCCATCACCGATCCAATGCCTACGAGTCTTTTCCTACTAGTCCTTGCTAAGTTACTTTGCTGCTACTGCTGGTACTGTTACTCTGTTGGTACTGTTGTTACTTTGCTGCTACTGTTGTCACTTTGCTACTACTGGTTACTGTTGCTACTGTTGCTATCATACTACCTTGCTACTGACACTTTTCTGCAGATACTAAGTCTTTCAGGTGTGGTTGAATTGACAACACAACTCCTAATACTTGAGAATATTCTTTGGCTTCCCCTTGTGTCGAATCAATAAATTTGGGTTGAATACTCTACCCTCGAAAACTGTTGCGATCCCCTATACTTGTGGGTTATCAAGACCTTTTTCTGGCGCCGTTGCCGGGGAGGCACAACTATATTCACTGAGTCACTTGGGATTTACGTCTGCTGATCACTATGAGGAATCCGAAAGATCCAAGAACTTAAGTCTTGCCCTCAACTACGAGGACAGGTAAGGAACTCCCATCTAGCTCTGCACTTGATTCACCTTCAGTTATGAGTAAGTTTGCGACACCACCTCCTGCTAGAAATCTTGATATGTCGCATGTGCTTGATGATGCTACTTCTGCTGCCCATGATGATTATGATGATGCTATGCTTGATACTACTTTGCCACAAGGTGCATTCCTTGATGCACAAATTGCTAGAGTTGCTGCTAGATGTGATGATACTTCTGAAACTGCTGATACTATTGAAGTAGAACCTGCTATTTTGCGTGCTAGAACTAGCTCTCCTTGATATGAATTGCCTGATATGCCTGAGGGTTATGTTATGGAGGGAGAGATAGCTGAGGACTTTCTTGCGTGTAAGGAAAGCTATGATGTTGAGAAATTACTGCTCAAGTGGAAAGAAAAATCTTTGAACGCTAGGATGAAATACGACCCGAAGTTTGCTACTTCGCCTATCTTTGTGACCGATAAGGATTATGAATTCTCTGTCAACCCTGAGTTAATCACTCTGGTCGAATCTGATCCTTTTCACGGTTACAAGTCTGAAACGGTTGTAGCCCATCTTACCAAACTACACGATATAGCCACCCTATTCACGAGTGAGGAAAAGATCTGCCACTACTATATCCTTAAGTTGTTTCCTTTCTCGCTAAAGGATGATGCTGAAACTTGGTTCACTTCTCTTGCTCCTGGTTTTGTGTGTAGCCCCCAGGATATGATCTACTACTTATCTGAAAAATATTTCCCTGCCCATAAGAAGCAAGCTGCCTTGCAGGAAATATACAACTTTGCGCAAATTGAAGAAGAGAGTCTCCCACAAGCATGGGGGAGGCTCGTCCAGCTGCTGAATGCTTTGCCTGATCACCCTCTTGAGAAGAATGAAATACTCGATATCTTCTATAATGGACTTACCGATGCTTCTAGAGACCACCTAGGTAGTTGTGCTGGTTGTGTTTTTAGGGAACAAACCGTAGAACAAGCTGAGATCCTATTGAATAATATCTTGTGCAATGAGAATGCTTGGACTATTTCTGAACCACCTCCTAAGACAACTTCGAAGAAAAGAGGTATTCTATTCCTCAGTCCTGAAGATATGCAAGAAGGTAAGAAATTTATGCAAGAGAAAGGCATTAAATCTGAAGATATAAAAAATCAACCACCTACCAAAGAGATCCATGGTCTTGATAACCCGATACAGGTATTAGAGTTAAATTCTGTGCGTAGATTCAATGAGAGTGATATTCCTTTTGATAAACCTGCTAGCTTATGCCTGGATGAATTTGATAACTTTGTTGCCAAACAACAGAGTTTCAACGATTATGTTAGCAGACAATTGGAACAAAATGCTCGTATGCTTAGTCATTTAAGTGCTTGTGTGGACAGAAATGTCAATGATCTTAAGCTCCTGAGTAAACATGCCTCTATGGTTACTACTCAGGTGGAACAAGTAATTAAGGCTCAAAATGACTTGCTAAATGAGTGGAATGACAATTCTATTAGAGTCGTCACTAGAGGCGGTAGAATAACTCAGGAACCTTTGTATCCTGAGGGTCTTCCTAAGAGAATTGAACAAGATTCTCAAGGAGTTAGCACTGATGCACCTAGTCATCCTAGGAAGAAGAAGAAAGATGATAGGAACTTGCACGCTAGCAACCATGTTGCTGTTACACATGAGAATCCAAACGATGTCTCTGTTTCTGATGCTGAAACACAATCTGGTGATGAACATGAGCCTAATGATAATATCGGTAGTGATGCTCATGAAAATGCTCAACCTAGCAATGATAAGGATGTGGAGATTGAACCTGTTGATCTTGATAACCCACAACCTAAGAATAAGAGATATGATAAGAATGACTTCATTGCTAGGAAGAATGGTAAAGAAAGGGAACCATGGGTTTAGAAACCCATGCCCTTTCCTCCCAAAACATCCAAGAAAAAGGATGATCAGGATTTTGAGCAATTTGTTGAAATGATTAGACCTGTCTTTCTGCAAATGCGTTTGACAGATATCCTCAAAATGTCTCCCTATGCTAAGTACATGAAGGATATTGTGACTAATAAGAGGAGGATACCTGAGGTTGAGATTTCCACCATGCTCGCTAATTATACCTTCAAGGGTGGAACTCCTAAGAAACTAGGTGATCCCGGTGTGCCCACTATACCTTGCTCCATTAAAGGAAACTATGTTAGAACCGCTTTATGCGATCTTGGAGCCAGTGTTAGTGTTATGCCTCTCTCTCTTTATCATAGACTTGAACTGGACAAGTTGACACCCACTGAAATCTCTCTGCAAATGGCCGACAAATTAACTGCTTTCCCTATCGGCATTTGCGAGGATGTTCCTATTGTGATTGCTCACATTACTATCTTAACGTACTTTGTTATTCTGGATATTCCCGAGGATGATGCCATGGCGGTCATCCTTGGAAGACCCTTTTTAAACACTACAGGGGCTGTTATTGATTGCAACAAAGGCAATGTCACTTTCCATGTTAACGGTAATGAGCATACGATGCACTTTCCGAAGAAACAATATCGAGTACATTGCGTCAATGCTATCGAAAAAACTTCATTTATTCTTCTTGGGAGCTTTGAATGCCCTATACCTACTATCAAGATGAAGTATGGTTTGATTATTGGGGATATGCACATCCCCATTGAGGTAACTTAGTGACTATTCGAAAATTCTCCGCTTCCTTTTGCGATTCGAAAAAGTTTATCAAGGAGACTTGATCAACATCATTGACGGATTTCTTTCGATGACCATGAGATGGATGAATCGAGGAGTCACAAACCTCTGTTCCAAGCTTTCACCTTCGGTTGCTTAGAAGAAAAATGATAGATTTAGCTTTAGTTTTCCCTGTTTTCTGCTTTTAGCGTCCCGTAGAAAACTACCCCGAAAATAAAAGTTCTCCGAATGCCGTGAAAATAAAGTATGATTTTTTTTGGATTTTTTGAAAAATACTAAGACGGAGAGCTAGTAAGGGGGCTGCACCAGTGGGCCACAAGCCCTGGAGGCGCGGGCACCCCTCCTGGCTGCGCCTACCAGGCTTGTGGGGCCCATGTGTACCCCTCCACTTATTCTAGCTCCCATCTCCTTCTCCTACCTCCAGAAAAAATCGTTTCGCAGCTCAAACCCGTGTTCTTGCTCTTCTTCCTACGATTTTCGATCTCCTTGTGCAAAGCACCATTCACCAAACTGTTTTGGGAAATTGCTCCTTGGTAAGTAACTCCTCCATTGGTCCAATTAGTTTTTTCTCTACTGCCTTATTCGTCGCGTATTTTTGCTACCTTGGTGACCTTGTCTTGATCTTTCCATGCTAATTGTAGCTGGTCCCAAGTAGTTTTGATGCATGATATGGCCTCTAGGCACTTGTCGGACTGGTTGCTATGAGTTTCGTTGGTCCTTGTTCACTTTTCCTTTGAGTCACTGCAAATTTCAGAAAAGGAAGATGTTCAGGAAAAACTATCATGGTGGTTCCTCAAGCAAAAGGGGTCCCCGTCTCGCAGATATCAATGTGAAGTATTGAAGTAGACGGTTACTTCCCTTCGTGGGAGTAGACCAACTTAGGCCAAAAGCCTAAGCTTGGGGGAGTACGTGTTTGTCACCGACTTTATATTCTTGCTTACATTTTCACTTTGTTAGTCGGTGTTCACACTTTGCCACTTTATCATCCATGCTAGTTTATTTTATTTTTCTCGTTTTCCTTTCATGTGTTTGTCTAGTTTGAGAAAACCCAAAAAGATTTTCTTGGTCTTCTTTTGCTTGTTGGGAGGTTTCCCGTGTAAATAGTTTTCTTTTTTCTTTGTGTCAAGGTAGAAGACCATGGTTACAATGTTTAGTGGCTCACGCATGCATATCTGTTTATCTGTCAAAGAGCCATATTACTTTGTCTTCTCCTTTGTGTTTGCTTGCAGATTCCAGCTTAGTCTAATGCACGAGCACTCTTATTATTGTTCACATCATTCGGCCGTGCAAGTGAAAGGCAATAATGACGATATATGATGAAGTGACTGAGCCTGGAAAAGCTGGTATGAACTCGATCTATATTGTTTTTGTAAATATGACTAGCTCATTGTTCCTAGTTTAGCTTTGTTGTGAGAGAAACATGTTTGCAAGACAACATAGATCTCATAGTTTCTGATGCCATGCTTAATTAGCTAGGAGCTTATAATGGTTTGTCTTGGATGCCAACATGAATTTTGAGATGACTATAATGTAGTATGATAGGATGGTATCCTCCGTTGAATGATTCAAGTGGCTTGACTTGGCGCATGTTCACGCATGTAGTTGAAACAAAATCAACATAGCCTCTATTATATTCATGTTCATGGTGATTTATGTCCTACTCATGCTTGCACTCAATGTTGGTTAATCTCAATGCATTTTGATGACTGTTGTCGCTCTCTAGTTGGTCGCTTCCTAGTATTTTGCTAGCCTTCACTTGTACTAAGCGGGAATACTGCTTGTGCATCCACTTCCATAAACCCAAAGTTGTTCCATATGAGTCCACCATAGCTACCTATATGCGGTATCTACCTTCCGTTCCAAGTAAATTTGCATGTGCCACTCTCTAAATCTTCAAGAAATAATTTGTTATGCATGCCTGAACCGCTCATGTGGTGACAAGGGGCGATCAGTATCTTCCATGCTAGGCGTGTTATCCTCGATACGTGTGTATTCACTATCATTCACAAGAAAGGGGCTGGTAATAGGAATGCCCAGTTCCATGCTCAAATCGAAAACATAATTGCAAACAAAACTCCCCCTAGATTGGTGTTGGTATGGATGGCACCCGAGTATTCAGCTAGTCGTGGAGTGTGATTGATTGGTGGTGGGGGAGTCAAAACTTTACTTTTCTGTTTGGGAACCGCCTATAGCATGTCTAGCGTGGAAGATGGTGAAAAACTCTTAGTCATTGCGTTGACAATGAAAGCATGCCACCCAAAATTATTATATCTGTTTTAAAAGCTTGAGCTCTGGCACCTCTGCAAATCAATGCTTCCCTCTCCGAAGGGCCTGTCTATTTATGTTCCTGTTGAGTCATCCTCTTCTTATAAAAGCACCAATTAGAGAGCACCTCTGTCATTTTTATGCTTTACTTTTAAATGTGATTGAGTATGTTTGTGACTGGATGTTCTTTGCCATGAATTACAATGTTTAGTCAGCCCTTGGTCTTTGAAGGTGCTCTGCATTTATGTTTTGCGGTCTCAGAAAGAGCTAGCGAGATACCATCTATTCGCACTCCTTCATGATTGTTTTGATTAAAGTGTTGACATTTGAAACTTATCATTATTTGCACGCTAGTTGATTATGCCATTGATATGAGTTTACCGTGAGACCTAGATGTCATTTGCTTATGTGGTTAGCTTGTGATCTTGGTGAAATTCTGGATATGAGTTAGACATAGTTGCAACAACAAGATCAAATAGAGTTCGTAAAAGTTTTTCTTTTGTCTCTTGCAGTTTGTCAACTGAACTGCTTGAGGACAAGCAAGGTTTTAAGCTTGGGGGAGTTGATACTTCTCCAACGCATCTACTTTTCCAAACTCTTTTGCCCTTGTTTTGGACTCTAATTTGCATGATTTGAATGGAACTAACCCGGACTAACGATGTTTTCAGCACAATTGCCATGGTGTTGTTTTTGCGCAGAAATAAAAGTTCTTGGAATGGCTTGGAAATTTACGGGGATTTTTTGTGGAATATATAAAAAATATTGGCGCAAGAATCAACCGGAGGGGTGGAGCTGTGAGCCCACAAGCCCACCAGACGCGCCCCCCCTGGTCGCGCCTGCGAGACTTGTGGGGCCCACAAAGCTCCACCGCCTTGAATCTCAGGTCTATTTAGTCTATTTCGTCCGGAAAAAAATCAAGAAGAAGAGTTCATCGCGTTTTATGATACGGAGGCGCCGCCACCTCCTGTTCTTCCTCTAGAGGGGAGATCTGGAGTCCGTTCTGGGCTCCGGAGAGGGGAGATCGTCGCCATCGTCTTCACCAACCTTCCTTCATCGCCAATTCCATGATGCTCTTCACCGTTCGTGAGTAATCTCATCGTAGGCTTGCTGGACGGTGATGGGTTGGATGAGATATATCATGTAATCGAGTTAGTTTTAATGGGAATTGATCCCTAGTATCCACTATGTTCTGAGATTGATGTTGCTACTACTTTTCCATGCTTAATGCTTGTCACTAGGGTCCGAGTGCCATGATTTCAGATCTGAACCTATTATGTTGTCGCCAATATATGTATGTTCTTGATCCTATCTTGCAAGTTGTAGTCACCTACTATGTATTATGACCCGGCAACCTCGGAGTGACAATAGCCGGAACCACTCCCGAAGATGACCATAGTATGAGGAGTTCATGTATTCACCAAGTGTTAATGCGTTGGTCCGGTTCTTTATTAAAAGGAGAACCTTAATATCCCGTAGATTCTATTAGGACCCCGCTACCACGGGAGTGATGGACAATAGATGTCTTGCAAGTTCTTTTCCCTAAGCACGTATGACTACATACGGAATACATGCCTACATTAGATTGACGAACGGGAGCTAGTTACTTATCTCTCCGTGTTATAACTATTGCATGATGAATAGCATCCAGCATAAGCATCCATCATCGATCCAATGCCTACGAGTCTTTTCCTACTGGTCCTTGCTATGTTACTTTGATGCTACTGGTGTCACTACTGCTACTGTTACTCTGTTGCTACTGCCGTTACTTTGCTGCTACTACTGTCACTTTGCTGCTACTGGTTACTGTTCCTACTACTGCTATCATCCTACCTTGCTACTGATACTTTTCTACAGATACTAAGTCTTTCAGGTGTTGTTGAATTGACAACTCAACTGCTAATACTTGCGAATATTCTTTGGCTTCCCCTTGTGTCGAATCAATAAATTTGGGTTGTATACTCTACCCTCGAAAACTGTTGCGATCCCCTATACTTGTGGGTTATCATTATTATCATGAAAAGATTCATAATTGTTCTCACATGCTACCTACTGTATTCTATCATTACCGGAAACATTAAAATTAGAAAACTATGCAAGCATAATATAATATTTCAAAAACAGAATAGTATGTGAAGATATTAATGAACAATGTACTTAATTTGCACGGCAATTGTGTGTAATAATTTCAAAAAAATTGTCACTCTTGTAAAATAAGAGAATTTCTGCACTCGACGTAAAAGTTTCTGTTTTTGCACAGAATCAAACAAGTAGATATTCACATCATCCCAAAGGCTTTACTTGGCACAATATTGGAATAAATGACACAAAACATGATTAATACAGTAGCTTACTCATGTGACCACACAAAAATAGAAAGTAAAAGTGTTGGGTTTTCCCCCAACAAGCGCTTTTCTTTAATGCATTTTAGCTAGGCATGATGATTTCAACCATGCTTGTACAAAAAGTAGTAACTGAGGCATGCAAGAGAGCATCATGAATCACATGACAAGAACATTTAATTCTAACGATGCATAGGGATTTTTCAAGGAAACAATTTATTCTAGCAATAATCAACTTGCAGAGGGAAGAAAAACAAGCATGACTTCAAAACTTTGAACATATAGAGAGGAAACTTAATATTATTGCAATTCCTACAACCATATGTTCCTCCCTCATAATAACTTTCAGTGGCATCAGGAAGGTATTCAAAAATATAACTATCACATAAATCATTCTTACAATGATTCACAAGCATATAATTTTTATTACTACCCACCCAAGGAAAATCCTTATCATTTATAGTAGTGGGAGCAAGCTGAACAAAATAACTATCATGAGATACTTGATTGATATAATCCATGTGAAAATTAAAATAAAGATGATAAGTTTCATGGTTATCCTTATTATTTATAGCATAAATGTCATCACAATAGTCATCATAGATAGGAGGTATGATTTCATCATAATAAATTTGCTCATCAAAACTTGGGGAACTAAAAATAGCATCTTCATCCAAACATAGCACCCCCAAGCTTGTGGCTTTGCATATCATTAGCATCATTCATATTCAGAGAACTCCTACCAAAAATATTGCTATCATTAAGAGTTTTCACAAATTCTTCCTCTAGCAATTGAGCACAATTTTCTGAACCATCATTTTTACGAAAAACATTATAGAGAGGAAGCAAATGAGGAAACCTAAATTCCATTCTTTGTAGTTTTCTTTTATAAAACGAAACTAGTGAAAAATAAGAAACTAAATATTTAATTGCAAGATCTAAAGATATACCTTCAAACACTCACCTCCCCGGCCACAACGCGAGAAAAGAGCTTGATGTCTACTACACAACTTTATTCATGTGGACTGTGTTGTGCCTCCAAGCGTAGAGTTTTGTAGGACAATAGCAATTTTCCCTCACGTGGATGATCTAAGGTTTGTCAATATGTGGGAGGTCTAGGATGAAGATGGTCTCTCTCAAACACACTGCAATCAAATACAAGAAATCTCTTGTGTACCCAACACACCCAAGACAATGGCAAATTGTATAGGTGCACTAGTTAGGCAAAGAGATGGTGATACAAGTGTAGTATGGATCGTGGATATAGGTTTTTGTAATCTCAAAATATAAAAACAGCAAGGTAGGAAGTGTAAAACAGCGGGCAATACATTGTATAAATGCTTGGTAATAAGGACTTGGGTTCAGACTTTCACTACTGAAATCTCTCAACAATGCTAACATAATAGAATCATATGATCATCACTCCAAAGTTCCAATCTAGCGGAGAACAATAATATGAAATTGGTGTAGGTAGTAGAACCACCTCAAAGTTATTCTTTCCGATCAATATTTTGAGCCATTCCTATAAGTGTCACAAACAACCCTAGAGTTCGTACTAGAATAACACCCATGATACATAACAATCAACCCTAATGTCACCTAGATAATCCAATGTCACCTCAAGTATCCGTGGGTAAGTTACGCGACATGCATCAAACAATTTTAGATCTATCATATGCAATCCAACACAAAGAACTTCAAGTATCACCCCAAGATTTCTATCGGAGAACATGGTATGAAAATGTGCAATCAACCCCTATGCATAGATCCGCAATATCACCGGAATCCGCAAGTTGATGCCATAACATATATCAAGTGAATAACTTGAATACCCAATGTCACTACGGATGTTCGCATCCAAGACTTACATCAAGTGTTCTCAAATCAAAATATTCAATCGAATATAATGAGATCTTAAAGGGAAAGATTCAATTCATCACAACAAGGTAGCAAGGGAATAACATCATATGATCCAACTACATTAAGAAGACTTGTGATACATCAAGATCATGCCATCTCAACAACACAAGAGAGATATATACTGAAAACATAACTGCTAGTACATACCCGTGGCCCTAAGGGTGAGCTTCTCCCTCCTCGTCATGGCCTCCATCGGGATGATGAAGATGGCCACCGAAGATGATTTTCCCTCTTCGACAGGGTACTGGAAAGGCTCCAGATGGGTTGTTCATTGATACATAGAGGTGCGGCAGCGGAAAGGAAGTTCTCTCCTTATTTCTAGGGTTTCTGGTATATATATGCGATTTTTCATTGTTGGAATCACGCCAAACGGAGCCATGTGGGCCCCACAAGCCATCATGGCGTGGCCTAGGCGGGGCAACTCCCTGTTGGATTGTAGCCCACAGGTGGCTCCCCTCCAGTGGTCCTTTGCTCCAATTTTGGTTATTTCCTCTAGAAAAAATTATAAAAAAGTTTCGGGCGATTCTGAGAATTGTCAGTTTTTGCAGAAAAACAACACCATGGTAATTCTGTTGAAAACAACGTCAGTCCGGGTTAGTTCTAAATAAATCATATATGGTGAACCAAAACCTTTTAACAATATTGTAAACATAGGTGAATATGGCATGAATACTTCATAAATTATCGATACGTTGGCGACGTATCAGCAAACCCATGTTTAGAACAAGGCAATAAAAATTGCATGATAGAGCACTGAGTAGGTCAGTTGCACAAAGCTAATTTTGAGTGTAGTGACATGTTAACTCGACTAACAAAATTATGCATCAACATGTTGGATATATCCATAAGAACAGGATACACATATCAATAACAGTAGAGGTTGACATCTCATGTTCAACAACATGACAAGTCATCTGACTTAGCTCAAGTATCATCTTTCTTCCACACACACACCAAGTTTTTGCGAAAATATCCAGACGTAGTCTGATCAGGACCACCCAACTGTCCTTGACCATGGACACAACGAGAGTGCACACTTTACACACCAGAGTCGGCGGATTTCCGTGCCATCCATGACTCGCGGTACGTTCGGTACCCGACGTAAGCACCCAAACAATGGCTTTCCCTTGACGACACTAAACAAAGAGTCCACACTTTGTCCCATGTCCTCATGATGTAGATCATATGAGACTCGCTCAAGATCGTACCATCCCTGAGGGGACGCAACAGTGTGTACGGTGTGTGTAAGAACATCCCTTGGTCGCCTTGCCTGGTGCTACTGCAACAAAAGACCTTCCAACGACGTGAGAAACACGTGCTGACGGGAGACTATTCTTGTCTTGATACTCCTCAGCAACGGCACCAGGAATCTTTCTACTACGGCTACGCCTTTAGGGACATCCTAGGCAAATATGCAAAGGATTTCCCCCGTGGCCTTGGAGCCTTGCGTTGGTGTTCCCTCGAAGCGGAAAGGGTGATGTAGCACAGCGGTGCTAAGTATTTCCCTCAATTTTGAGAACCAAGGTATCGATCCAATGAAGGAGTATCACAAGTGCGTGCACAAACACAAAAAACTTGCTCCCAACGCTATGAAGGGGTTGTCAATCCCTTATAGATTGTTTGCCAAGTGAGAGGTGAAAGCAACAAAGTAACAAAGCAAAGTAAAAGCAAAAGTGGAAACGATAGGTGTGAATAGACCCGGGGGTCGTAGTGTGCACTAGTGGCTTCTCTCATGAAAGCAAGTAGACGGTGGGTGAACAAATTACTGTCGAGCAATTGATAGAACCGCGCAAAGTCGTAACGTCATCTATGGCAATGATTATATCTATAGGCATCACGTCCAAAACAAGTAGACCGATACTTTCTGCATCTACTACTATTACTCCACACGTCGTCCACTATCCAGCATGCATCTAGTGTATTAAGTCGAAAAGAACAGAGTAACGCATTAAGCAAGATGACATGATGTAGATGGACAATCTCATATCTACGAAAATCCCATCACTACTGGAAATCAGTTTTTTGCCGTCTTCCATATCTTTGTCGTCTGCTAGCTGATGGCAAAGAGTGCCTTTGCCGTCAGCTGCCACAAAGCAGACGGCACAGAACTGGCCGATGGCATAGAATGTCTTTGCCATCAGTCACATCTTTGCCGTCAGCTGCAGACGGCAAATATGTAGGGGGGCCACCTGACCGTGGGGACGTTAGGTCAAACTGGAGTCCCTTCTTTGCCGTCCGCCGGCAGACGGTAAAGAGTCCGGAGGCAGACGGCAAAGAGTCTAGACTCTTTGTCGTCCGCCGGCAGACGGCAAAGAGCTAACTCCGTCTGTAACGGCTCCACCCCGCCCCTCTCTCTCTCACCCACTGTGTAACGGCTCCACCCCGCCCCTCTCTCCCTCTCCCACTCCTCTCCCCGACGCCCACCACCGCCACCACCGTCGCGCCGCCGCCCCTGTCGCCCCCAGCACCGCCTTGGTGCCTCACAGCCCCGCCGCCACCGCCCACTGCCCTCGTCTCCGCCCCGGTGCCCCACAGCCCCCTGGCGCAGGTGCCCCACCTCTCCCCGACGCCCACCTAAGCCACCACCGTGGCGCACGCGCACCTGGTGCCCCCGGTGCTGCCCCGCCACCCCCAACACCCCCGGCCCCGCCACAGCCGCCCCTCCTGGTGAGCCCCCACACCCACCCCCCCCCCCCCCCGCACGGGAAAGTTGATTTTTTATTGTTTGGTATTTAGTTTTTTGGAATTAGATTATAACTACCGGCATGATTTTTCCTGTTATTGTAGTTGTTGTAGTTTTTGTTGTTATTGTAGTTGTTGTGGCATATATAGTTTAGTTGGTAGGTTAGTTAATTAGTAGTTTTAGTTGTAGTTTAGATAGTTGGTAGATTTAGTTAGTTAATTAGTAGATTTAGTAGGTAGTTTAGTGGTAGATTTTGTTTTGTTAATTAGTGGTACCTAGATTCTTTTTTAGTTACTTAGTGGTAGATTCTGTTTTTGTTATTATTTTGTTGTTTAGTGCTATATAGGTTTAGCGATAGGTTTAGTTAGCTTGGTTAGTTAGGTTAGTTAGTTAGTTATCTTAATAGAAATAATAGGAAGAAGAAGAAGAGGAGGAGGAGGAGAAGAGGAGAAGAGGAGGAGGAGGAGGAGAAGAAGAAGAAGAAGAAGAAGAAGAAGAGGAGGAGAATACATAAATAAGAAGGAGAAGAAGAAAAGACGAAGAAAAGAAGAAGAGAAGAAGAAGAGAAGAAGAGAAGAAGAATATGTTCTCCTCCTTCTCCTTCTTCTCCTCCTCCTCCTTCTCCTTCTCCTTGATTTCTTCTTCTTCTCCTCCTCCAACTCTTTCTTCTCCTCTTTCTTATTCTCCTTACCTTATTTTCCCCAAGAATGAGATAATTAGCCCACTTAGCTACAAAATTGCATAAAAACCTTGGTGAGCTCATGAATATTATATTCTTAACTTGTTTTCCTCTAAAATGACATAATTAGAATATTTGTGTTGATCGGGTGGATTTACATGTGATAGTTGTCTCGCCGCTGTGAGGTCTGCTGTGCGAAGACCTCCCCGTGTGTTGTACGAGCTCCGCCCCTGCATTCGTGGGTCAGTACAAATTTCATCTCCTCCTCGACCCTTCATTTACTGTGGCTCGGTTTCCGGATAAAACTTTCAAGATTTAGGTAATTAAATTAATTTATCAGTATGCGTGACCAGTATGCGTATCCCATTCGAAAGGGCAACATCTATAAATATGCATGTCTTTGCATATTTATAACCGCCATCCTTTCGAATTGTCCAACATTATCCATGGATAGCCCGAGTATGTGTAGATTGGGTTCGTTTTCCCGTATGTTGTGCTATGGATCTGATGTGGAATTTCGTTAGTACCTCCCTGTTGTTCTCCGGATGCACATCCTCTCTGTTTATTGCGAAGACGTGTATCAGGAGAACAGCTGGGAGGTGCTGCCGAAATTTTGCGTTGAATCCGGAGCAGAGCATGGGAAAACGAACCCAATCTACGCATACTCGGGTGGGATTAGGACCTATCTTTACCTATTAGCATCTAGGTTGCCTGGACGTAATAAAAATGGCGAACCTGATTAACCGATGAATATAAATGCTAAATTATATATAAATATATTTCTTCTATCTTTAGTAGCTAGGCAAGATGAATGATCGTGCGTGGATGTATACCGGTCACCCTAGTCAAAAAGACATGATGAAAGAATGGTTTGTAAAAACAAAGGATTTGTGAAAGCCGCATTCGCAAATGGCCAGGAAAGAAACTATTTCCCCTGTCCTGGATGCGACAACTACAAAAAGACGACAAAGGCTGTAATTATTAAACACCTGCAGAGGAGGGGTTTTAAGCCTAATTATACGGTCTGGACATTTCATGGTGAGTCTATACAACGCACAAGAGCTGAGGTGGTCCGTCATCGCACCGACGAGAATGGTACCGCGATCGAAAACATGGTGCAATACTTTGATGATGCTCGAGATTTGGAAGATGAGATGGAGGAATCTGCAAAGGCCTTTTATGAAATGTTGGAGTCTTCAAAACGTCCTCTCCATGAGCACACTGAGCTCTATCAGCTGGATGCAATTGTACAAGTAATGGCTCTGAAGGCTCAGTTCAACTTGGGAAGAGAATGCTATGACGGGATTGTGACACTATTTGGACGCTTCCTACCCAAAGGCCATGTCATGCCTGCAAACCTGTACCAGTCGGACAAAATACTTCGTGTACTTAAGATGCTCTATGAGAAGATAGATGCATGTGAGAAAGGATGTGTCTTATTTAGGAAGGAGTATGCACACTTGGACTATTGTCCCAATTGCGAGTCTTGCAGGTATCTTGTGGTAGACAACGGTATGGGTGAGAAGAGGCAGACCAAAATCGCAGTTAGTGTTCTTCGGTATATGCCAATCATACCAAGACTTCAACGTCTTTTCATGGTCGAAGAGACAGCCAGACAGATGACATGGCACAAATTGGGCAAAAGAACCAAACGAGATGCGGATGGGAATAAGATGGTGGTACACACATCGGACGGGGAAGCGTGGAAACATTTCTATGGATTGCATCAAGATAAAGTGGCAGATCCAAGGAATCCTCGAGTCTGCATCACCAAGGATGGTTTTAATCCCTTCGGCATGACGCCAACCAAATATAGTTGTTGGCATGTATTTGTCATTCCACTCAATCTCCCCCCGGACAGATTATGCAAAGAAAGAACATATTTGTGACGTTGATAATTCTAGGGCCCAATTATCCGGGGAAGAATATGAATGTGTACCTGCAGCCGCTTAAGGATGAATTGGAAGACGCTAGGGATAATGGGGTCAAGATATACGATGCGGCTAGAAAACAAAACTTGAAAATGCATGTGTGGTACATGTACTCTATGCATGACTTGCCGGCGTATGCACTATTCTCTAGATGGTGTGTGCATGGAAGGTTCCCGTGCCCCCAATGCAAGGCAACTCTTCTGTTTCATTGTATGCAGGAGGGTCAGAAGTATTCTTGCTTTGACTTGCATAGACAGTTCCTGGATCCTGACCATTAGTTCAGAAACGACAAGAAGAACTTTACCAAAGGTAAAGTTGTCAAAAACATGGCACCACCTGCGTTGATAGGCCAACAGATCCTGGATCAGTTAAACGCCCTCGAGCCTGATCCAGAGCGCCCAGGGTATTTCAAGGGGTATAATTCAAAACACGCCTGGACTCACAAGCCATGCTTCTGGGATCTGCCTTACTTCAAAGACCTCCTTCTTCCACACAATATCGACATGATGCACACTGAAAAGAATATCGGAGAGACTATTTTTGGTACATTGTTCGACATAGATGGGAAGACAAAGGATAATACTAAGGCTAGAGTCAATCAAGAGACACTATGTCATAGATCATTACAAAACATGCGAGAAGGCAAAGGAAAGCAGAAGTGGTCGAAGCCAAAGGCCTGGTTCAATCTTGGAAGGCCAGCTATGAGGAAAATTATCTTGTGGGTCAAAATGCACTTGATGTTCCTCGATGGGTATGCAGCAAATCAAAAGAGGGGAGTGAGTCTTGAAAAATTAAAAATCTTTGGTCTCAAGAGTCATGATTGGCACATATGGTTAGAGCGGGTATTGCCGGTGATGTTACATGGCTTTATTCCTGAGGATGAATGGCTAGTACTGGCGGAGCGGAGCTATTACTTCCGTGTTCTTTGTGCGGAAGAATTGTCGCCTGGCGTGGTAGAAGACATGGAGGAGTTTGCACCGGAGTTGTTGTGCAAGTTAGACAAGATCTTTCCACCGGGCTTCTTTAATCTAGTGCAGCATTTGATTTTACATCTACCGACCGAGGCAAGAATGGGTGGGCCCGCGCAAGATCGTTGGTGCTATGCAACTGAGAGGATGCAGAAGACCCTTCGAGCTAAATGTAAAAATAAGCGTAGAATTGAAGCATCGATGGCTGAGGCATTCATTACTGAGGAGGTGGCAAACTTTGTGACAGCACACTACGAAGCCAAAAATCATCATTTGCATAATCCGAAGCCTCGGCACAATGATGCAGACCCTAAAAAAGGTGGGTCCAACCTCAGCCTATTCAAAGGGAAGCTCGCCCCAGCCGGTGCTTCGAAACCAATAACGTTGGATGTCGAAGAATGGCGGAACATTTCGTTGTATATCTTCAACAACCTAACAGAAGTGCGGCCGTACATCCAGTGAGTTCTCGGCACATTTTCCCATAACTTCTAGTTCATTTGAACTGCTCTTATTCCCGGATATTTCAAACAACCGTTACGTCGCCAAATTCTCGGATGGAGCGGTGATCGAAAATGATTCCGTCGAAGAGTATTAGCTTCTGTCAAAGACAGGAGGCGACTATCCCGGTTTCATCTCTTGGTTCAAACAAACGGTAATTATCAATAATGGACCATTTCATTTCTTGGTCTAACTTGTGGCTAATGCAACAATCGTTTCGTATTTAACTTGTAGGCTAATTCACAGTCTATTGACGCCGAATTGAGACAAGTCGCTAATGGTTTTGACTATAAGGTCCGTTCATTTGAGAAATACAACATCAACATGTATCTCTTTCGTACCGTTGGCAAAGAGCTATCTATGCCCGACCGAAAATCTACAAATTGTGGTGTTTCTGCTATCGGCGAAGGTGTTGTCGAGTATTATGGAAGAGTTGAAGCAATTTATGAACTTCAATTCTATGGTGAAAACCAACCGAACGTCGTAGTCTTCAAATGTTACTGGTTCTAGCCGAAGGAGACTAGAAGGACTCATGAACATATAGGACTAGTCGAAATCAATCCAAACACCCATTTAGATGTTCCCGATGTCTATATTACGGCTCAACAGGCGACCCAAGTTTTCTATCTACCGTGGGCATGCCAAACGGATAAGAATCTGGAAGGTTGGTATGTTGTTTATGAAGTGCCGCCACATGTCAGACCACCTCTCCCAAATGAACAAGATTATGAACCTCACATTAACCCAGACACATATGATGGAGAATTCTTCCAAGAAACATGTCTTTCCAAGAAATGTTTCAAGAACCGCCGTGCTTCACCCAAGAACATGGAAGTAGACACCGACAATGAATCCGACTCCACACCTGAGCCGGAACCAGAAGACCTGGAACTCACAGGGGTTACTGATGCGGATGACCTGTCAATGCTTCAACGATTAAAGAAAGGCGTTTCACAACTTCACGCCGCTGAACCCGACGAGCACGTCATTCATGAAGACATGCATGATAGTGATGATGATGATGCATTTATTGATGATGATTATTAGATTGTAAGATTCACAACTTAAATTATATATTTTTTAATCTTTATTATTCATGTACATATTATTATTCATGTCAGTTATTCAATTTTTTTATGTTGTACTAATTTCTTTTAATCTTTATGATGGCAGGTCACCAGGTGTTGAAAGATGGTGGGCGCTGGTCCAGAGCGCTCGACGGGTTCTTCCCAGCCGCCCCGCATGACGGGTGGTACTTCCCTTCCACCCCTATCTCTCCGTAGAGCCTTGGCAGACAGTCTGCCGACACCACCCGTGGGTTCTTCTTCGTCGGCGGCATTGCCCACTGGGAGAGGTGCTGGTCGTATAGGGAAGAAGGGGAAGGGTACAGGGAGAGGTGGTGGCCGCGGAAGATCCAGGAGGACTGTTGAGCCATCCTCGCCACCACCACCAGCTCATTCACCCGAGCATAGGACTACCATGGTCGACCCGTTTGCAGAGGAGGCTATGGGGACTCCGGTCCAGAAGCCTGGTGCTGACAGGCATTCGTCCCATGAGACTCCGGTCCAGGAGGATCCTCGGGTCGAGGTGCATTCGGCCCACGAGACTACGGTTCCGGAGGCTTCACCCGACGCGGAGAGGCCCGGATGGGATACCTGGCTGGATCGGACCGAGTTACCGGATTGGACCGAGGGTCCAGGTGGCTCAGGGGGTGGGGATGGCGGGGATGAGTTTACGGATAGTGAGGGCGATGTGCAGGTGGACGGGGCCACCGTGTACCAGCGTGGTAGTACACATCTCCCGGTCATGCCGGCTACTCGCGAGCAGAGGCCGGTTATTAAACCTGAAGGAGATAGGTAAGTACATTTACTCTTTTTTTTAGCTTTTGCCTTCAAGTTTGTTCAAATATCTAATGCGTTGACCTTATCATACTGCAGGGGATGGGCACACCCTCGTGGAGTCCGCAGGCCGAACTCCGTCCTTGGTGTGATTTGCCGAACAAATTTCCCGGGGTTTGTCACGTTGCCTGGTGAGGGTCAGGTTCCTACACTAGGATTTTCCTGGGAGCACTACCAGGCTGCGCAGGACCCGCCAAAGGAGATTATTGATGGTGTGTTGTGCCACACGAGGGCCGAGATGGTGATCAAGAGCTTTTGGGTAAATTATCCTTTTACATAATCTAAAATTAACAATATAGCTAATTATTGTACTAATCGGTGTTTTCACGTTTGATTGCAGACCTTAGATAGGTGTGAGGATGGATATGAGGAGGAGGCAGCCAAGGTTCTCGAGGCCGAGTGTAGGCGATTACTACAAAACTTACGCCACGAGGCTCGGCCGCAGGCTATTCGAGACTACTACACCACGCGTGGTATTAAGAAGCAGAAGAAGGATTGCCGCGGAAAGTTTCTGAAGAAGGAGCAATACATGAAGGTAATTACCAATTCTTAAGTCCTTCTACGTAGTTTTCTTGATTTCGTTCATAGGCGTAGTGCTCAAAATTATTTCTAATAACTTACAGGTGCCCCCGAGATGGTGTGCGGAAAAGATGGATTGTTGGGAGGCGTTGGTTGATGAGTGGTGCACAGGAAGCTGGCGAGCTGTCCATGAGAATGCGAAGGATTGGCGTAGCCTAATGGTTGGTGTGCCACACCATCAAGGCAGCACCAACTTCCTTCCGTTTGGACGAAACTGGGTATGTGATTTGCTTCATGATTCATGCAATTCATTCTTCATGCTAATATTTTGTTCCTCTCTTTTAGGCGCATCACAATAAGATGGAGATGCCACACTTGTACGACCTTTATGGCATGGCCCATACTGCCTCGTACAAGAAGGCGAAGGCATTCTCTGAGTCTGAACTGGATGATCCAAATAACTTCACCAACATATCATCCCACCACAAGCTCGTGACATACAGGGACACGGGGAAGGCTACGAAAGGGGATGACTTTAACCCTAGCGAGGAACCTTTGGATCCAGAGCTAGTGATGATATCTGGTGGCGGGAGGCCCCATGGCTCGATAGCCATTGGAGGTGGGATAATACGTTGTCCACTCACTCTCCCGGAGATCAAGGCGCACCAGTCGAGCAGCTGTCCTGAGATAACTCGTCGTCCACGTCTAGTCGATCTTGACATCGAGGTTAGTTGTACGGACTAAGAAAACTTTCATCCATTTCATTATATGTGTCACCATAGATCATTAATGTGGTAACGAGGAATGGTGTTTTAGGATGCTCTTCAGAAAGAGAGAGCGGCAAACCAGGCTGCTCTTGAGAAAGAGAGATTGGCAAGCCAGGCTGCTCTTCAGGCTGCTCTTGATGAGAGGGACCAGACCACGACACGATTGATTGCGGAGGAGAGGGCCCGGAATGAGGCGGGTCAACGGGCCCTGTATGAGCTTTTTGTGGTATGTTTTTTTTCACATTAACCAAATCATCTGTGCAATGTTTGTTTCATTACTAACTAATGGGACCCACTCTTCAGGGTCTGTGCGAGAAGAGCGGTCAAGTCCCTCCGCCGATGCCCGCCTTCTCTTCAACTGACATGGTGAGTTTCGTTATAAACTAGTATTAATAATTGAGTTTCAGCATGCTAACTGAGACATTGCAAAATATCTATTCTGCAGAATAACTCCCGAGCGGCATCGCACGACCCTTCTCCACGTGTTTCTCCTCCTTGATGACCACTACGATAAGTTTCTCTTCTCCTCTTTCATATTCTCCTTGCCTCAATTTCCCCAACAATGACATAATTAGCCCATTTAGCTCATTTACCTCCAAAATGCCATAATAACCTCAAAATGTCATAAGAACCTTGGTTAGCTCATTAATATTATATACATATCTTGTTTTCCTCTAAAATGGGATAGATAGCCCATTTAGCTCCAAAAAGACATAGTTAGCTAATTGAGCTCCAAGAAGAGGAGAAGAGGAGAGGAAATAGGAAAAATGAAAAGAAAGAAGAAGGAGAAGAAGAAGAGAAGAAGGAGAAGGAGGAGGAGGAGGAGGAGGAGAAGGAGGACAAGGCCAAGGACCTTCTAGTCCTTCTCCTCCTTCTTCTTGATTTGTTCTTATTCTTCTCCTCCTCCTCTTTCTTCTCTTCTTTCATATTCTCCTTGCCTTAATTTCCCCAACAATGACATAATTAGCCCATTTAGCTAGAAAAAGACATTATAAGCTCAAAATGGCATAAGAACCTTGGTTAGCTCATTAATATTATATACTTCGCTTGTTTTCCTCTATAATGACATAATTAGACCATTTAGCTCCAAAAAGATATAGTTAGCTAATTTAGCTCCAAGAAGAGGAGAAGAGGACAAATGAAAAGGAAGAACAAAAATAAGAAGGGAAGATAAGGATAAGGAGAAGGAGAAGAAGGAGGAGGAGAAGAAGAAGAGAAGAAGAAGGAGGAGGAGGAGGAGGAGGAGGAGAAGGAGGAGAAGGCCCTTGACCTTCTAGTCCTTCTCCTCCTCCTCCTCCTTCTCCTCCTTCTTCTTGATTTCTTCTTCTTGTTATCCTCCTCCTCTTTCTTCTCCTCTTTCATATTCTCCTTGCCTTAATTTCCCCAACAATGACATAATTAGCCCATTTAGCTCCAAAAATACATTATAAGCTGAAAATGGCATAAGAACCTCGGTTAGCTCATTAATATGATATACTTAGCTTGTTTTCCTCTATAATTACACAATTATCCGATTTAGCTCCAAAAAGACATAGTTAGCTAATTGAGCTCCAAGAAGCGGAGAAATGAAAAGGAAGAACAAAAAGAAGAAGAGAAAGAGAAGAGAAGGAGAAGGAGAAGAAGGAGGAGGAGAAGAAGAAGAGAAGAAAAGAAGGAGGAGGAGGAGGAGGAGGACAAGGAGGAGAAGGCCAAGGACCTTCTAGTCCTTCTCCTCCTCCTCCTCCTTCTTCTTTATTTCTTATTCTTCTCCTCCTCCTCCTCTTTCTTCTGCTCTTTCATATTCTCCTTGCTTTAATTTCCCCAACAATGACATAATTAGCCCATTTAGCTCCAAAAACACATTATAAGCTCAAAATGGCATAAGAACATTGGTTAGCTCATTAATATTATATACTTTGCTTGTTTTCTTCTATAATGACATAATTAGGCCATTTAGCTCCAAAAAGACATAGTTTTCCTCTATAATGACATAATGACATAATGACATAATGACATAATGACATACTTAGCTCCAAGAAGAGGATAAGAGGAGAAATGAAAAGAAGGAAGAAGAAGAAGAAGAAGAGAAGGAGAAGAGAAGGAGAAGGAGAAGAAGAAGAAGGAGGAGGAGAAGAAGAGAAGGAGGAGAAGAAGGAGAAGGAGCCCTCCTTCTTATCCTTCTTCTTCTCTCTTTCTCCTCCTTCTTCTCCTTCTTCTTCTCTTCTTCTTTTTTCTTCTTCTTCTCCTCCTTCTCCTCCTCGTCCTCCTCCTCCTCCTCCTTGTTTTTCTTCTCCTTGTTCTCTTCTTGCTTCTTCTCTTTCTTCTTCAATTTAGCTTATTTTCCATATATATGTTGTTGTTGTTCCTTATTGACTTTCTTATTCCCATTTTGGAGATTGGATGTACTACATGCATGGAAGCTGGCATTGATGGAGTGCTTTAGTTCTAGTTTTCATTTGAGTTGATGAACAATGTGGAATTATATGTATATGTATATATGGATGAACAGTATATGTGGAACTATATGTATATGTATTTATATGGATGAAACTTTGTGCTATGAATATGTGTTGTGACCTATATATGTTATATGAATTATATGTGCTATGTATATGTACATGTGTTGTGACCTATATATGTGCTATGTATATGTATATGTGTTGTCAAATAAACAAAAAAACAAAACTGTGACAATATGGGCTCTTTGACGTCTGCCAGCACATGGCAAAGGCCTTTGCCATCAGCTTACCGACGGCAAAGGTGCCACACGGTGCCTAGCTGTGCAACCTCGGCAGCAGCATCTGGCCATATAGTCTCTTGGCCATCTGCTTCCTGGGGTGCAGATGGCAAAGAAGAGGGCACAGAGGAGGGGGGAGGAGGGCTAGGAAGACGACAAAGAGTGGAGGGGGGAGGAGGAGGTGGTGGCCGACGACAAAGAGTGGAGGTGGAGGCAGACAACAAAGAGTGGGGTCGGGAGGAGGTGGAGGCAGACGGCAAACAAGAGGGGGAGGCAGACGACAAAGCCTCTGTTAGCCCCTAATGGAGGCAACGCCTGCCAGCTGCCGTCTCGACATATTTGCCGACTGCTCTTATGAAAATCTTACGGCAAAGCTCTTTGTCGTCCGCTTCGGCGACGCAGAAATTTTGCCGATAGTGGGATTCTTTCCATGCTTGTATTGCTCTTTGTCGTCGGTGGTTTACTCTTTGCCGTCTGTGATGGCAGACGGCAAAGAAGCTAATTCCTGTAGTGCATCTTGTTACCCTTGATGGCAACTAGACGATGTGTGCCTTGCTGCCCCTACTGTCACTGGGAATGGTCACCACACGGTATGAACCCAAAACCAAGCACTTCTCCCATTGCAAGAATCGTAGATCTAGTTGGCAAACAAAACCCAAGACTCGGAGAGACTTACAAGGATATCAAATCATGCATATAAGAAATCAGCAAAGACTCAAATATATATCATAGACAAACTGATCACAAATCCACAATTCATTGGATCTCGACAAACACACTGCCAAAGAGGATTACATCACATAGATCTCCACGAAGATCATGGAGAACTTTGTACTGAAGATCCAAGAGAGAGAAGAAGCCATCTTGCTACTAAATACGGACCCGTAGGTCTGAAGTGAACTACTCATGAGTCATTGGAGGGGCGATGATGTTGATGTAGAAGCCCTCCAACTCCAAAGTCCCCTCCGGCAGGGCACTGGGAAGGGTCTCCAGATGAGATCTCGTGGAAACGGAAGCTTGCGGCGGCGGAAAAGTGTTATCGTGGATTCCCTGATTTTTTTTCTGTATTTTAGGGAATATATAGGCGAAGGAGCTAGGTCAGGGGGGTGCCAGGGAGGCCAAAAGCCTGCTAGCCGCCGCCCCCCTGGTGGCGGGTACAGGGCTTGTGGGCCCCGTGTAGCTCTCCTGCCTTGGCCCTCAAGCCCCCTGATCTTCTTCTGTTCAGGAAAAATTTGTTTCGGGGATTTTACTCCATTTGGACTCCGTTCCAAAATCAGATCTGAAAAGAGCCAAAAACAGAGAAAAACAGGAACTGCCACTTGGCATTGAATTAATAAGTTAGTCCCAAAAAAGATATAATAGGTACATGAAATATCCAAAGATGACAAGATAACAGCATGAAACCATCAAAAATTATAGATACGTTTGAGACGTATCAAGCATCCCCAAGCTTAACTCCTGCTCGTCCTCGTGTAGGGACGTGATAAAGAATGAATTTTTGATGCTTTCATGCTACCTAGCATAGATGTCCTTGTAACTCCTCGTATGTGACGTGAATGTTCAGATCCATTAGATTCAAAACAATAGTTTGCTATTGACGTGGAAACAATAATAATTCAAGCAAACTTGCAAGGTAATCATGAACTTTCAAAATAACAAGGCCAAAAGAAAGTTATCCCTACAAAAGCATATAGTCTGGCTATGCTCTATCATCATTGCACAACGAATTTAAATCAAGCACAACCCCGGTATTGGCCAAGTAATTGTTTTCACACCTTTACTTTCTCAAACCTTTTCAACTCTCACGCAATACATGAGCGTGAGCCATGGTTTTAGCACTATAAATGGTGTGGAGTGTGATGGAGGTTGCAAGACAAACAAGGAGAAGATGATCACATTAACTAGGCATATCAGTGAGCTGTGGAGATGCTCATCAATAGATATCAATGTGAATGAGTAGGGATTTCCATACAAATGATGCACTAGAGCCAAGAGTATGTGAAAGCTCTTAAAGAAAACTAGTGGGTGTGCATCCAACTTGCTTGCTGACGAAGACCTAAGGCAAATTTGAGGACGCCTATCATTGGAATATACAAGCCAAGTTATATAATGAAAATTTCCCACGAGCTATATGGTGGTGACAAAATAAGAGACTCTCAATCATGAAGATCATGGTGCTTAATATGCACAAGTGTGGAAAGGTGGTAGCATTGTCCCTTCTCTCTTTTTCTCTCATCTTGTTGGGTGGGCTCTTTGGCCTCTTTTTTTATTTTATTTTATTTTATTTTGGTGGGCATCTTTGGCCTCTTTTATTTCCTCACATGGGACAATGCTCCATCAATGATGATCATCACACTTTCAACTCAAAACTTAGAGCAACGATGACCCTATATGAAATGCCTTGGTAGTGTACCGTGACAATGATCTAGCATGGCATAGACATTAATGGAAACATCATGCTAGGTATCTTACGATCATGCAATGGCAATGTAGAAGTGGTGGTACATGTCATGGTGGTAGTTGCATGGCAATATATCTCGGAATGACTTTGAAAAAGCCATAGTAGGTAGGTATGGTGGCTGTTTTGAGGGAGGCTAATGGTGGGTTTTGTGCACCGGCGAAAGTTGCACGGCACTAAAGGAGATAGTGATGGTGGAAGGTGAAAGTGCATCTAAACCATGGACTCAACATTAGTCATGAAGAACTCATATACTTGTTGCAAAAGTTTTAGTAGTAATCGAAACAAAGCATTCAACGCATACTCCTAGGGGAAGGGTTGGTAGGTATAAACCATCGCGCGATACCGACCGCCACACAAAGGATGACAATCAATAGACTAATCATGCTCAGACTTCATCACATAGTGGTTCACCACACGGGCATGCTACGGGAATCACTAACTTCAACACAAGTATTTCTAGATCCACAACACCTTACTAATATAACTTCAATTTTACCATAACCACAACTCAAAACTAGTTGAGATGAATCAAACTTCTCTAACTATTCAATGCACATGAAGGTGGAAGTTTTCATATCTCTTTGGATAACTACCCCTTTTGAGACTAGTTTCAAAGCATAGATCAACTACCAAGCCATGCACCGCCGTGCTCTAAAATATATAAGTGAAGCACATAGAGAAAAATCAACTAGCTCAAAAGATATAAGTGAAGCTCATGTGAGCTGAATTTTCTACCAAAGGATATAAGTGAAGCTCGACAAAATCACGGTGAGTGCATGTCTCTCTATGTATGTGTGCAGCAAGGATGATAGTGACACAACAAAAATAAAGGACTCCTACGATACAAGACGCTCCAAGAAAAACACATAACATGTGGTGAATAAAAATATAGCCCCAAGTAACGTTATCGATGGATTGAAGACGAAAGAGGGGATGCCTTCCCGGGGCATCCCCAAGCTTAGGCTTTTACGGCATCCTTGAATCTCTTGGGGTGCCTTGGGAATCACCAAGCTTGAGATCTTGTCACTCTTTATCTCTTTGTCCATCAGAACTTCACCCAAAACTTGAAAACTTCACAACACGAAACTTAAACAGAAACTCGTGATAACATTAGTATAAGAAAGCAAACCACCGGTTCCTTAGGTATTGTAGAAGACTTAAATTATACTTATATTGATGTTGGGTTACTGTATTTTCAATCTTCCATGGCTAATACCCCCCGATACTATCCATAGTTTCATCAAAATAAGCAACCAACACAACAAAAAGGGAATCTGTTAACAGCAGACTAGTCTGTAGCAATCTGTATACTTCATATACTTCTGGTACTTCAAAAATTCTGAAAAATTACGACAGTCTGAAGAATTTTCGTAGAAATCAGAAGCAAAAAGAATCAACTCAAACGCTCTTACATAAAAAAATAAAATTCTTTTCGTGAGCAGAAAGTTTCTGTCTTTTCCAGCATGAGAAAACGATCATCCCCAAGACTAATCGTAACAGTTTTGCTTGGCACAAACGCAAAAAGAAATACAAAAGCACAATCATAACAGAATTATGAAAGTGTGGAAAACACAAAACTAAAAGAAAAAGGATAGATTCGTTGGGTTGCCTCCCAACAAGCGCTTTTGTTTAACGCCCTTAGCTAGGCAAAAGGTGATGGAATCACGTATAGTCATCTTTGGTGCTCAAACCATAAGTAGTGTGCTCATTTATCATCTTAAGATCTTCATCATTATTGGATGACTCACCACTAGCTTTAGGAACAAAACATACTTGACGGTCTTTTTGAGAGTGAGATTTGGAGTATTTTGCATAGCGGAAAAAGCGGAACCCAAGTTGGTTATGACATCTTCTAGTTTGCCAATTCTAGAAGAATCATTAACTATAAGTTCCTTCTCCCTTCATTTTTTTAAAAAAAATCCCGCTTTGGATCCGTACTGAGTAATTTGATTGTGGATCTTTCTATCCAAACCCTCAATAAGTTCAACTGTGGCAATTTTCTTTTCAATAGCGTCAAGCCTTTGCATCACGTGTTCCAAGGTTAAGGTAGTTCCACTAACCATGAGCGGGGGTGAGCCTACCAAATTCATGATAGCTCCATAGGAGTCAATAGTATGGCTCCCCAAAAAATTCCCTCCTACAATGGTATCAAGGATATACCTATTCTAAGGAGAAATTCCAACATAAAAACTGCGAAGAATAACGGTAGTGGATTTCTTACGAGTAGATCTACTTTGAGCATTGCAAATCCTGTACCAAGCGTCCATTAAATTTTCTTCCTCATTCTGCCTAAAATTGAGAACTTCATTCTCAGGGGTATTGTTTGGAGTGGTGGGTCTACCCATTGATGGACTATCTCACACACAAACGAGCAGCAAGAGAGAGTGAAACGGGCAAAAGAAAACGGCAAAGGAGAAAGGCAAATGAAAACGGCAAATGTGAAGTGGGGGAGAGGAAAACGAGAGGCAACTAGCAAAAAAGTAAATGCAAGAGATGAGTTTGTGAGACCTACATGGATAGATCTCTCCTTCCCCGGCAACGGCGCCAGAAATACTTCTTCTACTGCAACAAAAGACCTTCCAACGGGCCAGAAACACGTGCTGACGTGAGACTATTCTTGTCTTGATACTCCTCAGCAACGGCACCAGGAATCCTTCTGCTACGACTACGCCTTTATGGACTTCCTAGGAAAATATGCAAAGGATTTAACCCGTGTCCTTGGAGCCTTGCGTTGTTGTTCCCTCGAAGTGGAAAGGGTGATGTAGCACAGCGGTGGAAAGTATTTCCCTCAGTTTTGAGAACCAAGGTATCGATCCAGTGAAGGAGTATCACAAGTGCCTACACAAACACAAAAAGCTTGCTCCCAACGCTATGAAGGGGTTGTCAATCCCTTATAGATTGTTTGCCAAGTGAGAACTGAAAGCAACAAAGTAACAAAGCAAAGTAAAAGCGAAAGTGGAAACGATAGGTGCGAATAGACCCGGGGGCCATAGTGTTCACTAGTGGCGTCTCTCATGACAGCAAGTAGACGGTGGGTGAACAAATTACTATCGAGCAATTGATAGAACCACACAAAGTCGTGACGTCATCTATGGCAATGATTATATCTATAGGCATCACGTCCAAAACAAGTAGACCGATACTTTCTGCATCTAGTACTATTACTCCACACGTCGATCGCTATCCAGCATGCATCTAGTGTATTAAGTCCAAAAGAACAGAGTAACGCCTTAAGCATGATAACATGACGTAGATGGACAATCTCATATCTTCGACAAAGCCCATCTTGTTACCCTTGATGGCAACTACATGATGTGTGCCTTGCTTCCCCTACTGTCACTGCGAAAGGTCACCACCCGGTATGAACCCAAAACCAAAAACTTCTCCCATTGCAAGAATCATAGATCTAGTTGGGCAAACAAAACCCAAGACTCGGAGAGACTTACAAGGATATCAAATCATGCATATAAGAAATCAGCAAAGACTCAAATATATATCATAGATAATCTGATCACAAATCCACAATTCATCTGATCTCGACAAACACACCGCCAAAGAGGGTTACATCGGATAGATCTCCATGAAGATCATGGAGAACTTTGTATTGAAGATCCAAGAGAGAGAATTCTTCATGGAGAACTTCGTATTGAAGATCCAAGAGAGAGAATAAGCCATCTAGCTACTAACTACGGACCGGTAGGTCTGAAGTGAACTACTCACGAGTCATTGGAGGGCCGATGATGTTGATGTATAAGCCCTCCAACTCCAAAGTCCCCTCCTGCAGGGCTCCAGGAAGGGTCTCCAGATGAGATCTCGTGGAAACGGAAGCTTGCGGCAGTGGAAAAGTGTTTTCGTGATTCCCTGATTTTTTCTGTATTTTAGGGAATATATAGGTGAAGGAGCTAGGTCAGGGGGCGCCAGGGAGTCCACATGCCTGCTAGCCGCCGCCCCTCTGGTGGAGGCTACAGGGCTTGTGGCCCCCCTGTAGCTCTCCTGCCTTGGCCCTCAAGCCCCCTAATCTTCTTCCGTCCGGGAAAAATTTATTTCGGGTATTTTATTCCGTTTGGACTCCGTTCCAAAATCAGATATGAAAAGAGCCAAAAATGCAGAAAAAACAAGAACTCGCACTTGGCATTGAATTAATAAGTTAGTCCCAAAAAAGATATAAAAGGTACATGAAACATCCAAAGATTACAAGGTAACAGCATGAAACCATCAAAAATTATAGATACGTTTGTGACGTATCACCTGTCACGACACCATATCGAGAGAGTGACTCTGGTCCCTCTCTCCACTAGTAATGCGGGCTCTCTACTAGCATCGACGAAGGTAATCAACAAAGCCCCTTCCCATATTGGGGTAGCATGATTGTACATGTAAGGTTGGGATGATCTACAAATCTTAAATCTAATCCATTTTTGAAAACACATACAGAACTTGCCTCTGTAAACCACTTCTTTCTCAAGCGGTTACCTAGCTCACCACCATCTCCCTCGGGAATTAGTGGCACCTAACGGTGTTTTCAAAAAGTCTTTGAAATCATTTTGTCTCCGACACCATGCATATTCCCATACAAATTGCATAGCAACTGTTGGAAATATGCCCTAGAGGCCATAATAAATTAGTTATTATCATATTTACTTGTTCATTATATCTTTTATTATCCATGCTATAATTGTATTGATTGGAAACTCGAGTACATGTGTGGATACATAGACAACACTTTGTCCCTAGTGAGCCTCTACTGGACTAGCTCGTTGATCAAAGATGGCTAAGGTTTCCTAGCCATAGACATGAGATGTCATTTGATGTGATGGACAAGACCCAAACCTTAAGCATACCGTTTTATCATATCTAGTTTACTGTTATGGCTTTCTGCATGTCAATGTATCTGTTCCTATGACCATGAGATCATGCAACTCAACGACACTGGAGGAACGACTTGTGTGTATAAAATGTCACAATCTAACTGAGTGACTATAAAGAACTACATACGAGATTAACTGAATCCTTGATATCATTGGTTCAACCGATATAGATCTTTGTAGAATGTGTGGGAGCCAATATGGGCATCTAGGTCCCACTATTTTTTATTGACCGTAGAGTTATCTCGGTCATGTCTGCATAGTTCTCGAACCCGCATTGGTGTCCACACTTAACGTTTGGTTATGACATACAGATAGTTGAGTTATTGTGTTGGTGACCAAATGTCATTCAGAGTCTCAGATGAGATCCCGGATGTCACGAGGAGCTATGGAATGGTCAGAATGTAAATATTTATATATGGGAAGTCATATTTCGGCTACCGGAAAAGTTTCCGGTTTTTTCGATATTGTATCAGGAAGCTTATAGAAGGTTTCAAAAACTTTCGGAGGAGTCCATAAGTCCATCAAGGGTTCCCCCATGTCCCAAGGTTTTGCGTGGGCTGAGGGGAGGCGCCCTCATCTTATTGGGCCATGCGCACAATCCCCAAGGCCCATGCAGTTGGGATAGGTGGAAAGTCCACCTTTGTATGGAAGGGAAGGACGAGGACTAGTATTCCACCTCCTCCCACCTTGGTTGCGCCCTAGGGCTTCGAGGGACTATTCCCCACCCCCCCTCCACCTATATATAGAGGGGAGGGGCGCCACAAGAGGACACACCAAACCATGGCGCAAGTATCTCTCCCTAGATCATTTTCTCCCCCGTTTACGGTTTCGGTAGCGCTCGGCGTAGCCCTGCCGGGATAGCACCACCATCACTGCCACCACACTGTTGTGTTGCTGGATAACTCAATTACTACTTCACTCATGCTCTCTAGATCGAGGTGGTGCAGGCATCATCGAGCTATACGTGTGCTGAACGAGGAGGTGTCGTTCATTCGGCACTTGATCGGGACATTCCGGATTGGATCGCCGGACGGATAGTGATTGGATCAGGAAGACGTTCTACTACATCAACCGTGTTTCTCATAGCTTCCTCTTAGTGACATACAAGGGTATGTAGATGCACTCTCCCTCTCGTAGTTGTTGATCCCTATACATTGATCTTGGTGAGCGTAGGACATTTTTTGTTTCCCAGGGGATGTTCCCCAAGAATGGCGTCATGAGCAAGGTTTATGCGTAGATAACATGCACGAGTAGAACACAAAAGAGTTTGTGGGTGTTGGTGTTCACATTGCTTACTTTAGTCTTATTTTGATTCGGCGGTATTGTGGGATGAAGCGACCCAGACCAGCCTTAATCGCTCACGTACGAGTGACCGGTTCCATCGACTGACATGCAACTTGTTGCATAAAGATGGCTCGCGGGTGTCTGTCTCTCCAACTTTAGTTGAATCGAATTCGACACACGTGGTACTTGTACAATGTTAAATAGAAACTTGAATATCACTGTTGTGGGTTTTTGTAGGTAAGAATAGTTATTGATAGTTACCCGTAGCAGCCACGTAAAACATGTGACAATAAAGGAAAGGACGTCTAACTTGTTTTTGTAGGGTATGTTGTGATATGATATGGCCAAGGACATGATGAGATATATGTGATGTATGAGATTATCGTGTTTCGTATAGATTATCACAACTTGCATGTCGATGAGTATGACAACCGACAGGAGCCATAGCGTTCTGTTTAATTATTTGTGCCTTTTTGCTTTACTTGATCGCTATGAGTTAGCAATAGTGGTAGAAGCATAGATGGCGCAACAACCTCAATTGTGACATGATGATGGAGATCATCGTGATGGAGAACATGGTGTCATGTCGGTGATGATGGAGATCATGTCGTTGCTTTCGATATGGAGATCAAAAGCACAAGATGATGGCCATATCATGTCACTATTTTGAGTTGCATGTGATGTTAATCGTTTTATGCATCTTATTTTCCTTATGACAATGGTACCATTATTAGATGATCCCTCACTAAAATTTGACATAAAATTGTGTTCTCCCCAATGGGTGTAAGCCAGTTTTGCACATGCAAAACACTTGGGTTAAACCTGACGAGCCTAGCATGTACACACATGGCCTCGAAACACAAGAGATCAAAAGGTCGAACATGAGTCATATACTAGATATGATCAACATGGAGATGTTCACCATTGAAACCACCTCATCTAACGTGATGATCGAACTTTGGTTGGTCAATTTGGATCATGTTGCACTCAAACAACCTGAGGTATGTTACTTTGAGTGGGATTTCTTAAGTAATATGATTAACTGAACTCATTATCATGAACATAGTCTAAGTTGAATTTGCAAAATATGTCGTAGAACAATAGCTTGCGCAGTAGCTCCCCTGTATTTTTTATGCGTTCCTAGAGACAACTACGTTGAAAGATAATAGTAGAACTTATGTGGACTAGGTCCGTAAAGTGAGGATTGTCCTCATTGCTGCATAGAAGGCTTATGTCCTTGATGCACAGCTTGGTGTGCCACCCCCTCAAGCATCGTATGTGGGTGTCGTGAACCTCTCACGGACACATTTTTAATGACTACTTGATAGTTCAGTGCATCATGATTTCAGGCTTAGAATTGAGTCTCCAAAGACATTTTGAATTTCATGGAGCATATGAGATGTTCCAATAGATTAAATTGGGGTTTCAGGCATGTGCCCATGTTAATAGGAATGAGACCTCCGATGAGTTCTTTGCCTACAAGATGAACGAGAATAGCTGAATCGGTGAGCACGTGCTCAGATTGTGTGGGTACTACAATTACTTGAATCAAGTGGGAGTTGATCTTCTCGATAAGATAGTGATTGACATAGTTCTGCAAAGTCACTGCCACCAAGCTACTGGAGCCTCGTGATGAACTATAGCATAGCCGGGATGGAGAAGATGGTCCCTGAGCTAATCGCGATGTTTGACACCGCGAAGGTAGAGATCAAGAGGGAGCATCAAGTGTTGATGGTTAGTAAAACCACTAGTTTCAAGATGGGTAAGGGCTAGAAGATAAAATTCAAGGATGAAAAACCAGTTCTTGCTCCAATGAAGAAACCCAAGGTTGAACCCAAACCCGAGACTCGGTGCTTCTTTAATGAGGGGCGTGTTCACTGGAAGTGGAACTGCCCCAGATACTTGGAAGATAAGAAGGCTGGCAATGTCAGCAAAAGTATATTTGATATGCATGTTGTAGCCCCCGGTATTTGATAACGGTTCAGTTGCTAATATTAAGTACCTTGAAAGAGGAGTTTGCGGAATGCAATAGAGACTAACTAAGGATGGGGTGTAGATGTGTGTTGGAAGTGTTTCCAAGGTGGATGTGATCATCATCACATGCTCCATCTACCTTCGGGATTAGTGATAAACCTAACTAAATGTTATTTGGTGTCTGCGTTGAGCATTAACATTATATTGAATTTGTTTATTGCGAGACGTTTATTTACATAAGTTAGAGAATAAAGAGTTATTCTATTTACATGAATAATATCTTATATTATCATGCACCCAACATGAATGGTTTACTGAATCTCGATTGTAGTGATACACATGTTCATAGTATTGATGCCAAAAGATGTAAAGTTAGTAATGATAGTACCACTTACTTCTGGCACTATTACTTAGGTCATATTGGTGTAAAAATGCATGAAGAAACTCCATGCTAATGGATCTTTGGACTGACTCGATTTTGAATCGCTTGAGACATGTGTACCATGCCTATTGGTGTAAAACGCATGAAGAAATTCCATGCTAATGGATATTTTGACTCACTCGATTTTGAATCACTTGAGACATGCAGACCATGCCTCATGGGCAACATGACTGAAGACCTCATTTTCAAGTGAGATGGAACAGACAAGTGTCTTATTGGAAGTAATACATTTTGATGTATACAATCCAATGAGGGTAGAAGCACTTAGTGGATATTGTTATTTTCTTACTTCACAGATGATTCGAGTAGATACGGGTATATATACTTGATGAATCACAAGTCTGAAATGTTGAAAAGTTCAACCAATTTCAAAGTGAAGTTGAAGATCATCGTGACAAGAGGATGAAATGTCTACGATGTGATCATAGAGGTGAATATCTGAGTTACGAGTTTGGTATACATTTAAGACAACGTGGAAATTGTTTCACAACTCATGTCGCTTGGAACACCATAGAATGATGGTGTGTTCATATGTTGTTGCCACGTTCTATTAGATATGGTGCCTACTATGATGTCTCTTACCAATTTTCCACTAACGTTTTGGGGTTATGCATTAGAGACGAGAACATTTACTTTAAATATACCACCACATAATTCCGTTGAGATGACATCGTATGAACTATGGTTTGGTAAGAAACCTAAGCTATCGTTTCTTAAAGTTTGGGACTGCGATTCTTATTTCAAAAGGCTTCAGCTTGATAAGACCAAATCCAAAGCGGATAAATGCATCTTCATAGGATACTGAAAGGAAAATGTAGGGTATACCTCCTATCTCAGATCCGAAGCCAAAGTGTATGTTTATAAGAACAATTCATTTCTTGAGAAAGAGTTTCTCTCGAAAGAATTGAGTGGGGGGATGGTGGAACTTGATGATGTTTTTGAACCGTCACTTCAACTAGAGAGTAGCAGGGCTCAGGAACATGTTCCTGTGGTACCTTCACCTGTTGAAGTGGAAGCTAATGATGGTGATCATGAAGCTTCAGATCAAGATACTACCAAACTTCATAGGACAAGCACCACTCTAGAGTGGTATGGTAATCCTGTCTTGGAGGTCTTGTTGTTGGACAACAATGAACCTACGAGCTATGGAGAAGTAATGGTGGGACAGATTTCGACAAATGGCTCGAGGCCATGAAATACGAGATATGATCCATGTAAGAAAAAGTGTGGACTTTCGAAGAACTACTTGATGGTCATAAGTCTATTAAGTACAAATGGATCTTTAAAAGGAAGACAAACGATGATGGTAAGTGTCACCATTTAGAAAGCTCGACTTGTCATAAAGAGGTTTTCGACAAGTTCAAGGAGTTGACTACGACGAGCCTTTCTCACCCATAAAGATGCTAAAGTATGTTGGAATTATGTTAGGAGTTACTGCATTTTTTAATTATGAAATCTCGCATATGGATGTCAAAACATTGTTTTCTTAACGATTTCCATAAGGAAAGGTTGTATGTGATTCAACCAGATGGTTTTGTCAATCCTAAGGATGCTAAAAGGCATGAGATCTCGTGTGATCCATTTGTGGACTGGTGCAAGCATCTCGGAGTTGGAATAAGTACTTCGATGAGTGATCAAAGCTTTTGATTTTTAAAGTTTATGAAGTAACTTGTATTTACAAGAAAGTGAGTGGGAGCACTATAGAATTTCTGATAATTATATGTGGTTAACTTGTTGATCGAAAATGATGTAGAATTTCTGGAAGCATAAAGGGTTGTTTGAAAGGAGTTTTTCAAAGGAAAATCTGGATAAAGCTATTGAAAATATTGGGCATCAAGATCTATAGAGATAGGTTAGGACGCTTGATAAAACTTTCGACGAAGATATACCTTGACAAGATTTTGAAGGAGTTCAAAATTGATCAGTCAAAGAAGAAGTTCTTGACTATATTGGAAGGTATGAGTTTGAGTAAGACTCAGCCCGACCATGGCAGAAGAAAGACAAAGGACGGAGGTCGTCCCCTATGCCTTAGCCGTAGGCTCTATAGTATGCCATGCCGTGTACCGCACCTGATGTGTGCCTTGCCATGACTCTATCAAGGGGGGCAAGAGTGATCCAGGACTGGATCACTAGACAATGGTCAAAATTATCCTTAGTAACTAGAGGACTAAGGAAATGTTTCTGGATTATGGAGGTGATAAAAGAGTTCGTCGTCAAGGGTTACGTCGATGCAAGCTTTGACACCAATAAGGATGAATCTGAGTAGCAAACCAGATTCATATAGTGGAGTAGTCATTTGGAATATTTCCAATTGGAGCCTGGTAGCAACATCTTCATCATGACATGGAGATTTTTAAGTCCACATGGATGACGGATCTGAATGTTGGACACTCGTTGACTAAAACCTCTCTCACAAGCAAAACATGATCAAGCCGGAGAACTCTAAGTGCATCGAGTGCCCTTAGTGATTTTGGTGGCTTGAAGACTTATAGGTTAAGTATCTAATGTGTACATGAGTGTACAGATGATCTCTAAGTCGCTGAGGAGTTCGAACTATACAATGAATATCGACCCCTAAAAATGTATATCTTCAGTTGAAGAAATTGGTCTTATGCTAAAGGTTTGGATCGCGAAGAAATTGCGATGAAACTGATATTCCTCATGAAGATACTAAAGATGAGGAACTCGGTGTGTCGTGAAGAAAATCAGTCCGAAGACTTTGAAGCATGAAGATTTATTCTTTCTGTTTCATTTTCTTCACTCTTGAGTCACATGAACACCATACTATTAAAGGGGGTCAAGGTATCACTACGGAATGAATTTCCTCATGATGCTCAACCCAAGCTTAAACATACAAAAGCCCCAAGTGAGGAATATGAGAGACATGAGGACTCTCACATTTGAGAAGTTCTGACCGTTGCCGCGATTCGCGCCACCTCACCGATCTTATCCACACAAACGGTCGTAATATTTAAGGGCATTAGTGTCAAATCATCTCGAGATGCTCCCAGGCTATAAATAGCCCCCCCCCCCACAACCATTAGCTGGTTAGCTCCTCCGCGAAAAACTGACACTTGTCATTTAGAGCAACCCAAATTCCTCAGTCTTCGACAGTAAATTATGAGTGAGGAAAAACCCCAAACACCAAACCAAAAACCAAAAACCAAGTGATTGAGCATCACTGAAGAATTTGTTCTTGTGTGGAACTAAAGCCTGTTACCTTTGAGGACTGTGCATCCTCTAGATGGTTAGGCGTCATGGTCTGGAGCAATCCAGCAGTCAATTCTGGATCGTCGGGTGACCGAGTTGTGAGGGTTTGGAAGTCTTCCTTGAAGACTTACCACGAGTGTTGGGCGAGGAATGTGTGTCCTTAGCTCAAGGAGAATACGATAGGGACTATGTGTCCTGGTATAGTGTGTCTTTTGGTTTCAATACCAAGCTGCTCCAAACCAGACGTACGACTGTAACAACAGTTGGAACTGGGTCATCAACCACTGTCTTCACTGTGATATGGGTTCTATTTCTTCAACTCTTTAAATTTCTCAATATTGTATGCTGAAGATTTTCATTGTCTCTGTTAGAAGAATTTGCTGAAGACTTTCTCTGAATTTCCTCATCCTCAAATTCTTCACACTAGTTAATCCTCACCTGCTTACTCTGTGCCTTCGTACTGTGCAAACTGTTTTTCATTATCCTCATTGATAAAAATATTGTAGTAATACTTTGCACTCCTAATCCTTTTTTGTCTCCGCTGCAAGTTATTCATCATTGAGGAATTTCCTCAAAAGGAATTTCCTCAGCGATGAAATTCTAAAAATCTCCTATTCACCCCCCTCTAGTCGATATAACGCACTTTCATGAACTCATCAGGTGTTAATCACATGGCGACGTGAACTAGATTATTGACTAGTGCAAGTGGGATACTTTTGGAAATATGCCCTAGAGGCAATAATAAATAAGTTATTATCAAATTTCCTTGTTCAAGATAATCTTTTATTATCCATGCTATAATTGTATTTATTGGAAAATCAAGTACATGTGTGGATACATAGATAAGACTGTGTCCCTAGTGAGCATCTACTAGACTAGCTCGTTGATCAAAGATGGCTAAGTTTTACCGGCCATAGACATGAGTTCTCATTTGAGAGCGAGGTCACATCATTAGGAGAATGATGTGATGGACGAGACCCAAACCTTAATCATAGTGTCTGATCGTATCCAATTTACTACTATTGACTTCTACATGTTAATGTATGTGTTCCTATGACCATGATATCATGCAACTCACCGACAATGGAGGAACGCCTTGTGTGTATCAAACGTCACAACGTAACTGGGTGACTATAAATATTCTCTACAGGTATCTCCGAGGGTGTGTGTGGGGTTGGCATGGATCAAGACTGGGATTTTTCACTCCGTATGATGGAGAGGTATCTCGGGGCCCACTAGGTAATACAACATCACAATAAGATTTCAAACAGCATTTCTAAGGAGTTAGTCACGGGATCTTGTATTACGAAATGAGTAAAGAGACTTGCCGATAACGAGATTGAACTCGGTATGGAGGTACCGATGATCAAATCTCGGGCAAGTAATATATCGATGGACAAAGGGAACTCCATACGGGATTAACTGAATCCTTGACATTGTTGGCTCGACCAATATAGATCTTCGTATAATTTGTAGGAACCAATATGGGCATCCAGTCCCGCTATTGGTTATTGACCGTATAGGTGTCTCGATCATGTCTGCATAGTTCCCGAACCCACACGGTGTGCACACGTAACATTTGGTGAAGATATAGACATAGTTGAGTAATTGTGTTGATGGCCAATGTTGTTTGTAGTCCCGGATGAGATCCCGGACATCATGAGGAGCTCCGGAATGGTCCGAAGGTAAAGATTTACATATGTGAAGTCATATTTTGGCTACCAAAAAAGTTTTAGGTTTTTCCGATGTTATATCAAGAAGCTTCTAGAAGGTTCCGAAAACTTCTGGAGGAGTTCGGAAGTCCACCAATGGTTTCACCATGTCCCAAGGGTTTGCATGGGATGAGGGGAGGTGCCCTGGTCTTATTGGCCTAGGCACACAACTCCCTCAAAGCTCATGTAGTTGGGAAAGGTGGAAAGTCCACCTTTGTATCAAAGGGAAGGAGGAGGACTAGGATTCCACCTCCTCCGAACTTGGTTGTGCCCTAGGGCTTGGAGGAGCTGTTCCCCACGCCCTTCCACATATATATAAAGGTGAGGGGGCATCCCAAGAGGACACACCAAGCCCTTAGCGCCCCTCTCTCTCCCTAGATCATTTTCTCCGCCGTTTGCGGTTTCGGTACGCTTGGCGTAGCCATGCCGGGATAGCACTACCACCATAGCCGCCACACCATCGTGTTGCCGTAAAACTCAACTACTACTTCACCCATGCTCACTGGATCGAGGTGGTGAAGGCGTAATCGAGTTGTATGTGTGCTGAACACGGAGGTGCCATCCATTTGGCACTTGATCGGGACGTTCATGATTGGATCGCGGCACGGATCGTGATTGGATCGCGAAGAACTTCGACTACATCAACCGCGTTTCACAATGCTTCCGCTTAGGGATCTATAAGGGTATGTAGATGCACTATCCCTTTCGTAGTTGTTGATCTCCATAGATTGATCTTGGTGAGAGTAGGAATTGTTTTCCGATGCGATGTTCCCTAACAACAACTACTAGCATCCTAACTACTTCCCACCCGCACAACGCTCATAGGAAGGTAGGGTCATGCCCAGTGCAAGTATCAACAAGGAAAGTAACAGAGGTAATCTTCCACGATGGTCACCATCTCATTCATGATTCAATGCAACAGATAAATTGCTATATGCCATGCAAAAATGGTTTCATAGACATGGTCAAAGGGCTGCTTGCATGGCTCAGTAGGTTCTATGAGGTCTTCAAAAGATTCAGGTCCAACTCCGAGCACTCCTTCTACTTCATCAACTACCATCGGAAATAACCATAATAAGTTACACAATAATACAGAAACAAAAGTGTTCAAAAATAGAAACCTTATTTTTCTACGATTTGGATCACCGGAGATTTTTTGAATGGTGGAAATGGAGGCATTATTGAGCCTACAAGAAGTCCACAGAAAATGCTTATATAAAAATGAGTGAATTCACCCATTAAATACGGCATGATTTTAGAAGAATCTAGGAAGTGGTTTCACTGGATTTGGAGTTGGGATGATTTTCCTATCAATTTACCAAGATGAAACAACAGGAAAATGGGCTACGTATTAGATCCTACAGTAATATAGCATGGGGAAAATGTTACACACATCTAGATAAATATGAAATGATTTTTGAGTCATCTAAGAGTTTGAACCACTCAATTTGGAGCTATAATTGATGCTCTAGAGATTTTACAAAGTGGGTTTTGGGAGGCTTAAATTTGAATTTAAATTTGGAATAGTGGGGAGAATTTTTGTGGAAAAATGTGCAATGCACATATTTGGATAGGATATGATTTTAAAATCCTTTAGGAATTAGAATTATCAAATTTGGAGTTGAATTGAATTATTTTATGAACTATTTATTCCCGTGGAAAAGTAAATGACAAAAGAATTTACCAAAGGCAACTGGACTAACCCACACACTAGGCATAGGATATCCACTCGGTGTTGGTCCAAATGAGGAGTCTGCACGACCACCACGGGGAAACCCGGGGTTCGGTTTTACTTGTAGGCTTTTACATCTAGTAGTGCTCTAAGAAATAGATACGCGGGAGTCCTATTGGTATGTGGCCTGCCGGGCGGTCATGCTGGATTTCTTTTTCCCCTTTTTGAATGTCTTGTGCAATGGGATTTTGTGGATACCTTGGGCCATGTGAGGTTGAGGTTTTTCTAGAGTATCTTGTGGCTAGTTTGTGATGGATGAGTTCGAGCACCACTTCAGGGTTAAATCTTTCTCGATGTCGTGCCGGAGGTTATATGGAAATTTGGAAATTATTTAACACCCAGTTATAACAAACTTGAAATAAACTCAATTAATACACACCAATCGTGTGCATACCCGTGACCTTCTCTTTGCAAGGGAGTTCGGAAGGAGAACACGTTGTGGTTATGTTTGAATCATATGTAGGTGTTCAGGATCACTTCTTGATCATGATTAGTACTTGACCGACTTGCATAGATTCTCATCTTACTCTTGTACTCGTATGCGAGCCACCAAATATATGCTTAGTTCTCATGCAACGTCAACACTTAACCACGCCTCACCTAATAACTTGATTAGTCTCTATATCTTGGTCAATGAGATTGTTGAGTCCCTGTGGCTCACAGATTACTACAACACCATGGGTCCAGGAATAGTAGATGTACATGTAGTTGAGGCTCGCCAGCTCAAGTGGGAGTATCACCAGGAGAGCACGCGTATGTACGTTACTTATCCGGACGATCCGAGGGATCCTTGGTCTTCTCCTGGGCATAGCGAGATAACCATCATTTCCTGATTTTGCACGTAGTCGGACCCTACTCTTATGAATGTTTGAATGGATGATTGTCTGGATTATATAATTTAGCAAGTGGCAGGTGTAAGCCAACTCATATGCTCATCTCATCTATTACATGTATTACAATGATGTCTATACTTGCGAAATGATGAGATGCGCTTCTATACCCCATCAAGGCCCTTGAGCAAGGACGAGGGTAGTACCACATCTTGGATGTTACAAGTTGGTAATCAGAGCTATACCGACCATAGGAGCCCCTTGCTTGACCAAACTTGGCCAAGTCGAGTCTAGTAAAAACTGTTTGGAGTCCAGTTATATCCGAGAGTAAGTTTCTTTTTACTCATGATCTCGTAAGGAATTACAACTTAGGAATTTTAATTCTACCACTCTTCTCACACTTTTTTTAGGATTTCACGAGTATTTTGGAATCTTTATGATCTCAATGTGATCGAATTATGTACTTGGTACCTCTTGTTTCCGAGGAGTAGAGCTCCACGGGATTCTTCACACATCGTTATCGTGCATTTCCCTTAGTATATCAGGATGAGGATGTTCGAAATTGCTTTAATACTAATTGTGGTGAGACAAGGTTGGTTGTCACCCAGTACTAGGGAGAGCGTTTAGATATACTTCCATACTTAGTATCATTGTGATTACAAGGGCCTGAGGTAGACGAGTTTCCAGGACATCTAGTTATGTGTTGATGGATGTTATACATTGGAGCATAGTATCATCTTAGGAGTTGTGTGACGTTTTGCTCCTTGTATCCGTGGACCCGATTGCATAACTAGAAGATTTCCGGAATTCCAGGTGGTTATTCAAGTAGTCACATAGAAAATTCTTTCAACAGATGTTTGGTGGGATATACATTTGTTCCGAGCACTTCTTACCTCAAGACTTGTCAAATTGCAAGTGGCTTTTGAATCTCATGATGTTGTCGCTAATTTTTGGTAGCATTATTACTAACTATTTTGTATGCAGATTGCAAAGACTACATGTGGCAATATTTCGAGCCTTTGATTCAGCTTATGAGCTTATCTTTTCATTAATGATCTAATGTTCATGTCTATATCCAGGATGGCTCCAGCAACTCGTAGAAAAGCGGGTTGCGAGGGGGATGATGCTAACCCTCCACCACCCCATCTCCAACTCCACCTCTGGAGACATGGCATACAGTGATGTCTGTAACCAATGCCAATACCTAGATGTTTCTCAACATATTGTAAGGCTTTCAGAATGAGGGGTACCAAGGCCATCAAGGGAACTTCAACAATCATCCCTAGTTTGCAACTCCCAATCAATTCCTTGCCAATTGAACCAAGTCATTCACCAGCTGTGATCAGACTGTTGATGTGGACGATTTGCTCCGTGACATGAACAAATATTTCGACTGCAGCAATGTTAGGCCAGAGGACTATGTCAAGTTTGCAACCTTCCAGCTGACGGGCCAAGCGGCAGAGTGGTGGTATAAGTACAAGGATTCTAGAGGTGGTCGTGTGGTCAGCTCGAATTACTTCTATCATAACTTCAGAGCTCATCATATCCTGACGATTTTTTTCAAATGTATGCGTGAGAAGTTCAGAAATCTCAATCAATTAAACTCGCATCTTTATCAATATAACATCAAGTTCCAGAACATAGCCCAATATGCTAAGCAAGATGTTCGTGGTGAGAAGAGCAAGATTTACCAGTTCAAAGGTGGTCTTAGGGAAGATTAGTAGCTTGCTCTCATTCTTCTGGAGCCCACTGGTTTTAATCAGTTCTACAACATGGCTCTAAAGTTTGAAGTAGCTCAACTCAAGGTCGAGAATTCCAACAAGTGGTTTAGAGACTCTCAGCCTTGTTCGTCCTCCTCTCACATTGTTACTAAGTAGTAGAACTTCTGGGTGCCAAATCCTCCTCTGCTTCATCCTCCTCAACAGCAGAAGTAGAACTATGGTCGTGGAACTTCCCACCCACCTAGCCCAGGATTCCAGCAGAGGCCTCAGGTGCCCAAGTCAGGAGGTCCTCCTTGAGAAAACTTTTGACCGCTGTCAGAGGTTACTTGTCACAAGTGTGGTCAGAAGGGTCACTACTCTAACAAGTGCACCAACCAGCAGCGTCTTCCACCTCCTCCTCAAGTCAGGCCTTCGGGAAATGCTATGGTGAAGCACAATCTGAAGTATGCAAAGGTGAACATGGTAAACTCAGATCAAGGAGAAGAGTCCAGAGAAATGATTATGGGTAATATCTTGGTTAATTCTATTCCTACAAAAAAATTATTTGATAATCGTGCATCGCATTGTTTCATGTCATATCTATTTGCATCCAAGCATAATATGCATCAAGAAGAGTTACCTAGACCATTGGCAGTTGTTTCTCCTCGAAATCACATAAGTTCTCATTTAGTGGTTCCGGATGTTTCTATCAATATGGGCAATTATTGTTTTCTCGCTTCTTCGGTTGTCCTTGGTAATTCTGATACTCATCTAATTCTTGGCATGGATTCTCTAGGGATGAACAAGGCTTATGTCGACTGTGCAGCCAAAGAAGTCAAATTGATTCATCCTTCTGAAGACGTGATTATTTTGGTGGCTCGCCATGACACTAAATGTCTCTTTTCTCTCAATGAGAAGGGTTAAATCTCAGCCATATCTCAGTTTCCTATCCTTTGTGAGTATGAAGATCTCTTTCCACAAGAATTGCCAGGAATGCCTCCTCACTGGCCAGTGGGTTTGTGATTGAAAGTGACCCTGGAACTGAACCGGTTTGCGAGTGCCCATATAAACTTGGCCCTGAAGAGTTTAAAGAATTAGAGAAGCAGCTAGATGAACAAGAATGTCTTGGTTTTATCAGACCAAGTCCTTTGCCTTGGGGTTGTGATGTTCTATTTTTTGAGAATAAGGATGGCACGGAACGACTTTGTGTCGTTTACCGTCCATTGAATAAGAAGACAATCAAGAACAAGTACCCACTTCCCAACATCAACGAATTGTTTGAGCAACTGAAAGGGGCCAAGTTTTTCTCTAAGCTCGATCTTCGAATGGGCTATCATAAAATTCGTATTCATGAAGAATACATTCCTAAGACTTCTTTTGGGACAAGCTTTGGCTCTTATGAGTACACAGTGATGTCCTTTGATCTCGCAAATGCTCCCCAACATTCTCTCGCATGATAAATTCATCTTCTCTCCCTTCAAGAATGTGTTCGGCTTGGTGTATCTTCATGACATTCTAGTCTTCTCCGAGACTGAGGAAGAACATAGAGGACATCCTTGCTTGTGATTGACAAGTTAAGAGAGCATAGGTTCTACACGAATTTCTCCAAGTGCGAATTCTGGCTCAATGAAGTGGTGTACCTCGGACATATCATCCTTGTCGAGGGCATCAAGGTGGATCCTGAAAAGGTCGAAGCCATTGTCAAATGGGAGACTCCTGATAATGTCAAGCAGCTCTGAGGCTTCCTCATGCTTGCAGGCTATTGCAGAATATTTGTGGAGAACTTCTACAAGATTTATAATCCTTTGTCCAATCTCCTCCAGAAGAGTGTCAAATATGTGTGGACTCCTGATTGTGACTTGGCTTTCAATACACTCAAGGAGAAGCTCACTTCAACTCTAGTTCTAACTCCTCCCGGTGATTCCAAACCATTCCATATTTTCTGTGATGCATGTTTGCAAGGACTTGGTGGTGTTCTCATGCAAGATAAGAAAGTGGTAGATTATACCTCTCGTCACTTGTAGCCAAGTGAGAAAAACTACCACACTCACGATCTTGAGTTGGCACCAGTTGTCCTTGACTTGGTTACTTGGATACATCTCTTTTTGGGAAGGCAAGTTGAAGTCTACACCGGCAACAAGAGTTTGAAATATATATTCACTCAACCAAATCTCAATCTTTGTCAAACACGTTGGGTGGACATGATCCAAGATTACAATCTAAACATTGACTATACTCCATGCAAAGCAAATGTGATTGCACACAATTTGAGGAGAAAGGCTTACTGCAACATTCTCATTCTCATGCCATTCCAGTCTATTCTTCGTGAGACATTCAAGAAGCTCAACCTTCAACTTATTCCTCAAGGATTTCTTGCCAAGCTCCAAATTTCTCCAACATTGGAAGATCAAGTCCGCCAGGCACAACTTTTTCATGCTATGGTGAAAAGGGTGAAGATAGGTTTGGCCAAGAGCATTCCAAAGTATAACCGATTCCGTGTTGATGACAAAGACATTTTCTTCTTCGAGGACCGTTTTGTGGTTCCAAAGGGAGAGATCACAAAAGTTATCATAGACGAAGCCCACAATTCTCTCCTCTCGATTCATCCATGCAGTTCTAAGATCTATAGATCTCAAACAAAATTTCTAGTGGACTCGAATGAAATGTGACATTGCTCAGTTTGTGAACGAGTGTGATGTGTGTCACAAAGTGAAGGTAGAACATCAACGTCGAGTAGATATCCTTCAGCCTTTGCCAATCCCAGACTGGAAATTGGATCAAGTTGAGATGGATTTTGTTAATGGGTTTCCTAAGTTCGAGAGAGGTAAGGATGCCATCTTTGTGCTGATCAAAAAGATCACTAAAGTGTCCCACTCTCTTCCGGTTAAAGAATCTATCACGACACCTAAGATGGCAGAGCTATACACATCAAGGATAGTTTCTTTGCATGGTATTCCTTAGCTTATATCTTCACACTATGGAAGCATCTTCACTTACAAGTTGTAGGATTCCTTCCAATTTGCAATGGATACCAAGATCTGTTTTATAACAACTTTCCACCCTCAGACAAGTGGTCAAGTTGAGAGAGTCAATCAAATCTTTGAAGACATGCTCAAAGTGTGTGTTATCACTTTCGGCATGATGTGTGAAGACTACCTCCCTTTTGTCGAATTCTCCTACAACTCTAGTTTCCAAGCAAGTTTGGGCAAGGCCCCATTTGATATTCTCTATGGCAGGAAATGCCATACGCCGCTCAATTGGTCTGAAACCGGTGAGCGTCAAACCCTTGGAAATGACATGATTACTGAAGCTGAAGATATGTGTCGTGTCATTCATGAAAATCCCAAGGCTTCTCAATGTCATTAGAAGTGCTATTATGATAGCAAGCATCATGGCATGACCTTTATGATCAATGACTTTTACTATCTCCGAGTCTCTCCCATGAAGGGCACTCAATGGTTTGGCATCAAAGGGAAGCTTGCACCATGCTTCGTGGGTCCTCTCGAATTGTTGGAAAAAGAGGCGACCTTTCCTACAAACTCGAACTCCCTTCAAATTTCTCCATTGTGCATGATGTCTTTCATGCCTCCGAGCTTTGGAAGTGTTTCAAGACTCCCGAGTGCACCATTGATTTCCAGGACATTGATCACCAAGCACACCTATCCTGTTGTGAGCATTAATGTTGATATCCTTGAAGAGACCGAGCGCAAAACATGCAACAAGTCTATCAAGTTATTCAAAGTGAAATGGTCATACCAATTCGATAAAGAAGCCACTTGAGAACGTGAGGACCTTCTCCGTTCCAAATATCTCATCTTCTTCTGTTCCTTCATTTCGGGACGAGATCTTCTTATCGTGGGGGAGAGTTGTGACATCCCAAGTGCAAGTTTCCATAATTGTATCCATTTCATGTAGGAATCTATGTATAAATTTCCTTTGTTGATTTGAATTTCGTTTCATAATGTGCCTCATGTCATAATGTTTTCATCATCATTGCATCATGGCATCATCTACTGTTGTGTGGCATGGTGTTTGATTGAATTTATATGTTGTGTTGATGTTTTTGCAACCCAAGTTGTATGTTCATGTGTGAAAGCCCCCTTCAAATTCTTGAAAAATACCTCCATCTCTCTTTAACTGAAATATTATGAAAAGGTTGAATTTTTGCTTTATCCAAGTCCTTCCTAAAAATGATGTTTAGCTCACTAATGTTGTGTATGTTATTTTAAAACCATTCTTAGTGTTGTGCTACCCTCTCTACCTTTTTATAAATATAAAAACATATTCAAATGGTTTAAAAGAGGGCATTTTATTTTTCTCTCTTAATTTCCCAAAACCATTTTATAAAATTGTAGATATATCTAGCATCCCAAAACTATTTTTCGTTCACTCAAATTCCTTCCCAAACCCCCCTGGTCGTTCCTTTTGTTCTAGTGTTGTTTTTATTTAAGGGGGAAAATCCAGAGAGAGATACAACTTAGTGGAAGCCTATCTGGGCCTCTTCCTTGTCGGCCCAACACCCCAGGAGCGAAGTAGCAGCCAGGCCTCAGCTTAGCACGACCCAATGAGCCCCCTCCCCGCAAGTCGTCGTCCTCCTATACAGTAGGGCATCTAGAGGCGCCACATTGGCGTTCGACTGATTTGATGGTCGGAGCTCACCCTAGAGCCCCTATGAAACACATCTAGTGAGAAGCCCTAACCTGATCTCCCCATTCCTCTTCTCTCCTTGACTTGCCTCCACTAGTAAGCTCTTTCCAATCTCACGTTGCCGCCACTCCCATCATGCCCCGGCCATGCTCAAGCTCGTGCTCGGGGTAACACCTCCACGCGTCTCTGACTTCCCTTTCACCAAGGATCGGCATCCTGGAGCCCTTGTCATATTCTACATCTATGCGCACAACACCGACAACCCGGACCAGCTTGGCATCATCGTCTTCTTCCCCTACATTCCAGACCCGAGGCGCACCAGATCGCATCTGCTAGTTGTCGTCTCTCCGTCCTCTCCTAGATCACGACTTGTTGTCCTACGAGACCAACCTCTTCTCATCGTCGATTTGGCATCGTAAGAGTCGCTCTGTCGAATCGATCTCGCGCTCCCATAGCTCCGGTGAAAGTTGTGTCCTTTTCCTCGCCCGCAGTCGCTGCAGCTTGCCCGTGGATCTCCGAGGCCCTTGCACAAGAGCGGGCTCTCTGCAACGCGCTAGTTCGCAGGCGCGCTCACCCACGCTTGGCCTCGCTCACGTGCCCCATTGGGCATCACCATGACCTAAGCCAAGCCAAGCTCGAGCTCGAGCTCGTCGCCGGCGTGCGTCGTAGGTCCTCGCACCCCTCGGAATGGACCCCTTGATACGTCTCGAATATCTCGTTAATTTATGAAGTATTCATGCCATATTTTCCTATGTTCACAATAATTTCATATCGTTTGGATGCACTTTATATGATTTATTTAGAACTAACTCGGACTGATGATGTTTTTAGGAGAATTACCGTGGTGTTGTTTTTTGTGGAGAAAATGAAATTTCTCGGAATAGCCTACCATTTTTTTCGATTGTTTCTGAACATATGAGGAATATTAGAGTGAAAAACCACTAGGGGGAGCCACGTGTGGGCCACAAGCCAATAGGGTGCGCCTACCCCCCCCCCTCGACGTGCACTAATGGCTTGTGGGGCTCACGTGGCTCCGTTTAGCATGATTCCGATGCTGAATAATCGTATATATACCATAACCCTTGGAAATAAACACAGAACTTCCACTTCACTGCCACAACTCTTTGTATCGACGAAAAACCGATCTCAAGCCTTTGAAGTACCATGTCAGATGGGGGGGGGGGATCATCTGCGGTGGCCATCTTCATCATCTCGGCAAAGGCCATGACAACGAGGGAGTAGTTCACCCTCGATGTTAGGGTATGTACTAGTAGATATGTGTTCAATCTCTCTCTATCATGTTCTTGGGATGGCACGATCTTGATGTATCACATGCTTTGTTAGTATAGTTGGATCATATGATGTTTGTCCCTTGCTTGTTGCGATGAACTAAATCTTTCCCTTTTAAATCTCATTATGTTGATTGAATATTGGATTTGAGAACACTTGGTGTGTGTCTTACATGTGGATACGAGTGGTGACAATGGGGTATTATATTGATTCACTTTATATATATTATGGCATCAACTTGTGGCATGTTGTTTGTGAAACTTATACGAATAGGTCAAAAGATTGATCAGGCAGAATAGTTTGACGTGGTTCGCTCCCTACAACAATTTCATCTTATCTTCTCCACTACTTATGAACTTTGGAGTGATTTTTTTTTGCATGTTGAGGGATGATCATATGATTCTACTATGTTAGCATTGTTGAGAGATTGCACTAGCGAATATATGAACCCTAGTCTTTGTTACCAAGCGTTTATATAACATTTTTATTGTTTTTTTCTAGTTTCTACCTTGATGTTTTTTATATTTTAAGATTACAAAATATATATCTTCTATCCATACAACACTTGTATCACCATCTCTTCGTCGAACTAGTGCACCTATACAAATTCCCATTGTATTAGGTGTGTTGGGGACACAAGACATTTCTCGTATTTGATTGCACGGTTGTTTGAGAGAGGCCATCTTCATCCTAAACCACCCACAGATTGATAAACCTTAGGTCATCCACTTGATGGAAATTTGTTGTTGTCCTACAGAACTGTGGACTTGGAGGCCCAACAACGTCTACAAGAATACAGTTCCATTGTAGACATCAAGCTCTTTTCTGGCGTAGTTTCCGAGGCGGTGGGTGCTTGAAGGTATATCTTTAAATAATGCAATTACATATTTCAGATTTTTTATCACTAGTTTTGTTTCTAAAATAAAGCTATAAGAAAATGGAATTTATGTTGCCTCATTTGCTTTGTCTTTACAATGCCTTTCGTGAAAAAGATGGTTCGGAAAATTGTGCTCAATTGTTAGAGGAAGAATTTATAAAAATGCATAATATGAATTCCTTGAATGATGGGCATGATAGTAATATTGTTAGTATGAATTCTCTGAATATTCATGATGCTAATGATATGCAAAGCCAAAACCTAGGGGATGGTATGTTTGATGAAGATACTATTTTTTGTCCCCCAAGTTTTTATAAGCAAATTGTGGGTACCCCGACTTACGAGTCGAGATCGCCGAATGAACGTGCTCACTGATCCCAGAGATCAATGCGCACTGAACACACATAAACTGAATAACAAGATACTTACATCCATACGTACCGTTTGATACAATAAATGACCATTGCGGTCAAGTCTTACATTGATAGGGCCTTGAAGGCCAGCACACCAAACTTGACAAACAGCGGAGATATTGTTCGAAAGTGTGAACCCATGCCACCAGCCTTAACCTACAGGCATTATGACTGGGAATCGTCCTAGCTCGCAGGAATTTCACCAAGTTACTATTCACCATATCCTGTTCTCCCATACTTGGTCAATGACATAACCAGTGGAAAGCCAATGAGTACTTTGAATGTACTCGCAAATAGCCCATGATATGGATATGTAGTTGGTACGATAGTAATATGCAGACTTTGCGGAAAGCAGGTTTTGATTGAAAATAAGCATGATCAAATACTTCTATGGACATGCATCATAACTGGATGGTATTCATAATAACATGTCACAGATATCAACATATTTGTTTGGGGTTGAACACCACCGGTTCACCCTATATGCCAAGTCACTGAACTTGTCATATCATCTTTCTCACATAACACATTTAAACACACACACACTTTGTTTATGCGGAAACCACTTGACATAGTATAAGCAGGATTACCAAACTGTCCTTGACCGTGGACGCGGCTATCTGAATAGTTTTACACTCTGCAGAGCTTGTACGCTGTACCCAGGAGATGCGGGAAACTTCTGTGTCATCCACGACTCGTGGTATATAACATACCCGAGGTAAGTACCCGATCATTGCCTTTCCCCTGACGACACTAGACAAAGAGTTCCACTCGAATGGCACCCAGCCCACATGATGTACGTCTTATGAGCATCGACTCTAGACCGTATCATCCATGTGGGACCGATGGTGTGCCCGGAATACATAAAAACGACATAGTCGACATACTTGGTATGACCCCGTCACGAGAATGACCACATATCTTTCCTGCCACTAGTAATGTGGCCTCTTTGCTAGCACCGGCCAAAGTATTTAACAAAGCCCCGTCCCATAAAGGGGTATCTTGGTCGCACATGTAAGGTTGGGACGGTCGACACATCATAAATCTAATCCCATTTCCCAAACTACTCACACAAGATATTCCCGGTGCACCACTTATTTCACAAGTGGTCACCTAACTCAACATCATCACCCTCGGGCATTAGTGGCACCAGACTGGGTTTTTGTAAAATATTTGATATCCACTATGTGTTACCATCATCATGCACATGCTCTTTCTATGTGTAGCACTACTGTCTACTTATCAACATATTATCAGCGTGATCCTCATAGATGGTAAGGTCATGCTCAATGCAAGTGCTCTCGAGGAGCCATCGGTAACACCATGCTGGGTGCACCGAATAACCTTAACTATATGCATCGGGATAAAGTAGTCAACTTGGCATGCATGAAAATGTTTTCTCACACATGGTCGAAGGGCTGCTTGCCTTTGCTCACATAAGTCCTCAGGGTCTTCGAGGTCTTCCGGTACAAGTGTGAGTTGTCCATCTACTCCGTCAACTATCGTCGGAAACAATCCCAGTAAGCCACACAACAAGCAGAAACAAAAGTGCTATATAAAATAGGATTTTTATTTTTCTTGGACCTGTCTGGTCATAATAAAAATACCTGAAGCTTGCTCTAGGAGATTTGGACCATCAGGGATTTTTGAATGGACGAAAGGAGGAATAGGTGATCCTTAAAGAAGCCTACAGAAATCATTCTGCTAACAATGAGTGAGGCACTCAATAAACAAAGCATGAACTTAGAAACATTTAGGAAGTTGTTTCACTGGATTTGGACTTGATGTGAATATCTTAGGGATTTTATAACATGGAGTAAATAGCAAAACGGGGCTACTTATTCAAGGCAAGAGAAGAATGCAGGATACAAATGTTGACTAAGGCTTCAAGAATAGTGCATGAAGTTAGAAGACTCTATATTTTGGAATCACTACATTTGGAGTTGATTTGAATTCTCTAGGATTTTCGCAAGTGGTGTTTAAAATATTCAAATAGGTATTTGATTGTTAACCTCAGAGAAAAGTATTTTGTAAAAATGTGCAATGCATAGATCTGGATAGGCCTTGATTTTAGGAACCAGTAGAATTTTGAATCATCAGATTTGGAGTAAAGATGAATTAGTTATGGGTTTTTGAAGTTTTTGATAAAAAGGGGAGCTATACCAGAGAGTTAAACTGCGCACAAAGCGCTAAATAGGACTCGGGCCGGCCCAACTGCTCGCGCGCACCGACGGAAGGCCACGTCAAAAGCCGATTCTACAGAATACGTCTCCTATACGGGGAGGCGGCATCCGGTCAGAGCCGCGGCCACTTAAAGTGAGGGGCCCGGCCGGCGTGAGGCTGACGTGGGGGCCCCGCCTGTCGGGCCTTTCTTCTTCCTCCCGTCCAGCAGGGAGGAGCAGAGGAGGGCGAGGGGCCCCGTGGCCCTAACCACCCCGGCATGCCGGAGACCCTGCCGAGGCCTTGGGCGCATGCCCCGTCCCTCTCCGCGTTCGGGGAAGGCCCCGATGGCCACAAGAGTAGTCGGGTGGGAGGACCCCGTCGGGTTAGCGGACGGCGGCAACGACCCTCTTCGCAAGCGTGAAATGCAGGCGAAGATCAGGCCTCGGAGCATCGAGAAGGTTGGCAGAGGCACAGGAGGGTCTAGGCGATGCTTTGAAGGGGGAGAGGGGGCTCGGGAGAGCCGAATCCCAGCGGAACCAAGGCGGCGCCTCGCGGCCATGGGGGGAGGAGAGCACGAGACAAAGATTTGGGGAGGTCTGGGAGGTGCAAAGAGGGAGGAGGGATCTAGCCAGAGTAAGAGAAGGCTCAGGGGCGAGTAGATAAGCGAGGGGGCAGCCGAGGGAAGCTTGGGAGCTCTCGGTGGTCTCTTCGCAAGGTAGCCACGCGTGCTTGAGAAACCTTGGCTACACCTTGTCGTCGGGGACGGGTTGGACTAGTCAAGGGGGTCCCGTGGCATGCTTAGACAAGTTGCAACGGACGGATATGGCCTGGAGGAAGAAAACCCTTATTGCATGCCAGGGTGGTGGTCACAACGGCCACTCATGTCTAAAGTAGCTTGTTGACCAATCAAGGATGTCTTACAGGCAAGGCACGCATGCAGGAAGATGACTCTGGAGTTTGGTTGCATCTGGGGCTGATTGGACTGGGGTTTGACTGCAATTTACTTTGCAATAGCAAACTTAAGGCTAACACTGAGGGCACTTACTGGAGAGGTAATGGAATGAAACCATGTGTAGCAGTTTAGGCATGGAAGGACTATAGTACTGCTAATTTTCCGCTCAAGTGGATGAGAGTAGCTAGTACTTGCAGTTCAAAGCTACATTTCTGATAGAAATCAAGTTTCAGATGTGCTGCTCACTTTTCCCAGATGAGCATGCCATATCTTGGTTTGAAATGACGCATTAGCATGGTAGAGATGCCCTCGAAGAATGTGAGGGCTTTGGCTTAAGAAGAAGTATAGCAAGAAGGGTAAAAATGGTGATCCAAGGGTAAAAATGAGAGGTAGCTACACGGAGTCATCCTCCAATAATTGACTAGTGGCCATAGAAAGGTTACTGGAGGTAAAAGGTAGCTACAGAGTGGTGTGGTAAAACAATTAAGCTCAAGGGAAATAGTGGAAGGAGCCAAAGCAGTAACTTTGGTGAATGCACACAAGGTGTTTGATGGATGTTAGGGCTTCGAGATGGAATAGAACTGATATGAAACTTAACAGGACCTCATAATAGATGAAAATAAGCCTCGACACGAAATTTGGGATTTGGTGGAGAAAATTTCCAATGTAGACATGGAAAACCCATGAATGGACAGAAATGGCATTCTGCTTAGAAAACTATTCAAATCAATTCCCACAAATACAATATTTGGCCTGGAGGCATTAATTGAGCATTAAAGCATGCCCAAAAAGTTTGGGATCAATAGGAGAAACTTTATAATGTAATGTTTCCCAAAGTCAGAAATCAACACAAAGGGTTTTGAGGGGCTTGGGACAAGTTCTTTAATTCTCCTTCATGCACCACTTGGTGTGGATGCATTATTGGAGTATGAGAATATGTCCACCAAATTTGAGCACAATTGGAGACACTTGTGAATGTAGAGTTGCTCAAATTTGGATCTGGACAGATAGGGTTTTAGAATAATTAGGGGAATCGAATCTACTTGGATTGAGATGAAACTTGGCAAGATCATCACATAGATCATATGTGGCATGCTAGAATTTTACATGAATTTATGGAGAATATTTCTTAGAGTAATATTCCAAAAGCTTGAAATAGCCAGGGAGTGTTTTGAAGGGTTTTTCCCAATATTTTGAACATGACCATGTGTTGAAACTCATATATATGGAATATATATGTCCATCGAGTTTCCCTAAAGTTTCACAAATATTTTGAAAACAATAAAAATTAACTTCCCTTCATAAGGGACCAGTTCTAGCCTCTCAGAAAGGTATTTAAATAAAATAGTAAAATAACTATTAAAATAAAAATATTGTGGTTTTGGGAATACATTCTGATAATGGGTTTTATATAAAATAATTTGTGCAAAATAACTTCCCTATTTTGAGGACTTGTAGTACAAATGCCAACTCACGTGTTTTTGAAAGCTTAAATCAAGGAAATGCTTTTTGGTAAAAATAATATTTGGTAAAATAGTTTCTGGCCCTATACACATGGCACGATCATTAGGTAAGGTTTTGGGTCAAGGGGGTGAGTCTGGAGAGCAGAAGTACATTGAGAATCAAACAGAGGCATATAAGCAAGCAACAATCACATCAAGCATCACAAGCATTCATAAAAAAATTAATTGGTCCTAGTTTTTGGGAAAAGTCAAATCAGTTAGGAGAGTTAAACACAAGGTGTTACAGACCTTACCCCTTTAAGAAAACCTCGTCCCCGAGATTTCTAGGCTAGGTGTTGGAGAGATACATGATCTGGGGTCGGAGGTAGTCTTCATGTCCCCCTGTTTCTTCTATGGGCCTTAAGGTGCTTGATGGAACAACTTTCAATGCTCTGCATGTCCTTGTCTGACCGTGAAAGGGTTCGGGCAATAAGTTAGGCTTGACTGAGGGTCAAGGGCTTGGTGCACTATGTTTCGTGCAAGGTTCTGGCTTGCAAGTGCATTCCAAAGTTGGAATACGTGGCAACATAGTGTGTGTGGGTAGCTGGTCCTGGGCTGCTCATGCCGGTTAGTGACATCTAGATGTCTCGTGTTAGAATATAAGGGTGAAAGTCTTCGCGTAGCTCCGTGCTTACGGGGAAGTCCCTAACTCCCTTAAGGCAGGCGAGCTATGGTCACAGGTGGTCTTCATCCTCGAGGGTGTTGCAACAGATCTTCAAAGGCTTCTCGTGAAAGGGTCTGGATTGGGTCTAGCCCATTAGTCTAAGATCGTAGACTCAGTGTTCAGAACAGGTCCTACCATCTCGGAAGGTTTGAGAGGGGTCATGTATGAGTTGGTTACCCAAGAGTTGGCTCGGCAAGCGGTTGAATCACCTTTAGCAGGTTTTCACCTTATCCAATTAGGACTCCCGTCCTTGGTTTGGACCAAGAAGAAGTTCTCTGATTTCTCTCGTTGTCCAAAGGTTTCATCGTCTTGAATCGTCGAGGCTTCTTGACATTTTTTATGTAGTCGGCGCAGGATCGGTGCTTAACTTCTACTGCTTCTTCTTCTTCTTCGTGGCTTCCTAACCATGGCGGTCCATCGTATTCTCTTGGGTAGGATAGACTTCCCCTGCCTTGAGGTTGCTTAGAGAAGCCCATCTTCTCGAGATAACACCTTACTCTTAAGGGGCATAGCGATCGGTGTTCCTGGGACTCGTCCAAACACGACTACAGTGCTCTTCCTCCTGTTAGATGAATAGGTATGTCATCCCTGAGGATAACATCATACTTCCCAATCATCACGTAAGCACAATGGTCATGAGACAGGTGAGGAGAACGGAACTTGCTATGGGTGGTCACTGGCCGAGAGGTTCGTGGTCCAATATGATCTAGTCCTTCATGCCCATCTTCATCATAGACACGATGGGTGGTGGTCGGGTGGAGTATTGGTCATAATCTAACGACTTAGAGCCGTTTCCTATGGTCATAATCCGATCACCTTATGGCTCGGTGAAGCTTTGCGGTTTCCAGGAGCTTAGGACGTGAGTGAACATCTATCATCTTATCCTAAGCACATCCCTTAGATGCCAATAGTCTGACCTCTCACTCTGGACAAAAATCACCCAATTTCATCAAACATACCATCTCACATAAGTCAACTGCACACCACTCATGCTAGTCGATACCAGGGTCGAGGGTGGGATTAAACCCAACACTACAAGTATGATATAGCTACGTTGCACATGCATTCCTATGCAAGAACCTCGGAGAGGCATACAAACTCGTAAGCTTGAATTAAGACACCACATATCCAAATGTCCAGCGAAGTCATCCAATGGACATGATACTGCATTTCTATATTAAGGAAACGCGTAGTATACCTATCCAAGATCTTGTTTCCTTTCTACGAATCCGATCAAGTGGTCCATCAATCCGGTTGATGATCCTTGGACCCATCACTCCTACAACTCCAATACCGATGGGTTCTACATAATCACTTAGAGTCCTCATAATTCACATAATACTGCAAGGATTACGTCACAGTATATCCACCAACTTCCAATATCATGGCCAACTAATCTCCAAGGCCATGCTTATACAGGTTCGTAACTGGATCCGACAACTCCAATTACTTCTACTTGTTATCCACCGAGACACATGGTATCATGATCGAGATCATCGGCTAAATCCAATTTACTCTGAACCATGTGGCCTTATACCTTATTGATACTCCATTAAGGTTACCTATTTAAATTCAAACTCAAGTCCAATAAGAAGTCTTACTTGCTACTTCAAGTCTTTATGGGAAAAGCATCAAACCATGTCAAGTACTCGACAAAGTCAATTATACCACCAAGAATTATTGCTCGTGATCATAATCGTCCTAATGAATCCAAACTTACTCCAGGGACATGTAGGTTATGCTACTTATCAACTTGTTCCACCAAGTTCACCTACCTTTATAAGGGTCTTACTATCCACCAAGATAGTCTACCTATATCGTCAAGACACCTATCATCATCACAATAGCCTTAGTCTAATACTCTTATATCTGAGAATGGTCATTCTTATGGCATCAGGGTTATGGTGCTATCTTAAGAATGAAGGATACTTGTTCACCATGATCACTTATTCCATAAAGAACCCAGTGCTAAGCGGGGGTTTATCGAGGCTCAATGGGTGTTCTGGCAAATCCGTGTATTAGACACGTTGTCGGATTTCGGGCTCCACAAAACCCTATTGATTCGAACTCAGGGGCATGTACGAAGATATCTCTTGGGCTCGCCTCACCTAACTTGCTACTCACTGGGATGGCAGAGAACTCCTTCGATGGTGAGGAAGACACAAAACACGACAGTTTACCCAAGTCCGGGCCACTGAGAAGCGTAATACCCTACTCATGCTTTTGTGGATTGCCTCTCGTGGAGGTTGGTGGATGAGCTAGTACAATGTTCTTGGGCCTCCGGAGGCTGGGTGGCCTTTGTGCGGTGCTAGTGGACGAATGAATAAATCCCCCTCTCCTCCCTTAACTCCTCACTCCCGAGTATCTCTGGCTCCCTCAAAACCCTCCTCCTCTCTTCCTAGGAAGCCCCTCATGCCCCCTCTCCTCTCGGGCTCCCTCCTCTCCCCATGGACGCGGGGTAGAGCTCTGGCCTCCGCTCGGGCTGGCATGCCCAGGGCCTCCCCTCCCCTCCTTTCGCCTTGCCGGAGACCCCCCAGGCCACCGCAGCTCCTCCCCATCGCCTCCAGCTGCCTCCCTTCGCCCCTGGTGCCGACACCAGAGAGGGTCGACGGCCTCCCCACAGCCTTGTTGCCGGCGCCCTTGCAGCCCTCCCCTACAGGTACCGAGTAGGGGAACGGGTGCGGCTAACTCCCCCGAGCCCGCCGGTCCTCTCGCCTTGGCCGGAGATGGCCGGAGGCGCCGGGCCGGCGCTGGGGGCATCTCCTTCCTCTACTCCTCCCTGCCAAGCGGGAGGAAGGAGATGAACCTAGCATTCGGGACCCCCTGTCAGCCTCCCTGAGGCTGGGCTGCACGAAATAAGTGGAGGCGGGATCCCCTCCTGGGCGTTTGCCCGCGCCAAAGGCGTAAAAGGTGGAGTGCCCCTTTGGCGTAGCCCCTCCCTGGCCGAATCGAGCTGTTGGGCCGGGCGAAGGCCTATCTAGCGCCCTGTGCGCTAGTTAGCCCAGGGATGAGCTCCTCTTCTCTTTTTATGTTTTGCTTAACTTCAAAAATACACTATAAATTTATTTTAGCTCCGATTCTAATGATCCAAATTTCTACATGTTCCTAAATTCAAGATCTATCCACATATGTGCTTTGCACATTTTTCCAGGAAGAGTTTGTGTAGTGTTATTACTCAAATCCAAATCTGGATATAATCGTCCCACCTTTCAAAATTCCTATAGGTTGCAAATCAACTCCAAATGGAGTGATTCCAACTCCTAGGGCCTTCTAAAATCATGCCCTATTTTTGAAGCCTTGGTCAACATTTTTGTGTGACTTACTTCTGTTGCAATAAATAAATAGCTTCCAATTGCTATTTATTCCATATTAGAAAACTCCTAGAATATTCATATAAACTCCAAATCCAGTGAATCAACTTCCTAAATATTTCTAAAATCATGCTCTCTTTATTGAGTGCATCCACTCATTTTTAAGAGAATGATTTATGTAGGCTTCTTCAATACTCACCTATTCCTCCTTTCCTCCATTCAAACACCCCTGATGAACCAAAGACCCTTGGCAAAGATTCAGGTCTTTTTCTTATGACCAGAGAGGTCCAAGAAAAATAAAACTTCTATTTTTGTGGCACTTTTATTTCTTCTTGATGTCTGGCTTACCATGGTTGTTTCCGACGATAGTTGACGGGTAGGCGGAGTACTCGGAGTTGGGGCGGAAGACCTCGAAGACCCCGAGTACTTAAGTGAGGAAGGCAAGCAGCCCTTTGACCATGACTGAGCATATGTTACTTTGCATGTTAAAATAGCAAGTATTCCCATTGCGTATGATCATAAGTGTCGGTAATCATTTGATATGATTTTACCGAAGGCTCCCCCGGAGCACATGCATTGAGCTTGACCCTACCCCTTGAGGGTCTTGCTAATACCATGTTGACAAGTAAGGATAGATGTAGTATTATCACAAGCATGTTGTTGACATAAAGCAAGAGTTTACTAAAACCCCGTCGGGTGCCACTAATGCCCGATGGTGATGATGAGTTAGGTGGTCACTTTCGGTGAAGTGATGCACCCAGTATTTGTGTCAGTATGGTTTCGGAAATGAAATTAGATTTATGATGTGCCGACCATCCCAACCTTACCAGTACGACCACGTTACCCCTCGTGGGACGGGGCTATGTTAATTACTCTGGTCGGTGCTAGCAAAGAGCCACATTACTAGTGGCGGGAGTGATGTGTGGTCACTCTCGTGATGGAGTCGTGCCAGGTAGGACGACTATGCCATTTTTATGAGTTCCACTCACACCGTTGGGCCCCGCATGGTTGGTACAGTCCAGAGTTGGTGCTCGTAAGACGTACAACATGTGGGCTGGGTACCAATCGAGTGAACCTCTTTGTCTAGTATCGTCAGGGGAAAAGCATTGACCGGGTACTTACCTCGGGTATGTGATATACCACGAGTCATGGATGACACAGAAGTTTCCCGGATATCGTGGGTCCAGCGTACTACCTCTGCACAGTGTAAACTATTCGAATAGCCGTGTCCATGGTCAAGGACAGTTGGGTAATCCTGCTTAAACTACGTCCAGTTATTTCCGCATAAACCAAGTGTGTGTGAGTGTGTGTGGTGACAAAAAGGTGTTGTTCTGATAGTAATGATATGACCAAGTTCGGTGACTTGGCGTATAGGGTGAACCCGGAAGGTTCAACCCTCGACAGATATATTGATATCTGCAACCTGTTCTTAAAAAGTAATTCTTAAACTTGATGCATATTCATGATCGTTCCATCAAGATGGCTTACACAAAAAATGCATGATATTGTTATCCTTCACTTTCGTTGTTCATATCATGGGCTGTTTGCGAGAACAATCAAAGTACTCATTGGCTTGCCACTGGTTATTTCATTGACCAGGTATGAGAGAACATGATATGGTGAAGATTAACTTGGTGACGTTCTTGCGAGCTAGGACGCTTCCCAGTCAGAATGCATGTAGGTTAAAGCTGATGGCATGGGTTCACGCTTTCCACCAATAATTCCGTTATTGGTCCAGTTTGAACTGTTGGCCTTTAAGGTCCTATATATGTAAGACTCGACGGAGGTGGTCATTTACTGTATCAAACGGTATGTATGGATGTAAGACTCTTTTATTTGGTATCAATGTTCGGTGAGCATTGATATCTGGGATCACTGAGCACAGCGATCTCGACTCGTAAGTCGGGGTCCCCACACTTGGTGATGCGCCCTGGTCTGTGCAACGTCCTGCCGTTCTCCTCGCGCCTCTTGTGGTTCCCGGCATGCTCCGCCTCGATGCTGGACACCGGAATCTGGAGGAGGAGGATGGAAGCATGCGACGCGTGTCTCTCGGCCCTGCCCAGCGTAGGAAGGGCCCCACAACTTGCAGGCCCGGGGACTGGCACGAGGTGCGAGCCCCTGGCGCTTGGTGCCATCGGCCTTGAAGAAGAGTGGGGTTGGATGTCCTACTAGGCAATGGCGATCAGCTCCGTGATGTGGTATGCCCAAGCATCAAAGCCCCCTTGTGTCGGTCAATGGCGGAGCATGTCGCTCGCCATCTGCAGCGCATCGTGCGCGCCGAGGTCCCCCAAGTGGATGTGGCGCGTCGTGGATGTCGGGGGCGCCGCCCAGCCTCCGTGCGCCTGGGTGGCGCGGGTGGTTGCAACAGTGGAAACGATGTTGACGATCTGGTACGAGCCTCTTGGTACCATTACGCCGGTACACGTTCCTTCGGCCGCTGTAATACGACGGTTGGAGGCCATCTCGACGAGGCTCGAGGAAGCTTGTTGGGCGGCGTTCATCGAAGCAGCGGGGCATAGGGAAGATGAATCTCGGAGAAGACCTTGACACGCCCCCTACATGGCGCGCCAAATGTCAGATTTCGGGCTCCGCAAAACCCTAGAGATTTGAACTTAGGGGCGTGTATGAAGATCTCTCTTGGGCTCGCCTCACCTAACTCGCTACTCGTTGGGGATGGCAGAGAACTCACTTGATGGTGAGGAAGACATAGAACATGGTAGTTTACCCAGGTTCGGGCCACTGAGAAGCATAATACCCTACTCCTGCTTTGGTGGATTGCCTCTCGTGGAGGTTGGTGGATGAGCTAGTACAATTTCTTGGGCCTCCGGAGGTTGGGTGGCCTTTGTGCAGTGCCAGTGGACGAATGAATTAACATACTCTCTATATATAGCGGCGGCCCCGGTCCTCTTCCAATATCGGTTCGGCAGGAAGGGATCCCACAACAGTCAATTTCGAAGGGGCACAGGGGAACATGATTCCCCTGTCCAAAAGTAGTCTTCGCCTACAAAGTGACTGTCAGCACAACGGGGACGGGTCCCGGGATGACGTCTGTCCTACTGGTGGGCGGCGATGGCCTTGTTGCACCAGAAAGGAAACCTTTGGAAGATGCCTTGGAGACGTGCGTGCGTCCTCGCCCCCTTTGCACTAAAGGGGGAACTGCGTCGTCCTGCTGTGTGCTGATCGCCTGTCCTTCCCCCGCGTAATCCTCGACTCCCGAGGCCGGGTCTCGCCTTGGAATATCCGCAGCTCTAGAGGGATCCTGAGGAGGCCCCGTGCGGGTCTTGATGTTGTTCCTCCTCGCGAGGCTTGGCCCCTCACGAGGACCTTGCCTTGAGTGGAGTCCAGCATGTTGGTTTTTGGTCGATGAAGTGGGCCAGCACTGGGCCGCGTGCAGGCAGGTCTGGGTACCCCCATTCCCAGAACGCCGACACACGTGACCAGAAATTTTGAGCTGGGAAGCTTGTGGAGGGTTTAGGTTGGTCTTGGGAGGGTCTTCCAATCTTGAGGGAGAAACATAATGCTATGGGTTGCGCCCGGTGGAATATGCTGCAGATGGAGTCTTCAGTGTCAGCCATCCGTCAAAGTGCATCCCTGGTGCATATTGTCTTGCTGGTCTTCAGTTGTCGACAAATGTGGGGGAGAGAGAAAGTAGCATAGAGGGAGTGCCAAAGGGATGCTATGGTGCAGGTGAAATCGAACAAGTGCCAAAAGTCATTTCGAACACCAAGATAAGACAGGTGATATAATCGCGTGCTTGTTACCTAGACCAAAAGGGCGACTTATATCAAGACACAAACAAAAAAACAAACAACACACAACATGGTTCCATCCGAACCATTTCACAGACTCGACTTTGTATAAGGGATTCACGACTCATCCTACCCTAGGGTTCTGAGACTCGACATTCGTGCTTGCTTCGTGCTCCGGAGAGGAGTCCGCTCAATCTTCTCGGTCTTCTTATGGTGTTTTCATGCGTCTTGTTTTTGTTTGCCGAAACGACCCGGGTTGGGCTAAAAAGAGTTCTTGATGACTTCTCGTCTGGGAGTTGCCGACGAAGATTGTTCCTCATTGGTGTCGTTGACAGGATATTCTCTTGTCCTCGTAATCTTGTCATTGTCTTCTTGTCTTCCGATGCGTTGAGAGTTCCAAGTGGACAACCTTTATGCAATGACATCAACAACGCATGATAAAGTTCCGACCCGTCAGTCACATTGATCACAATATCGACACCTAGAGCGGGGGATGAAGAGAACCGTTTTCCTGCTCACTAAGGTGAGGCGGACCAAATGGTGAGGTTTTCATCCACTCGTGATGGTCGACACAACCTTGATATTTACAGGGTCGCTCTATTAGCAATACAGAGCATGGTCTCGCACATATTACGTCCCGATCATCATAGGTAAAGGTGGCATCACTCCGAAATAGTGTCGAGGGTGTCGCCATCTTCTAGGTCTCGATGTCCTTATTACTCCTGGAGGTAGCTTCTATTGGTTTCGTCTGGTCGTAGCATTGCCATCCTTGTCTTCCGAGTACGTGGGTGATTGCTCGGAAAGGTTGCTTCCTTCCGAGTTACGCACGAGGATTTTAAATAATACTGTGAGTAGAGAGCATAAGGGTGGTAGGGACCATTTGCAAGTTTGAAAAAGTAGACGAGAAGTGTCAAGAGAATAAGGGTGGTAGTGCTAAGGTAGAACCTTCACTTTCTTTGAAGATTTAGGAGAGGTGAGAAATATACAGGTTTTGTAAGTACTTTTGAACGGTCTCAAAATCAGTTTTGTCCTAACTAACGTCTGTGCTAACCAAGGGGTTCGTACAGTCAGGATGGGTGTGATACCAGCTCTGTGGGGACCCCGACTTACGAGTCGAGATCGCCGAATGAACGTGCTTAGTAATCCCATAGATCAATGCTCACCAAAAACACGGAAATTGAATAACAAGAGTCTTACATCCATACATACCGTTTTATACAATAAATGACCATTGCGGTCAAGTATTACATTTATAGGGCCTTGAAGGCCAGCACACCAAACTTGACCAACAGCGGAGATATTGGTCGAAAACGTGAACCCATGCCATTAGCCTTAACCTACAGGCATTCTGACTAGGAAGCGTCCTAGCTCGTAGAAATGTCACCAAGTTACTCCTCACCATATCCTGTTCTCTCGTACCTGGTCAATGAAATAACAAGTGGCAAGCCAATAAGTACTTTGAATGTACTCGCAAACAGCCCGTGATATGGATATGCAGTTGGTACGATAATAAAGTAACATGCAACCTTTGCGGAAAGCAGGTTTTGATTGTAAATAAGCATGATCAAATACTTGTATGTACATGCATCATAACTGGATGGTATTCATAATAACATGTCACAGATATCAACATATCTACTGGGGGTTGAACACCACCGGTTCACCCTATATGCCAAGTCACCGAACTTGTCATATCATCTTTCTCAGATAACACCTTTAAACACACACACACACTGTGTTTATACGGAAACGACTATACGTAGTTTAAGCAGGATTATCCAACTGCCCTTGACCGTGGACACGACTATTCGAATAGTTTTACACTGTACCTACAAGATTCAGGAAACTTCCGTGTCATCCACAACTCGCGGTATATAACATACCTGAGGTAAGTACCCGATCATTGCCTTTCCCCTGACGACACTAGACAAAGAGTTCCACTCGACCGGTACCCAGCCCACATGATGTACGGCTTATGAGCATCGACTCTAGACCGTATCATCCATGCGGGGACCAACGGCGTGCTCGGAAAACGTAAAAACGGCATAGTTGACCTACCTAGTACGACCCCGTCACGAGAGTGACCACATATCACTCCCTTCACTAGTAATGTGGCCTCTTTGCTAGCAACGATCAAAGTAGTCAACAAAGCACCATCCCATAAAGGGGTATCGTGGTCGCACATGTAAGGTTTGGACGGTCGACGCATCATAAATATAATCCCATTTCCGAAACCACTCACACAAAATATTCCCGGTGCACCACTTCTTTCACAAGCCACACAGCAAGCAGAAAGAAAAGTGCTATATAAATAGGAGTTTTATTTTTCTTGGACCTCTCTGGTCATAAAAACAATACCTGAAGCTTGCTCTACGAGATTTCGACCATCATGGATTTTTGAATGGACAAAAGGAGGAATAGGTGATTCTTAAAGAATCCTACATAAATCATTCTGTCAAAAATGAGTGGAGGCACTCAATAAGCAAAGCGTGAACTTAGAAACATTTAGGAAGTTGTTTCACTGGATTTGGAGTTGATATGAATATCCTATGGATTTTACAACATGCGTTAAATAACAAAAGGGAGCTACTTATTCAAGGCAATAGAAGAATGCGAGATAAAAATGTTGACTAAGGCTTCAAAAATTGTGCATGAAGTTAGAAGACTCTCGAATTTGGAATCACTCCATTTGTAGTTGATTTGACTCATCTAGGATTTCTGCAAGTGATGTTTAAAATATTCAAATGGGTATTTGAATATTAACCTCATAGAAAAGTATTTTGTAAAAATGTGCAATGCATAGATATGGATATGCCTTGATTTTAGGAACTTGCAGAATTTTGAATCATCAGATTTGGAGTAAAGAGGAATTAGTTATGGGTTTTTGAAGTTTCTGATAAAATAAAAAAGTAAAAAAGGGCTATACCAGAGAGTTAAACTACGCACAAAGCGCTAAATAGGCCTTGAGCCGGCCCAGCTGCTCGCGCGTGCCGGCGGAGGGCCACGTTGAAAGCTGATTCTCCGGAATACGTCTCCCACGCGGTGAGGCGCCATACGGCCGGACGCGTGGCCCCTTAAAGTGAGGGGGCCCGGCCGGCATGAGGCTGACGCGGGGCGCCTGCCTGTCGGGCCTTTCTTCTTCCTCCCGTCCAATAGGGAGTAGCAGAGGAGGGCAAGGGGCACCGCGGCCCTAGCCACCCCCGTTGTACCGGAGACCCTGCCGGTGCCCTAGGCGCATGCCCTGTCCCTCTCCACGCTCGGGGAATGCCTCGATGACCACAGAAGCGGCCGGGAGGGAGGACCCCACGGGTGGGCATACGGAGGCGATGACCCTGTTGGCGGGCGTGAAATGGAGGCGGAGATCAGGCCTCAGAGCACCGGGAATGTTGGCGGAGGCATAGGAGGGCCTAGGAAATGCTCTGAAGGGGAGAGGGGGCTCGGTAGAGCTGAATCCGAGCAGAACCAAGGCGACACCTCATGGCCATAGGGGAAGGAGAGCACTTGAGAGATATTTGGGGAGGTCTGGGAGGTGCATAGAGGGAGGAGGGAGCTAGCCATTATAAGAGAGGGCTCGGGGGCGAGGAGATAAGCGAGGGGGCAGCCGAGGGAAGCTTGGGAGCTCTCGTTGCTATCTACACAAGGTGGCCACGCGTGCGTGAGCCACCTTGGTTGCATCTTGGCGTTTGGGACGGGTTCGACTGGTCAAGGGGGGTCCCGTGGCGTGCTTAGACAAGATGCAATGGCCGGATATGGCCTGGAGGTAGAAAACAAAGTGCAGAGCACCCTTATTGCATGCGAGGGTGGTGGTCACCACGGCCACTCATGTCTACAGTAGCTTGTTGACCAGTCAAGGATGTCCTACAGTCAAGGCACACATGCAGGAAGATGTCTCTGGAGTTGGGTTGCATATGGGGCTGATTGGATTGGGGTTTGACTGCAATTTAGTATGCAGCACCAAACTTAAGGCTAACACTAAGGGCACTTACTAGAGAGGTAATGGATTGAAACCATGTCTAGTAGTCTTAGGAATGGAAGGACTAAAGTAGTGCTAATTTTCAACTCAAGTGGATGAATGTAGCTAGTACTTGCATTTCAAATCTACCTTTCAGCCAGAAATCAAATTTTAGATGTGAATGCCATATCTTGGTTTGAAATGTTGCTTTAGCATGCTAGCTATGCCCTGGAAGAATGTGGGGGCTTTGGTTTAAGCAGAAATATAGCAAGATTGGTAAAAATGGTGATCCAAGGGTAAAAATGAGAGGTAGCTACGTGGAGACATCCTCCAATAATTGACCAGTGGCCATAGAAAGGTTACTGGAGGTAAACGGTACCAAGAGAGAGTTGTGGTAAAAACTTAAGCTCAAGGGAAATAGTGGAAGGGGCCAAAGCACCAACTTTGGTGAATGCACACAAGGTGTTTGATGGATGTTAGGGCTACCTGATGGAATTCAATTGATATGAAACTTAAGAGGACCTCATAATAGATGAATATAAGCGTGGACACCATAGTTGAAAATTTATGGAGAAAGTTTCCAATGTAGACTTGGAAAATCCATGAAATGGGCAGAAATGACATTCCGCTTACAAAACTATTCAAATCAATTCCCACAAATCCAATATTTGGTGTGGCGGCATTATTTGAGAATTAAAGCTTGCCAAAAATGTTTGGAATCAATTGGAGAAACTTTATAATGTAAAGTTTCCCAAAGTGAGAAATCAACAAAGAGGGTTTTGAGGGGCTTGGGAGAAGTTCTTCAATTCTCCTTGATGCACCACTTGGTGTGGATGCTTTATTGGAATATCAGAACATGTCCACTAAATTCGAGCACAATTGGAGACACATGGCAATGTAGATTTGCTCAAATTTGGATCTGAACACACATGGTTTTAGAATAATTAGGGGAGTCACATAGATCATATGAGACATGCTAGAATTTGACTGGAATTTATGGAGAATATTTCTTATAGAAATATTCAAAAATCTTGAAATAGGCAGGGAGGGTTTTGAAGGGTTTTGCCCAATATTTTGAACATGACCATGTATTGAAACTCATATATATGGAATATATATGTTCCCCGAGTTTCCCGAAATTTTCTCAAATATTTTGAAAACAATAAAAATAACTTTCCTTCATAAGGGACCATTTCTGGCCTCTCAGAAAGGTATTTAAATAAAATAATAAAATAAGTATTAAACTAATAATATTGTAGTTTTGGGAATACATTTTGATAATGGGTTTTAAATAAAATAATTTGTGCAAAATAAATTCCCTAATTTGAGGACTTGTAATACAAATCCCAACTCGGGGTTTTTTGAAAACTTAAATCAAGAAAATGCTTTTTGGTGAAAATAATATTTGGTAAAATAGTTTCTGGTCCTATACACAAGGCATGATCATTAGGCAAGGTTTTGGATCAAGGAGGTGAGTCTGGAGAGTAGCAGGAACATTGAGAATCAAACACAAGCATACAAGCAAGCAACAATCACATCAAGCATCACAAGCATTCATAAAATATTTTAATTCGTCCTAATCTTTGGGAAAAGTTAAATCAGTCAGGAGAGTTAAACAGAGGGTGCTACACAAATTTATTATGATGAAAGCATGCCTCCTATTTATGATGATTATTGTGATGACGTGTATGCCATAAAGAGTGATAATAACTACGAAACTTGCCATCATGATTTTAATAATGTGGTTATGTCAATCAAGTATCACATGATAGTTATTTTGTTGAGTTTGCTCGCACTATTATGAATGAGATGCTTATGTGGAGAGTAATAAAAATTCTATGCTTGAGCATCATGAAAATAATGCTTTATGGGATAGATATATTGTTGAATTCCTTCGTAATGCTACTGAAAATTATTATTAGAGGGGAATATATGCTTATGTATATTCAATAATATCAAGTTTCCCTTCTATGTGTTCAAAGTATTGAAGTGATGCTAGTTTTACCTACCTATGCTAGTTGATTCTTGCTCCCATAAATTTTTTGCTCACAAAATCCCTATGCATAGGAAGAGGGTTATACTTAATTGTGCTTGTCATATGCTTCATGATGCTTCGATTGTGTTTCAATTCATTACTTTTATGTGAGCATCATTGAAATCATTATGCCGAGCTAAAAGGAATTAAAGAAAAGCGCTTGTTCGAAGAAAATCCAATATTTATCCTTTTTGTATTTGTGTGTAAACATGATTAAGATACTAAATTAATAATGTTTTCAATAAGGTGCCAAGTAAAGCCTTTGGGATAGTGTGGATACTTGCTTGTTTGATTATGTACAAAAACAAAAACTTTTACATTGAGTGAAGAATTTATCTGATTTTAGTGGAGGGTCAAAAAAATCTGAAATTTTTACAAACTTCTGGTAGGAAAATTCTTGGTGTTTTTCTAATGTTTCACAAATTTTAGAGTCATGGAAGTAAGGTGTTCATTTAGATCTTCACAGATTCTTCTGTTCTTGACAGATTCTGTTTTGTATGGATAGTTTGCTTGTCTTAGTGTTTCCATAGATTATATTGTGTAACATAAATTATTGGAATTATAGAATACAATAGTTATCACTTGAGAATAATTATAAATCGTGTTTTGGCAGTACCATAGACAATGATCTATCTTTATTACACTAACCCATCTCATGAAGTTCCGTTTACTTTTGTGTGATTGAAGTTTTTAAGTTTACGGTTAGATACTCATATGTGGTGAATAAAGAGCAGCGGCAACCTAAATTTGGGGATGCCCAAGGAACCCCCAAGGTAATATCCAAGGAAGACTAGAGCGTCTAAGCTTGGGGATGCTCCGGAAGGCATCCCCTTTTTCGTCTCAAACATTATCGGTATTTCTTACTTGGAGCTATATTTTTATTCATCACATGATATGTGTTTTGCTTGGAGCGTCATTTTTTTCTATTAGATGTTATTTATAATATATTTTTAATAAAAATTCCAAAATTGCATTTAGAATGCTTAAATTGCATGAGTGATGTGTGTTGTACAAAAGCAGAAACTTTTGTTGTAGTATTTGAATTGTCAGGTTTTACATGAACGTCAAACGTGTTTGAAATTTTTACACATTACTATAATACAAGTTATTTATGATGTAGTCAATTTACATAATTTTTGGAGTTACAGAAGTACACTGTTTAAAAAACTGCTACAGACTACTCTGTTTGTACAAATTGCTGCCATAATTTTGTTATCTACTTATCCTAGAGATTTCATATCAATTTATATTAGTGAATATAAATTTTGGAATGATAGTATGCAGTACATAATTTCTGAAATTTATCATGCAACTTGTATTTGCAGTAGATAAACTTTATGTGTAGTAACCTATCTCACGAGTTCTTTTCATGTTTTGTGTGGATGAAGTTTTGAGACTTGAATCCAGGATATGAATGGATTAAACAAGATACACAAGATCAAGCTTGGGGATTAAAAAGACACCCCAAGTAAATATTACAATAAGTCTCAAGCATCTAAGCTTGGGGACGCTATGCACCAACCTCTTTTCGTCAACAAATATCGGTTAGCCTATGTTGAGCGTAAATTTTATTTTTCCACATGATATGTGCTATTCTTGGAATGAATTTTTGTTTTATTTGCTTTTTTAATGAAATCTCACATCTGAAATTATTTGTTGAGAGAGAGTCCTCACATAGTACTTGATTGTTTAACTACTCAGTGATCTTCACATATGTCTTTTGAGAGTAGTTTGTTGTTTATTCTTGTGCTTTACTTATATCCTAAGAGTAAATTGTGAATGAACGAAATATCATACATCTGAAATTACCAATGTGCTTTATGCTTAGTAGTAGTTTCACATTTTGTTTAGAATGTAAAATTTATTGAAGTTTGACAATCATAGTATTGGTCATACAAGCAATTCTTGAATAACTAGTATAAGAAATAGAACTTTCACATATAAATATATTATCTTGGACATCTTTTATGATTGTGAATACCCATTAATTATTTTCAAACTTGATCAAATAGTTGAAGTTGGTGAAGGGAGTCAATGAATGGTTATGTTTGGGTATATTTGCATAGAAGTTATATTGTCGGGGATCCTCCAACGTGTGGTGCTTGTTTAGAACCTTCTGCTAGCTAAAACTTGATACTAAGTAGAGATAATACTTGTGCATAAAAATCCTTGAGCCAATTTTATTCCGTGAGAGTCCACCATATCTACCTATATATGGTATTTCAGTGCCATTCCAAGTAAATTTGCATGTGCCACCTCTAAACATTCAAATAAACATCTATTTTTGTGCTCGTACCGCTCATGGAGCGATGAGATGATCATTATCTTCCTTGCTAAGTAGGTTATTCTCAATTTGAGTGTTTGTTCACTTGTCATTACACGAGAAATGCTGGTAAAAAGGATGCCCAGTCCGGCATAATACAAAAGTAAACAAACAAAACTCCCTCTAGAAAGTTGATTGTTTGGATGGTACCCGTGGATATGGCTAGCCATGGAATGTGTTTGAGTGGTGGAGGGGGATTAAAATTTAAATTCTGTTTGGGAACCGCCAATAATGTGATTAGCATGGAATATATTGAAAACTCTATTGGGACGTTACCATGAAAGTCACACCACCCAAGATTACATATCCATCTCTGTTTTAAAACAATGAGCTCTCACACATTTGCAAATCCATGCTTCCCTCTGCGTAGGGACAATCTATTTACTTTCATGTTACTTAGTTTTCATGCTGAGTCAATTCCTTATTCCAACCTCAATCTATTAGTTGGCAAGCACCATGTGGTGGGGAAAGATCCAAACATATCTATCCCATAAAATATATTTGATCATGATTCATTATTGTTGACATTTATCTTTATGATAAGTATGTCGGGAGGAGAAACTTCTAGCATGTATCTTTCTCTGTGTTCGATGGATGTTGTTTGTTATAAAAATATACCTCAAGGATTAGTAATCATAAAAGACTATATGATAATTGAGTATGTGAAGCTCTTACATACACCTGATGATGCATTGAAGTTCTTTGGTGACTAATAACATGGGTCATTAAGTTTCAAGAAAATGCATTGTTTGTATCATGACATGTGAATTGATTGTTACTAACCCATGATGATTTTTATAAAAAAGGTTGCTGGTTATGATGCTAGAAAAAGTGATTGGAATTATCATTGAGCAAAGTTATATACTATGCTAGCATTCACAATTCATAAATTATTTCTTGTCATTTAGCTACTCGAGGACGAGTAGGAATTAAGTTTGGGGATGTTGATACCGCTCCAACGTATCAATAATTTATGAGATATTCATGCCATATTTGCCTATGTTTACAATAATTTTATATCGTTTTGATGCACTTTATATGATTTATTTAGAACTAACCAGGAGTGATGATGTTTTTAGCAGAATTACTGTGGTGTTGTTTTTTGTGGAGAAAAAGAAAGTTCTCGGAATCGGCTGCAACTTTTTTACAATTTTTGCTCAACATATGAGCAATATTAGAGTGAAGAACCACCAGGGAGACACGTGTGGGCCACAAGCCAAGAGGGCGCACCTACCCCCCTTGACGCGCACTGATTGCTTGTGGGGCCCACGTGGGTTCATTTAGCGTGATCCCACCGCTGAAAAATTGTATATATACCAAAACCTTCCGAAATAAACACAGAACTTCCACTCCACCGCCACAACTCTCTGTATCGGCGAAAAACCCATCTCGAGCCTTTCAAGTACCCTATCAGAGGGGGAAAATCATCTCGGGTGGGAATCTTCATCATCTCGGCGAAGGCCATGACAACGAGGGAGTAGTTCACCCTCGGAGTGAGGGTATGTACTAGTAGATATGTTTTCAATCTCTCTCTCTATCATGTTCTTGGGATGGGCATGACCTTGATGTATCACATGCTTTGTTAGTATAGTGGGATCATATGGTGTTTTTCTCTTGCTTAGTGTGATCAATTGAATCTTTCCGTTTGAGATCTCATTATGTTGTATTGAATAATCGATTTGAGAACACTTGATGTGTGTCTTGCATGTGGATACCCGTGGTGACAATGGAGTATTCTATTGATCCACATGTTATATGTTATGGCTTCGATTTGTACATTCCGGTGACCTTCGGGATCTATGTGTACGGGTTGATTACACATTTCCATAATACATTCTCCAATAGAAATCTTGGGGTACTCTTTGATGTTCTTTGTGTTGAATTGAATATGATGAATTTGAAATTGTCTGATGCATGTCACATAATTTACCAGGGGATACTTGAGGTGACACTTGAGTATCTAGGTGACACTAGGGTTCATTCATATGTATCATGGGTGTTATTTTAGTAAGGACTATAGGGCTGTTTGTGACACTTATGGGAATAGCTCAAAAGATTGATCAGGAAGAATAAGTTTGAGGTAGTTTGCTGGTTACCAAAATTTCATCTTATATTCTCTTCTACTTATGAACTTTGGAGTGATTCTTTTTTGCACGTTGAGGGATTATCATATGATTCTACTATGTTAGCATTGTTGAGAGATTGGACTAGTGAAAGTATGAACGCTAGGCCTTATAACCAAGCATTTATATAAGATTATTCTCGTTGTTTTCTACTTGGTACCTTGCCGTTTTTATATTTTCAGATTACAAAAACCTATATCTGCTATCCATACTACACTTGTATCACTATCTCTTCGCCAAACTAGTGAACCTATACAATTTGCCAATGTATTGGGTGTGTTAGGGACACAAGAGATTTCTCGTATTTGATTGTAGGGTTGTTTGAGAGAGACTATCTTCATCCTAAACCTCCCATGGCTTGATAAACCTTAGGTCATCCACTTGAGAGAAATTTTTTGTTGTCCTACAAAACTATGCACTTGGAGGGCCAACAACATCTACAAGAATAAAGTTTCATAGGATACATCACCCACTTATCAATCCCGCAGGCTCGCCGCAGTTCCATCGCCCCGATGGTCGCTGGAAGGTTTGTCGGCACCGTCGCATGCATCTCTGCGTCAGGTGGAAGAGGACCACCACTCGGGTCTATTTCATAAGGATAGGACCCTTCTACTAGCAAGCGTAACAGCAGCAGCGTAGTGGTAACGCTCATCTCCACCACTCCGGGTGACCTGGGTTCGAATAACCCAGTGGAACATTCACACTGGGCCCCTAGACCCGCTTGTCAAGTTGTCATGCCTTGGAGCCACTACCATATGGCCCCCAATGTTTATTTATTTTTCATCTATTAATCTAGAATGCCATTTTGGGAATATTTCCAAATAAGGCAGTGTCCATTTCCAGCAGCTTCCTATTAGGGCAAGTCCAATTCTATACTATTCAATTTATGGTATTGCCATTTCTATCAGCTGCCATTTTTGGAAGGAAATGACTTGTCGCACTTTGTGGGGATTTTTCTACAATACCCTAGGTATATCTTATATGAAAATGGGGTAGAAACATCTATTGGATTGCTAGAAGGGATGTCTAGAGGGGGGGTAAATAGACTACTTATAGAAATTAAATCATAGCCTTTTCCCAATTTTAATGGTTGGGAGATTTTAGCAGTTCTAACAAGTCTAGTGCACCCTACACATGCTAGTAAACATATATGGGAGAGGAAATTAAAGACATTGCACATGTAGGTAAGGAGTAGAGATTAGGAAGATAGAACACAAAGATGGACACAGTGATTTTGGCATGGTTTTGATAGGTTGTGCTATCATACGTCCACGTTAGTTGGACTTCAACCCACGGAGTGTAACGAATGCGAGAGTCCATGGAGGGCTCCACCCAGAAGGGGTCCGCGAAGAAGCGACCTTGGCTCTTCCACCATGGCTTACGTCCAAACAAGACTAGCTTCACTCTGGTTAGATATTCACGAAGTAGGCGATCTCCTTTCATGTACAAACTTCTTGGTTCAAATCCACAACACGAAGTAGGAGGCTCACAAGCGACACCTAAACAATCTAGGAGGCACCACCCTCCAAAAGGGAATAGATATGGTAGAACGGTGAACTCCTTGCTCTTGTGCTTGAAAAGAGTCTCCTCAACACTCAGTCACTCTCTCAAAGATTTGGCATGGGTAGAAGAGATTGATTTGGTGGAAAGCAACTTGGGGAGACTAGAGATCAAGTTTCTAGTGGATGGATTGGAATATATTCATATCAACACATGATTAGGTGGCTCTCTCAAAAAAATGGATATGGCAAGTGTGTGTGTGTATGTGTGTGTTCTGAGTGCTTCCTCTACGAATGAGAGGAGGTGGAGGGGTATATATATAGGCATCTCCAAAAATCTAACCGTTACAACATTATTTCCCAACACAGTAACACATACATGAATCGTGGTGGTACCGAGTTGCACTAAATGTGGCAACTTTTCTATTTGTAGTGAGACCGATATATGAATCTCGGTGGTACCAATACGGCGCCCTAGGGCAGTTTCCAAATCTCGGTGAGACAGATTTCAAAACTCGGAAATTCCGACTCTTGAAACCAACACACGAGAAAGTTAGTCACGGACTTTCAGTGGCACCAAAGTGAAAGTTGGTAGTACCGAGATTTTATGGTTTGGCAAAGGTTTTATCTATAGAAAATTGTAGGGCCGAAAAGGAATTCTTGGTGGAACCATTTTTTATGTTTAGGCTTTAGGACAGAGAATTTTCTCGGAGAATGGCTGAGTGTTTTTGGTGTCTGTCTCTAAGCACTTGAGCAACAAATTCATCATTTATACCTCACCCGCTTTTTATAGTATTGGTTTTCCTATGGACTCAAAAGTGATTTCTCACAAGTATGAAATGTTGAGTCTTTTAACTTGAAGCTTGGCCAATCCTATTCCTTTCCTTCCTTTGGGATTCTCCACACAATCCTTAGCCTAAGAATCTCTATGGACTATACCTCAAATATACTAGGTAAAAGGTGTTAGTCCAAGAGACAATGTATGTTGTCATGAATTATCCAAACCACGAAGGGAGCATATGTGCTTTCAATCTACCCCTTTTTGGTAATTGATGACAACATACAATCAAAGCTTCAAATAAAGATATGAAGTAGAATATGGGAGCTTTGAAAGATACATGACTATTACAAGCTCCTCCTAAATGTGTGCAATCCCTTTTAAGAGATCTTTGCTGTGGACTGCAAGAGAACACACATAGTAGAAGGGACATGACGAGTCATGTGAATGAAATATTTTCATCTTCAAGAGTCACTCTTGCAAACAATATGTGCAAGAGAGAAGAGATCATCTTGAACAAGGATGTGATGCATATACTTACCTCGATGTTCTTGTGCATCTTAGCAGTACGAGTAAACTTGGAAAAAAATGTTAGAGCTATTCTAAAGATGCAAAGAGCTTCAAAAGCACCAAGACCTGGAAGACATATTGTAAATAGGATTTGATGATGGATATGTATCCAAGAATATTTACAACTTTCTCCCCTAAGAATGGATATGTAAGATTTCCTTTCCCCCTGAATCATAGCATGTAAATATTAGGGGTAGGTAGAGTGAGACAAGTACAATACAAAGTAGGCAATAAAACATTCTGTATCTCCCCTCTTAATGGTAATTTTCTCCCTCTGAATATGTAAGCTTTGATATATCTCCCCCTTTGGCATATCTTACCTTTGGTAGATCTCTCCTTTTGGTATACGCATTTAGAAGTTTTGATATATATCCCCCTTTGTCATTAATTTCCAAAAACTTCAAAGAGTAAGGGTTCGTTGAGAGTAAGGGATCCTGGATTCTTCTTTCTTTGATAAGGGTTCCTTGAAATTTCTCCTCTTGAGTATAGATAAGGGTTCCTTGAAATTTCTCCCCCTTTTAGTTAGGGATCATAGATGTTTCCCCCCCTTATATTGTGTGATCATTTGAAGTTTCTCCCCGTAGCATAAATTTCGAGAAAAACTAAGAAAATCACAAAGAACATAGGTTGTAATGAAATTTCGAGTCTCTAATGCAATATGATTTGGTAAGACCAAATTTGATCTTAGGCCACTGGGAGATTTCGTTTAGGTCGAGTTTCCCATATCGAAGAGACCTAGTTGCAATTAAAAATTCAACTACTCAACTCAAATAGACAGAAAATATTCAAAGATTTCAAATATATACATAAATATAGATGAGAATAGAATGGTTCCAAGAAAGCATGCAATAAAAATATGAACCATACCAGAATCTTCATCTAGATGTTGGGTGGTCAGTAGGTCAGCTATATTGGAGTATATTGACTTGAGGAGTCAAGCAAGAATGTTTGATCATAGGTTACACTCATCGTTAAGCAGAAAATGGGGTTAACATTTTCCTATTAAGCATTTTCATGTCTTCATATCACTTGAGTTGCTTTACCTCATGACTTGGTGTAAATCCTTTTCAAGGATATGAGTACATACCTTCGAATGATGTTGATGATGTGTCATGTAGGTGAACTCGTTGTGGATGCTCAATGTTGATGAAGATCTTCTTGAGTTGGGAGCTATGCTTGTCGGTTTGGTTCACTTTTCACCTACATTGGTTAGTCATGCAAGCATGAACATAATGTATCCAAACGATAGGAGTGAATTTATCATCAAATAGTTGTCAAGGATACAATTTTGTTGTCTTCTTCCTTCATCTATGAAGAATGGGTTGTTGATACTTGCCCATGACAAGACTGCTTTTGATGTTAGTTGATGGCAATCTTGTGAAGTGTAGTTCTTCCAAGTACCAACAAAAGGTTAGATGCAATACAAGGGACCATAGTTTTCCAAGATATAAGATAGTGTCATATCAATAGCATCATGGAATAATCAAGTAAGCTCATGCCCTTGCATGCATCTAGTGATTCTAGCTCAAGTTTGAAGCATCAATGATGTTCAACTCACTCCTCAAATGACAAAACATTTTCTCATCAAGTGGCTTGGTAAAGATATCACCCAATTGTTGTCGGTACGAACATGCTTGAGATTGATATCTCCTTTACCAATATGATCATGAATAAAATGGTGTCGCACTTGAATATGCATAGATCGAGGATGTTGCAGGGGATTATGGGCAATTTTAATAACACTTTCATGACACACAACAATGGAACATGTTTCACATGAATGTCATAATCCTTAAGAGTTTGCGTCATCCATAGTAATTGCGCACAACATGATCCGGCGGCAATTTATTCCGCTTCGCTAGTAGATAAAGATATTGAGTTTTGTTTCTTGTATGAAAAAGATACAAGAGATCTCCCAAGAAATTGACATGTACTCAAGGCGGATTTTCTATCAACCTTGTCCCTGGCATAGTCCCGGTCGAAATAGCCAACAAGATTAAAAGTAGATCCCTTGGGATACCATATGCCAGAGTTTGTTGTATGTATCAAGTATCTCACAATTCTTTTCAGAGCCTTTAGATGAAACTCCTTAGGTGTCTCTTGATGTCGGGCACACATAAAAACACTCAACATGATATCAAGACGGGAGGCACATAAATATAGCAACGAACCGATCATTTATTGATAAACGTTTTGATCAACCAGTTTGCCCTCCTTAGTGAGGTTAACATGTCCACTAGTAGGCATGGAATTTTTCGTACCTTTCATTCTTGCATGTTGAACTTCTTAATCAAGTCCTTGGTGTAATTGGTTTGAGAGATAAATGTACCTTCTATTGTTTGTTTATTTGCAAACCAAAGAAGAATTTCAGCTCATGCATCATAGACATCTCATAGTTCTCTCACATGAACCTTCGAACTTCTCACTAAAATGTGGGTTAGTAGAACCAAATATAATATCATGCACATATATTTGGCACACAAATAGCTTGCCATTAACTCTTTTAGTGAATAAGGTTGCATCATTTTACCGATCTCACAACCCTTTTCAATAATAAACTTCGTTAGGCACTTGTACCAAGCACGAGGGGCTTGTTTAAGACCATATAAAGCTTTACGAAGTTTATAAACATGATTAGGTTTCGTAGGGTACACAAAGCCGGGAGGTTGTTCCACATAAACTTCATTCTCAATTTCACCATTTAGAAAAGCACTTTTTATATCCATTGGTAAACAATAATATCATGGTGATTGACATAAGCGAGAAGAATATGAATGGCTTGAAATCTAGCAACGGGGGCATAGGTCTTATCGTAGTCCATACCTTTGAATTTCATGTATCCTTGGGCTATGAGACGAGCCTTGTTGCATACAACTTTACAATCTTCATATTGTTTTTTTCTAGAACACCCATTTTGTACCAATGATGTTGTGCTCGCCCTTGGGATTTTCCACGAGCGTCCAAACTTCATTCCTCTCGAAGTTGTGTAGTTCTACGTGCATGGCATCACCCAATCCGGGCCTTGAAGTTCTTATTCTACCTTCATAGGCTCAATGCTAGAGATAAAATAGTAATGCTCACAAAAGTTATCTAAACAAGTTTTAGAGAGAGTGATTCTCCCTGTTTGCATGTCACGGAAGATTTGATTCAGCGGATGGTCCTTTTCCACTCTTGCTCGAACTCGTGACAACTTCTTATTGTTGGATGCTGGAGGTTCCTCATCATCATCTTCTTCTTCGTTATTGAAGGTGTCATCTCCTTGATGTCGTGGTGAGGAGGGTTGAGGTGGATCTTCATGATGTACTTCTTCCTTCTCTTCAACATGTTATGTACCGCTTGTGGATGACTCCATGTCATTTTGTGGTTTGCCTTGATCCGAAGTAGGGTCTTCCACTTGAGTTGATGAAGTACTTTCCTTCACCTCCTGGGGACGAATCTTGCCGATAGGTAGATCTTAGATGTCTTCTGAAGGTTCCTTATCTCCTACATCATTTGGTAATTGTTTGACTTGTCAACCATTAGATTCATCAAACTTCACATCTACCATATCTTCAACTTTTCAAGGGTAGCTATTGTAGACACAGTAAGTGTGAGAGTTTGACTCGATGATGCTTATCAAGAATGTAGCACTTCGAGCCGAATACTCAAATATATCCAACTTGGGGTTTGTTACCGGTGCGTAGCTCGTATGCCGTTTTAATGACAAGCTTGTGTAAGTAGAGTCGGTTTGTGGCATGACAAGTTGTCTCCACGGCTTCATCCCAAAAGTGTCTTGGTGTCTTGTATTTTTCAATCATCATTCTAGCCAACTCTATGAGAGTACGGTTCTTCCTCTCAACAACTCCATTTTGTTGAGGTATGTACGCTACCGAGAACTCATGTGAGATACCTTCTTCGTCAAGAAAAGTATACACATTTATGTTCTTGAACTCCTATCCGTTGTTGCTCCAAAATTTCTTGATCTTCACCTTAAACTGATTTTGGTCTTTCCGAGCGAAGTTCTCGAAGATCTTTTGGACCTGGGACTTGTCATAAATAAATAATACCCACGTAAATCTAGAAAAATGATCAACAATAAGTAAACCATAATAAATTCCACCGAGGCTCTTGTAAGCATTGGGACCAAAGAGATCCATGTGAATGAGCTCGAGTGGCCTTCGTGTAGTCACGATGTTCTTCACGAGATGACTTCCACCGACTTGTTTTCCTGCTTGACAAGCACTACATAGTCTATCTTTGTCAAAGATAACATCTTTGCCACCAAGAATATGATCACCTTTGATAAGCCCATCAAGATTACACATACAAACATGTCCTATCCTTCTATGTCATAACCAACCTTTAGAAGATTTTGTAATAATACATGTATGAGGTTTAGATATTTTAGTGAAATCAACAATGTATAGATCACCTCTATGAAATCTAGTAAAGACCATGTTATGATTATCACGACAAAACACTTGGCAATCAACTTCCATAAATAGCAAATTGAAATCAAAATCCGCTAATCTAGATACGAAAAGAAGATTGTAGTCAAGGCATTCAACAAGCATGACATTTTGAATGGAACTATCATGAGACATGGCCACCTTACCGAGACCAAGTACCTTACCCTTGGAGTTGACACAAAAGGTCACATACCTTTGTGGTCCATGGCTTGGTGTGATCTCATGAAACATGTCACAAGTTCCTACTACTCTTTAGGCTCACCTCCTTTCCCATAGTCTTTGCCCAATGACCATACCTTGTGTATAGGACCTAAAAATATTGTTACCAAATACTATTTTGACGAAAAAGCATTTATTTAATTTAGGCTTTCAAAAACCCGTGAGTTGGGATTTTTACTACAAGTCCTCAAATTAGGGAAGTTGTTTTGCCCGAAATATTTTATTTAAATGCCATTATCAAAAAGACTTCCCAAAACCCCAAATTATTATTTTTAAAGTTATTTTACTATTTTATTTAAATGCCTTTTTTGAGGCCAGAAATGGTGTCTTATGAAGGAAAATTATTTTTCTTGCTTTCAAAATATTTGAGAAAAATTATGGAAACTTAGTGGATATATATATTCCATATATAAGAGTTTCAACACATGGTCATGTTCAAAATATTGGACAAATCCCTTCAAAACCCTTCCTACCTATTTCAAGTTTTTGAAATGTTTCTACAAGAAATATTCTCAATAAATTCCAAGGAAATTATAGAAAGTCACACATGATATATGTGATAATCTTGCCAAGTTTTATCTCAATCCAAATTGATTTTGTTCACCTAAATATCCCAAAACCCTATCTGCCCAAGACCAAATTTGAGCAAGTCTGCATTGCCTAGTGTCTCCAATTGTGCTTAAAATTTGTGGACATGTTCTCATACTCTAATAATGCATCCACACCAGGTAATGCATCAAAGAGATTAGCTGAACTTGTCCCAAGCCCATCAAAACCACTCATGTTGATTTCTGGATTTGGAAAACTTAACATTATAAAGTTTCTACAATTGATCCCAAACTTTTTGGGCATGCTCTAATGCTCAAATAATGCCACCACACGAAGTGGTGCATTTGGGGGAATTAATTTTCATGGGTTTATAAAAAGAAACCCACCGTTGCCCATTTCTAGGGTTTTTAAGTCTACATAGGAAACTTTCTTCAAAAAATACCAAAATTGGTGGACAAGCTTATTTATCACCACTAGTAGATCCTTTTAAGTTTCATGGTAATCAAAGCAATTTAGCTAGCCCAAACCTGCATCAAACACCTTCTGCTTGAATCCCAATTTTTACCATGGATTTTGCTAGCCCTCTACCACCTCTAGTAACTTTGTCGTGGCCCTTGATCTATTACTAGGGGGTAAATCCCTCTCTTTACCTCTCCTTTTTACAATGACAGCACCTCTTTTACCACTCTTCCATTATTTGTGTTCATGCAAATGCCCCCAAATCTTTCCACAACACCTCTAGTGTGCCAATGCGCTCTTTCAAACAAAGATATGGCATGCTCATGTGGAAAATATGAGGAGTCCTTCTAAAACTTGATTTTTGGCAGAAATGTAGCCTTGAACTACAAGTGCTAGCTACAGTCCTCTCCCTCAGGTGAAACTTGGTAGTCTTGAAGTTCTTGCATAGCAAGGTCTACTAGAAATGATTTCATCCCAAGTCCCTCCAAGTAAAAACTCGTTTTGCTAGCCCCAATTTTGCTGCTGTAAACTTAACTAGAGATGTAACCCCACCTATAGTGCCCCACATGAGATCAAATTGCACCAGTACCCTCTGGCACGCATGCCTTGCCTGCTAGACAGCTTGGTGTGACAAAAACACTTCTGTGGACATGGGTTGGCATGGTGCCCACACCTTTAGCCTACAACAACGGTGATATGTGCCTTGTGCTCATCCTATAGCTCATGTCTAGCAGCGGCAGGGTGCCCCGCCGAGCTAGGGTATCCCTCTCGGCCTCCCATGCCTCTTCCCGATGCCCGAAAGCCGCCAAAGACTCTCTGGCACGCGTGCTCCCTCGCGCCCAGATCATCCGAGACTCTCTCAAGCTCCACTCTCGGTGCCCTCCGGCTCTACCTCTCCCCTGTGCCCCTTGTGGTACCTAGCCTGCTCCACTTCCCTCCTAGAGGCCCACGAACCTGCCCTCTCGCTCTCCCTTGGCCGCTCTCATCTTCTATGGCCGAAGCTTGCCTCCGGCCTCCCCTCAAAATTACCCCCATGCTGAGCTCCCCATCGCCCCTGGTAACCCATGCGACCCCGCCTAGTCGTCGGCGAGCTGCTCCCCCAACCCAATCCACCCGAGTCAGGCCCATCGCCATGGTCGGCCATCTTCGCCACAACCCACACCGCAGTTGGTCGAGGCCTTCCCCGGGGCCAAGAGCCACCCACCCATGTGCGGCTAGATCACCTAAACCAGTCGGTGTCCGAACCACTAGAAACAGCGTACGGGAACGCGAGCAACCCCCATCGGTACCCCCCTTGTCCCCGTCGGTGGGAGGAAGAAGAAGAATCTGCCAGGCGGGACCCTCGTGTGAGAGGAACGTCGGTCAAGCCCATTCGAGATAAGTGGAGTCGCCCCCTGATGGGGCCGCCATCCGCAAGCGAAAGCGCAATCTGGAGAATGCGCCTCCTGTGTGGCCCCTTGCTCGCTTGGCCGATGCAGCTGGGCCGGCCCAGTGCGCTACAGTGGTAAGTTGTGCCCACTCCGCTGCTTAGGCCCATTTGGGTATTACTATTTTACCCCCTTTTCTTTTTTCCACAGAGCTCATATATTCATAATTAAATAAATACAACTTCAAATTTGATGATTCAAATTCCTACTGAATTCTAAAATCATGCCCTATCCAAATATGTGCATTGCACATTTTTCTAGAAAAGTTTTGTCTAGAGATCAAATTCAATTTCAATTTTGATTTATTTAAACACCACTTTGTAAAATCCCTAGAGGGTCCAAATCAACTCCAAATGGAGTGATTCAAATTTCTAGAGAATCCAAATATCATCCACTATTTTTTCCAGCCTTTCTGTTGAACAAAATAAATAACCCCTTTTTACCATATATTCCATATTAGAAAAATACATAGGAAATTGATACCAACTCCTAATCCAATGAAACCACCTCTTAAATGTTTCTAAAATCATGAACTATTTGGTGGTCACATCCACTCCTTTTTATAAAAAAACATTTCTATAGACTTCTTATAGGACCATAAATTCTTCCATTTCCCCCGTTCAAAGATCTCTGGTGATCCGCATCCCTTAGAACAAACTTCAGGAATTTTCTTATGACCAGAGATGGCCAAGAAAAATAAAACTCCTATATTTAGAGCACTTTTATTTTTTGCTTGTGGTCTTGCTGATTGTGGTTGTTCTGTCGATAGTTGATGAAGTAGACGAGGTGCTCGAAGTGGACTAGAAGCTCGAGAAGACCCCAGATACTTTGTTGTGCAAGGCAGGCAACCCCTTGGCCATGTATAAGAGAATAATTTCATGCATGTTATATTTAGCATTTTATCCAAATGCATAATGCCATGTTGAATCTGTAACTATCTCGGTGAGGTGTTCCCGGTAGCTCCTCGATGACACTTGCACTTGGGAATAACCCTACCTACCTAGGAGGGTTGTGCGGGTGGGGTGTAGTTAGGTTGCTAGTAGTGTTGCACATGGGATTGGGTACAAGCATGGTGAAGGTAAAAGGAGATGATTTCGAAGGTTTTACCAAAACCCCATTGGGTGCCACTAATGCCCGAGGGTGATGTGTTGAGATAGGTAACCACTTGATAAGGGAGTGGTATACCGAGGCCATTTGTGTGAGTGGTTTCCAAAAAACCTAATTAGGTTTGAAATTTGACAACCATCCCAACCTTACATGTACAACCACAATACCCCTTATGGGACGGGGCTTTGCTTATTACTATGGTAGGTGCTCGTAGAGAGCCCGCATTACTAGGGTCGGGAGTGACGTGAACACTCTCGAGAGCGAGTCGTGCCATGAAAGGGCGATCATTGGATGTTTTCACAAACACCGGGTACACCGTTGCGTGCCCTCATGGATGGTATGTGCGATGTACATCATGAGGGATTGTCACCAATGAGTGGTCTCTTTGCTAGTATCGTCATGAGAAAGGTGATGTTCGAGTACTTACCTCGGGTATGAGAAGTGTCGCGACTCGTCTCCTGACACACAAGTTTCCCGAGTTTTGTTGGTAAAGTGTGCAACATGTGGAGAGTGAAAAACTATTCCAGTAGTCGTGTCCACGGTCAAGGACAGTTGGGTGGTGCTTCTTAAACTATGTCCAGGAGTTTTTGCATAAACCAAGTGTGCGTGCGTTTGTCAGAAAGATTGTTGTGAGAGAAAGATGGTAGTAAGATTCGCGAGCTAAGTGAAATGACTTGGCATGATGGGTGAACATGGGATGTTTGACCCTCTGTTGATATTGATATATGTAACCTGTTCGTCTAGATATCCTTTACCTATTGATGGATGCTCTTACAAGTTGATTGATCATGCAATTGCACCCAAAATTAGCTTTATGCAAATTACCTACTTATTGTTATATTATGCATTGTTATTGCCTCATTCCAAACGTGGGTTGCTTGCGAGTACATTCAAAGTAGTTATTGGCTTGCCACTCATTTTTACTGACCAGGTATGAGGGAACATGAGATGGTGAAGAATGCCTTGGTGATGTTCGAGCGAGCTAGGACATTTCCGAGTCAGAATGCATGTAGAGTTAAGGATGATGGCATGGGTTCATGTTATCAATTGAGATTTTTACTACAATATATATGAAGACTGGTCAATGGAGGCCATATCTGCATAAACGATACGTAATGGATGTAAGACTCTTGTTATTCAGTTTGTGTGTGTTTAGTGAGCATTGATCTCTGGGATCACAGTGCACGTACATTTGGTAATAACGACTTATAAAGTCGGGGTCCCCATAGAGCTGGTATCAGAGCCAAGTTGGCTGTAGGAAGCCATTAGTTAGCACGGATGTTAGTTAGGACAAAGCTGTTTTCTAGACCCTTCAAAATCACTTGCCAAACGTAAATATTTCTCACCTCTCCTAAATCTTCAACGGAATCGAAGGTTTTTGCCTTTGCACTTCCGCCCTTGTTACTTTAACTCTCCTCATGTGCCTTTCAAAACTTGAAAACGGTCGCTAGCACCCTTATGCCCCTGACCACCAGATTCCTTGAAGTCCTCGTGGTAACTTGAAAGGAAACGACCTTGACAAACGATCACCCACATGTTCGGAAGACAAGATTGGAAATGCTAAGACTAGACGACACTAACAGAAGCTACCTTACCATCGAAATTCGGAAGATGGTGAGATCCTCGACAATGTCCCATGGTGACGCAACATTAGCCTACGATGATCAGGAGAAAATATATGCAAGATCATGATATGCATCGCTAATAGAGTGACTCTATCCTTACCATTGTTGTGTAACAACCATCGGTGGATGAGAACCTTGCCATTTGGTCCGCCTCACGTTAGTGAGCAGGAAAACGGTCCTGTTCATCCCCCATCCTTGGTATCAATATTTTCATCAACTTTACCGACAGGTCAGAACTCTACCATGCCTTGCTGATGTCATTGCGGAAAGCATCGTCCACTTGGAACACTCGATGCCTCGGAACACAAGAAGATGTCAACGGGATTACGAAGACAACAGAAGGCCCTGTCCAACGACCACCATGAAGAACCACCTTCATCAGTAGCTCACCAGATGAGAAGTTGTCAAGGACTCTTTCCATCTCAACACGAATCGCCAAGAGACATATCAACACCTGAAGAAGACCCAAAAGACTGAATTGACTCCCCGACGAGACACGAAGTAAGCACGACTATTGAGTCTGAGAACCCCTAGGGTAGGATGAGTCGGGTATCCCCTATGCGAAGTCGAGTCCGTGTAATGGTTCAAAAGGGACCATTTTATGTTTTGCTTGTTTTGCTTGTTTGAGCCTTGATATAAGTCACACTTTTGCCCCGGGCAACCAGTACGCGACTATATCACCTGCCTCATCTTGATGTTGTGTTTGGCCTTTCGGCAGTGGTTTGATTGCACTTGCACTATACCACCCCCTTAGACACTCCCATATATGCTACTTTTCTCTCTACCTCACCTTCCTCAACAACTAAAGACTAGAAGGACAATATGCACCAAGGATCCACCTCAACAGACAACTAACACTAAAGACTGTGACTAAAACGTGCTCAACTAAATGCAACCCCGTAGAGTTATGCTTTTCCCTCGAGATTGTAAACCCCCTAGACCAACCTAAAACCTCACAAGCTTCCACAACGTAAACCTCTGATCATATGATTAATACACGGATTTGCCACAACACCCGCTGAGCCCGATAACCTCTTCTTAGCACTAGGTTCATTATGGAACAAATGATCGCAGTGAACCAGTATCCTTCATTGTTAAGCGAGCCTAGCTCAGATCTTGATTCCATTGGAAGGATTGTTCTAAGCGTACACGACCTGTAGCCAATGATTTGAGGTGACTACAGTAAGTGTCTCGCGGATGTAGATAGATTCTCTTAGTGGATCGTCAAGCCCTTAAGTTGGTAGGTGAACTTGGTGGAATAAGCTGATATAGTAGCATAACCTACATATTCCTGGAGTAAGTTGGATTCAGTCGGACAATTATGGTTACGAGCTAAAACTCTTGATGGTATAATAAATTCACTTCGTCAAATAGTAGTGATGGATTAATAATGACTTGGAGTAGCAAGTAGGATCATGTTGGACATGAGTTTTGGATTTAAATAGCTAACCTTAATAGAGTATCGATGATGAATGCGATCACATGGTACGGTGTAAATTGGATTTAGTCTGGTGATCTTGATCATGATACCATGTTCCTCCGTGGTTCATAGAAGGAGTAATTAGAGATTTCAAAAATTTATTTATGAATCTATATAAGCTTGACCTTGGAGTTTAGTTCATCATGATATGGAAAGTTGGTGGATGTACTGTAATATAGTCCTGGCAATGATATGTGGATTAGAAAGGACTCTAGGTGGTTATGTAGAACCCCATCAATACTGGACTTGTAGAAGTGATGGATCAAGTGATGATTAATGGAATCGATGAACCACTTGATTGGATTCATAGGAAGGAAACAAGATCTTGGATTGGTATAATACGTGTTTCCTTAGAATAGAAATAGAGTACCTTAGACCTTGGATAATTTTACTAAGCACTTGGATTGTAGTATCTTAGCCAAGCTTAGCAGCTTGTATGCTTCCCAAGGAATTTTTACATAGGGAAACACATGAGCTAGTTATAGCATACTTATGAGGTTTTGGTTTAGTCCTTCTCTCAAACCTTGGAGTTGAGTAGCATAAGTGATGTTGGATGATTCGGTTTGGAGGATATGGTAGGACTACTGGCATCTCAGAAAGTGTGCTCAAGGATAAGGTGATGGATGTTCACTCATATCCTAAGTTCCTTGAAACCCCGATGCTCTCCCTAGCCATAAAATGGCCGGATTGTAACCATAGGCCTTGGCTCTAAGTCGTTAGACTATAACCAATGCTCCATCTCAACCACCACTAAACCCGTTGGCAAGTGACCACCCAGGAGAAGTACATGTTCCTCTCAGACATCCGATGAGCATATTGCTTGTGTGATGATTGGAGAAATATTGTGTCGACCTCATGGATAGCAGGCTTATTTATCTAACAAAAGTGAGAAGCACCATAGTCCTGTTTGGATAAGCCGCCAGAACCCTGGTCTCCATGCCTCTCAAGTATAAGGTTTTACCTTGAAGAAGGTCGGATCCTCGAAGCACCCTTCAAGCAGCAGAAGGCAATCCTACCCAAGCAAGGTGAAGAACCACCAAGGCTGAGAAGCCATGACAATGAAGAAGAGAGAACAACAGTTCACCACCACTCCTCTGCCGCCTGCATCAACTATGGCAAGAAGCACGGCGCACCGGAAACATGCGTCCAACTAGAGCACAACCACACTCACTATGCCACATGCACGCATTTAGCACCTAACTTATTGCCTTGCTAGCACCGCACAATTTTTCGAAAGGAAACATTTGTGGGTATTTTATTTTTACACAATTGCTACCAACACACTAGCACCCACTCGCACACTATGAAGATGCCTAGTCATCATGGTCACTGCCGCCGCGGAGAGCCACCACTTGAGCAACAGCATCACGGTGATCATCGTGGATGATCGCACAGAGCAGCATTGATGTAATGCCCCAAGTGTGTAATTGCCATTTTTGGAACCTATTGCATATGGGTCCACCTTGTCATGGATATGACGATGTCATTTTGTGTCTATGATTTAATGTGATCATACTTTGTCTTCCCATTGCATTCATGCATCCATTTATCCATGCCTTCTTGTGGTAGTTGATATCGTGTGATAGTGATGTGATATGATGTGATGTCAAGTGTTGTGTTGTGATGTGATGTTGTGTGGTTTTAGAAATAGGGGTTTCAACTATGTGGATTTTAAAGCTATTCCAAAACCTCTTTCCCTTACTTATTTTTTTAGCTCAAGTTTTAATTGCTCTTTTCCTGTTTTAAAATTGTAGACCTATTAGAGTATTTCCTTGTGGTTATGGGGGCATGCCCAGGGTATTCTTTTGATCTTGCTATAATAGGGTTTTATTAATAAAGCAGGGTACCAAATTCTGTTTTGAAAATTATTTGAGTGCTCCTAAAATCACTTGGGTATTTTATTAAAATGAGGCACAATTCCCTTATGACCAAGAATATTTTTGTTTTATTTTCGGAGCCATGGTGTTGCCTAGGAATCATTTGTTTTGTTTGTGGACTTGTTTAAATGGTAAAAGCCCCAAAGGGTTTTCCTTCTCTAACCGGCGCCACCTGTTTGGGCCGCTCCTCCTCGCTGGCCCAACTTCTCTCCCTCTCTTGCTGAAGCTCAGGAGACGTTTGTCTCCTTCCTCCCGACGTCACGCCTGTACGATCGTTCCTCAACCTCCCGATCAACGTGACCTCGATCTTGCGGCTCCAGCTTGCCCCCTAGGGCCATATAAGCTCTCCTATCCCTTCCCCAGGCGGCTAGGGTTCCTCCTCTCCCTCGTATACTCCCTCCGGCGCCGCCAGTGAGACCCTCGTCGTTCCCAATGCCATGAGCAGCTCCGGGTCGAGCTCGACGCCGGCGTAACGTCGACCTCGCCGCCTCCCCATATCTGCGCAAGCAAGAGGACCCAGGAGGGGTTCCATTTTCGCACAGAGCCGGAGCCGGGACTTCTTCCTCGACGTCCCCGACGTGCACCTTCTTCCTCGACCAGCGGCTTCTTCCTGCAGCAGTACACGCGCTTCTTCTTCTTCCACGTCGGGCGCCTCTCCTCCCGACACTAGGTGAGCGAGACCGTGCCCCCCTCCTCGTTTCCTCTTCGGTATTGGCGTCAGGCCTCCTACTCGAGGCTTGCCGGAGTTGCACCGGCAAGCTGTGTAGTTGTCGTTCTGCTCGTTGGCACACACACAGGGTAGTCGTCCACGTTCGTGGCGACGTAGTCGCGGCCCAGTCGAGGTAGCCTCGTGGCTGTGTGCGTAGGTGTAGCAGGGGCCTCCTTCTCCTCGTTTTGCTTTGGCCTCCGGTGGCGCAGCAGTAACAGCACAACGAGGCAGCCGTCGATCTCCCTGTCGCTGTGCTCCTCTTTCGAAGCAATCAGTACCATCGATGCTTGTGTGCATGATGGTTCTCTGACAGGCGCGGTTTGCAGGTGAGTAGTGGTAGCAGGGGCCCCCTCCCCCTCGTAGCACCATCCCAGATCGGTAGGTCGCCCTCAAGTGGCGCGGCGGTAGCAGTTGTTCGCTCCGGCGTCTTCTCTGTCGCCGACGCGCAGATGTGGTGCAGGGACAGCGAAAGTGGTGGTATTACTTGTTTCAGGTCCCTCCTCTGTCAGTAAACGTCTCATAGCGCAGTGGTGTTGTCTCTGTTTGTTTGCCGGCAGGTGCAGGGTTCGAGTGCCATTCGGCGCACCACCCCTTTTTGCAGTGTTTTCCATCAATTTGATAGTAGTAGCTCTAGCAGGCAGCCTTAACCTGCCTGTTCCCCTCTCTCTGTCTATTAGATGCCAACAACAGAGTGGTTTGGTTTGGTGGCTTAGATGCAGGGGCTCTGGGGTTCGATTCCCCCACCAGCCCTTTTATTTTTATTTTTTTGTTGTTGTTTCTATGTTTTTGAATTATAGACTGCAGAGATGATAGCGGTGTGTTAGATCTATCTTGTGGGTTTGTTTTTCCCTTGCTGTCTCCTACAGCAGGAGTTGTTAGTGTTGCTAGCTAAGTTTTATTGCTAGCATGTGTATATTTGGGTGTGTAGGTGGCTTGATTTAATCTTGCTTATGTTTATAGTTAGGTGGCAGATTGTGATGTGTGTGTGTTGCACACACATGTGGAGATGCTAGTGTATGTATGCATGTGTGTGTATGTGTCATATGCATGTGTTAGTAATCTTTTGTTTTGCTAGTATGTGTAGGTGGTTTGGATGCCACTAGAGGATGTGCATATGAGTAGGTGATGAGGTGGTGATGATGATGATATGTGTGTGGCGAAAACATCCCCATTTGCAACTTGTGCACCTCCTCATGTTTAATATGAGAGAGGGCATGAAGTTTGTGTGTGTGGGTGATTTGGTGAGAGAAGTGTTTGTGTTGTTGATGTGCATGACACCAACATGGGGTCCAAACCTTCATGTCCATATTGTCTTGTGCACATGAGCATAGCTATGTGATAGTTGTTCTAGTGAGAGTTGCATGAAATGTTGCACTATTCACTATGTAGGATTCCATGTAGTTTTCCCTTCCTAGTTTGAGCTCACTTGCTCCAAGTAAGTGCATGCATATTATATATGTTTTGTGGTAGAATCTCCCAAAGAATCCATTGGTGAAATCATTTTTTCCATTGGAGTATTTTCTGGAGATGACATATTTTCATTTTCTTCTATGTTTAGAGCTTGGTCCCATGAGTTGTGGTGTGCTTTTGTATGTGTTTCTTGGTTGTGGTAGTAGAGGGTGACCCCCTCTACCACATGTTGGTTTCAATCCATGATTTGGAATCCATATGTGCAAGTTATGCCCACTCAAAGTAGGCATGTGGCTGAAATTCCAGATTAGTGAAAATCTGAGATTTTCACTAAGTCCGAAGATCTGTTTACATTTTCTTCTCCTGTTGGTGAGGTTGTCCTGGTGATTGTGTTGTGATCTAGCCCGAGCTTTCAACTAGAAAGTTGGACCTGATATGTTTGTCTAGCTCCGTGTAAAATTGCATGTCATTTGGAGGCCTATAGGTATTGTTGGCTGCTGTCAAAAGCATCAGAGCAAAGACAGAAAGTTAGGTGCAGGAATTTTCACTAAGTCCCTGAGATATGATAGTTTTGGGCAAGTTTTCAGCCTTGTATCTTCCTGTGTTTAATTGCTTTTTGTGTGATTCTTGCTTGTGCTCGTAGTATTCTTGGCTAGCTATAGCCACATATATTATTTGTCATAGTTGGGTGGATGTAGGTGCTTTGCATGTAGCTCACAAAGTGCTATGATGCAGTTTATGGCAGATTGTGTACTTTTGTCATTCTGGTGATTGTGAGTGCTTAGTTGATGTTGTGATGTTCTTCTTTGCTCCACCCCATCCATGATTAAACCTGAGAATTGTTTCATACTTGAACCATACTTGGACCATACCCATTCATTTATCTCTCAAAACCATACTTGAACCATACCCATTTAGTGTCAGTTTTAGCCCAATCAAAACCAAACCCACTATTTTTTCCACCCAAACCAATTTAAACCCAAAAAATAACCGTGGGTTTAAACCCAGTACATAACCATGGGTTTGCTTTAATGTACATATGATTACACAAAATGACTTGTTAAGAAACAAATGAGATAGAAAAGGCATAAGTGCATCTACAACGGTTTAGAAACAAAGTAATCCTTGAGATACAGTAAACACACAGTAAGAGGCAAAAAGAACATGCCCATGGTTGAAAAGCTCACTAACAAGTGTATTAAAACCAAATTGCTTAGCGAAAGCACAAGAAAACAATTCCGATTTTCATCAGTTGTTTCCCCATAATACATAATTACATAGTGCTTACAGCATGCACGCGGATCAAAGATACTCGTTCTCGGTCATCGTTGATTATTTTATATAACCAACGCATAGAAACCGGTTTGGATACATAGTTTATAACCGCTAATAACCAAACCGTTTAAACCCATAACCAACTGTACCCAAACTGGTTTCTCCACATACCCAAACCAAAACCAAACTAAAAAAATCTCAACCCAATAAAACGTGAACCAATCAAACCCAAAGTAAGAACCAAACCGTTACACCCAGTTTTTCAATAACCATACTCACGTTTATCCATGATGGGTTGTTTTATGTCTTGGCAACCTGGGAATACCAGATTTGTGCCATTTGAGTGTGTGGTGATGATTTTGACACGTAGGGCTTCATAGCTTGTTTCGTTGATTCCCGTTGATCCATAGCTCCGATTGTATTGTTCTTTATATGGTTTTGCATTGTTTTCATGAGACGCATCTGATCATGTCGTTCTCATGCATGTCAAAATAGGTTAGCATGCAGTTCTGTCCAGGAACTTGTTTTAGCTTCTTAAGCTTGTGTTAGAAATAGAAATAGTGATGCATGCTCATATTCATCTCATGCTTCATGTGCTTGTTGCATCTTGAAGTGCTGTTGTTCATTGGGTGTTATTCTTATGTTTGGTAGCACCGGGATCGGAGAACGAATACGTGGAGTCAGGAGAGAACGTGCAGGACGATCAAGAACCATTCCAAGCTGAGGATATCACAGGCAAGATGATATGACCTTTATTCCATCTCTAGACTTGTTATGCTAGATTAGGTTTAGTTTGTAATATGATCGCTGCATACCACTGAAATATTTCCTCTTGATATGCCATGAACCCAAACACTGATCCCTTCCTAGCAAACTTGAATGGCTAAGTAGGCATTGCCCAGCTACTAATGTTAGCGTTGCTAGATGCAGGTGCTTTGACTCATGTGATAACATGAGCTTGATATCATTATCTTAAATTCTGTTATTTAATTAATGCACCTATAAACTTGGTCAATAACGGAAGGCCTAGACTTTTGCCGGGTGCTTTGTTCCGTTATTGCCGCCATAGTTACCGACTACCGGTGTTTGATTCCATATTGATCGCTCCTAACACATTCGCGGTTGTTATGGGTCCCCCTCGATAAATCGCGTAGTGCTAAGTCTTGTCTAGCAGGACCCAACATTGGTGTTAATTTGCTGATCACTTAATAATAATCTGCATAGGGAATAGCTACCCAGAGGAATTTAATCAACAACCCGGGCCAGTGCTCCTCAAGAGCGTTGGTCCAACCCAGAGCAGCTTATTACGCTCCCCGGGGCAACTCGGTGTTTTGGCGTGGTAACCATCGCTCATCCGGCGTGTCCTGAGACTGTGATATGCGGCTCTTATCAGGGTCGTCGACACGTCGGGAGGTCCTGCTAGTCTTATCTTACCTTAGCGATATATCTTGCGTATAGGAATCCCGGTGAAGCTTTGGTTCTCCCCAGAGTTGAGGTTTTCCTCTAAGGAATCCGACGAGATCACGAGATTCATGATAGAGGATTACTTTGCGGACCGTGTACGTTTGTGATGGACTAGTTAGAGCACCCCTGCAGGTTTAAATCTTTCGGAAAGCAGTGCCCGCGTTTATGTGGCAACTTGGAATATTTTGTTAACATCTAGTATTAGATAACTTAAACAAAAGCTAATAAAATTGCCAAATGTGTGCGTAACCGTGACTGTCCCCTCGAAGATCTCTCTTCAATCGGGAACACGGTGGGGTTATGAATGATGTAGGTAGGTGTTCAGGATCACTTAGTGATAAAGTATTCACGACCGCTAGTATAGTCCAGCTTCATAAATGCTCTAGGTAAGTTAGCCACCAAATCAAGCTTAGGATGCTGCAACCTAAACACTTCACCTTATCCTACCTAATAACTTCACTAGTTCTGGCACCAAGGTCTTAGATTGCTGAGTCCCCGTGGCCCATGGATTCCTCCACAATACCAACAGGTTCAGGTACACGAGAGACAGATGATCCCGACGGCACGCAGCTGGCGTGGCAGTACGATGAGGAGACCGACCGCATGTACGTGAACTATCCAGATGATTGAGGCGTGGTCGTGATCGTGGGCTAGCAGGTAGGGTAGCATAGCCTTTTCTCTTGTTTTGTAGTCCGTATTGGAACTACTTTGGTTGTATGCGTGATGTACTCTGATATATTTATGAGAAGGCAATTGAACCCCTGATTGTCTATCTTTTATTATTATGTATGTGTTGTGTTACCTGTTTGCGAGACGCTTAGATGCGCTCCTTTCCAATTCGGGGCCTCGATCCCCATATCGGAAAGGACCGCATCTTGGACGTTACAAGTTGGTAATCAGAGCCTTAAGACCATAGGAGCCTTTGTGTGATCGTACTTGGCCAAGTCGAGTCTAGAAAATGTTTTGAGTCTTAGTTATATCGGAGAGTATGATTCTTTTTTCTCCTCTTCTATGCTCTGGTGAGGTTCCCGGCTTAGGAAATCTTTAACTCTACTCCTTTTCTTGCTCAAATTTTTTTAGGATCACGCAGGTATTTGTGAACTCTATATGATTTCGATGTGACGGAGTCGTGTCCTGGTGCCTCCTATCTGCTTTGAGTTTCAGGGGAGTTGAGCTCCAGGGGATTGTTGCGCACATCGCCATCATTAAGATTTCTGAGTATCTAAGAACAAAGGATGTTCGTAATTGCTTCAGTACTGATAGTGGCGAGATAACCCCGATGTCCCTAGTACTGGTGCAGATTGTTCGGGAGTACTTCCATACTTAGTATCGTTGTGATCACGAGGGTCTGTTGTAGATGAAGGTCCGAGATGCTGGTTGTGTGTTGACGAATGTGATACAGGTGACGGGTTAGTTTAGGAGTTGTGTCATATGCTCCTTGTATCCATGTACCAGATTGCATGACCAGTTATTTCAAGAATTCATAGGTGTGATATCAAGTAGTATCTTATAGGACTATCTTCCTACAGACGCATGATTGAGGTTGGGGAAATCTCGATCATATGTTTGTTCCGAGCAATTCTAGCTCACACTTGTTTGCAGTGGTCCTTATCGGAATTTTGTCGTCCGTCACTTTGAGGATGCATTCTTGTTATGTTGTTCAAGTCCAATTGCAAAATTCTGTTCAGATATTCTGTCTTTTGATTCAGCAATATCTTCAATTATTCTGTGGACTAATATGTTGTCCGTCTTCAGGATGGCTCCACCAACTCGTCAGAACCCAGGGTGTCAGGATATGCCGCCGCCACCTCCTCCTCCGGAGAATCCGCCGCCGCCACCTCCTCCTGCTAAGGCCTGGCAAGCATTCATGGCTGCTACTAATGCAAACACCCAGATGCTGATACAGTTGCTGCAAGAGAGAGCCAACCAACAGCCAGGCAATTTTCAACATGGTGGAAATCAGTTTGCGAGTCTGAGTCAGTTTCTGTCGAACCAGCCAAAGACGTTCACTTCATGCGACCAGCCATTTGATGCAGAAGATGGGACCCGTGATATGAACAAACATTTCGAGTGTATCAATGTGCGTCTGGAGGATTATGTCAAGTTTGCAACGTTTCAGTTGAATGGGCAGGCTTCCATATGGTGGCAGCAGCTGAAGGACTCCAGAGGCGCCAGGGTGATGTCTTGGGATGAGTTCTGTCGTGACTTCAGGTCCCACTACATCCATTCCAGTTTTGTGGAGGAGATGCGTGAGAAGTTCAGGCATTTGAAGCAGGGTGGTAATTCCGTGTACAAGTACAACATTGAGTTCCACGAGCTGGCCCGTTACGCACTGCAGGATATCCCGGATCAGAAAAGCAAGATTTATCAGTTCAGGGGTGGCTTGAAAGAAGACTTGCAGTTTGCTCTTGCCTTGCACGATCCTGAGGAGTTCGACAAGTTCTACAACCTAGCTCTCAGAGCAGAGACAGCCTTGCTCAGGGTGGAAAATTCAAAGAAGCGCTTCAGAGATTCCAGCTCTCACTACTGAAATTCAGAAATTTGCCGTCTGCCAAGGCGGACGGCAAAGGGGGCTACCACGGACGGCAAAGGATTTGCCGTCGGTCAGCAGACGGCAAAATAGACGGTAAAAAAATATCCGGTGAAGAGGCTCTTTGCCTTCTGCTTTCACAAAGCGGACGGCAAAGAATCTTTGCCATCAGGGGGCAGACGGCAAAATAAGTGGGACGGCATATATTGCAACGTCCCCGTTAAGTGTTAACGGAGGCCTCCCCCCTTTGCCGTCTGCCTCCCCCCTTTGCCATGTGGTGGCGGACGGCAAAGAGGGGAGAGAGGGGGGCAGATTCCCCCCATTGCCGTCTGCCTCCCCCCCTTTGCCATGTGGTGGCAGACGGCAAAGAGGGGAGAGAGGGGGGCAGATTCCCCCCTTTGCCGTCTTCCTCCACCCCTTTGCCATGTGGTGGCAGACGGCAAAGAAGGGAGAGAGGGGGGCAGATTCCCCCCTTTGCCGTCTGCCTCCACCCCTTTGCCATGCGGGGGCAGACGGCAAATAGGGGAACCAGCCCCTTTTTTATTTTTTTTTTGTTATATCCAGCATTTTTAACAATAATCAGGATATATATATATATTTGCCATAAATAAATATCTTTCCGTACTCATAACCATATTAAAATAACTCTCATCCATAGTGCATACATATTATGGAAGTTACATCCGTACCAAACCATATATTACACTAGTTTCATCCACGTGCATACAAAGTTTCATATATTCATATACTACAATAGTTTCAATACAACACATGGTACAAGAAATCATCTTCAAGCATTCCATCAACCAAGCTTCCCGTGAAGTGAAGGTAATC